>NC_134573.1:177154352-177754352 GCF_050947875.1 Dermacentor variabilis
TGTTTACCGCCCGCGTCGTTTTTATGTTCTCTTCCGTTGTCCCTTCTTTATTTGCGGCCAATATGACATGTTTTACTTTACTGAACAGGAACAGCTTTGAAGGTTTTCCGGAGGAATAATATTTTCAGAAGGAAAGATGAACGTGACCTAGAGGCTCTGACAAAGCATTTCGAGAGCTTCTTTGGCCGCATTCTGATGAACACTCGAAGCCTCACTTCACAGCCTCGTGGATATATGCCCTGTGTCAGCAGTCACAAAAAACAGAGCGATGTAACAGTTGCGTCAGGCTCATAATGCTAGAAAACTACAGAAAAAAAAACTGAGTGCCCTTCCACTCTGTGAAGAAGGATGACCAGCCAAGAGAGAGAGAGAGAATATTTAATGTTAGAAAGGTGGAGAGGTCGGCTTGAGTGAAATGTCTCTAGTCTGCTACTCCACGCTGGGGTTTAGGGAATGACAGAGATAGGATGTGAAGAGGAAGGAAGGTGATGGTGGTGACCAGCCAAAGTATGTATTTGGGTCCCTCCGCGGATCGGGCCGGTATTGCACTATCTTCGGGACTTTATGTACACGTGGACACTAAAGTGGGGACAGTAGCCCTTAACAGCTTCGCTGAAAAAGAAAAAGAAAAAAAAAAGACGACGACTCAACAGCGGTTAACATCGGAAGAAGAGGTCTCCTAGGGCGCATAGGTGCAGCATGCAGTTTGCTATTACATAGAGCCCTTAGCATTTCATTTTATCTATTCATACTGCACTAGCTTCGGGGCCGGCCCACATTTCCATACTGCGCTATCGTATGGATGGACCAATATTTTTTGGTGAGTAAAGCCACGCTTCCGGTTTCTGCTTGAGGCGGGCGCAGTTTCAACGAGCGCATCTGGGTTTCATTTCGATCTTGTTGTACTAAATAGGCAATATTAGAGCTCCGTGCGTAGCTCTACGTTAACTTGGTGAGTACTTTTCCTTCCAAGCTTTAGTTTAACGCCTTCTTCGTTGTGCTACGTGCACTGTAACGTCTCAAATTGTCTAATTTGACGAGGCGAATGTGGTGGGAGACCCAGATCCCAGGAATCCCAAATCGATCTCGATTCTCCAAAGAAAACCATGTCTTCGAAAAGGCATATCCGGGTGTGTTTATCAAACACAAGAACAAAACGTCGGTCCCTAGTCGGAAAGTCATTCCGTGAAATAAGAACACAATTCCGCCTTTTTGCACTGCAGTGGTGGTAATAGTTGTAGTAACGGCAATCCTTTTATTTATTTTTTCCGTTGAAGCAAAACCGCATTTTAAGGAAGTGTTTCGCAGCAACGGCTCTCGATGCCCCGAGTAGCAAGGGAACGGCTTCGTTGCGAGACCGATTTCCGCCTTTCGTCCCCCTGATTTCGCAAGACGCACTTCTGTAGATCCAGTCTAATTGGCTGCCGGGAGATGCGAGAGCCGATTAGCCCTGCGCGGCTAAGCGGTCGCACAGAACTCGAGGCGGGTGCAAGTTAACGCGTTGCTCTTGCGTGAGCTGTGACGAGGCAGATATCTCGGAAATTACGCCATCGGGCAGGGTGGCGTGAGCCGATACATTTCGATCGGCGGTTTGTTCGTTTCTGTTTTTTTTTTAGTTCGTTTGCGTGTGTTGCGTTTTATTTCGAATAATCATAAACTCGGAATACGGCAGATCGATAGATACATAAAGGGGAAAAAATTGTAAGAGCGGCCCGATGATAATTTGCTTAGTAATATTGCTATTGCCGGTGCTAACATATGGAGCAAAGCGTATAGGGCAGGACCTTGAAGGTTAGCAATGAAGCTCGAGAACTCTTAAGGACCGCGCAAAGAGCGATGGAACGAAAATCGTTAGACGCAACGTTACGAAACAGGAAGAGAGCGGTGTGGATCAGAAAGCAAACGGTGATAACCGATATTCTAGTTGACATTAAGAGGACAAAATTAAGCTGGGCATGCCACGTAATGCAAAGCGTGGATAACCGGTAGACCATTGGAGTTACAGAAAGGGTGCCAAGGAAAGGGAAGCGCAGTCGAGGACGGCAGAAAATAAGTGGAATTATGTAATTACGAAGTTTGCACGCGCAAGTTCTAGTCAGCTAGCGCATGGTAATTGGAGATCCCTCTGAGAGGCCATCGCGCTGCAGTGAACATAAAGATATGATAGTGATGATGATTGCTACCTACCGTGCTGTGTTTTATTCTAACTTCGATGGCAGATTCCACTCGTAAACCCCCCCTGTCTTTCCGCTCAAGTTTCTCAATAAGCTCGCTTTCTTTCATTCTTTTCTTTCCTTTATTGTTTTCTTTCTTCATTTGTCTTTAGTGCGAACCATTCTGTAGACTTGACATATTTGCTTGTATTGTAATTGTTTCGAAAACGAAAAAGAAATAAAGAAAGAAAGGTCCCGTCAAACAGGCAACTTGCCGCTGCAGAGGTGCGATGGCTGCCGAGATTTGTACTGGTTCTGTGTCCTGCTGGCAACATAAACTTTTGACTGAACGGGGATAACCGCGGCACCTATTGTTCTATTGAGCCATGGGGAACAGGAAGTGCGATGTCGTCGTCAAATTCGAGTGACAACGAGGCAGCGGTAAGCGCGAAGTTTTAGTTTAATGTAGTCGCTATAAAAATACAGATCAGTGTGTATGAATGACATTAAAAAATAATTCGACGTCCATGTCCTCCGCTTTTAGAAATCTCTCGCTATTAACTCGCGTCGAAATTGACAAGCGGGGTAGTCACTGGTGCCCAGCTGTACTGAACTGATGATGCAAGACAGCGCCAGCAAGTGACGATCGACTTAGAACTGGCGGATACAAGCGCTGTGCTCGGGCGTCCTTTCTCGTCCTGCCTCTTTGTCTTGCGTCATGCAAAACTTGTCTGATTTGCGTGTCTCGCAGTGAGAACCGAAACCAAGGCTTTGAGACGTAGGGCGGCGGCTGCGTGGCAGGTGTAGTCCTTTGTCAAATGTTTCGAATACGGCGCACATGTGAGCCGGTTGACCTTTTCTTGGGTTGAAAGTGCATGACAGAAGATGGAGAGGGGCACCTCGTCCTCTTGTGTTTCGGAGCGCCACGTGTGATGCAGCAGTTACGGAACCCGACAACTCGCTAGTCGAAATGATTTCGGAAGCTTTGACAAAGTTTGTACATAAACGAGCAGAGACACGCCTCCGGTTTTGTCATATATTGCGTGACACCGTCAGCACTAAATCGGAGAAATTAGTGCAAACGTGCTAAATGTGTGCCAAGCAGCAGAGAGAGAGAGAAAGAAAGATAAATTAAAGGTAGGGAGGTTAACCGGGACTGAGCCCGGTTCGTTACCCTACACTGGGGGAAGGGGAAAGGGGAGGGAAATATAAAGAGAAGAAGAGAGAGTCCACTGTGGATATCGCCGATGTGGTAATGATTTTCTGCTCAATATCGCTGACGGTCACTCAGTCGGATCGCAGACAGCCACCCAGACCACTAGCTTCCAAAAATCGCATCAACGTTTTTGTTACCTTTTGTAGCTGCGATATGCGAGGCCATGATTGTATTAGCAGCGTATGATTGTATTAACGTACTGGTCACCACATCATATTACATTAGGCATTTCATTCGAATCATTGAGGTGTACACATGCTGCAACACCAACGTCGTACAGGATTTTGAGTGTGATTCTACGTTAGCAGACAGGGCGACTCGGTTTTCCTCTATTTTGATTACATAACGTCGACGCTGCAATCAATGTACCGCCATGACCGAAGCGCACGGGGCTCTTGCTACGGTGACGCAAGAAGTAACAACATCGACGTTTGACTCTGCGAATGAAATATGCCTTCCTCGAAGCCGAGGCGCTAATTGCAGCCGACTAGCCCCTCCTGATCGAAGTGAATAGCAATTCCTCGCGTCACTCGTTAATCACGCCGAGCTGCGCACACCGGGCGGGCAGGGGAGCGGCTGGAGTGGATATATATCCGAGGCTGCCAGCGAGCCGGCCGGCGTAGGATGTTTCCGCTTCTGGAAGCTTCTGGCGAAACGAGACGGCGTCCTGGCGGTGAAACGGGAGCCACCGCTCGGATGCCGACGAGCGGAGGAGCCGGATTCTCGGTTGCATTGCAGCAACGGCAGCACTCGGCGACGGCTGCCGCAACAACTGAAGCTGCATAAGCTGCGGGCCAATACAGAGGCAGCGTTGGAATGGACGCCTCCTTCATCGGCCCCATCTGGCATCGCGAAACAGTGGGGAGGTGATGACGAGTTTGGTTTACCGATTCTTGATGTTCCATCTTCTTGATGTTACAACGCAGCGGTGGCGTAGAGGTAGAACACCCGCCTCGCGTGCAACAGGTCCGTTGTTCGAATCCCGGGGCCGCGCAATTTTCCACCGGATTAAAAAAAAAATCCGCGTGTTGATAAAATTGCATAAACAGGCCTGAAGTGTGGCCTGATCCCGGTGACCAGAACTGGTAACGCACTCCCTCACCAGAGCAGGATTGGCCACTCTGGTGCAGTACTTGCCCACAACCTCCTATATGAACACAACAATCAAACTCAGTCCCCAGCAGCTGCGAAGCAACTGACCACGGCGGCGGTCAGACCTGCGACGCAGCAGAGGGTGCTAAGAATCCCTGGCTCCGGACAGGCCGCCATTCGAATATGAACCTGGCAACGTTATACAGGTCTACATCCAGTCATGATGACCAGGAAGTCGAAAGCTTCTATGAAGACGTGGAATCGGCGATGGGTAGAGTGAAAAATAAATACACTATACTAATGGGCGACTTTAATGCCAAGGTAGGCAAGAAGCAGGCTGGAGACAAGGCAGTGGGGGAATATGGCATAGGCACTAGGAATAGCAGGGGAGAGTTATTAAGAGAGTTTACGGAACAGAATAATATGAGGATAATGAATACCTTCTTCCGCAAGCGGGACAGCCGAAAGTGGACCTGGAGGAGCCCGAACGGCGAGACTAGAAATGAAATAGACTTCATACTCTGCGCTAACCCTGGCATCATACAAGATGTGGACTTGCTCATCAAGGTACGCTGCAGTGACCATAAGATGGTAAGAACTCGAATTAGCCTAGACCTGAGGAAGGAACGGATCAACTGGTACTTAAGAAGCCGGTCAATGAGTTAGCGGTAAGAGGGAAAATAGTGGAATTCCAGATCAAGCTATAGAACAGGTATTCAGGTTTAACTCAGGAAGAGGACCTTAGTGTTGAAGCAATGAACGACAATCTTGTGGGCATCATAATAATAATAAGTCTATTATTATTATTATTATTATTATTATTATTATTATTATTATTTAAATCGTCATTGATGCGAAAAAGTTATATCACATCATATGCCATGAACGAAGAATATTTTGCGCTGTTTGGATCTATTTACAGAGACATAACGAACAAACCAGCAAAACGAACGCCACATATACGAGCTCTTTTGTATTCTTTTTGTAACTACTGAAAAACGACGCACTCTTTTCTTTTAGGGACATGGACGCGTGGACCATCGCCGTGCTTCTTAATTCGTGTTACCTGCTTAATATAAACGGGACACAAACATCCAGTTTACATAGCGCTGCTAGCATGAATCAAGAATTTTAACAACAAACTAGCAGCTGATTTGACAGCACTACATCACCATGCCTTTTACCATTAAGCGAAGGAATCTATTAACTTGGCAGCCATGGTAGACGACCATTTTGTCGAGCGCTAATAGTAGGGATTAGTTCTACGGTTCGCCGCTTTGTATTTCTTTTAAACGACTGCCGTCTTGGTGGTTATACCGGCGGTAAAGTCACGTAATAGCACGCCCCTTGTGCAAGGTGACTCAGCGATTAAGGCTTTCAGGCACCGCGACGGTAGCTCAACGCGAAAAAGAGAACTGTTTCTCCAGTTTGCTCGTTCCGAACGTCGAGTTGTCAAATGGCTCACACAGTATATACTTCGCAAAGTGGTGGACAGGACAGGTTGTGCACGTCTCCTCCCCCCCCCCCCCCCCTCGCATTCACTTCGTTAGCGCAAGCCGTTTGCGAAGTAAGCCCCTCTGTGGTGACCGCGCTCCTTGCGCAACCTAAGACCAGCGCACTGTGTCCCCTCTTGTCTTCTCGCGGGGCACGAGGCTCCAGAAGAGCGCCAGACGTCAACGCTAACGAGGTCCGTGGGCCCAGCGCAGACAGCTTAGGACGGCGCTATAAATAATAACAACGAATATGACGTTGAAGAATGCTTGGCCAACATCTAGCTCTGCAACGCGTGCGACGGCATTCTTGGTTTCGCGGGGAACGCACTAAAACAGTCTGCAGTGGTCTTGACTTACGGCGGAACTCTCCTTTAAAGAGCCTAAGCGAGATGAAATACTAACTTCAGGCTCCATCGCATTCAGTTTGGGGCTTACTCAAGAGTAGTCGAAAATGCCGAGGGGTTAAAGGAATCGCATTGTTAAGGTCGGCGCCGGAGTTCTAAAAGTTCAAGGAACGACCGCTTCAAAAAGAAGCCACTCGACGTGGAGAGCATCGCAATATCGTCTCGAGCGTTTGCCGAGCCGAAAAATAAACTAAGAAATTTGAGCTTTATTCCCAGTGTTACGCAACTCGACAGAGCATTTGAGAGCTTTAGTTCATGCAAATTGGTCTCTTTTCTCCCCTATTTTTATTTTATTGGCTTCTCTTTATCTAAGTATATCTATCTGTACGAAAGAATGACGTCGTTGCAACGTAGTATTTGCTTTTGACGAAATTTGCAGCCCATTTGCTTAAACGAAACGCTAGACGAATCGCGAGATATAATGGGATGAAACCGTCTCGCTGGCGTTTTAAAGTAAGCGTCGGCATTAATGCCAGAAAAAATCCAAAGTTCAAGGTCACGACGTCGTTGTAATGGAAACGAAGTAACAAGCTCAGGAAAGTTCGAAACTTGGAAGCTATATTTCGTAACTATACTATTCATTTTCAATTCATTTTGCCCTTCGCCATTCGTCTACATGGCGCTCTGTCGCCGTTATGAACGTTATGGACGTACGATAAGAAGTGAATGTAATCGCAGGAAATTTATTATCATGATCCCCTTCAGTCACGAATTATAATGCATGTCAAAAATGTGCCAGTTGAAGTTAAGATCGCAGCACGATTCCTTGTGCATAGTCTAGTGAGTCGTCGTAAGCGCAGTGTAAGTGAATTTCTTCCTTTAGTCTATGGTCATTGAAGTCGCTTTCTTTCCCCATAACGAAATTTGAATTATCGGCTCAGTCAACTCCAACAAGTCAGTTATTGGTTGAGGCATTAGCAAGACAAGAGAGAGGGACACACAGACAGACAGACAGACAGACAGACAGACAGACAGACAGACAGACACACACACACACACACACACACACACACACACACACACACACACACACACACACACACACACACACACACACACACACACACACACACACACACATACATATATATATATATATATATATATATATATATATATATATATATACGTATAGAGAGAGAGAGAGAGAGTTGCTGACGGACTGCAGCGCGTCGAGCGTCCCGTCAAACGTGATAGTGTTCTTAGTAAAAAAAAGATCCATGTCAAGCAAAACTCTGCAGCCTGAATTTCGCTGGAGTCCTATTTGGTAAGCAGAAGCTTCAATTCAGTCGCAACTCAATGTCAGCGTTGTTTTTTTTTTTTTTTTTGTCACTGCTGAACAGAACTGGCTAAACATTTCACGTACGCAAATATGAGCGCCGTGACAACCGGCCCATACGGCCGGACGTCTGATAAGAAAGTAATAGAATCCGCTGAATAGAACCCTAGCAAAATAAGGGGTTCCCAGATGACAAGATACGATATTCAGTTGTCACCGGTTCTGACGACACACCGGCATTTGTCGATGTCGCCAACAATTGTTCGAGACAAGTTCATACCCCCTGAAGTGGCCGTGGGGCTATGTCGACAGTTATGTGCCTGCCTTTAATATTACTGCGAGGTATTTCGATGATGCGCAAAACGTAGGCTGTAGTAAAAAAAAAGAGCAAGTGAATGTGAAAAGCCTCCATGTACTTCTAACTTGACTCCGAGCTTCGTTCATTGCGTGTTACCCGTCGTGCATGCGGATAAGGGCTCTTGCTGTTCGTGCAAAACCCCATGCAGGCGCGTTTGGCCGTTTCAGCGCGGCGAACCTTCCCGCCGGGCTTCCCGCGGTCATTTTGCAACATTTAAGTGGCAGGCACGAAGGAGGCCCAAGATGTCCGTCATCGCCGGGCGGATGCGTCACTGCGCGAATCCAAAACCACCGCCTCCGGCGCCTGTTGTATCAACGCTCCTCCTAATTTTCAGACCCTGCCGTGCATGAAAGGTGGAGTTCACGTGACCCACGAAGCAGGGGCCACGAAGATGCGTCGGACCTCAGCGTTACGTTTTGTGGCCCTAGATTACACTGTGGACGCTGCTAGCGCCGTCGAGCGTGACTTGAGACCATCGTGGCACCCATTGTTGCGAGCCGTTTCCTCACGCTGCGCGTGGCAAGTGAAGCGAGTTCCTTTGTTCTGTAATTATTTTCATTTACTACTTCACTTTTGCACCAGCCTACGCGCTGCACATTTTGCTGCAGTTAAACTTTTCTCTTTTTTCTTTCTTTTTTTCGTGTTCGCAATCCTATTTCTAATCTCTAAACCGCAAGCAAACGGAAACTGGCCGAACTGCGCGAGTCATATTCTTTCGCCGCGAATAACTTAACGCCCGATTACTGCACGCAAGGTGATTACATTACTCTCGTACCAAATACGTGATGCGAGTTCTTACGCCTGCTGCGTTTCCGCTTCAACTCTTTCCTTCCTCAATTAATGACTAAATTGGTTTAGGTACGCCTCGTGCGCCTGCACTTTCAGGTAGTCTGTTGCAAGCACCCGAAGGCAAAAGAAATCCAGCACGCAACGGGGACGTGCGTTCCCCTTCAAGCGCTGTGCCATCGTATCATTTTAATTGCGTTCTGGCTATAGCTGACCGGCGTTATTTAGGGGGTGCTACAGGAGTGTGCAAGTGTGTAACACTTGAGAATGAAACTCCCTTCGTTTTATTTGTCCCTTCAAATATCGCGTAGCTTTCGATATGTTAAACGGTCGCTCTTCTGCATCTAGATTTTTTTTTCTTCGCTTTTTATTGCTATTCCTTACTTGCACATTCTTGTTTACTCTCGGCGTTATTTCAGCTGGTTCGGCAGCCTTGAACATCACGCACTTATACAAGGGCATGGCACTCTCCCCTAGTGCGAGACAAATAAGAAACAAGAATAGAGAAGCAAAGATTGTGCAAACACTGGCAGACAGACAGCTGAAGCCCGCGTACTTCAGTTATGGATTACGCGCAGCGATGTGTGTACGCAAGCTAAGCTTTCCTGCTGGTTGCGTAAGCCCCAACAGGGTGTGTTCCCTGGGAATGTTCACGCGCTATTCACACTTTAGAGTCGGCCGACGTAGTACGTACCAAACACAAACAAAATCCAGGGTCGAGAGACGATGCAGACACATTGTACGTCACGAGCGTTCGTGCACGGACGGTGAGTCAGAGACATCGATACATGCTGCGATGCACACGAGGCAAGAGCGTTGTGGGAGTGGGCATGCATACGTACGCGGCGGCAGCGCCGCAGACACACGGCTACGCCAGCCGTGCTTCGTTCCTTCTAAATCCGTGCAGCCTTGTGCAGGCTAGAGCTCGGCGTCTGCTATTGTTCAAGGCGACGAGCACGCGGCTCGTTTAGAGGGAGCAGTGAGCAGGCAGCCAATGGCGTTTCCCATCAGTATACTCTTGGGCTTCATCCTTGTGCAACAGAGGCCAGTAGGGGGCGTGTTATGCAGACGTCGCTTATGAACCGTGAGCTCGCTAGCCTGCATACCTAACCTGAGCTGGGATCAACACTGCAATAGGGATTAGTTGTTCCCCACCACTGTTACAAGCTCCTGTTCATCGCCGACAACGTCTTCTGTTCTCTGAAACAGTATCAGACGCTGTTTCTAGGACTCACTTTACGCTGTAATTGGTCTTCGGCTGTTCAGAAGTGTTTTAGCTCAAGAAATTTAGTTTGTCTGAGCTGATGAATGTGTGACATAAGTTAGGTGTTGTAGTTGATCGTCTTTCCTGTCAACTCTACTTTTCCCTGGTACTCTATGACGCTTACCTTTACTGTAAAGCGGGCGGAGCTTCCTTTTGAATGCTTCTGACTTGGTTAGCGCTCCAAATACGTGTTCTATGCAGTGGCGTAGCAACACGGGGGGCCGGGGGGCCGTGGGCCCCGGGTGCAAGGGGCCAGTGAGGGGGGGGGGGGTGTCATATACGTCTGAAGACACCCCTCTTTCCGCCGGCTACACCCGGGGAGGGGGGTGACAGAAGACCTATGGGCCCCGGGTGCCAGACGACCTAGCTACGCCACTGGTTCTATGGCTGCCGTAGCTGCTGCACGGATTTGGCTGCAGAGTGTGTGCGGGCTGAATGCGTCGTGAGCTCCGCGGCGTGTGGGAATTTGCGCAACGGCGGGGATCGCACGCATCACAAGCGTCGCTATTCGCCGCGGATATGTGAGGTTGTCTCTTCGCGCGTCAAAGCGTTGTGTGTACACATATCTGCAGGTGGGATCCTTTCCAAGAAACGCCACTCGCCGATTCGTCGGCTCAGCTGCGGGGACCGTCAAGAAAAAATAAAAGCTCATGCGTTGTGTGCGCTGTTACGTAGTCCGCGGACAGCCTTCGTGAACACACAGGACAGAGCAAACATTACAGAGATTTTGCATAGCGTGTAAACGTAGGATGCCGCTGGGCTCGGATTCCATTATCAGCACGACCGGTGAGGACATGTCTTGTTGTAGAAGAATTGAAGAGTAAGTCGAGCAGAAGACCTTTTGCACTTACCTGATATACAATATGTTCCACCAATTTTCCGGTGTAAACGTGTCAAAAGTGAGGAAATCGTCACGACGATAATTATGCCTTTTCTTCCTTTATTGAAAATACTGTATGGTGCAATACCAACCTTTCTGATGCATTCTTAGCCCAGGTTGCATGCCTTGCACGGGAGTGACACCCACAAAATATGATAGCGAAGTACAGCTTGACTACATGTTACAGAAGACCGCCATGGGGTACAAATAAATTCAGGTCGGATTTGTCCTGTAACCACACAACAATTGCACGGGGGCTGAATGACAGTCCTTCGTCTGTAAGGACCGTTTGTCATCATTAACAATGCAGTGCAATTCAATACAATGAAGTATAATGCAAGAACACTTTAATCATTTGGATACGTACGGACACACAAGATATTATGCTTATGAGCCGAAGCACAATGTACTTGTTTCGCTATAGCGATTGGCTGGATGTGTGGACGTAAGGCTGCACACCCAATTGCTAAAGCTGTGGCCCCTACAGACAGACAGACAGACAGACAGACAGACAGACAGACAGACAGACAGACAGATATATATATGTATATATATATATATATATATATATATATATATATATATATATATATATATATATATATATATATATATACACTGGGGGCGAGTACATGTGTTGGCGGTGATATCATACTGAACAAAACAACCTCGTGCAATACGACACGAGCCCTGAGACTCACATGACTCCAAGGATCTGTCCAGTGTTGCGCTTACAGAGCGTAGTACATTTTGTCAGGGAAGAATGCTGCGTACATAAAGAGTTCAAGTGACAGAATAAGGTACGTGGCTGGGAGAAAATTCGTGTATCGAAAAAAGGTTCTGGTAGATGAAGAAAAAAAAAACATAATTTGACGCAAAGTGATAAAAAAAAATGCGTAAAGAGCAAATAGAAGGTTAAGCAGGCGGCGACCGGCCTCTGTTCCGAGCAGCAGGCCCCCGTGCCGCCATTAATCAGGATCGGCAGTGGGCCGGCCCGACGCGTGCCGGCGGCGTCCCGTGCGGCAAGCCAAACAGGCCGGAGTCTGCGGCCTTGGCGACCACTTGCCACGGCAGACCGCGTGGCGACAGTTGGGAGAGGGGCACAAATGGAAGGAGAGAAGGCCGCCGAACGGGAGGGATACCATCACATCGCTCGGCCGTCTTGTCCACGTAGGCGTGGTGGGGACCGTGGGCAGACCACTCGAGAAAGCACCTCTCGAGACGGATACGGCAATCAGCCGACAGCAGTGAACCGCCACTCTCTCTCTCCTCTCGTCGACACCGGCGACGCACAAATTCGCTGTTGCCGGCCGGGCTCGGCCGCTGTCGCGCGCTCACGCTGAACGGGCGGCGAGCCGCATCGGTTGACGACGAGTCGAGGACACTTGAAGCGGCGCGCGGCGTTCTGGGCACCGTCGCGTCCGCCTTGCGCTATAGCTTCGTTCGACTTGAGCGGCTCTGAAATAGACGAGTTTGTATCTATCGCTTTAAAGTTGATTGCTGGGCGAGTTGGTTCATCGAATAGTGTGGGACGCACCAATAAATATTAAAACGAGAAGATGGACGAAGTCGACAGGGCAGAGCCTGGACTATCATCATCATCATGATAGGCCTATTTTATGTCCGCTGCAGGACGAAGGCCACTTCCTGCGATCTCCAATTGCCCATGTCCTGCGCCAACCGATTCCAGCTAGCGCCTACGAATTTCCTAATTTCATCACCCCACCTATACTTCTGCCGTCCTCGATTGGGCTTTCCTTCTCTTGGCACCCATTCTGTAACCCTAATGGTACACCGGATATCTAACCTACGCATTACATGAACTTCCCAGCTCTATTTGTTTCTCTTAATGTAAATTAGAATGTCGGCTATCTCCGTCTGCTCTCTGATCCACACCGCTCTCATCCTCTCTCCTTAACGTTAGGCCTAACATTCTTCGTTCCATCGCTCTTTGCGCGGTCCTTAACTTGCTCTCGAGCTTCTTGTCAGTCTCCAAATTTCTTCCACGTATGTTAGCACCTGCAGAATGCAGTGATTGTAAACTTTCTTCTCAATGATAATGGTAAGCTCCTAGCCAGGATATGACAATGCCTGTCTTATGCACTCCAGCTCATTTTTTATTCGTCTGTAAATTTCCTTCGCTTGATCAGAGTCCCCTGTGAGTAATTGACCGAGATAAACGCACTCTTTCACAGACTCTAGAGGCTGACTGGCGATCCTGAACTCTTGTTTTCTTGCCAGGCTATTGGTCATTATCTTTGTCTTCTGCACATTAATCTTCAAGCCCACTCTTACACTTCTTCTGTTAACATACTCGATCATTTGTTGTAATTTGTCCCCAGTGTTGCTGAACAGGACAATGTCATCTGCAAACCGAAGGTTGCAGAGATATTCGCTGTTGATCCTCGCTCCTAAGCCTGCCCAGTTTAATAATTTGAATACTTCTTCCAAGGATGTAGTTTTCTTTTTAATTATGTGGTATTTAGGGGATCTTGTCGCCTTTAATTGGCGTTGGCTACTTCTTTTCAAACAGGGATTTTAAAAAACGAATAAATCGCAACAAAAATAGTGAAATCATAACAACACAAATTCCGGTAACATAAGTACACTAGTGTCACACTATAACTGGAAGACAGCTCCAAATCATAAAAACATGAAGTCCAGTCACGTAAGTAGACTAATGCCACACTAAACCTGAAAGTCAACACAGCAACACCGAGTCCAGTCACATATGTGCACTAATGTAAACACAAAGTCCGGTCACCTAGCTTGACTAAAATAAGGGAACATAAGAAATCACGCATTTCTTATGAAATTACAAAAAAACCAGGCATTGGATTGGCTAAAGTTGGGTAAAAGAAAAACATAGAATGCGCTTATCACGTTTAAACACTCCACTCAATACTTTCCGAGAATATTAATCGCTTGTAGAAATCTTTGAAGGGCCAGTAACGCTCGTCTTTGCAATGAGTATTGTTGGCCAATGACCTAAGATATCCCCGAGGCTGAGGGGCCTGCGATCTAATGCCACTAAATCACGTGCTAAACGTTGTCTGTGTGTGTCGTGTCGCGGATATTCTACCAGAAGATGCTGCACATCCTCATCTGCGTGGTCACAAGTGCATTTCGCAATGTCAGCTCTTGAACTTTTATGTACAAGGTGTTTTTTATGTACGCGGTACCGATCCGCAGACGGTGAATCAGCGTTTCAAAGGCTCTGGTTGTATTTATTGTGGATGGGATTTTAAATTGAAGTGATGGGTCAATGTGAAATAAATCTGAAGATTTCGAGTTCTGATGAAACCATGTCACTTTGCAACCACGGGCTGAGATCTGTCTTAGTATGCGGCGTAATTTGCCTTGTCTTAAAGGGAGACCGTGTGTGGCGTTATTAACATACACACGTCCGGCTGCCTTGTCTGCTGCAACATTCCCAGGGATATTGCAGTGGCCAGGTATCCACTGGAACATTACCGTACTATTTCCTTCACTTGTCTTTGTGAGTTCCTTTAGTATCTCGTTAACTACCGCCGCGTTTTGCGAATTGCTGATGTCACGATGAAGTGAAGACAAAGCTGCCTGCAAGTCACAAAGAATGACCCATCGTTTCCCTTTTTGCGTTGAATTTATGTAGCGTAACAAAGACGATATTGCAAAAAGCTCTGCTGTTGTTGATGACGTCGTGTGAGACAGTTTAAACGTTTGTATTTGGTTCCATTCTGAAATGACAAAGGCAGCTGTAGAAGAATTCATTTGGCAAGAACCATCTGTATACACTTGAATATAGCCAGGGTATCGAAAATATATCTAGCATAATGCAAGTTGCTGTGCTGCTAGCATAAATATATCTCGCTTGTGAATAATTCGCTCGACCGAAAGCTCAATTTTTGGAGCTACGAGTCGCCATGGAGGGTAAGGGATATCTGAGAACCAAAATTCGTGATGTGGTAGTAGATCCTTGCGCAACTGAATTGCCGAATCGATGTTCACCCTGTCTCTCTCATTAAGTGCACTTGCTAGTGGGTGCCTCTTGGGCTTCACTAAAACTCGAAAGTAGTTTCGACAGATTTCAACGGTCCTCTTAATAGGAAAAAGAGGATGACGGGCCTCTGCAATTACTAAGGCACTTGAGGTTGCTCGATGACCGCCTAAGCCTACTCTAAAGCTCCTAGCTATTAATCGCTGGAGTTTCTCTTCAAGTGAACGGGAGATACCATGTAGAACAGGTGAAGGATATGCTATCTTTTGCTTTATAAGTGCATTATGTACTTTTAGTAAGGATGAAACCGACCTTCCCCATGCCGTGCCTGCTACGCGGCGAAGAACGTTTATTAATGAGTTTATTTGTTCTTCGAGGGCTTTAATGTGAGAATTCAAGCATGCAGTGAATTGCACTGGAGAGATTGTATCTCCCTGTCTGACCCCTTTCTTTATATGTATATTTCTACTTTTCTTGTGGAGAACAAAGATAACTGTGGAATCTTTGTAGATATTTCCCAATATATTTACGTATGCCTCCTGTACTCTTTGATTACGTAATGCCTCTATGACTGCTGATATATTTACCGAATCAAATGCATTTTTATAATTTTTGAAAGCCATATAGAGAGGTTGATTATAGTCGGCAGATTTCTCGATTACCTGATTGATGACATGGATGTGATCCGCTGTAGAGTATCCCTTCTTGAAGTAAGCCTGTTGCCTTGGTCGACTAAAGTCCAGTGTTGCCCTTATTCTATTGGAGATTACTTTGGCAAATATTTTATGTAATACTGCGAGTAAGCTAATGGGCCTATAATTTTTCAATTCTTCAACGTCTCCTTTTTTGTGTATTAGTATAATGTTTGCATTCTTCCAGTTTTCTGGGCTCCTTGAAGTCGACAGACACTTCGTATAGAGAGCCACCAGTTTTTCAAGCATTATGTCTCCTCCATCTTTGATTAAATCGACTGTTATTCCATCTTCTCCTGCCGCTTTTCCACGTTTCGTGCCTTGCAAGGCCCTTCTAACTTCATCGCTAGTTATAGAAGGAGCCTGTGTAATCTGTTTATTACTACTTCGAATGGGGGTATCGTGACTGCTCTTGGTACTGTAAAGGTCACTATAGAATCCTTCCACTGCTTTTACTATATCTTCGAAATTGCTGATGATATTACCCTGCTTATCTTTCAGTGCATACATCTTGGTTTGTCCTATGCCAAGTTTTCTTCTCACTGATTTCATACTGCGTCCATTCTTTAGTGCTTGCTCAGATTTTCTCACGTTATAATTTCGAATATCCCTTACTTTCTCCTTGTATCAGTTTTGACAGTTCCGCGAATTTTATCTGATCTCTTGAGTTTAACACTTTCATTCTTTGTCTTTTCTTTATTAGGTCCTTCTTTACTTGGGAGAGCATATCTACTGGTTGACTTAATGCCTTACCTCCCACTTCAATTGCTGCTTTGAAGCTAGCCTAGCTACGGTTTCATTTATTATTTCTAAGTCATCTTCTTCTCTCTGTTGTAAGGTTGCATATTTGTTTGGAAGTACCAGCCTGAATTGGTCTGCTTTTACTCTTACTGCGTCCAGGTTGGTGTGTTTCTTCTTGACCAATTTTACTCTTTCTCTCTTCATATTGAGGTGAATCCTTGACCTCATTAACCTATGATCAGTGCACTTTACCCTACTAACACTTCTACATCCTACACTATGCTGGGATGGGCAGAAAGTATGGAATCTATTTCATTTCTTGTTTCACCATTAGTGCTTTCCCAGGTCCACTTTCTGTTGCTACGCTTCCTGAAGAAGGTGTCCATTATTGGCAGCTTATTCCTTTCCGCGAATTCTACCAACATGTCCCCTCCAGTGTTCGTAGAATCGATACCGTAGTTGGTAATTGCTTGTTCGCCAGCCTGCTTTTTTTCCCACTTTTGCATTGAAGTTGGCCGTGAGTACAGTATACTGAGTTTTCACTTTTGTCATCGCTAATTCACCATCTGCGTAAAACTGATCTATTTCATCGTCTTTGTGACTGGAGGTTGGAGCGTAGGTCTGTACTACCGGGAAGGATTAAGAATCCTTCCCGTATTGCTTCTTATCTGGGAGTCCTCTATAGCAGGGAGTGTGACCGGTTGGTCAGCACTGTATAAGCCTCACCAGTTCTTCTAACCTCACCAAGGCCAATGATATCCCAAACAATGTCTGATAGTTCCTCAAAGAGTCCTGCTAGGCTAGCAGGGCTCTAGAGAGTTCGTGTGTTGAACGTTGCAAGGGTCAGTTTCTACTGGCGGCCTGTCCGGGTCCAGAACTTCTTGGCACCCTCTGCTGCGTTACAGGTCTGACCGCCGCCTTGGTCAGGTGCTCCGCAGCTGCTGAGGACGGAGGGCCATAGGTTGAGCGAAGGAGCCCTATCCGTAGTTTATTCACAGGAATAGCCCACAGAGCATTGAAGCGCATGCGTCAACCCGACAAAAAGCATTACAAAAACCCTTCGAGGCCGTGCGCACAGTATAGCGTCCATACATTGAACTGCTATTGCATCTTAATCGCCTGCGAAGTAAATGATTTATTAACTAATTGCTTTACTTCCGACGGGACGGCTCTTCGGCCTAATACGAGGAATCGGCAAGGAAATAAACGGTTTCGGGAGTTAAAGGCGCACTGATTGATGAATTTTTTGCTAAACACAGAAAGAATCACGAAGCCTATCGCAGCGCACACGTGTGTTTATGACTTATGTTTTAAGAAAAATGTTTAAGCAATTGGTGCTATTCCTATCAATAAACTTCCAGTCATTATCTTGTCTACTTCGTTTACCTTCTGTTCTCGTTTTATGTTATTTTATGTATTATTATGTCTTGATATTATTAATATTTATTATGTCTGCTCGGATATTAATTCTTGACCCATCCTGACACGTGGCGCTGTGTACAGTTTCGCCTTTCATTTGCGTAACATATGCTTTTCCGCTGTGTCAACAGACTCAAAGTCAAAGGAGCAAAAGTTGTTTATTATGGTTAGACTACGTCACTGAAGCAGTTACTTCGTGCGGCTGTATTCGATCGCCGCTTCGGACCGACTCCTATATCCCCATTGTGTGGTTATCCCACATATCCACTCTGGGAGATTGGCTAACGATCGGGTAGAACGAATGTGTGAGATTAGGGGCCACCTTTAATAATAATAATAATAATAATAATAATAATAATAATAATAATAATAATAATAATAATAATAATAATAATAATAATAATAATAATAATAATAATAATAATAATAATGAAACACAACTTCCATAGCTGTAGTATAAAAGAAGTTGAAGGAATATCAGGATGTATAGTTATAGATATAAAATGCAATAAAAGCAAGTAAAGGTGCTCAATTATTGAACAAGACCACGCGACAAAGCGAAAGTAAATAAAAGATATATAACAGGAGTAATCAACTTCAATGCCAAATTTAGCTGTATAACCGTGTCTGCAACATGTTAAACCCCTCTTTTTCTCTGTCCCACTTCCACGCAACGGCAAAACTCGGACTATTTGTCTCTGGAATCGCATTGTAGACACGTTCAAAGTTCCTTAGTTACGTTCTTAACCATTTGTTCCATTTGTTTTAGTCTGGGATGTTTGCATTCGGAGCTTCATCATGCACTGGTGGACAGCATCCTGACTCGCTGTAGAATTCACACAACAATAGGCGAGGACCGTATTTCAAGTCGAGTGGGTTCTCCCTGCTGTGCATGGCCAGCAGCTGTGAAGTTCTGTTCCAAAGCGCGATGTCGCGGCTTCAATTCCATTCAGCGGTGATGACGGTACCATTGAAAGCGATTTCAAAGACTCTTTCCGCCTATAACCCAGTGTTGGTTAAGGCAAGTTCGTGATTGGGACTAATTAGCCTAGAGGTTCGATCTAGCGGTCCTGACAGCCTTCCTCAAAGCCATGTTGTAACGACCCACACTAACAATAATATTGTATTGTTAAGCAGAAATAACATTATATGTTTAATATTATTCTGTATATTAACATTATACTGTATACCTAATGTCATATATTAACCTAAAGTAGTAATAATAGAACAAGAACACATATATTTGTCTAGTTGTGCAGCCCCACGGAATTCCCATGGTATCGACCACTGCAGATCACCTGTAACCTTTCTTGCACAACAGAAAAACGCGCTGTATATCTACAGGATTTAAAAAGGCCCTGGGCCTATTCGTTTTGTCAAGTTTACGCTTAACGCACCGTATAGGAAACTCCAGCATTGCATCTATCAGATGTTTATCCTTCCTCTTGGACATCGCCGCCTGGACCACGGCTGTCTCGTCTTGTGGAGGTGAATAGCGCAGTTATCACACTCTTGTGAGAAGAAAATAGCTGACGCAATGGGACATTATCCATTAGAGGCTCAAAAGTGTAACCCTGTTATTTTTTCCGCATGCGCGGGAGAGACACGGCATCACCGGAAACTGGGACCGGATGTGTTTGTTGTTGATGTCGTTATTGCTTTTGTTGTTGGGTTGCGCTCGTTTTTGTTCTTCCTGACGTCAGGAGCGGCTCTCGTAGTCTAAATGTATGCCGGCGCACGCGACAGTTTTCGCCGCACTACGCGGGTGTACGTGGTAAGCGGCTCGCAACACCGGGCTATGTGCGTGCACCGCTGCTCGGACGACCAGGGTTCCGTGAACACGGTCGCGTGCTCGCACCCTCTTGCTTGCCTGCGCTCTTTCACAACGTGTAAGGGAGAGGGGGAAGCTGCTCCGCGTGGCTGGGAGGGGCGGCTATGAACGGCTCACGTTGCTGTACAGCGACGGTTGAACGGTTCGCCTACCTTCAGGCCAGCACCAGCCGCTGCCAAGAGGCAATATGCGCTATGGGCAGATTTTATGTATGCTTCTTAAGGTAGTGGTCTGAGTAAGTTGTAACTGCGAATTTATGGTTACTTTCAGTACAGAATACACTGAGCACACGTGTATTTATATATACGTGTGTTTTGTTTATTCTGTGCGGAAATGTATACCATAGATTTTACATGCTGTTCGCGGATAGCGCGAGACTTCACAACTATTGTTCCACTGCCTATCTGATGGCACAAAACTATTTACGAGTCGTTTTCTACAGCGCCATGCCTACACGAAACATAGGCATTAGTGATTTAAGTATGGGAAAGTTGGCTCTTTGGTTTTGACTTAGGTTGATCGTTGGATTAGCGTAATTATTGTAACAGCGCAAACGCATGTAACCACAAAGTAACAAGGGCGAGACACAAGCGCGACAGCGCTTGTTTCTCGTCCTTGTTACTTTGTGGTTGCATGTTTTTGCGCTGTTACAATTTTTATGTCAAGTATGCACCAACTCGCCTAGAAAGAAGCTTTAATGTTGGATTAGCGACACAGATGCACAGACTAGCGAAGTGATGACGGCTGCACGCAAGGACATACGACAGGACAGACATGCGAGGACGACAGGACATGCTGCCAGGCTGTCAACTGCGTCCGGTTGCCCTCTCTTTGCTCAACTGTTTTGTTGTTTGCATGATGTTTGGTCTCAATTGGTGTCGACTAGTACCTCTCCCTTGCCAGCAGTCTTGATGTCCCGAGTCTTATCTTTCTGAATGCGCGGAACGTGCACGCCTGGCGTTTCCGGCGCTTATTAACGACGCGCAATTCGCTCTGCAATTCGTCGGCGGCCACGACGGCAACAACATTGATACGAGCCACTCGAGGCGACGCCGGAGGGGAATATGTGTGGCAGTGCATGTTTACTACAATCAAGCACTGCGTGCGTGCCTGCAAAGAATCGTGCGTAATGTAGGTGTAGCTAGCGCAGTTTGTTAGCAGTTGAGAAGAGTACATATGAAGCAGCATTTTTGGTTTCACCTTCCAAGCGGTCACACCTCTTGTGCGCTGAAGATCGGTAATAACGCAAACTGCGTTTGTTTGCGTTTATTGAAACGACTGGATATGGATCGTTAATGATTACGGAGGCTACTGAAACATTTAATATTATACTTTGCAGTTATTTCGCTAATATACGAATGTGTTTTTGTTATTAAGTATGCTTCTAGTCCATGTTGGCGTCTCCGTCGGTACCAGCTACTATTTTTCATTATAAACAACTCTCAGTCGATAATTCATATAGGCACTCGCTCATACCTCAATGTACCTCTTCCACAATTTCATGGGCATCATTTTGAGTTGGACGTGCGAAGCAGTCTACCAAAGACGCATGCTCACAAATCCAGTGAAGTCGCTATGGCTCGTGCGCTGCTCATGTATAGTCACCATGTGCTTCCAGTAGACGGCTCTCGGGATCAAACTTTATTATTATTATTATTATTATTATTATTATTATTATTATTATTATTATTATTATTATTATTATTATTATTATTATTATTTCTCTTTAAATTGGTTCAGATACAAAGAACCGGCAAGAAGACTCACGGAACTGCATGATGTTCGCTGTTTCCTATGAACTCTGAAAAGAACGGCGGGCAATGTAGCGAGGGTGTCGAGGACAAGAGCGCTTTCACGAACGCGCGCGCGTGTCCAGCGCAATCTCCTCCATGGGCGGACACGCATGCGTGCCTTTTCGTTTTAAGTTCACCAGACCTAACACGCAGTTCAACGCCTGTTGTATTCGCAGTACGAGGCCGATGCAACACGCGCAGCTATTTTCAGCCCCCGACTCATGCGACGCACACGGCGACAACGTCAACAGAATGCCTCACGAAGTGTCCAAATGCTGCGAGCTGATTTGCTCTTTGAGCTCGTTTCTTTCGGCGTTCCTTCGGGCGACTGGCACGAGGTGGGCACCGACTGGTTCTTGGCACCGCACTGAAAAAGAGCTCCAAATATCGCAACGAGAGAGCTCGTCGCGAGAGCGTACGCCCCTTTTGGCGCACGGCGGGGGAGGCGGGGGGAGGCGTCGTGGCCCCAGATTTCTCGCGGTAGCACAACGCTACAAAGGGCGCGGTCCGGCCTCAAGCGGTTCTGCTCGGTTCCTGACGATCACAAGGTCTCCAGCCCTCGAGGCACTACAATGCACTGGCATGCGTTCAACGTGCTCATACGGGCACGGCGAGACAAGGACAGATGGCCGGTCTGAAAGGCATTGAAACAATCAAGGGGAACACGTGCCGTGCGAGAGGAAGGCTGGCGGTGACTAGCGATCCAGTCTGCGGCCAGGTTAGATTTTCAGCGCTGATTTGTTAGGCAGGCACTGGCACGCTTTAATCGTCGCGCATATAGCGAGAAAGGCCGCTTGATAGCAGGAGTAAGATTTGTGCGTGTCTGGTGAGCGCTTGAGCTAATACATCACTTGCGGGGACGATCCAATGGCGACACCCTGAAAACGTCTGATCGCGAGGCGCTGTAGCCGGTACCATAGGCCGCAGAAGGTGGCCTCTATTAATTAGCGTGCTGAAAAAAAAAAAGAACGTCGTCGTTTGCATGAACGACGCGTTCAACTATGCGGAATGCGTATAATTCCCGTTTACCAGTTAGCATTAGCGTGAATTAATGTGCGGTATCAGCGTCACCCACCGCGGAAAAGTTAACGGGAGGCGAATTTTATATCCATTTGTTTCAAGCTTTCACAAACCCTAGAGAGATTCGAACGGTACAGTTCGCGTTCACTTCAGTGCAAGCAAATACCGAATGTGCCTATACTGTTTTATTATTTTGTTGCATTGTGATATTGTGCAGTTTCTTAGGTTTGTTTTTTTCTTAGGTTTCTTAGGTTTTTGCTGTGCAGTTATCTACCGCAAACAAACACTGACGAAGCCGTGTGCAGACTTGAAGTACTTAGCGTCACATCCGTGATCTGTTTTGTTAAGATAACGACAGTTCACTAAGTCTGTGAGACAGACACACAGACAGACAACGAACTTTGTTTAATCCTGAGGAGCTACTGTCTATGGGAGCTATGTTTTTTCTTTATTCGATGAGTTCTCGCCAACGTTTGAAGTAATTGCTTATCCATGTTTTGGTCTGTTATCATTGTAGGTCTCTTGCGTTTCCACCGTAAACGTTCCGGGTGTTTGGATCTGACTGCTGGTACGATCTGTTGGGAACTCGGCGCTGACGCCCGTGGTTGTACCTGGGTCGCAAGCCCCAAGGGTAGCGTTGGCCTGGCGGCCTGGGGTACAACTGGAAGCATCCGAAGGTCCCGGCAAAGCATGAGTCGACTGGTAACAACGAAACAACTTGTTTATTTTAACATCGCAAAGAGTTGGCGGTCAGGTTTGACCGTAGTAGAGAGACGGGAGAGCACTTCACTCAACAGAAGAAATCGGAGCCCCCCCCTTTTGGCGTCCGGGGGCAGCTGTTTTTATACTCTCGCAGTTGAGGGCAAGAAGGAACCCCTCAAAAGACGAGCACGTGAATGTACAATGGGCTAATGGTGACGCACACTGTCGTAGCGATGCCGTAGCACCATGTCGAGCACGATCTCGTAGCACCCTGTCGTGGCGCTGCCGGTCGGACACAATGACTGTAATGAGAGGATGGTCCCTGCTTTGGCATCGCCTGTTTCGGGCATAATGACTGGAACGAGATCCCTGCTTTGGCATCGCCTGTTTCGGGCACAATGACTGGAATGAGATCCCTGCTTTGGCATCGCCTGTTTCGGGCACAATGACTGGAATGCGAGGATGATCCCTAGGCGGTCGCATCGCCGCAGTCGCGCCTGGGAACACCTGGCGATGAGTGTTGTGGCGACGACGATCGGGCCAAAAATGTCTGCCGCCCCGCCGCAGTCGCGCCGGCAAAACCACGTGTCGCAGGCGAAACGCAACAGACCGCCCCGCCGGGGGAAGGAGATCCCGATGGACAGGGGACTGCATCCGCTGTCCGGAGGGATGTCGCTCGATGATGCTCATAACCGAAGTCGGGCGTCCCTCGACGTTTCTTGAGCGCAGCGCACAGAGAAGGCCTCGTTCTCTCGTTCAGGTTCGCACGGGACACTGCAAAGTGACTTCGGGAGAGTTCACATTTTCGTTCTCGTTCCCGGCAAGCGTTAGAACTACGCTGAAACTCAACCGCTCAGTCAGCAAGCACGGCACAACCCTCACTAAGCCCTGCCAGGCTCTTTCCCCTTTTTATACCACTGCCTAGTTCCTTACAGTAGTCTAGCATCACTCAGAACGCGTCCACAAATTGAAAAATTGCACTAGAAAGCATATCATCACTTTGAAACACTAAACAAAAGCAATATGTTAAAAAAAAATCCTGCCTCAGGAAGAAAAACATCAGTAACAAACAATTTTGAGGCTGATTCCTACGTTAGGGGCTTCGACTTAAGCCATCGGCGTTACCGTTGAGACTCCCCTTTTTGTAACGCACCTCAAAGGAATATTGTTGTAAAGCGAGGCTCCAGCGCAGGAGGCGGCCATTTTTGGGAGAGATGGTCTGCAGCCATTGGAGAGGGCAGTGATCCGTCTCAATGATAAACCTCGAGCCGGCTAGATAGCATGACAATTTCTGAACGGCCCACACGAGACATGCACACTCTTTCTCGGTGGCGCTATACGCCTGCTCACGACTGGTCAGCTTACGACTAGCATACAGGACGGGGTGTTCTACTT
The DNA here is from genome assembly GCF_050947875.1 of Dermacentor variabilis. Classification (NCBI taxonomy): domain Eukaryota; kingdom Metazoa; phylum Arthropoda; class Arachnida; order Ixodida; family Ixodidae; genus Dermacentor; species Dermacentor variabilis. Next base: position 177,178,850 of record NC_134573.1, read on the forward strand.
CTCCATTTTCCCGTTGGCACAGTACAACGCCCATGCCTCGCTCACTAGCATCGCACTGAACAACGAACCCTTTTGTATAGTCTGGCGATCGTAGCACAGGCTGGTTTGTTAGGGCACTCTTTAGGGCGCTAAAAGCTCTTTCCTTTGTCTCGTCCCAGACGACTGTTTGAGGCTCTGTCTTTCTTAGAGCATCCGTCAGGGGAGCCGCGATATCAGAGTACCTAGGGGTGTACCTCTGATAGTAGCCGGCGACACCTAAGAACGACCGAATATCGGTCTTCGTGCGCGGTTGCGGAAAGTCTCGCACAGCGGCCACTTTTATCTCAGAGGGGCGGCGACGACCCTGACCAATCACGTGACCGAGGTAGACAACCTCGGCCTGTGCTAACTGGCACTTAGGAGCCTTGACTGTCAAGCCCGCTTCGCGCAGGCGGGTTAGCACTGCCCGCAAGTGTGCCATATGCTCAGACCAGGATGCGGAGAATATCGCTACGTCGTCTAGATACGGTAAAGCGAATTCTTGCTGTCCCCGTAACACTTTATCCATGAGGCTTGAAAAACAGTATGGCGCGTTCTTCAAACCAAAACTCAACACTTTAGGACGGAATGTTCCCATTGGTGAAATGAACGCCGCATACCTACTAGCCTCTTCTGTAAGTGGAACCTGCCAATAACCCCTGACAAGATCTAGGGTGGAAATAAACTGAGCGCTACTAACTTTCTCAAGGCGCTCCTCGATGTTAGGGATCGGATAAATTTGATCCTTAGTGATGGAATTAAGCCTGCGGTAGTCGACGCAAGGACGAGGTTCCTTGCCCGGTACCTCAACTAAAATCAAAGGGGAGGTATAATCACTCTCACCTGCCTCAATAACACCGAGCTGTAGCATTTTCTTTACCTCAGCCTCCATAATATCGCTCTGGCGGGGTGACACCCGATACGCCTTGGATCGTACTGGCTCTGGGGAGGTAAGTTCTATATCATGAGTAAGTACAGAAGTCCTACCAGGCCTCTCAGAGAACAGACCTTGAAACTCTTGTAATAGCTGGTGTAGTTCGGTTTTCTGCTCAGGCGACAGCGGTGCTTTACTGATAAGGTCACTAATGACTTGACCGGTGTCTTCCCTGTTCGTCACTGAGCCTAGTCCCGGAAGCTCGACTGGAAGCTCTTCAGGAACGTTTATCATCATGCACACCACTGCTTCCCGTTGTCTATAAGGTTTGAGCAGATTACAGTGGTAAACTTGCTGTGCTTTCCGCTTTCCTGGCAGACTTACCACGTAGTTAACGTCCGACAGTTTCTGAACAATTCGTGCTGGGCCCTCCCACTGCACGTCTAGTTTGTTGTTTAGCGATGTGCGCAATATCATGACCTCATCGCCAACCTCAAAACGACGGGCCCTGGCTGTCCGATCATAATAAACCTTGGCCCTCTGCTGGGCCTTTGTCATTGCTTCACCTGACAACTCCTGTGCCCTTCTTAAGCGTTCGAGGAGCTTAAGTACGTACTCCACCACGACTGGGTCGTCGCCCCTACCTTCCCATGATTCTCGAAGCATGCGAAGCGGAGATCGAAGCGAGCGACCGTACACCAGTTCAGCTGGCGAAAACCCCGTAGCCGCATGCGGCGCGGTCCTTAAAGCAAACATCACCCCAGGCAGACACAGCTCCCAGTCAGTTCGATGTTCAAAACACAACGCTCTCAACACGCGCTTCATGACGGAGTGGAGCTTCTCAACGGAATTCGACTGTGGGTGGTACACTGAGCTGTGTAACAGCTTTACCCCACACCTTTCGAGAAAAGTTGTCGTCAAAGCGCTAGTAAACACTGTGCCCTGATCTGATTGGATTTCCGCAGGAAAACCAACTCGCGCAAATATGGACAGTAGTGCATTAACTATCTCAACTGAGCTGAGTTCTTTAAGCGGCACTGCTTCAGGGAACTTTGTCGCTGGGCAGATCACAGTCAAAATGTGTCTGTACCCCGTGGCTGTTACCGGCAGAGGTCCCACAGTATCAATAACGAGCCGTCTAAAAGGCTCCGTAATGATAGGTACCAATTTCAACGGCGCCCTCGATTTGTCCCCTGGTTTGCCCACCCGCTGACAAGTGTCACATGTCCTCACGAAATGGTCTGCGTCCCGAAAACACCCTGGCCAATAGTACTCTTGCAAGAGACGGTCCTTAGTTTTCTTAACTCCTAGGTGTCCGGACCACGAACCCCCATGTGACAAGCGCAACAGATCCTGACGATAGCATTGAGGCACGACCAGCTGATCGAACTCCACTCCTCGGCGGTCTAGATACTTCCGGTACAGGACTCCACCTCTTTCCACAAAACGCGCAGTTTTCCTGGCGATACCTTCTTTGACATTGCAGCGCACGTTTTCCAGGCTGCCATCCTTTTTTTGCTCGGCTATCAAAGCCGTCCGGCTGACTTTTAGCAACCTATCAAGTCCGTCTGACGTAGGCGCGATGAGCAAATCAGTAGATAGCTCTTCTAACTTTCCCGCGTCGGGCGTTTCCTCTCCAGTATCTGGCGCCTTTAACGTTACAGACTCAAGTTTATTCAGTTCGGGCGTGCTCGGAATATCAGCTTGCTGCGCCTCTGACCCTTTTTCGTTGTTTGATAACGTCGGCCCCGCAACTACCGCCTTTGCAGCGAGCTCCCGAACCTTCGATCTGGTTAAGGCCTGAACACTAGCTTCACCAAACAAAAGCCCCTTCTCGCGCAGGAGGTGATCGGACCTGTTTGAAAATAGGTACGGGTACTGGGGTGGCAGCATAGATGACACTGCCGCCTCTGTCTCAAGCGCTCCGAAAGGTCCTTCAATAAGCACCTTTGCTACTGGCAGACACACGCTATGAGCTTCCACGGCTTGCTTGATCCATGCGCACTCGCCCGTGAACATATGGGGTTCTACGTAAGACGGGTGAACTACATCCATCGTAGCTGCGGAATCGCGAAGCACTCGGCACTCTTTCCCGTTCACGAGGAGGTCTCGCATGTAAGGCTCGAGAAGCTTCATGTTCTCGTCAGTGCTGCCTATTGAAAAAAACACAACTTTTGGTGTTGTTTCCGGACACTGCGCCGAAAAGTGACCCGGCTTCTGGCACGTATAACAAACGCGCGCTTGCCTCATCTCGAACCGCTTTCTGCGTTTGGCTGCCGCCGTCTCTTTACGTTTGGTCGGACTGCTTTCGCTCGCATCCGCACTACGCGTGTCCCCCTTTGCTCTTATGGGTGTGAACTTCGGCCTCTCAAACTTCGAGCCAAATTCACCCTTTTGACCGTCCTTAGCTCCGCGAGCTCGACGCGTCACAAACTCCTCGGCTAGCTCAGCGGCTCTAGCCACCGTACAAACGTCTGGCCTATCCAAGACCCAGTATCGCACGTTCTCCGGTAACCGACTATAAAACTGTTCTAGCCCGAAGCACTGCAGAACTTTATCGTGGTCACCAAACGCTTTCTCTTCTTTGAGCCACTCCTGCATGTTCGACATAAGCCTATACGCAAACTCTGTATATGACTCACTTCTGCCTTTCTCATTTTCCCGAAACTTCCGACGGAACGCCTCCGCAGACAGCCGGTACTTTTTTAGCAGACTCGATTTTACTTTGTCGAAATCCTCTGCTTCCTCTCTATCCAAGCGAGCGACTACGTCGGCCGCCTCGCCGGGTAACAAAGTGAGCAAGCGCTGTGGCCACGTTTCCCGAGAGAACCCCTGCTTCTCGCACGTTCGCTCAAAGTTAACCAGGAACAAACCAATGTCCTCTCCAAGCTTAAACGGCCGCATCAGGTCAGTCATTTTGAACAATACGCGTTCTCCTGCACCGTGTGCCTGACTTCCATTACGAGCGCGTTCCATCTCTACCTCGAGACGCTTCATTTCCAAAGCGTGTTCGCGCTCTTCTTTTTTCTCTTGTTGCTCTCGCTCTTTCTGTTCTTTACGTTCACGCTCTTCTTTTTCTTTCTGTTCTTTAAGTTCACGCTCTTCTTTTTCTTTCTGTTCTTTAAGTTCCCGCTCCTGTCTTTTTGACCTCTCCTCAATAGTCTCAAGGCATTCCGACAGCTCGTCATCCTCAGCCTCTAACTCAAGAATAGCCTTTAGCAGTTCAGGTTTTCTTAGTTTGTCTGAGACATCCAGACCCAACTCTCTTGCAAGCTCCAACAATTTCGGTTTGCGCAACGACTTCAAATCCATGGCTGCTCTGAATGCTGCTTTCTCTACAGCTTACTATTGTCTTGCCGCAAACTAACCCGGCAGCAACGACAACCACAATTACCAGCTCTGTTTCTAACACTTACAAAAGCCTGGCAAAGCTCAGAAGAAGAAAGTCCCGCACTCACCAAACCTCGCAGGCAGGAATTCCGCGCAGTCGTTCCGCTGCAGGCAACCAGTCGTCACACAGGGCTCGTTGCACTGCTCCCGGATCGTTGTTGAGCTGTTCAGCATACAGTCAACTGCATCTCTTTGCTGCTGGCCTCCGTTGTCGCGATCTCACCGCTGGCAGACAGTTGTTTGAAGTCGGAGGCGATCTCACCGCTGGCAACCAGATGTTTGGATCTGACTGCTGGTACGATCTGTTGGGAACTCGGCGCTGACGCCCGTGGTTGTACCTGGGTCGCAAGCCCCAAGGGTAGCGTTGGCCTGGCGGCCTGGGGTACAACTGGAAGCATCCGAAGGTCCCGGCAAAGCATGAGTCGACTGGTAACAACGAAACAACTTGTTTATTTTAACATCGCAAAGAGTTGGCGGTCAGGTTTGACCGTAGTAGAGAGACGGGAGAGCACTTCACTCAACAGAAGAAATCGGAGCCCCCCCTTTTGGCGTCCGGGGGGCAGCTGTTTTTATACTCTCGCAGTTGAGGGCAAGAAGGAACCCCTCAAAAGACGAGCACGTGAATGTACAATGGGCTAATGGTGACGCACACTGTCGTAGCGATGCCGTAGCACCATGTCGAGCACGATCTCGTAGCACCCTGTCGTGGCGCTGCCGGTCGGACACAATGACTGTAATGAGAGGATGGTCCCTGCTTTGGCATCGCCTGTTTCGGGCATAATGACTGGAACGAGATCCCTGCTTTGGCATCGCCTGTTTCGGGCACAATGACTGGAATGAGATCCCTGCTTTGGCATCGCCTGTTTCGGGCACAATGACTGGAATGCGAGGATGATCCCCAGGCGGTCGCATCGCCGCAGTCGCGCCTGGAAACACCTGGCGATGAGTGTTGTGGCGACGACGATCGGGCCAAAAATGTCTGCCGCCCCGCCGCAGTCGCGCCGGCAAAACCACGTGTCGCAGGCGAAACGCAACACGGGGAAGTACTACATAAAAGTGGACGTTCGCCTAAGCAGATCGCGATAAACGTTATTCGGCACTCTGAAAAACAAGAGATATGAGTCATGTTCATCGACATGTTAGTCCGTAGAAGAGTGGCAGCACGCAGGTAACCGACAAGCTTCTGTGTTATGTAAGTCTTCCCTTTCTTTTGTTTTTTTTTTCCGCGTGAGGACAATGAGCGTTGTAAATTCGGCAGCGAGGTCACCTCAGCTTCAACTGAAGCACCTTTCGCCAGAAAACGAGCAAAAATGATATCGTATCGCATATTGAGCTGTCAGAAAACTTTTTAAAACACTAATTTCTTTCTTAAGTCGCCCCTAGAACGAGACATCAAATGCTGCCTTGCAGGTGTCCGGATTGCTTAGGATTAGAGATAGTGTTTTGGAGGTAACAGTGAGAGGATCTGGAAAGAAAGATGAGAGGAAAGTGCAATAAGTACTAAACTCACGCTCGAAATAAAATTCACTGACTGAGCTGCCTACCCTTGGACAAAACGTAGTGCCGCAGTTGTGCGAACTCACCGAAGAAAGGCGATAAGGCTCGCAGACTTCAATGGCCTTTGAAAGCGAGCACATGTGTGCGGTATACAGCTAAGGCGATCTGCAGGAGACAAATAGTTGCAAAGGAGGTAGACTCTCGACACTGTTCCGAGCAACCAATCACGCCTCTGTAAACATTTCTCGTCAAATTAAGGAACGCAAAGAAAAAGCGAGATCACATTAGTCCGATGGTTGGCGGTCCAGCATGGATGTAATAATTCATACCGTGAGTTGCGAAAAAAAAAAAGAAAAAGCACGGACGAGAAGCAAGAAACGGACGACGGATGAGCATCGCATAGTTTTCTTTTGAAAAGTTCCATTTGTCATTGTCCACTCGCGAAGGAAGCGTTATTACCGCCATTGCGTGGTGCTCGCCTTGGGCGTTTTGCCACCCCTGCCAAATCCCTGCATTGCCGTATACCTTTGCATCCTTCCGTTGCAACAGCCGTCCGGAGCTGATTACGAAGGCAGCGCGGTGTACACGTGTTGCGACAGGCGGCATAATGCCATTGTTCGCAGGCTGTTCCGGGCCAGCGGGAGCGAACAAGGCGCGCAGCCAACGGGGATGTCACTGAGTGATTTCCAGTATAGGCGACATTTGCCTACGCCGACAACAACGCAAGAAGCTAAAGCAAGCGTCTGTAATTAGTTACACAATCAGTGAATCATTAGGTGCCAGTTTAAAGCCTGAGATTGGAGGAATATTTTGCTGATAGGCAGATTATTATTATTATTATTATTAATAATAATAATATTATTATTATTATTATTTGTTTTGAAAACGTATACATTTCACAGGAAAGGGAAAGCGATGAGCACATTCGATAACGGTTCACTATAGCGTAAGATGCGTACATGCTTCCTATGAGCGCGCTTCGCGCACAGAAAAATCCAGAAAACTTCACGATCTCCCAAAAATTAAAAAAAAGAAAGAAATGAATGTCTGTCCTATCTCTTTGCATATGATACTTGGTGATAGCGCTTACGAGCAGTGGCGCCGCCCCGTAGTGGGTATTATACTAAGTCGCGTGTCGATACTATTATCCTCACTCATGGTTTTACTTCGGGGTTCCCGTCTATGCATCTGTAACAGAAAGAAGAAGAGCGGTGCTCTTGCAGGGGCGCCGCTGAAGGTTCCCTAGCGGCGGATTTCGGAACCGCAGACGGGAGAACGTTTGTTCCGGCATTCTAGCCCGGGTGGCAAACGTACGAACGATGGTTTCAGTTTCTTTTCGCGTGCGTGGGCGCAAAATACCTTTGCACTGACAGCGCACTGAGCTTGCCGTACCCGTGCGACCAAGATATGTACGAGAAGTAGAGTGCCTAAGAAGCAGCCATTCCCTTGCTTCCTACACAGCTATACGCGGAATTAAGCACCAATCCAGCAGAAAAGCAGCTTTCCGAGCCTTTGGTAACGAAAGCTTGCTATTTTATCTACAAGTGTGCACGTTTAGTTCAGCACTTCGACGGCCGTACTTTGTAAAGGCTACTTCATTTTGAGAGCTCTTTACGGTGCCTCATGTTCTTGGTACAAGACGCGTTGCTTTTATCGCTGGTACCGACACTTCACGCGACGAAAAATAAAATAATGGAAAATGAAATGAATCGTTACAACACACGAGCCAGGCTAATCAAAACGCGCGAATGAGCTCTGAGCGCAAAGTTTCGAATTGTGATATCTACTAAGGTAAACCAACAAAAGAAGAAGCTAAGAAATAGGTTAGGCTCTGGTCTATCAATTGCTTATCAACCGTTTACAGTCGGTTGATGCCGATGATAACGCGGTCGTAGCCTCGCTCGGACCTCTGACGAAGAGCGAACACGGACAGTATTCGAATAGACCGGTTAGATCATGGCTGCCTTGCTTTCGGAACGTGCCTGTACGCACGTGCTGTCCTTTGCACGCATTGATGCTGATCGACATATGTTAACGTAAGCGGGCGTCACATCGTTGTCTTATTCGCTCGAAAGATCCATTTCCCGCATTGTTTCAGTGTTGCTCACTTCGCTGAATTTTATGCCTACCATTGTTTGGGATCCGATAGAAATTTCCGATAGGTATCATAACATCCTTAAGCTACGTATAGAGAGAACATGGCGGGGAACCTCCCTAATGGGGCGACAGATGGCGCGACGTTGCCCACCTGACGTCATCCTGACGTGACCGACGCCTGCAAGCGGGCCCATCCACGTTTGGCAGCGGCCGCTCACCGCAGACAGCGGGGCGTCGGCGAGCACGTGTAGCGTACCGGAGAGGAAAGGGGGACAAGCGAAGTAGCAGTGGGCTGACGGTTCACAAATACGCGCGACGCGAACGCGGCAACCTTCGAGTCGACTCTCCCCCACCGCTCACTACACCTGCTGCTGCCTTCCAAGAAGGCCAGCGCACGACATCACAGCAGGCCGCGTCCGCATTGCCCCAGCCTCGCCAAATTAAGTCTGCCTTGAGACCGACGGCGGTATAAGCGTGCGTATGCTGCGCGGTTGGCGAGAGAGACAACTGGCCGGTCCGCGCGCGCACAGGACGCCAACCGGTTGAAACCGGCCACAACCGGAACATAATGATCGTGTTGTCGCGCGAGTGACGGGAAGGAAAAGAAAAAGCCGGTTCACGGGCCCGCTGAACCGTCGCGCGTGCGCGCACTCAGCCTACGTCGAACGCTTTTTGCCGGGTGGCCGCCAACGCTTATGATTTTCTCGGCAGATCGTGCCGCAGATGGAGGAGACCTGCAGAGGCGTGTGACCGGGCGACGTCACGTCCTGTCTGACGTCACTGGAGCACGGTCGGTAGCTTAAAGCCGTCTGAACACTATACGCAGCACTGAGCTCCGCGCGTAATGTGTGCGTGTCGAAGTGCGGGTGCTTTCGCTTTCGGAGAATGTCAGTGTGCGCGGATGTTGTTTGCTGTTCAGCGACCTCCTGTAGCCAGAACGGGACGCACACAGGCATAGGGCGCGGGGTGTGTGAGAGAGAGAAAGAAAAGTTTACCTTTCGGACAAGCGTTTATCTCGCACAGGCGGCCGGGTGTCCCGACTCAAGAAAAAAAGATAAGAGGGCTGTTTTCAGGAAGAGCGCCATGTATTAAAATGAGTGAAAAAGAGGGGCGCTTTGGTTTCTTTCTTTTTCTACAGTGAGGTTTGTGTTTTCATAAAAAGAGAGAGAGAAATCAATTAGAGGAAAGGCGGGGAGGCCAACAAGACGAGCGTCCTGTTTGCTACCCTACACTGGGTGTAAGGGAAAGAGGAAGCGGGAGCACTGAGTGCACGTGGGATCATTCACAGGTACACTATAAGCGGTCTCTCAAGCCATAAATTTTTCCATAAAAATATTAGCAAATACATGGACGTGGATCTGCTTATTATGCTTGTATATGGGTTTGTTGCTGACTAAAGGAGAAGACGATAAACTGAGACGCATTAATGTGGAATAAATCATCGTAACTTCCCTGAAACACAAATATAGTGTGCAAGATTACCGCTGTTGATGCGCGAAATTTTACCGCCCGGAAGCAGACGATGCATATCAATACTTTCCCCTCCCTTATCAGGTAGATACAGGTTATTGTTCAGGCATCATATGTGAGACGCTACTTCCATTGCGTACAATTGGTAATCACCATATACAGATGGTGATATTGTTTGTCTTGGAGTTATGTTTATGGAACCGTTTTCTTGGCCGGTCTTTCGTGGGTCATGTGAACGCTTTACGGTTGGCGATTGATTTTCTGCAGATCCTTTATCCATCGTGTCCACCTCTTGTTTTGTATGTCCCGCGACTCTAAGTACAACAGTCGATAAGTGTACTTTTGGACAACGCCAACCTTGACAAAAAGGATACGTGAATCCTTTTTGTCTTACTCCTTCGCCTTAGTATCGGATCGCATGCACCCGCCGGTATATGAAACGAGACACCGGATAACTGGTGCACGCCTTGGTGTTCGCGTGTTCACAAATACTTGCGACGTTGGCATGGTCCGTTCCCGATCGAAATCTGTTTCGGACTACAATGTACTCCACAACTGACTACACGATTGTGAGGGTCGGAATCTCAGTAATATTGTGGCCCTTGTATTATTATTATTATTATTATTATTATTATTATTATTATTATTATTATTATTATTATTATTATTATTATTATTATTAGAAACATATATAGACTTGACCGGAAAGGGACAGCGAGGAGCATCTGGAAACAGCTACCGGAAGGGGCACAGCGCCTGACTATACTCTTCAGAAAGAAATAGACAGAAACATAGAAAGGGAAAACAGGAAGGAGAGGAAAGAGGAAAGAAAGAGTGAGATGGCAAATGTTAGTCTAAAGCAGAACACACACACTGTGCAGGTCGCGCAAAGGAGGTCACGCTACTAAAGAATGTTAAAATGGAAGACATAGTGTCTGAGGTCTTGTCGTGGAAAAGCAGAATTAAGCTACAAGCGTTAACCTCATTTAGTTGCTTCGTTCTTCATGGTGGCACTGCATATGCACGCGTTTTAGTTTTCTCAGAAGTTTCGAATACCAGATTTGTGTGTCAGCGAAATCTCGAAAATCCGGGAATGATTTCCCAAAGCTTTTTTTTTTTTTTTTTTTAGGTGCTCTTCTCGATCTGCTGACCGTCTTCGTTAATAATATGTGCATCATCTGGATTGGCTGGAATTTTCTCTTAAGAACAATTCTAGCGTATATAAGAACGTTTTGCGAATACGGGTTCCGGACTTGTACACAGTGGGGAGCGCCGAATAGTGCCGTGTCTAAATCTGCGACCTCGACGCGATCCTCATGCTCTGAGAGGTCGAGATCGAGGCCTGCCTGCTGCCTTTGCTATGGAACGGTCGGGGAGTTGAGACTGCGGACTGAAATAACTCCAACCACCCCCGACACATCAGCTGAGTCAACTTTATTGCTTCTCCATTTGCCCCTGCAGGAGGAGATCGCTCGGGGTCGCCGCGCTTCTGGGACTCGGCTGAGAGTGAAGACTGAAGCGAAGACGAAGCTGCAGCCAGCTGGGACGCGCGCGTAGCAGAGTCGTGCGGACAGCGGTTCGATGCAGACCCGAGGTGTTTGCGTTTATAAATAGAGCCACGGGTGCTGCTGGATTTCTCTTTCGAGACGCACCTGTCACGGGGAACCCAGCTTGGAGAACCAGGAAAAAAAGAGATGCCGCGGCACACTTCTTGCGTAAGCAGCGAGCGCGCGTGACGCAAGCGCGATTATGCCCGCTATTGCGCGGACACTTTGTCGCCGCAGTCGCGCCTTATTTCCTTGAGAGGCTAGCCCACGCATTAGGCTTAGCATTTGGCATGGCTTCCTCATGCTGGTCGTCGCACATCCGAGGCTCGATGTAAGGCGCTAACAAGTTCAGTCCGTTCGTTATTTTGGTCTAGCGAATGTTGCGTATCAGAGGTAGCATTATAATGTCGCATAACGTAAGAGAAAGTCAGTGGTGGAAGTTGCATGATTGTCTTCAACAACAACAACAAAAACAAACTAATTTATATGCACTGAATTTTGTTACAGTTTTATGTAAAGGTTGCATTACTGATTTCGGCCACTGGGAACCGAAATTTTTCGTGCTTTGCACGATAGTTTTGGCAACAGTGTTTGGGGTACAAAGAGAGAGAAAGAGAGAGAAAGGAGAGGAAAGTTAGGGAGGTCAACTAGACGAGCGCCCGGTTTGCAACCCTACACTGGGAGTAAGGGAAAGGGTGAATAGAAAGAGGAAAAGAGCGAGAGAGAGAGCACTTAGTGCACGTGGGATGATACACAGGGACACTGAAGCGGTCCCGGTGCATTTCACGTAGTATACTAGTACACAAATCCCTTTTTGCGCCAGTCAAGGGGGGGGGGATGTACAAAGAAGAATGAGAAAGCGTCGGCGGATAAGGACTCGTACATTCGTCCAACAGTGCTGTGTGCCCAGGAAGTGACGTGCGCGGTGTAGGCACATTAGCACCTCTCACGGGAAACAAAGTCACAGAATGACCTAGCATTATAGATGCGCGATGTAGTTGTTCGCAGCAGTGTAGTCGCCACCAAAAGGAAATAGAGAGTCTGCGTGAAGGTACTAACGCTGAAACTCGGTTTTATAGAGCATAACCGCTATCAGCAGTAAAAACAGATTCCCGCTTCCCGCACGCAAAAGGCCAAGGTTCGCAGGTGTTCAGTGTCCCGGACTATTTTGACAACATCGATTTTTCCCTGTGCTTAGGGAACTGAACACCTAGCGGACCGCAGATATTGCCTGTAAGCTCGTGCGCACACTTCAGCGTCCTTCTCTTCTCGGTGCAGAGTCGATACAGCTCTCAATCCTGGCGAAGGAAACAAGCATGTTTCGCAGTTTCCACACGCGTCTTCTTCTGCGTGTTGATTTACTCTCATTGCTTAGCGACAGGATGAGTGACACAAGAAGGCGATATCGATCTCAGAAGCGGAGGACTCGAATGATGAAACGATCCTTTCATATTTATAAGACGGTTTCTCGAGAACGATGTCATCAGAATTTCATTTCAGCGCATCTATTCTGACCGTCGGAAAGATTGCCTTGGCCAATCGGCAATTTGGCGGCAGTGTCTACAGTACTCTCGGCTTGAACGTGAAATGCGAACGATGTAAAATATTCAAGGACCATCTGCAGTAGGCTTATCTAGCGACCGACCGCGAAGTGTTGCTGCTCCGAGCTTCAAATTACGCATCAAGGTGCAGGTAGAGACGCATCCAGCCGTACATTAAATTTCTTGGCATGGGCGGCCTGGCTGGTGTCGCCTTGTTCGCAACAACATCGTCAAGGCCTTTATTCCGCGTCCCGCATACGGCGTGCACCAGTCGTGTAGATTTCGCTTGGCTACCTTTGCATAGAACAACGCGCAAAAACTGTCTCTGAAGCAGCCATATCCTCGAGTTCCGAGCAGTTCCGGAAAAAATTTTGTTATTTACAAAAGCTGCCGAGAGAGCTTGAGCAGCGATGAAGCCGGTGGAGGATAAAACGTATAGATGCATTTCGCTGCGTATTCGGGGTCCGCAGCGATCGACTGTGTTTAATTAGCGTTTCAGTAGAATTTCTAACAGCGCCATCTAGATCGCTAATCATCGCACTATATAATTGTGTATTTTATGCCATGTTCATTGTAACAGTGCAAGGTTTTTACTCTTGAGTGTTCGGTTTTGCATTTGATAAATACTGCAGAGCGACTGCACATCAGGCATCTTAGTGTGTTTTTCTTTTATTCGTTCATCTTTCAAGTCTTGGCTCGAAAATCTCATGTCGGCCCTGTGGCTGTTTTTATTAGGATTATTTTGCTCTATTCTTATCATCCGCCCCGCAGAATGAACAGTCCAGGTTTCCTAATTTATAAGTTTATTATGTTAAATGTTGAATTATCAATTAAATAATTATTTGCTGTAAAACAGAGAGAAATAAAGTAGGTGACGTAGTTTCTATCGAAGTACTTTCTTTCGAGGTCCCACATTCTGACTAGTGACCCCGCCTACTTTTCGCATATTACTCTTCTTGATGGCTTGCGCGATCATACCATCATCACTGGTCAACTGACGCAAGGGCCAAATAAAAAGAAAGTTATGTATAAGAGCATACGATGCTACAAAGAAGCTGATTATGCAAGTTTCATTTCGGAGTTGTCATTATTTACAGACCAATTTTTATAGGACCACGTAACACGAACAGTTGAAGAAAACTGCGTATTTTTCAGGGATACGTTTTGTAGACTAATTGAGAGGTATTTACCAGTTATTATTATATAATGCAGCAACAACACACCTTCGTCGAATAATCAAAAGGTCTCAATAACAAAAAGAAGCGACTCTATCGAAACGCCGACAAAGACAGGCAGTCTGTATCATGAAAACTATACGAAAAATACAATCTCCAGTACCAATCCCTGCTTAAAACAACACGTTAGCATTTCTTTTTTTTCGTCCTTACTTGGCATCAATGCTTAGCACTAATCCTCACAAGTTCTGGCGAATAATAAATCCGGCTTCTTATCCTGATGTTATCCTCGCTGATTCAAATGGCGAGACAGTCCTGGACATTTATGTGCGCAGATTCTAAATGACACGTTTTCCTCACTTTTTGGTCATGACTACGTGTCCTACATTAGACGCACTTTCTGATGTAGGCATTTCTGATATAGCAATTGATGAAGTAGGTATTTTTTTCTTTGACCAGCCGACTAAAATTATCATCTACGTGTAACCACAATGGATTAAATCACAACATTTTTAAAAACACAGCTGAAGGATTATCGCGTATACTCTCCGCGACATTTTCACAATCTTTAACTCAAGCATTCCTAATGATTAGAAAATGGCCAATGTCATTCCAGTCTTTAACTCTGGCGAGTGTTCTTCACCCCTCTAATACAGACCCATATCCTTAACAAGTACAATCTGCAAGTTACTGGAACACGTCATGCATTCGCACGTTATAAAATATTTGGGAGAGCACAACTTAATCTTTAAGTATCATTATGGATTCCGGAAGGGATGTTCGTGCGATACGCAGTTAGCTGCCTTTATTGATGACCTGCAGTCATCCATAGATGCTGGTCTTCACAAAGACGCTATATTCCTTGATGACTCCAAGGCATTCGGCCGTGTTCCACACCACCGTCTTCTAAAGAAGCTAGCAAGGTATAACATTTATCTTCTAGTTCTCGCATGGATTAAACACTTCTTAACTTACAGGATGCAGTTCACATCAGCAAACAATTTTAACTCTTCACGTGGCCAGGTGACGTCAGGTGTTCCGCAAGGCAGCGTGCTTGGGCCGTTACTCTTTCTTGTTTTTATTAACGATTTACCAGACAGCGCGTCATCCAGAATCAGACTTTTCGCAGATGACTGCGTAATTTACCGTAAAATTTCTTCTGTAATTGTTCAAGAGGCTCTTCAAACTGACCTTAAATCTGTAAGTGCTTGCTGCGCTACTTGGTCAATGTCACTAAATTTACGTATTTTACTAATCCAACTACTAGACTTCAAACTTCCTACGTATTAAACGACACTAACCTCGAGCTTGCCTCCAGTTATAAGTACCTAAGGCTATGGTTCTCCGATCATCTTACGTGGAAAAGCCACATTTAAACAATTTTAGCATCTGCTAACCGCTGGCTAGGCCTCATGAAGCGTGGTATAACACGCGCCTCCCCCCACATTAGAAAACTAGCACACACTACATTAATTCGACCAAAGCTTGAGTACGTGTCGGTCTTATGGGACCCTGAACAAGAGTACCTTATTAATGATATTGAAGGTCTGCAAAATCGTGCTACGAGATTTATTTTTTTTTTGTTTGTTCACAAACAGCTAGCGTCACGCAGTTAAAACAGCGTGCTGAACGCTAGAATTTGTCAGTTCGTCGCAAAAATTATTTATTTATTTATTTATTTATTTATTTATTTATTTATTTATTTATTTATTTATATATTTGTACATACTGCAGCGCAATAAGCGCTATAGCAGGAGTGCATTAAGATGGAAAATTATACAAAGAAAAGTACGATAGAACAATGAGGGTGATGTGCTAGAACCATTCATCCAGGATGACAGATACAAAACTTCGGGGTGAGCATGAGCGAATAGACCCAGGTAATGAATTCCAGTCTTCTATGGAACACTGGAATTCCTTACCTGGGTCTATTCACGTACTCTCTTTCATAAACTTTATCACCGCCCGTTCCTTCATGAAGCTTTTTTACATACCACGTCCTCTATACTCACTCGTCAGGATCATCCTTTCAAACTAACACGCGCTTTTTTGTCGCACATCACGTTACGCTCATTCTTTCATACCACGCACTACAACCGAGTGGAATAAGCTGCCATCTGACATTGCAAGAGAAATCGACTTTAATCAATTTCAGGAACTTGTTCAGTCGTATCTTATGCCCTGAATGTTCATCGACTGGGCTCCTCCACCTTTTATCGCTCTCCCTGTTTCTTTTTTTCTTTTCTCGGTTTTTTATATTTACTTAGAGTTAAAAAAAATTGCTTCGTGGTACCAACGTTCAGAGTTTGGCATTGTATAACCATTGCGTTCTTCTGCACTGCATAAAATGAAACTTTAACACAAGTTGACCTTATAATATATATATATATATGTCATCAGCCTGGTTACGCCCACTGCAGGGCAACTCCAACTACCCCAGTCATGTACTAATTGTGGCCATGTTGTCCCTACAAACTTCTTAATCTCATCCGCCCACCTAACTTTCTGCCGCCCTCTGCTACGCTTCCCTTCCCTTGGAATCCATTCCGTAACTCTTAATGACCATCGGTTATCTTCCCTCCTCATTACGTGTCCTGGCCATGCCCCCATTTCTTTTTCTTGATTTCAACTAAGATATCATTAACTCACCCTCAGCCTCACCCAATCAGCTCTTTTCTTATCTCTTAACGTTACACCTATCATCCTTCTTTCCATAGCTCGTTGCGTCGTCCTCAATTTAAGTAGAACCCTTTTCGTAAGCCTCCAGGTTTCTGCCCCGTACGTGAGTACTGGTAAGACACAGCTGTTATAAACTTTTCCCTTGAGGGATAATGGCAATCTGCTGTTCATGATCTGAGAATGCCTGCCAAACGCACCCTAGCCCATTCTTATTCTTCTGATTATTTCAGTCTCGTGATCCGGATCCGAAGTCACTACCTGTCCTAAGTAGATGTATTCCCTTACCACTTCCAGTGCCTCACTGCCTATCGTAAACTGCTGTTCTCTTCCGAGACTGTTAAACATTACTTTAGTTTTCTGCAGATTAATTTTTAGACCCACCCTTCGGCTTTGCCTCTCCAGGTCAGTGAGCATGCATTGCAGTTTGTCCCCTGAGTTACTAGGCAAAGCAATATCATCAGCGAATCGCAAGTTACTAAGGTATTCTCCCTTAACTCTTATCCCCAATTCTTCCCAGTCCAGGAATCTGAATACCTCCTGTAAACACGCTGTGAATAGCATTGGAGAGATCGTATCTCCCTGCCTGACGCCTTTCTTTATTGGGATTTTGTTGCTTTCTTTATGGAGGACTACGGTGGCTGTGGAGCCGCTATAGATATCTTTCAGTATTTTTACATACGGCTCGTCTACACCCTGATTTCGTAATGCCTCCATGACTGCTGAGGTTTCGACTGAATCAAACGCTTTCTCGTAATCAATGAAAGCTATATAAAGGTTGGTGATATTCCGCACATTTTTCTATCACCTGATTGATAGTGTGAATATGGTCTATTGTTGAGTAGCCTTTACCGAATGTTGCCTGGTCCTTTGGTTGACGGAAGTCTAAGGTATATATATATATATATATATATATATATATATATATATATATATATATATATATATATATATATATATATATATATATAGAGAGAGAGAGAGAGAGAGAGAGAGAGAGAGTGAGTGAGAAGGTTTTCTACTTTTCTTATTTACCTTGTATATTTTTGTCACCTGTTACATGTTACCTTTGACGATATTGTTATACCCTGCGTAATACCAGGGTATAACGAAATAAAAAAAATTCTCCACAGTAAGGAATTTAAAACAGTGCAGAAACCGAAAAGATACTGGTGAGGCGGTTTCGTGCTCACAACTGACTGACAAAAAATAATGAAAAAAAGAAGAAAAATCTTCAAAAATGTCATCCCTCAGCCCTACTCTCAGATTTTCTAGTTCACAAGACTTGTTTGTGGCTCTACGCACTTTGTCTCCAAGCCGTTACGCTGCAGGGATCCCAGTGTGCCGCAACACTGCAGTGATACGTTGAAACACTGCCTTCTTACAGGCGCCATGGGTTGTGAAGACGGAAGAAATGACAGGGATGGATGGGGTTAGGAAAAAAACAAGGACCCCGTACTCAGGGACACAAGACAAATACGGGCACACAGGCCGCAAGTCAACGGGAACAAACTCCATCAATCTCTCTTGCGCGCTAAGTTGGGCAACACCCAGTAAACGCCGCAGGCCAAAAAGGGGAGCACCTTTTTGTTGCAAAGAGTCGTTTCAAGTCTGCGCTTAGTGACGCCACTCCGCAAAAGTCACACAATTGTTCTAACACAGTGCACCGCTAACAAAGTGAACGCTCCATTCTACTCGTCAGGGAGATGGAAAATAACACAGATGTTCCCAATGGTACTGAAGTGTTTTCGTTACAAACGCACACGCACACACACTCACGCACGTACGCACACACGCACGCACACGTATGCGCGTACACTCGCACATACGCATACAAGCGCCAGCAAGCAAGCACGCGCCTGTGTTCACGCGCGCGTGTCTGTGTTTGTGTCTTGCAACGGCCGCGGCGACGGAAGGAAGCTCTTCTGGGGCCAGTGTCGCGCGGATCGTGGCCGGCTCTGCCAGCGAACGCCAGTCGGGCGCGACGCGGTCGACCTTCCCCGACTTTTCGCCGGCGTTGTCGTGTCGCTGCCTGACAGACTGCGCACATGACATCATTCTCACACGGCCACTGCCTGACGTGCGGACAGAAATAGCGCGGCGTGTTTGTGTGCTTCACAGAACGCTTAGCACAGGCTTTCTGGGTCCATGTGCTGCTGGTCGGTGTGAGATAGACTCGCAGAGGCAGAATGACACGGAGCCATAACCTAAATGAAAAAAACGGAAACATCTATCACCGCCGTATTCGTGATTGCAGGCGCCGTCAAACTTAACCCGAACACGCGTTAGGCGCCTTAAGCGCCGGAGGTTGCTAGGTTTTCTGGATGGGCTGCCCCTTGAGCGTGCTTATCTTTATCTACCTTCTATCAAGAGCCTTTGATGTTTGCTGCTTACATCCCGGATTTGTTATAGTACTTACTCTGCATATGTGTCCTCATTTTTGAGGCTAGGTCTGACGGCAGCTGTACATGGTGTAAGGCCGTGCATACCAGACACTTTGTTTCAAGTGGCTGCCGTCGCGATCAACGTCGCGAACATACTGTGATGGCTGATAGGTCCTCGAAGATCGTTATAAGCGGTCTATAGCCATGCGACAAGTTGAAGGATATTTGCTTATTGACCGACGTAATTTTCCTGAAAGAACAGGAGCGTTCCGCAAGTGCACGGGTATCGCAACTCGCGAGGTTATTTGCAATATTAGTTTCACCGAGACAACTTTAATTTCTGCAGCAGAAAGGCCAATTGAACGGCTACAGCACCACCACTCCTCGCATGACTTCACCC
This sequence comes from Dermacentor variabilis, assembly GCF_050947875.1. Taxonomy (NCBI): domain Eukaryota; kingdom Metazoa; phylum Arthropoda; class Arachnida; order Ixodida; family Ixodidae; genus Dermacentor; species Dermacentor variabilis. The sequence goes on from NC_134573.1 coordinate 177,197,919, forward strand.
AGGTGACTTAGTCCAGCGTTCGATGAAAACGGGTGGTGCACGAGTATCTTGTTTAAGACTGAAAGCAACAAACGTTTAATTTACGTGCTTGTGTCGTCCAATCTTAGGCGACGCGGGTGCTCGTTTTATTTTGATCATTTCTTAGCCGTGGTAGGAAAAGAGCAAGCGCAGATGTTCTTCCACCGAAATTGTTTTTCCGCATTTCTTGCAATGTTTTGCATTAATTCTTCCTGACTTTTTTGCGTGCGTTACCTGGCGGCGCATGGCGCGCCAGGGTCTCGAAGATCCTGGAACCGCTCGGCGACGTCGCTTCTGCGAGTGCGGCGCACGCGGAACCTCCTTCGTCATCGCTGCCCGTGTACGGAGTCGGAGGCCGATCCGCGCGGTGCTATTCCGGGACGGGACGCTGTCGAAACTGCTCGCAGGGCGGGCACGCGCCGCCCCCAGAGCACAACGGCACAGCTGCTGCACTGCTCGCCAGGGACGACAACCACCCGGGGGACAGCAGCAGCAGACTGTTGCGCACTCGGTCCCGCGTGTAAGGGTTGCCGAAGCACGCCAGAAAGGCGCCACATTCTGACAGTTAAGCAGTTGCCTGTTGAGAGTATGCCCCGATATATGTTCATATTCTTTCTGACTATTCATTGGATTTTAATATCGTTAGTCAAAAGGAAGAACTACCTAGCTCTACATCTTGAATTGATCGACGCATACTCGTGTACGTCACAGGCCATGCGTATGTTCTGTCACGCACGATGTGTATGCTTTGGGAACATTGTGTCATGTTTTTTTTTTTTTTTTAGTATGTATAGCGCGGATTAGTTCTTTTGTAGGCAATTGTGAAAAAATTGTAAAGATATTTGTTTGTTTTTTGGTCTTCTTATCTTTATATTGTTTTCTTGTGCAGCTGTTTGGTATTACCTACGACGTTGGGATAGCGGGCTCTTGAATAATAAAGTTTGCCATTTTATCGCAGTTAATAACCGGCAACCAATGACTACCTCTGCACCTTTATATTTGATAAAAACTGTCCTGGCCACAGTATTGCCGTAGTTGCACTCACTTTCAAAAACACAGTTTCTGTGGTGCACTTACTTTAATTGCTTGTTTAAGTCTATGGTACAGCATGGGAGGTACATTTTTCTTCCAAATACTTTTTATTGCATACGTGTGTCGTACATACTGCCGGTAGTTCCGCTATTCGCAGAGAACATGCGCAGTTTCCAAACGACAACGTTCACCGATGCCGGCCAAGAGGGTTAAAAATAATTTCTCAACTAAAATATTAGGCAGTGCGCAGAGTAGACAAGACTGACCTTACACGAGAGCCAAGCACCCAGTCAAACTAGGCTGCTAAGTTACTCTTTTGAAAAGAATGTAAAGCTTTCCTCTACCGTCGTATACGGTGCAGTTCCCCCCCCCCATCCCACTCCCATGTGTAGGGTAGCAAACCGGTTAAGCTAAACTGGTTAACCTCCCTGCCTTTCCTTCTCCACTTTTTCCTTCCTTAAAGTATCGGTATAGAGAACATTAAGTTAAGCTTAGAAGGGTTGATTGTTATTCTGGAATTGAATGCAAGCACGTCTTTAGAGCACGAAGGGAATTGCTTGGTGGAGCGGAAAATACATGAAAACATGGAAGGCGGCTAGCGACACCATTCCTAATTTCCCGCATCCTGTGCACCTTGCGTTAGCTGTTAAATTATTAAGCAAATAATTAGTTCATTATTAATAACGCGTTTCGGGCCCCAGTCTTCTTCGCTTTTTTTCTTTCTTATTTCCTTTTTTAGCGCGGTCTCGTGATTGGTTACACTGTAACCATGGCTACCTTTACAGAGGTGAACCTGTGCACATTTCGAGGGAACAGCCGTACGCTATATGTCGTTATGTTCCCCCATGCACATCAAAAGTAGCATCGACCGGGGTCAAATTTGCAGTAACCCTCTCACTTACACGCCGCAACCCCCCCTTCCGTGACACCCGCCGTCTCCCGTTAACTCATAGTAATAACCAACAAAGGAATGGAATCGTGCAAATGCAATCCCTCACTCTGTATAGCTGCTCTTTAATATTATAATTCCTTTCATGCCGCCCAACGCTCACGGCCGACCGATAGTATGGAGTGAGTAGCTCTACGGCCATCGACGAAGTGCGAGAAGGAAAACGATGCGGAATATCATAGTCTGGACCAAATTTAACTCCTCTCTGCTAAAACCCCAAGTCAGGGTGGCAAATATATATATATATATATATATATATATATATATATATATATATATATATATATATATATATATATATATATATATATATTGCATTATCTCGGCCATGCTATCAGCACCACATGAGATTACGCAAGGAATAACGCGACTGCGAAGCACAAAACGCAAGTGCGTAACGCACGAGTTGTAACACGCGCATAGAAAAGCGTAATAACAGTAATAGAGACACGAGTGACGCCACCCGAAGAGGCATCGCGAGGTCGAGCGCCGCCGAGCGCGGTGTCCTTCGCTGCTTGTGACTGTGTGGCCCGTACACCGTGTAGACGTGCGTCCGCCTGCCGCGGGGTCCGGTACAGAAGCCGGCGCGGCAGGCACGCTGGCTCGCGGTGTCTATTTCGAGAGCCCGCGGGGTTCCCGGCGCGCTTCGTCACCGCGGCCACCGTGCGCCCACCTCAGCAAGCGCCGACGCCGCCGTGGGACAGCTGACGCTGCCCGCCGAGTTGCGCGCAGCAATGCCACGGCCGAGGTGGGCTCGGTGCGTGTGTGTGCGCCGAGAGCGCGAGGCGCAGCCGTCGTCTGAAATGAATGAATGAATGAATCATTCTGAATATACCTACTGGAAAACCGGATGGCCATTGCGGGCTAGTTGTAGCTTGATGCGAGATGACACTGCCTTAAATTGAGTGAGAGAGAACTTTTCTTTAGCGAGTCCTGGAGAGCTTTGCCTAACGGCCTGTCTAGAGCATGCTACTCCAGACAGACGTAACTAGATTAAACGATGTGCAAAGTGCGCGTCACAGATCGACGTTCTACATACACGGATCAGAGAAAACGCCGCAATACGCAACAAACCGATAAACAAAACACTGAGTCTATGAAATAGCAAACCGGTATATCGTGGCTGGGCGTTGATTTAAAATATTGAGCCGGCTTTTAATTACCAGTGTCCAATCGCTGTACTGATCTGACTGAAAAACATCTAAAGATAAATTAAACACAGTGCATATTGCAGTACACAACTTTTTGGAATAGAGTGTTGGAGTGTAGTTTAGCAACTTTTGTGCAATTGCTCCTTTCTTTGTAACGAAAGAAAATAAATTTGATTTGATTTGATTTGAATTTAAATTCATGCTGGTTGTGATTTAACATAAGCCACTATATCTTCTGGTTATTCTACTACTCTAAGTAGGCGCTGGTTGCGGGTAGCAATGAATTAGCTGAAGAAAAAAGAAAAGTGGAAACGCCACGAAGAGAGTTAAATGTCTGCAACCTACGGAGTGTCCATGAAGGCCTCACAGTTGCTTAAACACAGAAATTGTAGGGTGGTAAACGTGTCGGGTTCATGTTTTCGCTCGTTTCGTTCATGTGTATACCATCATTTAATCAAAAAGGTTACCCGTCATTGAAGCAATAATTAATCAGTGGAAGAATAGATCAATCGTCTACCTCCAACAGCTTAAAACATATTCTTTTTTTCGGTATTTGCCTTAACTGTAGGTTCACGGTGCCAGTGGTCACACAGCGAACTGAAATCAGAAAGCATCTCAGGCGTAATTAATTGAATATACTACAGGCATCGCTTACGCATCATTCCAGGACCTTGGTCCGTATGCCGCTCAGCATAGGAGGATCAGGCACACCGTTGTTGTCTTTGAGAGTTGGGAATAATCAAATACGGTTTCTATTTGTCTTTTTCCGTTCACATTTGAAGCCACCCTGTATAAATTAGGCGTCCTTGCCTGCTGGCGTTTGAAGTGAAGCGTACAGAGTGGTCCACTACTGAAGGGAACACTCTATAACGTGTGCCTCTCTCTCTCTCTCTCTCTCTCTCTCTCTCTCTCTCTCTCTCTCTCTCTCTCTCTCTCTTTGTTTGTTTGTGCTCTTGCTGCAAGATCTGGCTAAAGATATGTATGTGAATGAACTACAGAGGTGCGTAGAAAGGTGCTAGGGCCACCAACCACAAGTCAGTTGTTTCAAAGCCGGACGATTGCACACGTGTCGGCAGTAGAGATTCGCACGTGCTCTACACCCATGCCCTCGTTTTTTGTTAACCGCAGACACACAGCACACGAAAAGGCAGAGGAAGAAATACTACACAAAGAAGTACGTGTCTTTCAGTTCCTAGCTTTGCAGTTCCTCGTCCTTGGGACTCGCGCTGACGTAGCGAGCGCGATCGGTTCAAGCCGTCGTCACCTGGCATCCGCCGAAGGTCCAAGAACGTGCGTTTACATGTGTCTTCAAGCACGCTGCACGCTACTATTCGGGGTCGTTCACGCTTGCGATGGCAGCGTGCCCGCATTCAGAGCCTCGGAGAACGAGCCGTGGCGAGTTGGCGGCCGATGCCAGAGCCGTGAAGCATCCGGCCGAGAATGTGCGTGCTCTCGTCAGCGCGCGTAGGGGGTGGGCGCTTCTTCGAGGTCCGGGTGGAAGGTATAGTACGAGCGGTGCAGGGAGCCGCCGGTACTGTTGTGCAAGGAACGGAGGAAGTTTAGTCGCACGGCCTCCGAGACCGTGCGACTCGCGGTGCACGCGCCACCCCATCTCGGAGGTCATGGTAGCCACGAGAGACTCGTCGTCGTTGTCGCCGCCGCCGCTGGCGCTTGCCCGGCTGTCACTCGAAGAACGGGCCACGTGCCGAGCCGTTGTTTCTCTGAACGCCGGGAATAGCATGTTTTGCAAATCGCGTTCGCCCTTTGTTGCATGGCTCGCTTTCTTTCTTTCTTCCTTTCTTTCTTTCTTTGATTTTGCGTGCGACGAAAGCGTTCTCATTCCGCGGAGGTGAAGAAAGGTAGCAAAATGTTGTGTGATAGCTGTTTGTCTCTATATGTACTTTATCTCTTTCTTTTTTAATCGCAGAGTTGGCATTGCGTTCCCCAGGCGCTTGTTTTATGCATCGCCGATAGCCGTAACCACAGGGAGAGGATAAAGCGCTTACCCGCTTGATCGACCTAGTAGGATTGGGGAGCGTATTGTTCAAATAAACGAGACCCCGAGAGAAGACCGAGCGAGCAAGCTGAGCTCCTAGGGATGCGCCGGAAAGGAGCTTGCGCGACCCACTGGCGGGCAAAGCACCGACGCATCCGAGGGTTGTTTCTTGTTCCTTGAAGAAAAGACAGCACTATGACGTCTCGATGACGTGGGGTGACGCTAAATGCCGTTGTATGGCGTGCTTTGCCCCTGAAGAGCTAGAAAAACTCGAATCTGTTAATGTGCTTAATGCTTAATATAGGTTTCAGACTGGTGTGATCATATTTATTTTTATCGGGATGGCGATACATTGCAAATATTGTCAGTGAAGTGCTAGCGTAAGCCACCTAAAAGAAAATCATAGTAACGATTAATATGAAAGACTGACACGTGACTTCGCATTTATCAAGATAACCAGGACGTGCACGCAGTGCTTAATGAGCGCAGCAGAACTTTATCTTGTTGCAGGTTATCTCCGTTCATTTAGCTGAGGGGGGGGGGGGGGGCTGCGCTGTTGACGCAATCCGGTGACCTTGCAGAGTGAATTAATCGACGGCGTTCTATTTTTGCCGAGCCTGTGGAATACTTAACCGGCGAATACCACAATAAATTGCCATCTGCGGTCAGCTTTCTCCGGTGCAAAAGCCGGCTGCAGCAGGTACGGTCTTCGGCGTAATACCTATTGAATCCGAGAAGAGAGAGAAAGAAGAAAGGGGAAAGGCAGGGAGGCTAACTACAGGGGAAGATCCGGTTTGCTACCCTACGCTGGGGAGAGAGTGGAGGGGGAGGTAAAGGGAGAGAGAAAGAGGGGAGCACATATACACATTCACAGTCGGTCACTGTCACCGCATACTATCAGCGCACAGCACATTAGCAATTGTAGCGCTTTCAACAACAGTTCAGGCTACAGCCGCTTGTCCAAGTGTGTTGCCCTCAACTGCGACAGCGCCCTCGTCGACCTCAGTTGCGAGGGCTTGTGATGACGCTTTCACCAAACATCTTCAAGTGAAAAAAATAATTTTGTATTGAGCTCGACAAGGATCTCAACGATGTGCTGGATCTTCAAGCTCCCCCCCCCCTACTCTCTCCCCAATAGCAGGGTAGTAAACTAAATGTCGTGACCTGGTTAGCCTCTCTGCCTTTCCCTTCATCTCTCTCTCTCTCTCTCTCTCTCTCTCTCTCTCTCTCTCTCTCTCTCTCTCTTTCGCGCTCATATTGCGCTGCGAAGTTAAACTTTGTGTATACGAAAACACTGTCATCGCCATAGAATGGCTGGGAGAAACGTGAGTTCAATTGTTATACGAGATGAAATACTCAATAAAGGATGGCGCGATAGAACAGGGACGGGATAGAAAACAGGAACGAGCGCAGACTGTAGTTTTAACAGTGGTTGCTACTTTTTCTAGTGTGAGCTCGTTCGTGTTTTCTATCCCGTCCCCGTCCTTTTGGGTCACCCTTTCTTGAGTATAGAATACAAACACGCTCAGCATTCAGTATTTCTAAATCAAATGCTCCTTGTCTTCACGCCTATAGCATCACCCTTTAAGCTCTTATTTCAGTTCACAAGCAGGTAGAAAAATAGACCAGCAAAACAAGAAATACAAGGCCACGCGAGTGCCCTCTCATACGCGTAACGTAAAGCCGTACCCGTATATGATCGTTTCGCGAAAGCGCCCCCCATACCACGAACTTCCTCTCTCTTTGTCCCTCGTTCTCGTTTTTCGCGTTGCCGCTGTTTTACGAGCTTTCTTCAAAAACAAAGGAGTCGCGCCAACCGGTTCTCCAAAAGAGAAGAGGAAGGAAGACGGCTGTCTGCCGACTCTCCGTCGATTCCGCACGTCCTCTTTCCTTCGACGCTTTGTATGAGGGGGAGGGCGCACACGCGACAAACGCGGGCTGCACCCTGACGCGAACTGCGTTCGCCCCGCTTTATTTCGCGCCCCTGTCACGGGACGACGACGACGACGACGGGCGGCCGTGACTCAGTGCGGCGCCGGCATCGACGGCCCCTGTAGCAACGTTGACTCGTGGGAACGAAAACAAAGGCAGGGCCCAAGCGCAAGTTCTGGAGAAGCGGACGCTCTGCGGCACTCTTCTCGCGAAACACGGTGGCAACGTTCTCGCATCCGTTACACTGCGAGCGCGTACCGAGGGAAGCGAAAAGGTAGATCAAGGCCCCGGCTGTTATGGAGTTCGTTTTGTTCATCGCTGAGCGGGCGAAGAGGATGTGCGCATTTGCGAGCGGCAGCTTCTTTTTAAACTGCGTTGCTCGAAGTTACGTGATAGCGGAAAATACATATCAAAGCACGACGCCTCTCAAGTGAACTTTATTTTCCTTCGTCAGTGAAGGAAGGAGCACGGATCAACCGCATAAAAATGAACTGCCGAGTACAGCAGATTTACCGCAGTGCAGGAGTATTGTTAAATATGCGAACGAAAACGTAAGCCTCATTTTCGCGCTTTAATTGGTGCTGCCGGCGTGTGGACTTGTGACAAACTTCAGTGGTCCGGAAAGGCTGTCAGAATCATGAACCGCGCATTATTGCCGCTAGCAGTTTGCGCACTCCTGTGACGGCGCTCTTGCGGAGCTCAAATCTATACTAACCAAAACGTGCGAAGGCGTGGCAATAGAATACAGTCTGGCCGGTCTTACAAGTCTACATCGCAATTCAGCATCACCGTCGTGAAACCGAAAGCACTATGACGCTGTCGACTTTGCATTTGCGTGTGGTCAGACCTCGGCACATGGACATATTTGCTAGCCGTTGCGCGTATGTGGCACAATGTTACAAAATTATGGGGTTTTACGTGCCAAAACCACTTTCTGATTATGAGGCACGCCGTAGTGGAGGACTCCGGAAATTTCGACCACCTTCGGTTCTTTAACGTGCACCTAAATCTAAGTACACGGGTGTTTTCGCATTTCGCCCCCATCGATATGCGGCCGCCGTGGCCGGGATTCGATCCCGTGACCTTGTGCTCAGCAGCCTAACACCATAGCCTGGCACAATGTTGAGGCGACAAAACAGTGACGGTGAGACTGACCCCTATCATGTCACAATGCGGTACCAATAACGAAGTCGGAGCGGCGCGCGCACGCGCACGCACGCACGCACGCACGCACACAAACACACACACACACACACACACACACACACACACACACACACACACACACACACACACACACACACACACACACACACACACACACACACACACACACACACACACACACACACACACACACACACACACACACACACACACACACGCACGCACGCAATATGATTGGTACGCGATATTCGTGTACTAATAAACCAAGCCGCAGGTCATGCACGTATACACGGCACAGCGGCAACCTCGGTAGCCTCAAATGCCCTGAAAGGATTCGGTGTCCGCCCACCGCGGCTGGCCGGATTCGCGAGCGGATCTCTCTCGGCGTTCCACTTCGCGTCGACGGCTTGACGGCCGTCCGTCCGTCTCCGCTGTCCAGCGACCGACGACGGCAGCTGGCCCACATCGGAACATGTCGCGAATCGAGGCCACCCTTGCCGCCTCGTCCTTCGCCCTCTTGTCAACGTTACTCGCTTCACCTGCCAAGCTGTAGACGTCGACTCTCTTTAATTTGTATACTCCAACGCAACAACGGGTTCTTCTTTGAAGGGTCAGTTATCTGAAACTTCACCGAACGGGATCATAGAATAGACGTCATGCATGAGAAGCATTTATTCGTGGGTTTGTCGACTTCGCTGTTTAGCTGCAGAGGGCTTCACACATTGAATCATTTTCGAGAGCAAGGACACTTTTCTTTTTTTTTTCAGACATTTGCACTCTCGATATCCGTTAATGAAACATCACTTATTTCAGTCGTCCTCTTAAATCAACCGCGCCAAACAGTCTCTGGGGCCACCCATACTTTTAATGCTTACATGTATTGCGATTTCGGAGAGAGAGAAACGAAGAGGGAAAGGTAGGGCTATTTCGGAAAACTTCGACAAACGTTGCGTGTGATCGCCTGTTTGAATGAACGAAAGTCGACGCTATGGCTTCAAAGAAATATGAGACCGCCAGTGCCGAACACACGGACCTCGTCTTTTCTGTCGTCTCCCGTTTTCTGGATAATGATTAATTGACGGAGTTCGACGCTCTCCAAAGCACACAGTTTGCCTACATGAGGGAGGCAGTGGTTCGTTTCTATGAAAAAAAAATTGTAGAAGGAATTTGTTGATAGGCCAGTTGCTCGATCGTTCTTTGAAGACCGATTGTTTGCAGCGCGAATAAAGATGACACGAAGGCGCATGAACGGGGACACATATGGGCACTGACCAACCATGTTGGAAGCCGGCGCCGGTGTGTGTGTTTTTTTGCCGCCGTGTTCTGCCTGTTCTCGCTGCAAACGCTCGCTGTTCAAAGAACGATTCTGAGTTCCTCAACGTGCACCGAAGTCTCGGCGCACGATGTTGCGTTTGCCTTGCGATCTGCACGTTGGAATGCGGGCGCTGTGGCGGCGGGATTCTAACCCGCGACTTCGTGTTCCGCATGAGAACTCTACAGATCGCGAGCCGCGTGCTGGGCTTTCCCGCCTGGTTCACCTAGGGGAAAGAAGAGGTCGTGCCGGATAGTAAATGTGAAGCTTTATTTAGCGCTATAGGAGGCATAATGTAAGCGATCAGGTTGCTTGCTTGCTCTATTCTTGCTGTCGCAGGATTTTTTATGAAGGCAGTTCGTGTTTCACCCGCGTCTGTAGCGCGATAGCATTACGCGCGCCTTCCCCCCCGCGTAATAAAGATGAGCTCTAATTGCACTCGTGGACGCTGCCATTCGACCACACTATAATCGACCCAGAGCAGTTTAACTTAGCCTCTCTTGTACAATTGTGGCATTGTGATTTGAAAGCCCTGTCGTGCAGCTGTCATTTATGAGCCTGATATGAGCGCGCAAGAAAAAAAAATATCTGCTGGGGTTTGAAAGTTTATAGAAAGTTTGAAGAGAGATATAGAGAGAGAACAAAGATGAAAATTGACTGCTTGGCAAGCACTGATGTGTGCACTTATGTCGTAACTGTAATTACGGCTTTCAAGGAACACGGCTGCTCCTGGAACTACCGCTTCCTTCCTTGAATGACCTCATGGTTCTCAGATGCTAGCTTGTATCTCATACGTTTCTCATTTGCAGCAGGATGTCACGCTTGTTGTCAGCCAGGCTTCTCCAGCACCCAATAAATATTGCCACTATCTCTCTCATGTGTTTCTGCATCGTCTCGCATCTGTAGGTCACCAGGCTGCTTAAAGGCGTTAGCAAACTAACCTTTCGATAATGTTATGTCACACGCGTCATGCGAGCCTTGCTGTTGGCACACATTGCGGTTCAGCAAGGTAACAGATCAGGAGGACTGCTGACGCCAAGTGCGAGCACCATGCCATAGCGTTCTAAACCTACACGTGGTCTGTGGGGTAGGCTGGAGTGAGACGCTTCGGATTAGTATACACGACATATGGTTCTGTGACGGCAACCAATGTCATTGCAGGCTACAGTATTTGCACACCGCCCCAAACTGGTTAACGTCAGAGGGCGCGACAGGGACACACTCGACCTCGGGCTCGAAAGCGAAGTCGCATGGCCTCTGAGCTGCCAGCAACCGACGTTTAATCAAGGCATAACTTCGCAGGAAAATGGAGGCGCTTGAAGAACTCAACGGTGGTGGAACAAGACATGTCTCTGGTGCCAAGGTTGCAACAAGGCGACTTGTCTTCGTCCGGGCAGCAACTCGGAGTTGCATTACCATCTCGCGGCACTCACTTCACGCAGAGCATTGTGCACTGTACGATTCAATAAAGTTATGTGCAGTCGTGAGCAATGTTAGAAGGAGACAGCGAATTACTTTTCAATCGATAATTGGTCCTGTTGTGTGGATTCGAATCTGACATTTCAATTCGCTGAGGAGATAAATTGGTGGTCTAGTTGCTCGGCCATTATATAGGCTGTGCACTTGTAGAAACACGCACGAACACTGAAAAATAGAATCGCAAGCGTTGTTCATGTCTATCTATTTCATCTTTTTAAAAATTTCATCTTACCGAGCACATTTATGCGCGGATGTTTGTTGAGCCACTACGGCCTATTGAAGGGAATTTGAGTGTTCGCTTTCATATTTCTCGAAGGGGTGCGTCATCGAGCAACGTAACTAACAGTTTGAACCGGTTTAAGAAACTGCGTTAGTGCTATGAGAACCGCCTTCTCCAAGCGGCAGCGTTTATTTTGGAGCGGTTTCCCCGGAGTTAACACATGCCCTCCATTGCGGCCGGACGGGGAGGGGAGCGTTTGTGGTAGAACCAAAACATCGTGATTCACAGCTGACTCACGATCTTGAGGGACCGGGCACTTCAAAAGGCTTCACTTGGAAAAGAAGGACATGCAAGAAAGAGACGATCTCAGTCAGCTGACCGTTCCGTCTATAGCCCGCCCGTTGGATACACTCGCTTTTCGTAAAACCGTGCAGCGCTGTTAAAACCACATTTTTCGTCATCCAATCAGTGGTTGAGTTGCCTTGCACACGTTGCGATTGGGGGTCGGGGTCGTCGTTACCGCGGTCGCCGATAACAACAGCTAAGGCGTTGAACAGCCGTGAACAGAGCCTGGGGCCGTATTCTTTTCGTCTTTTGTTATTGGCTTATGCTCGCGGATCCACCGCCGGGCCGCTGTTCTTATCACTGGGCTTCACCCCTTGGCGCTAGTCCTAACGAGAATAGAAGATTAGATAATCAAATCGAACACTGAATAATATGATTCCTGTATTCAGAAAACTTATCTATCGTGGTGTGCCGTTGGCCAATAGATATATAGCCGGGATCACCAGGATGAATGACTCGCTATCACGCCAATCAGTATCCTGAGTAGTGGGCTTGCAAGCGCTGAATAAGAGACTTAGATGGGCTAGTTGGTTTCTGGCTTGATGGAACGTGGTTATAACGGCGCGTTTTGAGGACGGGACACAGAAAGAATGCACCGAGGACAGTCACCGATGCACGATGTCCTCATCCGTGCATTCTTTCTGTATCCCGTCCTCAAAACGCGCCGTTATAACCGTGTTCCATCATTACGAGCGCTGACCGGCGGAAAAAAAAAAAAGAAAGAAAACGCTCTTATGCGTAAGATTATTTCTTTTTGTGTGTGTGTGAATAGCGGACGCAGTTGCTACGTTCGTGAAGCTTGAACTGGGCTCCCAATTGGATTTTCAATGCTCCAGCTTTCCCAACGTTGAACGGTTTTACTGCCACACGTCGCACAGTGTCCCTTTTAACTCACCTGCACTTGTTGGTTAGGCCCTCGAGTGCACTTGGCAGGCGCTCCCAATTTCCACACCATCGGCGAGAAATTGCGTAAGCGGGCTTTTTCAAATTTAGCACCTTCGCGAGTCGCCAGCGCGAGCACGAGAAGGTGCGAGGCTATAACGAGATCTGCCAAGCGCCGGCCGGAACAAAAAGAGAGCAGCGAGTGGCTGCATCATGCCCGCGCCGCGAGAACGGAGGCCCAAAGAAAGCTATGCGTGGACGTCGTCCCGCAAATAGCGGATGAGCGCGTCGGTACTAGTCGAGAATTCCAGAAATGGAGGTGGCGCATGCGCCTAAGTATACACTGCTCCAGATCTCGAGGACTGCAGGGAGACATCGCCGGAAGGAGGGCGTTTTGGAGAGGCGTTTAATAAGGCTTGCTGCTGGGCTAGTTGGTTCATCATGGTGTATATGGCATAATTAAAATAGCGCAGGAAACGCGGCGGTGCGTGTGTTGTTCTGTCTTGTCCGTGTGCTTCCTTGCGCTTTTTCGATTTTTTTTTCTGTAAGAGGAGGGATCTTGATCACTCCTTTAAGAAAGAGGAGTGATAAGAGAAATACGGGGAGATTGTAACCAGGACTGCGCCTGATTGGGTGCCCTGCATTGGGGGCAGGGAAGGAGTGACAGCCATTGTTGGTGGTGGTGGGGGTGTATTGTCAGTGGTTGTGGAGAACGATTGATTGAACGAACTTGATTTTAGAAAAGTCATTACAGCACGCGTAGCTTTCTAGATTGATGATGGACGAGGCCAAGGGCCCAGAATCTTCGCATCTGTAAAGGGTCGACCGTCCAGTTGGCTGAGCACGGTCCGACGAGGCTGACGTTGTACGTCAAAGTGGGTGCAGTGGCAGAGGAGGCGCTCCTCTGTTTTCCTCAAGGTCACTGTGTTGGCGTGTTGAGGACTCATCTATTCCAGCGAGGAACGAGTACGCGTTTGCGAATCCTACACGCAGTCGTAGGCGGAACAGCAGTGCAGTGTCGATCACACCAGGAGAGGTTTGATGATAATGGCAGCTGCTGTGACGGATAAAAGCGTGTGCTATAACGAAGGATGGAATACTCGCAAGTCTTCCAAAGAGCCAGCGTGCTGTCGTGAGCAATTCGTTAAAGTTCCCAGGCTGCGTCTGTTCTTGGAAGCGGTACGAGCATAGTCTGTGTGTTATCGTAGTTTGATCTCACAACGTTTACTGATCGAAAAGAACGCGCTGCGGTGGCTCACTGCGTGGCATTGTACTGCTGACCACGATTGAGGCTGCAGGTTCGATTCCCAGCCGTGGTCGCGCCGCATTTCGATCGGGGTGGAACGCAGAAAGGTTGATGCGCGCTGCCTTGGGCGAAACTGTACGAAACCCACGTGATATCATAAATCCGGAGTCTCCTACATGTATGTACGACGCCTCACGCGTAGAACTTCGGCGCTGCATTGTTTGGGACGTCAAGCTCGTCAGTTACTAAAAAAGAATCTTTAGTTTCTTCCCAACTATCTGTCCTCCGGGGAAGGGAAAAATGGACCGATTATTGATGATCGTGACGGTGTAGTAAGGGGAAAAAATAGCCGTCTAAACGATGAAATGCTAGAGAGCGTGTTTATTGGACTAATGAATTCCTTACTCGCAAGCTCGCCTTCTTTTTCTTTTTTTGACGACGGCTTACATCTCGATCATCTGTTGGATTAAGATATATTGATGAAATAAAGATAAAGAAATCGATAAAGTAATATTAAGAGAAAAGCCGCTTGTTTTTTTTGTGCTGAGACGTGCAGGTGGTTTAGTCAATACGGACTGCAGCAGCGAATATCCACGTAGCAACCTTGAAGTCGCGTTATTCATTTAGACATGCATGGTTTCACTAGTTATAGGATCGTTCATTGCCTCGAGATAACGTTTTTCTGCGCCTGCCGTGGTAGCGCAGTGTGGCATTGTGCTGCTGAGCTAGAGGTCGCGGGTTCACACCCGGTCGCATATTCTGATGGGGGCGGCGTGCAAAAGACGCTCGCATGCCGTGCATTGCGCGCAAGCGAAACAACTGCAGGAGGTCAAAACTAACCCGCAATTTCCCGCTACGGTGTGCCTCATAATCAGAGCATGGTTCTGGCACGTAAAAACACCAGAATTTAAAATTTTTATCTTTTGGTCATCTGCATTCTGTTCTGCGTTTCGTAAATATATGAGGTGTGCGCTTGCATCATATTAAGACATTTTGTTGTCTTTGTGAACGACCACGAAGCGGCTGCTAACATTGAAGAGTTATGGCCAGGTTTTGATCACGGGTTATCTACAGCGCTTATGTCGAGATCGAAGCACGAGCCGACACTGTCCGTGGCACTTAGTGGGCGGATCGGGGTTTGCGAAGCGAGAAAAAGCGCGCAACACTCGTGCTTTTGGGGCGTGTGTAGTCCGCCCGCTATCGCGCCAGCACCTTCGGAAAAAAATTTTTTGCCTGTGGGATAACAATGTATCCAATGCCTTCCACATGGATTCATAACCAAGGCACGTGCGTCATTGGCATTACACGCGTGTGCTCCACTTAGCGCAGAATGCTCTAGATTATAAAACCAGCTATGTAGGTTTTCGGGCATGAATAAACATTAATGTTTCCTGTATATTTGCGCAAAGCGTCTTTTCTCGAGTTGTTAACACGCCGCAATGCCGAAAAATTCAGACTTATTGTGCGAAATTTCACGCACGGCTTCCACGTGTTCAAATTTAAGCATTGCAAATTAGTGGCGCACTACCGTGGGCTGGCCAATCATTATTATCTCATTTGCAATGAAAGCCGCTACTGAATAGTCGTGCAGCTGCATGAGTCGCGGCCACGATAATTTGTGGTTGCTGTCAGCGGCGGCTAAAGCTTCAAACCTACGTGCAAAAATTAGCGTGCGCGATAAGTTACGGTCGGACATTCTTGCAAGGCGAACCCGAAGACACTTCGGTGCAATATATCGCGCTTATCACCAATACAGAATGAAATTATATGTTCCGGCAATCTGTACACTGAGTTTGGCCGCAATGTGATGCTCGTGAGGAAACCTTCACATTGCACGCGTGCAAAGCAGTATTCGACCTGCCTGTTGTGCAGTACTGGTCAACTTGTTCGGCAAAGCGCGTGCACGTGCAGAGTACCAGGCATTTGCACGCCTCAGAGGTAACCGGGCCGGGCAAGCCCCGCATCGAAAGCGGGAGCATCCAGGAACGCCGCGCTCTGAAACGCAGCCGGGCCCAGCCACCGCACGCCGCGGCAAGCGCGTAGTTTCCGCTCGCCAAATAAAAATATGAAGGTGAATAAATAAGTAAGAGAGAGAGAGAGAGGACCGGCGCGCATCGGATCAGATTCGACACGAGCCACCGCGTCGGTGGCTGTCAGTCCGCCGTCGATACGAGCTGAAGAAGATTCGTGCCGCCATCTCATGGAGAAGTAGAAAACGCGAGGCATCGTGACGCGAAAGAAAAAGAACAAACAAAGAAAAAAAAAGAACACGCGCAAGAAAAACGAAATGTAAAATATTGACAGCGTAGGTCGGCCACTATTTTTCTAAGTCGGCCAAGGCGGTCTCTTTTATTTTTTTTCCTCGTGGCTGCGGTATATAGGCAGCAAGCACACCCGCGTTCCCGCGATTGACGCAATATTTCGATGAACCTTAATAACACCGTCAAGGACGAAAGACAATCTGCTTTTCTTTTTTCTGCAGCTTGCACAATGCGAAAACTTTGGCACGCAAGTGTATGCCCGTAACATGCAATCCGGGATGAATCAAGACACAAAATTACTTTCGTATACTAACGCAAACAGTCCGTGCGCGCGTATGTCCTCTCTCTCTCTCTCTCTCTCTCTCTCTCTCTCTCTCTCTATATATATATATATATATATATATATATATATATATATATATATATATATATATATATATATATATATATATATATGTGTGTGTGTGTGTGTGTGTGTGTGTGTGTGTGTGTGTGTGTGTGTGTGTGCGTGTGTGTGATTTCAAGAAGAACGTTGCAGAGGGACCGTAAATTGTAATCATTCTTTTCATTTTCCCTTCATTTTCATTTGCGGGGAGAACAGGTCGACGCGGTGGATGAGCGAGGTTGTGGAAAACGAGAAATTACAGAGAGCTGCATCACCAGTCGCCCCGGGGCATAGGGCACTTTTCAGGCCCAAATTTCGAGTCTTACCGCGTGAATGGCGGGATCAGCATACATAAGCGATTCCATAATACCTTCATGGCCTCTCTTGCTATCGCATAACCGGAAGAACGGGCGTGAGCACTTGAGCACGTTCGTGTGTTTGCTTATTCAGGTGCATTTCTTCGACCGAAGGACAGTTAGCGTGGTGTTCTTGCATATATGATGCGTGTTGAGCAACGGACATTCCGCGTATCACGCGGTCAAAGCTGTGCATTGACCCGAGGCAATGGGAAAAGGGAACCGTAGCAAAAGCGCCAATGAAACGATCACCGGTACCGTGTGATGGCCTTCTGCTGGCGTGGAAGAGAACGCCCACTTGCGTCAGCGCCGCCGCGAGGACACCTGTCACGGGGGTGCCTCCCCCCCCCCTTTTTTTCTTTTTGTCTTTTCTCTGTCTTTGGCTCTGTGATACCGCGTCGAGAATCAAAGACCCTTAGCGGAGGAAATGACCTTGTGTGCCAATCTACGGTGCCCGCCCCCGGTCAAAGCGCTCATAAAATAGAAGCTGATTTATTGTGTTTGTCAGTGGGGGCCCGGTGACATCTAATTCGATGTGTTGAACCTTATATCGCGCCGTTGTGGAGGTCAGTGAACTTGGATTAGCTAAGCTGTGAAACTTAAAGAGTCCGGCCCCAATGCATGGAAAAGGCAGAGCTTAGCTATATCCCGAACTACCGATATCTACTGCACGTTTCATAAGACGTTTGCGCTTTGTCACATTGCAGAATTATCTAGTTTTCGTCCAACATTATGTAAAACCCCATATAGGAGGCGTTTGATGCGTTGTAAATAAATAAATAAATAACGAAAGAAAGGCGCGCTGTGTCGGCGACAAAGTAAAAAGAAAACGGTTATTTGGACCACGCCTTAAGTAGCTGTAATAATGAGTGGATGAATTATTCAGTTGAAATACGTCCAGCCCCCAATCGCCTGCCGCCGGTATCGATACGAGCGTACGAGCTAAATCAAAACAAATCAAATCAAAATATTTATTCCAACATTACAAGGCAAATGCAATGTTGAGGATGACGGGTAAAAAGCCTTCTTGAGGCTTGACCGGCCTTGCATCCTATACACTTGGCAGAGCAGTGGTTACAAAGCACAAAAAATGGTCAAAAGGAGCTAGTGCACAAGGCAATGCAACGTTTCCATATCAGCTTTAAGAGATAAGCGATATCGAAGATGTATCGAAAAATTATTTCGGGAAGAATATGTTACATTTTATATTGTAACACCTAAGCGTAGAAAAGCCATAAATTCTGGAGGTTTCATTTTTTGCAATATCAATGCCTATTTCTTTAAGAGAATTTAACTCCGAAGGAAGCTGCGGACGTGTGAAGTTATTACGTCACGGCCAACGACCTTTCGCTCCTGGCTTCGCTGCCAGAGTTCGATCGCGAAGGCCGCTGCCCGCGCGGACTGCCGGTTGCGGCGCTCCGTTTCCGCTCGTCTCGGGCGCCCTGCCTGCTTGCAAGGGTTGCGCGTTAAATACCGGAGTCGATACGGATCGTCAATGAAGCAGCGCAGCTGTCGGAGAGAGAGAGAGAGCCGTCGGAAATCCCCGAATGAACGAAAGAAACGGATTTGTTGTCGATGTACCAAAGGGCCAGTGGCCCCTGCGCGGCGCTTCTGATACTTCTCTTGTGTATTTCGTTTCGCAAGCTAATGATCGAACCTACTGTATAGATGAGGGTATAGTTGCGTTCCGTATTTTGCACCATTACTTTTGCTGCATGAGTGCGACGTCGTTTGTAACACCGTGAAAGCAAAATAATCTTTTATTTTCATTCTGGCTCGTCTTGTCGGCAAATGAAAGGAGACACTGTTTTCTCATTCTTTATTGGTGTCGCCTTATTGCAGTCCTGCATGACAAAAGAAATATAGTGCGAGAGTGCAAAACACATGCTCATATTATAGGACGCTCGACACAGCGGAACTTCGGTCCGGTGAAAAGGAAAATGAAAAGAAAATCGGCAGCAAGCCACACTCCTGTAACGCGTGAAGGGGAAAGCCTGCTGCACACGTGATAATGCAGGGAGTTATCCGGTCGCAGGGGTCTGACTTCTTGCAAGACATAACGAGCTGCAGTGTGAAGTAAACGTATTGCGCTGTAGGTCGATCTCCTCGGCAACACATGTGAGCACCAAATGCACTATATATAGGTTCCTTAGCCGTTATTTTTCGTTATCGCGTTATTTCCGTCTTTTCTCTTTCTTTCTTTCTTTCTTTCTTTCTTTCTTTCTTTCTTTCTTTCTTTCTTTCTTTCTTTCTTTCTTTTTTTCTTTCTTTCTTTCTTTCTTTCTTCTTTTTATTGTTTGTTTGTTTCTTTCTTTCTTTCTTTCTTTCTTTCGTTTAAGCCAATTGCATTTTTGCTTGCTTACGGGTGTATGAGCCATTCCTGATGTTGATGTTTTCTTTCTTTCTTCCCTTCGTTCTTTTATTCTTTGTGTGTTTTTTCATTCATATTCAGCAACTGCATCTTTGCTTGCTTCGGGAATAGAAGCGTTCCCAGATTTTGATTTTTTTTTTGAGGGGGGGGGGGTAGTATGAGCCATTCCTGCTGATGATATTGTTTTACTACGTCTATATTTTTGTACCACTGGACCCGACGTCGCTTTCTTGGGGTACGAGCTAATGCAACGAGCTACTTAAGGTCTTTATCTTAACAATTAACGCTAGTCTGTGTGCTTGCGCGTTCACTGCACTGTTGAACGAAAGATACCCACCTTGCTTATTTATTCCTGTGCAAAAATATATTCTCAATAAACTGGTCCTGCGCAAGATTAGACGTTCATCGTAGTACAGCTGCTTTGCTCATTTGCTATACAAATTCATGGAAACAAAACAATGTTGTACAACATAAGAACTTGGCGCAAGGATGTGAAATGAACTGGGAACAATGGGCAATGTGGAATAAACTGATAACCTACAGAAAGACGCTGATTCTACACAGAGTGCCTAATTTCTTTCGATAATTTGAGATTGGTTAGACTGAACTTCCGTTTTTGTTCGACAGAGTTCCAATTTCCAACGTCTGCAGATGCACCCACCACTGCTGATAAACCTTCGTTTAATTCGTCCGATTATCTTACCTAACTCGAGGTCTCCCGCTGTGAAATGCGGAGCCGATGACGACTCTGTAGCATAACGTGACTTCTTAGGCCGCTTGAAGGTGTCCGGTCTTGCTCCTCGAATAAATGTAAGCAACATTCCTCTCTTGCCGGCCCTTGAATCCAACGCAAACCATCAGCCGGCCCTAGCTGGGCAGCCTCCGGCGTCATCGAATGAATGGCTTGCAGCACAAAATCGGCTCGTGGAGGGTGCGTTTACGAAGGGCTTTCCCGACCTCTGCTGTGCGAACCCGGCCATCAACAATGGCTGAATTCCGCGGGGGGTGAAAGGATTGTCCCGACCTTTTTGCTACGACAGATCATTCGGAATGAAAGCAATGGCTGAAGGTCGAAGGACTACTCTGAGACGCCTTCCTTGGCCCATCCATTTGGGACGGAACACGGAACGCCCTCGGTTCGCAGGGCTGCGTGGGGGCGAAGGGGCTATCCCCATCTCTTTGCTATGCGCTACCATTACGAGAGGCATCAGACGTCGCTTGTGACGCAAGGGGTCAGCCTGCTGCTCCGCGATGCCTTCCTGGGCACGAACACCTGGAATGGAATTTGGAAACGGTGACGCCGAGTCTGGAAGGGATATCCCGACCTCCACACTGCTGGTGCACCCGGCCATTTGCCGCAGCCAAGGACGGCCAAGGTCGAAAAGGCTCTTCCGATTTGTTTTTCCCGTACTCGGCCATTTGAGCTGGAATCCAGAGTATTCGATGCAGGGGTGAAGGGACTACCCCAACGGTGTTTTCTCAAACGCTGTGGCTAGTTCCCACAGACAGGACGGCGCCGGGTCGTCTGCGGTCCAGACTTCACGTCGGCGCGCGAGTGCGGCGACAATGCCGCAGGTTGCCGTGTTTTGAACGGCGGCTAATTGTCCGATCGTGGTCGTGGTTCCCGGGTTCCACGAAATGCTCCGGTGGCGTGTCGCAGATGGATATCGCCACCGCCTTCGGAAAAGGTGAACACCCGAACGATTACCCTGTAGGCGCTCACCGGTCGATGCGGTAGCGTGCGGTCGAACCCACGTTTCTGCCATATACAGACGGGATGGCGTATACAGACGGGATGGCGTGCTGCGGACAGATAAAAGCTGCCATCCTGCTCTTTTTATTTCGGTGCAAGACGATTCGCCGCAGTAAGACTCGCTTTATTTCCTCCGACGTTCGCCACCCTATGTGAACGCCGTGGTGAAGTCTGTGCGATGCTATTACTGTAAGCGAGAGTTTGTTGTTGCTGTTGATGCTGCCTCGGGCTGGTGTCTGTACCTTACATCTGCATGCGATAATCAACTCAGCGTGAGCATCTGTGTGCCGGTAGTTGAAACAGTCACGCCAAGGTCGATGGGAGGCATTTGTAGTTGTCTACGCATTTAGCCGTAGCTTTAACAGCGTGTTCGTGTGGGCTGGTTGGTAGATCTCGTAAACAACAGTTTTAAGCAGCACATCACACAGAACGCAGAAAAATAACCGCAGGAGACAGCGCTCTGTCCAGTGGTTCTATTGCTGTGTCCTCTGTCGCGCTTTTTAAAGCTGTTGTTTACAACCAAAACACGGCTTAGTTTTCTGGGATAGCGCATAAAACGCTAAAGGAAAATCCATTGCAGGAAGAGAGAGACAAAAACATTTATTTATTGCGATGGTTTGTCTGCGTCACCTTCCTATGCACATCCAGCAGTCATGAAGGTTCCTGTTGGAAATGAGAAAATGTCGCTGAAAAAATGAATTAGTCTATCCTGATTGAAGCACTTGTCCAAGGATTTGCTCTCGTGTGCTGAGTGCCACTGACGAGTGGCAGTCGTTCCATCATTCTACGCGAATGCTGCCCTGTTGAATGGCACCGGCTTCCCAAAAACGTTTCTCTCTCTTTCTTTTTTTCAATAGGGGCATGATTGGCAGAAACGCCATTTCTTTTAATAAAAGGCCCGAAATGATGCGAGGCAGGGGCCTACCTTCTGTGAGGTGCCTATAATGTGAGGCAGAGAGAGCTTCGCAGTGAAATAAAGGCTAGGTTAAACCTTCAGATTTTATAAGACTATGAATTCTCGGCGCCGCGCGAGCCAAGGCTGGAAAGATTCAGGTCTATGGCATCAGGCAATGACGAAGCAAAAGAAGAATCGGACATGTGCATTAATTTTAAAAGGAGAGAAGGCCGTTCTGCGACGATAAAGGCTCAGAACCCACGTTGTCGATATTTTGCGGTGTGTAGCGGTCCTCTCTCTGATTTCGTTACTGTTGGTGTATCTTCTGAGGCGTTCGATGTTCAATTTGCGAGGTTGTGGGAACCGACGAGGCTTGGCAAATGCACAGTCTAGGAAAACATTAAAATGTGTAGCTCGGATATTCGCTTGTTTCTGTGCCATCTCGCCGACTAGAACACAGCGAACCGGCATATGGGACGGTATTGAACGACAAAATGATACAAGTAGCGCACCCGTGTTTTGCGTATTAAAATAATAAATGACGACATGAGACCTGCACGTATACTGTCAGCTGATACGTATATCTCTAAAGCACACGGACCTGTGATCGTAATATGGCATGATATTCAGCGGCTTCTTCGGTTTTCCAAAATATGGTCTCCCCGATTCTTAGGCAGCTGGGTATGTGCCAGTGGGTATGTGCCTATTCTTCGCCAATCTTTAAAGTTAAATGCGTTTGTTTGTGTTTCGCGTACTTGCCTGTGTTTCGCACCTCTCACCGCCATTTGCCTCTCGACAAGCATCGCGTATCGCCCGAGTCCTCGTCAAATCCATGTGTCAATTGCTCACATTGTGCATTATCCTGATTTGGTGCACGAGTTTACGGTTACATAGGATGATAATCACCACCACCGTACGCACTGAATTTAGTCGTAAAACATTTAATGAACCACTTGACAATGATGGCATTTTTTTCTTTTTTTTTTTTTTTTGCGTGACGCATTTCTTTTTCTGCTTCTCTCTCCCTTCATTTTTTTTAAAATTCGTTATTCTTTTTAAGGCGTGCGATATCGCACGCCGCATTGAATCGCGTGTGCATCGACTGTTTTAACACAAGCTGAGGCACTCGTCGCCTGTATAACCGCGGGGAGCCGACGAGCCTCCTGCCGGCTGCACGTCGCAACAAACAAGGTAGGGGCGCACACACGGTGTCCCAATGAGGCGCGGTCAGCGACACGCGTTCGTTGTCGTCAAGATCAAAATGGAAGTGGGCCCGCACACAGGCGCGACACGGGCCAGCTGCCCGCGGCTGCATCGATCCGCTTAGCGTGAACGATATCGTTCTGTGGCGGCTGTTGTGGGGGGAGCCGGGGCGGGGATCGTGCTTTTTCTGAGAAGCGGACCGAGATGAACGAACTTGCATCGCGCAATGCGATCACGCCTTCCTCTGCTTTTTGTGACGGTCCGGTCGTCTTGGGTACGTACGGGAGGGAACGTGCATATTTGCATACGCAGAACGAGAACATTGAAACGGGAACGGGGGCCGTCGAGCTTTGGTGTAGCGGCCGGCTGCTGTCGACCATCCTTAATTGGCATCGAAAAAATATCGTATGGACACTTGTGGCTGTCACCCCGTGGACGAGGGGTCGTGTAGTTCTTGTTATGCCGAGTGCTTTGCTCTTTTGATCCGGTTTATTGCATGCAACCTATACGGGTAACCACGCGGTTTCTTGTGGACGGCTGGTTCATTGCACCGGACGGCTGGTTCATTGCGAGTATTAGTCGCCTGTGTTCTTTGTGGTAGTTACTGGGTTCTTTAGCATAGACGATCGTAGAGTCTAATTTATTGTGCGTAAATCTCCTACCGCCTATCAGTAGAGCTGGCCATCGTTTGTCGCAGAAGTCGGCCTGCGGAAAAGATATATAACTAAGACATCGGAGTCACATTGGTAGAACATTTACGTACTACGCTGATATTTTTTTTTTTTGCGTTTAAAGGTTACTTGTGATGAACGATAATGACATGTCTCACCGTGCAGTGCCTAGTCAAGCAAAAACACATGCCTTTGCGCCATCGCAAGATAAAACTAAAATTCTGCGCTGATATAGCGGCAAATGCTACAGGTATGCGTTAGCATTACGTCGCACCTGTTTGAGGACCCGGATTCATGATTTAAGACGCTTTTGCCACATTGCGAAGCGTTGTTCAGGAGCTCATCCGACATGAGGTCATAGCAGGGTGAGCTAAGATATGCACACAAAGGAAGAGATACCCGGGGACAAGCGCTAAGTTGCAACTATCGGCTTTTGTTTATTGGCCGGATAAACAGGGCGTCCCAACTATCATGCACCAAGTTTTAGAAATATGCAAATTCCGCTTAGCTGAACAGAACCGAGGTAATGTTGTTTGCCGTCGCATGGAGATAGATTACTTTTTTGCAGCCCGCCTACTTAGATAATTGGTCTTAATTAATTACTCAACTTCTTAATTATTATAATTTGATGAAAATGTGAATGAGAAAATTATAGAGCAACATGAAAAGCCCCAATAACAGCTTCTTTTGTTCAATGCGCGCTAATAAAAGTATTTTTCCGAGCCTGAAAGAAGTCCGCGAATACACGCAATTGCCTCGAGCGGCCAGTCGCGCGGCAGTTTTGCGTGTATTCGCGGACAAAACCTAGTGCTTGTCCCCATCTGTCTCTTTCTTTGTTTATGTTTTAGTTCGCTCTGCTATTAATTCATGGTGAAAACCAACTGGTCCTTTCGTTCACCTTAATAACTCACTATACACACGTCCTGCGTCTTCCAGGAGTGAAGTGCAACTGAAGTTCGTGCGGAGCAGACCACCCCTAGTTGCACTACATATACCTCTACCACGTGACCCGCTTCCCACACTTCACACACATACATAGTCCCCCCTCCCCTTTTTTGACGCTCCTAATGCTAAAGCATTAAAAGCATGCGATTCGATTCACGAGCAACATAGGTAGAGCAGCTACGCATTGTTTATAGTTTATGTTGTGGAGACGTCAGCGACATATCTGGCGTCAACATGCCTAAATTATTAATAACCATTCTTTGAATAAAGGATCGATAAATAATTATACATACTTCGTGCTTCGAAAGACGTGTTTGTGTATGGTCATTGTGTATAGGGTAATAGTGCGATGCGTAACATGATGGGAGCACACTTTAACATTTCTTTCATCGTGATCACTTATATTGGAAGGTTATCAGACAGCGTGTAGATTGCCTGTGTAATGTTGCTTTATAAACACGCACACGCACACGCACGCACACCTCCAAGATGTTGCATACACTGCTCGCCTGCGACCAACATTGGGGTGCAGCGTGACTCCGTGCCGTTTGCTGCTATGTACATGCGAGCCTACCTACACGGGAAGGCTTAACGTCGTGAACCACCCTGATCGGGGCAACTGGATCCGCCTTAACTATACCGCAGTAGACACAACTTAAAGAAATGCGCCGGCACCAAGTCAACAAGCGCGTTTCCGAGTCGAGACTGTATCTATTGCGAGATTTATGTTGGTCCTCCTCTCTATCGCTTCGCTGCAAAGGGAGCACGTTTAAGCAGCTGCAGAGCTCCCCTTTCCTATACGCGAACGTGTGCGCGCGCCGTACGCCGGGAGATAAACGGGTGAATAATCTTTGCACGCGATCGTTGCTCGTACCGCGCTCATCCCTCGATAGTCTGGAAGACGAAAACAAAACTCTTCTCGAGTAACCCGTCCATAAGATTGGGGGACCATTACGTGCAGGTGGTGACCGGGCCAATAAGGAAAGACGCACCATTTGCTGCGTCTCGTCGACTGCGCGCATCCATTAGGCCACGACGATTGCGGTGGGCGGGGACGGACGTAAGCAGAACTCCGGACTGACCCTCACCGCGGACTTCCTCCGGCAATAACACTCGCCCATCCATACGGGCTCTCTTAGCAGTATGCCCGACAGGTCTGTATATCTCTCGCGCTGACCGCGTTACTAATCGTGGGCTGCTCGTTTAATCAGCCTCGAAGAAGGAGCAGTGGAATAATGTGCGCTACAAAACCGTGTAGTGTGTTGAGCAAGGCAGATAATGGCGCGTCGTAAGATCCGATGGAAGCGCCCCCTTTGTTCGACGGCCGATAGTCTACGTAAGGGTGCATCAAACGGAGTCTCCTGCGGTCCGTTTGTCTGTCTCTGCGTGCTCGATCGTTACTGACTTTTGCCGAAGCCGCAGCAGTGATTCGACACGTTCCGCCATTAGTTGAAATATTTCCCCCGAGCGCTATATAGTAAGCCGACTAGACGAGAGTGCTTCAGTTTGTCCTGCGTGGTCGGCGATTGGTCATTGCAAGGGCAGGTATCTTGTTATCACGCCGGTCGCTACCATGACTTGTGCAGGGACCCCGCCGGTCACTGAGGAAACGCTCTATACGCAAGATAAGTTTTCTGTGCATGGGCGCGACTAATAACATAGTCGGAGTGCTATTCGGGAATACGAGAGCCGCCCCGTAAAACATGTAAAGCTGCCATAGAATTATTACGTTGCTCTTGAATAGAGTCATTAGTATAAGGATTGTCACAATAAACCATTTATCTAAAGTAAACAAACTCATAAATGTAATTATTGCTACAGAAATGTGGAGTAGTCCATTCGGGTGTGGCAGCGCTTTCTCTAATGACAAAGCGCCACGAGAAATCGCAGTAGCAGGTAAAGCGCCGATTAATCACGAGCTGTATTGTGCGTTCGGTACGCTTTGTAACTTTGACACTTAGCTGTCGTATCTTTTCGAATCGCATCAGTCAATTCTTCTCGAGTCCATGATGACCAATATACTTCCCGAAGGTCGCTTATACTTAAAAAAAAAAACAAGAAAAAGTCGTGGAAGAGCTCGCCCAAACTAACAAAGCCAGTTCAGCCAAGGCCAAATCCCCGACACAACATGGATCCAGACCGTAAAGAATTCATAGTGTGGCAGTTGTTATGATTGGGGGTTCAATCCCATCGCTCGTGATCCGTTGTCAAGATTGGAGTCGGGCATGAATTAGAAGGTAGCTGGCCCATGCCGCCGTCCAACTTATCCACGCTGAGGACGTCGATGAAGGGAAGGACTGCTTCTGATCGAGAACGAGGAATAAGGGTTTATTTACAGTATTTATATCAGTCTAACATGACTGTTTGAGAAAGTACATTAATCTAACATGACTGCTTGAGAGAATTGTGTCGAGCATCCGCACAACAGCGGTTTTTAAACACTCGGTCCTCCCGTGATACAAGGTGACGCGAACGTTCGTTTAGTCATCGCAAACTAGCCGCCTCTCCGCGGCACCGTTTACACACACACACGCATACACACAGGGGCGATGGTCCGGAGCCGACGTCAGAGGGGCTTCGTAGAACTCGGAGCCGTTCCGGGTAGCGCGTTGTCTTGAATCTTGGTCGGCGCGTGGGAAGGAGCGTCCGTCGGCGTTCCCGCGGCAGCTCCCCCGCCAATAGGATATCAGGTCCGCTTTGTCGTGTTGCGCACAAAGCCTGCTTCGTCGAACTCCTTCAGTCACAACGCATCCTAGCTGAAGCGACGGAGAGTGGAGGATGCGCGTATTGATACCGACACAGAGTCGACTTAGCCACGCCGTGGCTAGAGGTTGGCGGCGGCATTCCAAGATGAGGTTGCCACCACTGGCGTAACTGGCTGGCAAACTTGCACTGCAGCTGGCTGTTCTTAACACAGTGGAACTGCCGAGCGCTCGTTAGAAAAAAAAAAGGTCGTCTTCCAACTACATGTCACAACAGTACAACCCATACCGGACGTAATCTTACTGCAGGGAAACTGTGGGGTCACAGACTTGGCATCCCAGAAGCTCCAGGCATCCTAGAAGCTCCAGGGATACCGCGGTGGGCTGGCTCCGGCACCGCCGACGGACAGCGGGGTAACCACCCTCGTCAGAAAAGGCCTTGTCGCCGTCCGACACGATATACGGGTAGTCAACGTGGATCAGCTGCTGAGAAAAATCATCCCACAAAAGCATCACAAAGACAGCATTTTCATCCTGGACGTATGTATATCAACCCGTCCAAAGCGAGACAGAGATTCCTGCAACTTTTCAAGACAGCCATCAACTTCACTGGCCCATACCCCCTCCTGATAGGCGGGGACTTCAGCGCCCCGAACACAGCGTGGGGCTACGGCCACGCCACGGACAAGGGCAAGCACCTCTCACTAGACTCACAAAACCTAGGCCTCACGATCATCACGGACCCCAGCGCTCCCACAAGGATGGGCAACTCGGTATCCCGAGACACCGCACCGGACCTCACAATGGTCAGAAACATCGAAAACGTACAGTGGCGACATGCGACTGCTGACCTGGGCAGCGATCACATCGTTATAGAAATAAAGATCCCGGCCTTCGCAGGAAAGACTCACAAAGTCTTTCGAAAGCTCGAAAAACACACAAAGATTGACACGGGCCGATACATCGTCGACCGACTCGGCACCACATACCGCAACCAACAGATCCCAGAAAATCCGACAAACCATACACGTTGCAGCCATTTGGAACGTCCACCCGGACTGTCACAAATGTCGCAGAGTAGCAAGAGCCAAAGCCCTCATCGGATCGTACGGCAGAGATAAACCGATGAGCGGTTTGTCGACGCCGCGGAACACCCCGACGGCCGACGCTTCACTGTAGCAGTAATACACGCCAACTCCAAAACCGATAACACGTGTAGCGTCGAAGATCAACATCCAGAGGAAGCCGAAGAGGTATCCATCGGCCTGGCCCTCTCGAATCCGAACTGCAACACCGTCTTGAGCGACTCCCAGGCGGCGGTGATAAACTTCGCCAAAGAACGCATTTCGCCCAAAGCCAACAACGATGCACCCCCAAGGACCACCCGAGTCTAATCGTATGATTCCCCGCCCGCGTCAACACTGGCGACTAGGCAGCCCCAAACCTCAACTAGGTAGCCCACCGCCGAGCGCGGGAGCTGACAGACCGCGCCCGGCCGGCCTTTCGGGAAGGCACACGAGACGAACGAGACAGACTGACCAGATACAACGATATCACAGAGATGTACCAACAAGCCAGAAGAACGTTCCCACCACCACACACAGACCAAAACAGGGCACAAGCAGTGGCCCTATGCCGACTACAAGCAAATACCTTCCCGGGCTCCTTTCACCTTAAACGGATATTTCCTGAAGTACACAAAGAAGACACATGTAAGATATGCAAACAGGACACAGTTAGATGACACAGCTACAACTCATGCTATGGGAATGTAACGCCCAACGCAAAAACGAGTTAAACTTCGAGACCCTATCGCTGAGGTGGGCCGCCGATCTGCACAGCTCGGACCTCGGCGACCAACTCTGGGCCGTCCAGTAGGCCCGCGAGGCGGCGCTGAGAGATCTCGAAGTGGAAAGGTGTGATGGTTCCAGGACTTACTTTTGGAAATGCGGTTGTTTGCTTTAAATCAGGGGTACAATCAGGACTCGACGGGAACCAAATGTCAGTGGGTCGCCTCGCATTGGGCGCTCACGGGAAGACTACAAATGAAGCTGTGCAGGGTGATATGGGCTGGACTTGTTTTAAAGTGAGGGAAGCTCGCAGTAAAATTGAGTTTGAAGAATGGCTGAGGAATATGGAAGAAAGTAAATGGGCTGGGAGAGTGTTCATCTGTACAGGAAAAACATTGATTCACAGTGGAGGAAAAGAACTAGGAAGCTTACCAGCAAGTATGCGGCCTGTAGGGTGTGCAACACAGCAACAAAGAAGGTCAAGCGGAAAGTCAGAGAGGCTGAATTAATCTCATGGGTGGCGGCAATGGAAAAGAAACCTGCCATGAGTAACTACTTAAACCATTTGTGATAACTCAAAGGGAAGCTTATTACTTTTCGAAGCGAGGTCGGGATGCCTTAGAACAGGCACCTATAAGGCGAGATTTAAGAAAGAAGAAGAAGCATGTGCTTGCTGCGGTAAAGCTAGGGAAACGACGAAGCATGTTTTATTAGAATATGAAGACGTCTACCCAGCGGTTGATTTAGGCACCACTGGCCTCCTTGAAGCCTTGAAGTTTAGAGGGAGCAGTGGTAAAGCAAACATGTCCGCAATAGACATTAGTAAGAGGTGATTGGAGGATTGGTGGAAGAAAAGTAGGGAAACGGCAAAAAACGGAGTCGTACAAAAGCGCAGTTCGCAATAGGGGATCAGAAAATTTGGGCGTGGTTGTTCATAGCGTTTTTTTTTTCATTTTTATAACCTAGGTAGGATATTGGGCAGTATAGTAGCAAGAGCTTGGTGGCGCAACCCACCGCCCCGTTCCAAAGGGGACGCTCATAACATCCATCCATCCATCCGTCCCATCGTGGGAGACCTGAGCCCGGATCGCCAAAAACCTCCCGGACAATTCAATAAAGTTATTACCAAGCAATGCTACAAATTCCCAGGTAACTCCCCTCAGCTATATCGACGTAGTTTATGAAGAAACCGTTTCTTACAGACATCAACACGAACGTCGGCAGCCGGCGCGCATTTGATGTCGAGGGCGTCGCTTATTTTCAGAGGTGGATATATTTCAGAAGTATATTCACGAGCTGCTGCTTATTCAACGCTGTACGTTTTTATCGAGATTATCTGGGAAGCATCCAGCATCGAGAGAATGAGTTCCCGTGCAACACAGCGTCGCATCCGTGCGCGATAGACTGTTTCACGCGCAGGCCTAACGCCTTACGTATAGTATAACTTGGGCAGGCGAGATGACTCGGAGGAAGGAACCGGTTTCCCTTGGCGACCCTTCATCGGATCGTTTAAATTTGCGCCTCGCACAGGGGCGATGCGGGCGTCTCCTTCGAGTGGTGTTCGCTGCACGCGGGAGAGGCTTCTTCTTTGAAACCGGGTCACATCAATCTGCGATCACAGGGCGCTCACGTGAAGCGGATGGGGCAGCGCCGGGATTTCTACGCATTGTTTTCGACTTCGGCTTTCGTTACATGCGAGCCTCGAATGCGTGGCGCGTTCCCAAAAGGACCACCAGGCTTTCTTGAGGAGAGTCGCTGGCCTAAGGCGACCTAGTACAAGCAAGGGTGCTTCATTCCGCGAAAGAGCAGTAGTTCGTTGCATGCTTCTCCAGAAAAGCGGTGAGTCGTGGAAGATATTCGTTGCAAAGGTCAGGCAGACGGAGGTGCGCGCTTGCATTCCGGATCGATTGTTACGTGAAATCGATTTTCCGAAGCGGCCAACGTATACTTCAGACGGCGCCAGGCCGTCTTTGCACTGCTTTTGCGTAAGCGACAGCACTCGATCTCGTGCTGAATGAGCCACAGGGTACCTGGCCATAGTTGATGTGACTCACTTGAATTGTCATTGCCATGAAAACAATGGGGCATCCCCGTGCCTGCATTCCAAAAAAATTGCATGTTCGCGGCAGCAATGTGCACCCTCCCCACATGCGCACACGCAAGCAACACGTCGGAAAC
This sequence comes from Dermacentor variabilis, assembly GCF_050947875.1. NCBI lineage: Eukaryota > Metazoa > Arthropoda > Arachnida > Ixodida > Ixodidae > Dermacentor > Dermacentor variabilis. The sequence goes on from NC_134573.1 coordinate 177,229,158, forward strand.
CGCATTCCGCTACAGAATGCTCATGCGTATACGGCGCTCCGATGCGTTTGTTGCGTGCGAGTGACCGTTCAGAATCCACGCGTACGAATGCGTTCTCAAAGTGCCGAACAGCCGACAGAAACAATGCCGAGTGCAGCAATGCGGAAATTGTTCTTGCGATGTGTCAGCGATCCCATGGGCCGCATTTGCGATCGAGCTACGGTCATCCTCGCTCAGGTCAAGGTGAGATGACGTCTAGCGTTTGCATCTTTCTAGTGCCATGAAGTGCAATGCGTACGGCAGTTAGGAAATATCCCGCGAAGCAACATCTCCATCACTCTGTCTTTTTCCTTGCTTTTTGCAGAGCAACGTCAGAAAGTTTCATATAGTGCCACAGTAAAAGGCTCCAAGTCCGAACTAACAGGGCGAACTGGGGAGAAAAGAAACCAAAAAGAAACTTACTAAATACCAACGGGAATGTGCAATTAAGTGTTTAATACACAAATTGTAGAGAAGCATTGCAGCGATATAGTGGGTCGCCCTTGTACGGGCGGCAGCCGTCGCACACAATCGAGACGATCCTTCCAAGCCGGATGCGTCTGAGTGTGCGCCTATTTCTACCACAGCCAGACACACCGAAGAGTGTCGCGATCTCGCGCGGGCCTTTACTTCAAATGACCGAAAGCGCCAGAATAGCGCTCGCGGTGACACCACTTCTACGCCCACGTTCCTCCCCGGAGCGCTCTTGTGGCTCTCCGTCCCTTCCACTGCACCTGGGCTCTCGTCAAAACTACTGCCCAATTATGAAGGCCCCTACCGCGTCGTCGAACGCACATCTCCGGTCAAATACGCGATCGGGCCCGTTGAACCGCCTTCGGACATGCGCCGTCGTGGACGAGACAATGTCAACGCAGACCGCCTCAAGACCTACAATGACACACTCATAGTGACAAGCTGTTAGGTCGCCGGGTGGCTCCTTTTTTGTTCCCGGGAGTAATCGTAGAGGGTAGGAACGATATAGCGGGTCGTCCTTTCCAGCGATTTCTAGTGGGTCGTCCTCTTCGGCGCTCTTGCGCGTGATTGGCGCTCGCGCTCGGAGTCCGTGCTCTACCTAGACTGGCGCCGCTGCACTGCTTGTAGCCCGGTCAAATAAACACCTTAACAAAATAAATAAATGGGATATACGGTGTTAAATAAAGAAATGCAGTGCAGATTCCAATGAGGAGATATTCATACTGCACCCGTGATCTCTGTAATCACAGATAGATGGAATCGCAATAAAGCGTCCATCACATTTTAAAACCTCGGCCCATGTTATCGTGTTTGACATACGAGCTCTTCGAATTTTCCGCAAAGTGTTAAATAGGGACGCAATCGTGCTCAAAGTTTAAAAACAGCAACAGCTCGAATGCTTGAAAGCAGCTGCAAACGTGAACATGGCGTACCTACGTGTATTTGCGCACTTGCATTGGCACCTGTCTTTGTCGTATCCGCTTGTGCAGCAGTTTACTCCCTATCTGCGATAGGCGACGGATTGTTATACTCACATGACAGCCGAAAACTAGCGTAAGGCCACTCTTCTTCCTTTCTTTCTTTCTTTTTCTGAGAACTGCGGTGCAATTTTTTCACTTCGTTGGTCTTCTGCTGTCTTCAGAGCTGCTTCACTTCTCAGAAAAATAATTGTGCAATGGAATACTAAGTGTGATCGCTTGCACACCAGAAACCTGGTGTGCAAAATTCAAAACCATCGTTCGCAAATTAAAAACCTGGTGTGCAATTCAAAACCATCGTTTCTTCGAAGACAAAGCAGATCTCCGAACAGACCTCCCTTCTGCAAATGGCTACCGGTAGAATGGGGGCGATCAGACAAATCTGGGAAAGTCCCGCAACGCCGCCGTACTCGAGGTGTAACTTTCCTTTACAGAAAAGAGAGAGAGAGTGAGAAAAAAAAAAGAAGACATACGGGCTTTTCGTGAGAGCCCCTGCGCCATGCCTCCCTAGAAGCGTGCAACGATGTCGGCGCCATACAGCTGGCGTTAGCAAAACTGGCCCGTAGTTCACGCAGCTCTTCACACGTATAGACGTCCATATATGTATACGTATACAGGTAACTAAAGTGCTTGAGTAGTGTGCTGTGAGTTTTCAGTGTGGTATCTTGAATCTAGCACAGCAGCCGTGATATTGCTCCTTGCATTGCAGCGCGGTGCTCGAGCGCTCTAGGCGAGTGTGTGGATTTCTGTGCTAACACGACGATGGCTGATGAGCAAGGGGTGCTTTGGCTTTTCGCATTCTTATCTCCCTTTATCTGACAGCACATGCGCAGCGGTGCAAACACCACGAACCAACCGTAGGTCTGAAAAGCGTTGTGCGATTTATATCCTTGGTTAGGGTGACGCCAGCTTTCGTCTTCGCAACGCCGCTGCACGTATACTCAGTGAGACAGCGGCTTGGTTCCCTCCCTCGAGCTGGGCCTCTCAGTTGCCGTGAAGCGTCGGCGGCGTCAGCGCGCACCCGGGTTTTCTCAGCAGCAGGCAACAACAGGAAGAATGATCGCTGGTCGTAATTACGGGCTTTCAATCGCGCCCCGACAGCGAAGCCGAGCCAATTCCGGAGCGGCGTTGCATCCACGGGCTTCAGCACCACTACAGAAGCCTACCACTTCGTTCTTCCTCGCTCTCACCTCCTTTTTTCCTTCTTTCTTTTCTTTCCTTTTCTTCTTCTTTTTATTTTTTTTAATCAGGTCTCCAGAGAACCAGCGTCAAAGGAAGAGGGCGTCGTAGTCACCGAAGTCGCGTGGCCTTTCAAGCGCGACATCACGTCGTCACGTTACGCCACCGTCTATACTGAAGTACCGTACACTTGAAAAGCACATGTATGGTAAGACAGGAAGAAAATGAGGAGATATTTGAAATCAACTTAGTTGCGTTTTCTTTTTATGTGGTTTTCCAGTGCAGTTTCCTCAAGACAAGAAAACATGTCGGTTAATGAGCGAGGCTGCTAACATATTGCTCTCGAAGCCCTGGTGCCCCGCTGAAGAAAGTCCCGCGAGTTAACGTTGATCCGACGCATGCAAGTAAATGCAGCTTTGACACTTGCGTGCGTTTCCGATTAGCTTTCGCACTTCGCATGTTTGAAAGCCTGGAATGAATGCTATTGTTTGCGCTCGTCAGTTAAGTAAGTATGCATTATTAGTATTGATGTGTGGTGTTTTAAAACGCTGCAAAAACTGTACAACGGAATATAGGTCAGTACAAACGGTCTCGTGCCGACCCCCTATAGTTTATAGTGACGGGCCGTGTGGCTGTTCCATCGGTAATTTGGAAGCGTAGCTCTAGACCAAGGCTCGTGCATACCTTCATGGCGCACACGAAGGGCCCGCTTTCGATAGCGATAAGCACCGCATTGTGTGATCCAGTCTGTCTAAAAATAACACAGGTGAAGGGTACTGTGCAACACCGCGTTCTGTGGGCAATGCACTTTATTTGAAGCCGAGCTCCACACGACGGTGTCCTTGAGACTACTGTTGGCGTATGTACGGGCGCAATAGTATATGTGGAAGCTCGCATTGCCCTTGCAGGTGTGTAGCAGTGGTAATGAAAAGATAGCTACTCGTCAGTGAAAGTTTATCAATTAATGAATGAATAAAACCGTTATTTGTAGAAGGGGTGGCTCTATGGCTTAAATATGGCTATGAGGATTGTTGGACGGGGTGATGGGGACGGGGTGAGGAGACACTGAACTACACTGACGGGTGATGGAGACGCACTGAAGGTATTGGAGTCCAGTCAGGTCAGCTCGATCAGGTCAGTCTGTGGCAAATTCCCATACTGAGAGCACGTCAATATAAATACATTATGACGCCCATTAACATGCATTGTTCCCTCGATGCCGACGTTTCTTGTGAGTTTCATCCATTGGTGTTTTCTTAAACGTTTTTCGATTCGTCCTGAGACAAACTGCTCCTGTATTGATATATGAGACAGCTTTTGATTTCAAGGTTGTCGCATCGTGGTTGTCATTGTGATATATATATATATATATATATATATATATATATATATATATATATATATATATATATATATATATATATATATATATATATATATATATATATATATATATATATTTATATATTCGCTTAAATGACTTTAGTCGTGCAACAGAGAGAGATCTGATAGAAACGGAAAGGGAAACGTAGGCAGGTTAACGAAGGACATGCCCGATTGGCACGTCCTTAGTTCGTTAAAGGGGAAGATTAGATAAGAAGGGGAGAGAAAAACAATAATTAAGAGCCAGTCATCCACAGACTCAGTCACAGAGGGATTTTCACTGTCACAAGCGCTCTTACAGTCCAGTAGCATTCAAGAAGAGCAAAAGGGCTTTTTTGGCCTTTCGCTTGCAAGAATACATCGGCCATGGTCCAAGGATCTTTTTCCCCGAGAGGAGTCTATTATCTAAGTGGCTGAGGTTAGCTTACAGAGTAAGTCGTTGGGCATCAAAGGGTGAATAGTGACACAGAAGTTGCTCTAGAGTCTCATCGCACACGCACAAATTGCGACACAGTAAAGTTGTTTCGCATGGTGGCAGATGGCAGGCGAAGTCTCAAGTTAGGGTCGAGAGAGTGCAAGCGTGAGTCGGGGAAACCCGATGAATCTCATCGTAGAAGCTTGATGTGGCGAGCGATGGATTGAAGTTGCCGCGCAGCGTCAGTTCTTGAGAGGGGTATATATGAACCCGCTGATGTTCTTGATGAGCCGAGCGAGCGGCTTCATCTGCGCTGTCGTTGCCGACAATTCCGCAGTGGCTCGGCAACCACTGAAATACAATGTCGCGTCTGTTCTCTAGCGCGTGGGTATGAGTTTGCCTTGTTTCGTACACTATTTGGCCGTGTAACCCATGACGTAGGGCCAACTGCAGATTTTGTGGGGCTGCTTTCGAATCGCAGAAAGTGGCCCAATGATTCGGTGGCTGCTGGAGAACGTACTTGAGCACTTTGAAGAACCGCAAGTTCTGCTCTGTCGGTGTTGTATTGTGCGAACATTTGAACTGCAAAAAGACGAAGTTCGATGGAACAACCGCTGCTCCGGTAGAGCTGTTTGAATTGTTGGAACCGTCCGTGTAAATGTGTATGCGGTCAAAAGAAGACTTGTGTAGGAGAAGAAGAGACAAGTGCTTCAGGATTAGCGGTGACAAGTCTGCCTTCTTAGCAATCCCAGGAACTTAGAGGCACACGTGAATTTGCCGGAGATGCCACAATGTCGATGTTGGGCATTTTGAAGGCTTGAAGCCAGATGGTATCGAGTAATGGTGTCTCGTCACAATACCACATAATATAGCCTATGCTCTTCGCGCTGGTGTGCCGGCGGACAGATTTGATATGTCAATTTTTATCTCACGTGAATATCTTGCATTGCTTAGAAAGGTATTTCGATTGTCCTACCCACATATCAATGGTGCATTTGAGATATTTGTAATGCATCAATTCTGTCTGCTCTAGATGTACTAATAGGTGCAACTTACATAATTGTGATATTGCTTTTCATTGCCGAGTTACAGTTGTCAACTTGATATCTTCGTTTTCTCAAAGTTTGCGATTTTCGTTGATTAGCATTAAAATATTGACGACGTAAATTGAATATTCGCCACCAACAGTCGCCAGATTCTAACATTTCTTGTAATTTGCAACAAGCCTCGTCAAATTTGGCGTAGTGGTTGCGGAGAAAAACGATTTCTTTATTTCCTCTGTATACAGGTGGGAGCCCCTAAGCTGAAGCTTCCTCTTAATATTAGACAACGTAGGTCACCCAAGCTGGAAACATCCATGCCATGTGGAAATTAGGTGACAGTAGCGTATACGTATGCTCGTTTACACAAAATCCAAATGCAAAGCACGACGCGAAGGTCAGAATGCTGACATTCTTATAACATTTTTTTTAAGTTGTCTAACATCATTATGCAGCTAAAAACCCAGCTCTGTGACGGCGTGCAATTAGCATAAAATGTCGGGCGTTGAGGTGCTGCCTCACGAGCTTCTATCGCGGGGGCTTGTTTCGCGTTAGTATGCGTTCCTCTTTTATTCAGTTCTTCCTCCCTTTCCCTTTCTTTCTTTCTTTCTTTCTTTCTTTGCTGCTATCTGAGCACTACAATACCGAAGCTCGAACAGCGCCATATCAAAACATCTACATTCCTAGATTCAGGTTCACCCTCAATTGTCTTTCTGCAGGTGCGCTTGAAGAAAACTGTCAAAATAAAAAGCTAATGGCATAGTTTAATATCGCATGACGTGGATCACGAGGCGGAATTCTTTTGAACGTCTGCTGTATTCAGGCGAGCGGTAAAGGAATCCGTGGTCCACCCCTTGTTGCACTGCCGAATGCCAACCATAATGTCCTGACGCATGCAAGCGCCATCTGCTCAACAGATGTGCTACCTTATGTACCCGATATGCGAAATAAGTAGTGAGTCATTGGAAACATACCAGAAGAGCCGTATTTTTCCGCGCAACACAGCACTTTGACGCGGGATGTCCCACTGATGCCAGCTGCGCGCGCTATAGGACGGCGACGGCATTCTTTCTGGGTAATGTGTAGCGCACATCCGTTTCTCATTGCGGGGAAACTGAACTACGAACATCAGTTATGAGGCAGGCATGACAGCCAGGTGATGTTTGTTCATCTGTCATTCTTTGTTTTAATATGACTTTACGTAGAATTAAGGGTAACCAAAGAGTATACCTGGGATGGAGTCGACGATAAGTTTCAAGCCTGGCATTCTGACCACTACACACGGCCCGTTGAAGCAAACGCAGAGATAACTCGGCCGCGGCCCTCTTTGGCCAGTGCGGCCAGTGCAGTGGCGTTTGTTCTGTTCTGTGCGTACTATACCGAGGTCCGTGGATTATACTGAAGCAAATCCGCAAGTAAATAACTAATTAGTCAAAAGTAATGAATTAATCAGTACCAGCGCACACCATCTGCGACATGCAAGTGGCACGATTCCTCAGATTACGCTGAAGCCCCACCGTTGTCCAGTAATCTTCGATCGTAAACTTGAGGCGGCACGGGGGTCCTCTCAATGTTTTTCACGGGTATCGGGGGCGTCTTTTAGAGAACTTAGGGATGTCTCAAATGTACTGAAGAGGAACCAAAGAATCTTTGGACCTTGGATATATTTTATTGTTCCCTGTACGGAGTGTGGCGTGTATTCGTATGCACAGAAAAGTAATGTGGGCAGAGGTGCCGTTCAGTATTGGTCTTTTAAATGCGTAAGCATTTATATGCACTCCCAACGAGAAATTTGTCCGTCACGTAAGAAAATGAATGGCTCATATCCCCTTAAGCAATGGCTCATACCCACATATGGCAGAGACTACAAACAAGCGCCCAGCAAAGTGATAACAGTGCATACATTCATTGAAATCACCCATACAGTACGCAGGACAGCATACGTTTAAATAAAGAAGAAGCTGAAAACAAGCATCCGAACCATTTATAAGGCATGCATACCGCCCTTAGCAAGTGTAGTGGTGGTTTTGCAACAGCTTCGCTAAATCAAACTTAATCCACCTTAAAACCTAAGGTCGTGAGTTCGACTCCCACCAGGGGTCAAAGGTTCGAGTGCCTTAATGAAGCGTCGATAATTCACCGTAATTAACACCAATGGTTGGGGGCTTGAGTGCCATAACCTACCTTGTCATGTTTGCTATTGAACATGATAAGCGCGGAGGAGGGTTGGTATGGGTTTATACTGGTCGGATCAAAAGCTTTTGAGCTTTTGATCCGAAAAGAAGCCAAACGAGCATGGTGCACCGGATTCGCCTTGGTGTCGCATTCACCAACCGTTATAGACATATGATAGGTGGCAGTGACACTAGCCCAAACTGTGAATACTGTGAGGTGCCAGAAACACTTTATCATATATTTTGCGTGTGTCCCGCGTACATGCAAGAACGACAGCAACTGGTCTCTTCCGTTGCAAAGGTCCACAAGAGGCCGCTATCAGACGAATTTCGTTTAGGTCATTGGCCTAATGCAAACAGCGCAGCCCTGATAACAAGTGCCACTATAGCTTTTCTCCAAACCAATGGGCTGGACGCACGGCTTTAGAGATGCTGCAACTCTGTGAATTTGTGCATACGCATCTCTTCCTTATACCATCATCATCATTCATCAGCCCTTTCCCTCCGCGTCCATTTTCCCCAGTGTAGAGTAGCAGGCGAGAGCAAGTTATACCTCAGGCTGACCTCTCTGCCTTTCTGTAAATAAATTTCTCTTCTTCTTTGGTCGGATCAAGTTCCATGACATTGAGAATGACACCGGGCTGCGTGGGGATGCACAAGCGGCACAATGCTTACGCATACTTAGACAACTCCTGGCTGATAGTGCCGAGTGCAATGCCTGCGGTGTCGAGGAGACTATAGAACATCTACTGTGCCACTGCCCACCTTTTGAAAATGAAAGACATGACTTTGCACAGCTCTAAATCAGTTAGATACAAAACCGTTCACATTGAACAATATCTTGGGACCATGGCCTCGCATATCGCAGCTACAAAATGCCACAAAAGCGCTGCTGCGATATTTGAATGCTACCGGATTTAGTCAGTCTGCGATCCGGACTGAGTGGCCGATCGATATCCCTAGTGGACTTTCTCTTTTTTTAATCTTTCCCTCCTTTTTTCTTTTTCCCCAGTGTAGGGTAGCCAACCGGGCTCAGTCCTGGTTAACCTCCCTGCCTTTCATTTATCATTTTCTCTCTCTCTCTCTCTCTCTCTCTCTCTCTCTCTCTCTCTCTCTGCCGAGGAGTTTCTGCTTGATCTCTTTTTTACTTTGTGAATCAATATACGAGCAGCTTGCTGCAACATTTACGCAACTTTATTCCCACGGTAGTTGTTATTGAAAAAAAAAAAAGGAATTTCGCTTTGTACTGGAGCCTCGATATGGGACAGATCATCCCGAGTGATTAACTGGTGTCGAACAATGAATCTCGCCGGAGCCAAGAATAATGCGCGATGTTCAATTGCATCTCAACATACATTCTACTGAGGGCAAGATAAAATTTATAGAAGCTGAACAATATCTATAACGGCTTTGAAAGGGAACGTGGAGACAAGAAGGGGACAAGTTGCATTGTCCAAACGTTAGCTCCAACGACATTCCTTGTTCGATCGTTTAGATCCTGCATCTTGCTGCGATATTCTATCTTGTTGGATCGCATCACGAGGTGTTACGTCACCTGCTTCAAATGCAAACAGCCCAAAAAATTATACGGCAGTATGTTAGTTGTTTCATTCCGGCTACGTATTTAGGAGGCTAAAAGTTCGTGTTCCAGTTATTGAGGAACTAATTAGAGATATCTTGCCAAATAACCTTTAGTATGTAGTTTCAGGACTGATGGTCTAGTTGCAGAATCGAAGCCGATTAGTGCTCGATGCATATAGGGTTTCCAGTCGGGAAGCACAGTGGGTGTCAAAAGTGGGCGGGCTGCGGCTTTCGCAAGAAAGTTACATTCCCGTTTAACTCTTTGCTTTGGAGCTAGCAATGCAGTATATATACAACGTAATTCACGAGGCTCTCCCAGCCCAGGGACCGAATTCAACAAAAATTTTCTTGGTAATTTCTCTTTGCCATTGGCTGATTACCTTCGCTAATGATATTTACAATATCACATTTTGGTGTCATCTGCTCTTACGAACAGTTCTAGCGTGCAACTTTTTTTGCGAACACAAGCCTAGGTGTTTAGGTGTCTACGGTCACATGTGGAAGCCCTGTCATACAAGTTCTCATAATTTATTTCAAGAGCGGTTCTTTTTTGACTCGCAGTCGCAGCGCACGAAGCAGGATGCGCTGCTGGCGCCTAGGGTTCGTGGTGAGTATAAAATGCCTGCTTTACTCGCGCACACCTTGTGTAACTGCCCAAGTTTCTGGCATGCGTTATCATTCACGTCGTCAGTGGCGTGAATGAAGGTTTGAGGGGTTAAACTAAAGAGCGCTGCCGGCATTCGTTAGAATAATTTAGTTGGTCTGTAGCGATTCTGAACAAAAGCCTAACACCCGCTGTGGCGAATTCAAAGTGGGCGCGCGCTACACGCAAATAAGGATAGCCACAGACCGACAAGGCATCTAGTGCCACCTGTCGACGCTATCTAAAAGTAGAACAGAGGCGCGCTTTGGTTGCGTCAGCGATGGAAAGACGCGGTGAGGTGTAGCATACATAGACGGCAGCACGTACGTAGCTTCGCAGAAGAGCGGGTTTTTCGATTCGTAAGATGATTTGCGGGAAGACTGTAGCTTTCCTCATTTTGCAGATTAATGGTGTTGAAAGAGCGCTGCCGCGCCTTTTCTACGCTTGAAACGGGATATCAAGGTGCGCTCCACCAATCAAATCTCTCTCGCTCTCTCTCTTTTTCTAATCTGCAAATGCCGTATTTTATTTGTTTACCTCATCTATTAGCCCTAGCCTGCAAGAGCCCAAGCTAACCGCTTTGGAGCCAAACCGCGCAGGGCTGTTTGCACGTTTACACCGAATGACTGATGTGCTTTAGTAAGCTTCAGCGCAATACAGATGTGTATTGCGAACAAGCATTCTACATAAATTGTGTGTTGCGGTAAAGCATGCTGTTAGTACCTAATAACGGATTGTTCAATCAATCAATCAATCAATCAATCAATCAATCAATCAATCAATCAATCAATCAATCAATCAATCAATCAATCATGTTTATTTAACCTGCCCAGGAACTTAGCCTAAAGTCTGAGTGCTGACGCATGCATACATTGACATAAAAAAAAAAAACACTGCAGGGGAATATTGTTTAAAAAGAAGCAATGACAAAAAGAACATTTGTGAAAAAAGTTAGTAGATAAAACAAAGCACAGTGTAAATACAAAAGGAAAAGGAGGAGAGGGGCAGTTTAACAATTCGTAACACTATGACAGAACGAGGCAAAGCTCGCAGAGCAACGATGACAGCGAGTTATGAAAAATATCAAGATCAAGAAAATAAGCATTATCAAGACACTGTATTTTGTGGACTGTTGAGTGTACTTGATGACAGGCAGGGACACGAAAAGGTCTATGTTGTCTGGTGATCTTGCACGGAATATGAAGCAAGATAGAACTGAGTAGTTCGGGACAGGTGAGGACACCGTGAAAGAGTTTAAAGAGAAACAAGGTCAGCGCGATTACGTCGGGAGCGAAGTAAGGGCAACGACAATAATACAACAGTGCAAGAACAAGGTCATGTGACCGTGTTAGAAAAGCGGTGATGATAAATGCTTAGAACCTTTTTCTATACCCGATCTATAATGTCACTGTTAGATCTGTAAAAACCTTTCCAGACGACCGACGCATATTCAAGCTGAGGAAGACAGGTAGTTGTGTACAACTTGTGGAGCCATGTACAGACTTTCAGTCCCCCGATAGTCTGCAAACAGAACCAAAAGAGCACATACCCAGCACAGCAACGTTTTTAGTGTGAGCAGAAAAGTGTAAGGTTACATTAAAAGGTACACCAACATCATTGACCTCACAGACCTTACACAACAGTACAGAATCTACAGAATAAGAAAAAGAAATGTTTGCTGTTTTTCGTGTGAAAGTCGTGACTTTGAGTTTGGCTACATTCAAAGAGAGGTTATTTATCTTTGTACCATTTAGAATAGGAAAGCAGATACGACTACAGCGTGCGACAGTCATTAACAAGTGTGAACTTTCTTTAAAATTTCGATGTCATCGTCATATAGAAGGAAAAAAAGCGTTGCTAATAACGGAATGATTGTCATTATTAAAAATTAAAAGAGGAGGGGTCCTAATACTGATACTTAAGGGACGCCGCTAGTCGCCATGTAGAAAGAAGACGTTTGGCCATTGACGTTAACACAACATGATCTATCAAATCGACAACTGCGCAAGAGATTGACACTGACCAGTCAACATCACAGTGCGTAAGCTTGATCCGAAGCAGTGAGTGACGGACTAAACCAAAGGCTTCGTTCAGGTCACAGTAAACGGTGCATACTAAGCATACTAAGAGTGGAAAGGGCGAACAAAGCGCCTAGGGTTACGTTGCGTTCGTGAATGAATTATTTTCAGTATTTCGCACGCGTGTTATATTAGCGCAACTTACCGTGGCAGGCTGACCAATTCGGCCTCCATCCGCCCGCAAACATTTCCTAGGTTTTTATTTCTTCCTTCTTTTTCCTCTAAACTCCGCTGCTTTGTATAGGGAACTGTTACGGGACCCAGTACGCGTTCCTAATTATACATGCAAGCACGAGTTCTCTGCGGTCACAGTTGGAATACGAAGAATTCTGAAAAGCGCACTAGCAGTCATGCAGAACGGTATCCGACAGAGGTGAGGCGACTTAAGCCCAGGTTTAGTCGGAGTGCTCGTAGTCTGACCATAGACGACGTGTGCGTGCCTGTGTAATGGAGGAACGCTTGCCAGGCCCTGGGATGATCCCCTATAGTGTAATGCTATACCTATAGGGTGTACTGGCGCCTAAAGGAGGAAAGAACAATGAGAGAGCCTTGTGGGCAGATGCAGGCAATGCAAAATTATTTGCCTCGGTGAGTCGTGGCAAAGCAATAGGCGCACAAACAATTGAAAAACCATTTTAATTAAGGAACACAACAATCGCTACGTGCGGGTTTCACTCCCTTTCAATTCTTGGTATGCTTCAACGCATGTCGGTCAATTCCTTTCTTTATTGGTATGCTTCATTGAAATTCGCGGTATCTCGAACGTGCTGTACATTGGATATTTCTGTTTATGTATTTGATCAATTTACTAGGTACTGTCGGTACCCTTCAAGGCGCCGCAAAATTTCTACAGCGTGCTTTTCCGCAATACACCTATACACTGCATTGAAGCTCATTAGGCGGATGCTTTAGCTCGGGCCGAACTCCGACGCCAAGTAGAAGTACAAGTACAAGTAAAACCCAGAAACGATTTCAACGCGACAGCGTTAAGGGCTCCGTGTCGCAGACAATCCGGCGTCGGCGTCCAGCGTTGGACGTCGTTTAGGGCAAATATTCTCGAACCACCCACACCCCTCCATGTGGCGCAAGGAAGTTACTGAACTAATTGAATTTGTCAAGATGAAATACATAGAAATATCGTAAAAAACGACTTACACACAACCTGCAGACATGATAGCGTCGGATCGTAATTTGAATATACGAGAAAACATAATTACGTGGAAACTCGAACAAACCCATTTTACAGCGTCTACAATCGATAAACCAGCCACGGCATCCGCCATTTGCGCGCGCCGGCGTGCGAATATCTTGGAGGCCAGAGAGTAGCGCGCCCGCTTCCTTGCAACACCTCCAGATGGCGCTTTTCGCCGCATCGCGGCGCACGCAAGAGGCCGAGTTTGTACCAGAAAGCCCGCCTTCGTGCATAGCGCTCGTCGCCTGCGTTTCCCGGTAAACATTACGGTTACATACGCTGCAGTTGCAGGGAAGCGTGAGAAGCAGTTAGGGATATTTGAATGCTATCTCGTTCCACTGTTAAAGGCGAAGCTTAAGTATCGTCCAAATGTTTGTGATATGACCACTGGGGTCATTTTAATGAAATTTGTTGCATTTGAGAAAGAAAGATAAATTCTAGTGACTATAGGAAGTGGTTCGATTTAGGGTCACTAAGTTTCAAAAGGAATTTTCTAAAATTGTGAAGTTTGAAAAAAGTATAAGCACGAAGTTTACAAATCCGTAGCTCTGCACCAGGAACAGATATCGCAGTTGTGTGAACTGCATCCGTTGGATCATCCAAAGCGGACAAATCTAGCTTTTCAATTTACATCTCAAGGGAATTTGTTAAATTGTTTGCAATGGCTTTGTAAAAGTTCTACTCCCATAATAGTCGTTCACTTCAGACGAATGTACAATATTTCAATTTTGTCCGCTTTACATGTACTACTGTATGCAATTTACCGGATATCGATAACGCTTTTCATTACTGAACTACAAAGTTGTAAACTTGGTAGTCCGGTTGTCTGAGAGTTGAGAGTTCTGGCAATTTTCATATTAAAAACATTGACTACCTAAACTGAAATTTCGCAAGCCAGCATGACTAGATCTTAAGTTTTTCTTTTGAATGCAGCAAACCTATCAAATTTGGTGTCCCGGTTGCCGAGAGGAACGATATCTCCTTTCCCGTGTATTAGATAAGAGCGCCCTAGCTAAAGTTGCCTTATAAGCACATTTGCTATTACTCAAGGCATATCTGCCGCCTGACATACATCTGTGCTTCTAATATAGCCCGTGCTTCGTTTAATAAGTGTGCGTATATACTTGTAAGGCGACAATAATAATGCATTACTAGTGCAATTAATATAAAATGTATTACGAGTACATGCAGACAGAAACTAAAGAACAAACATTGCAGTGCATCACAAGGGAGCTGCAAACGGGGCATGTGTGCACGCATAAAGCAAAAACAAACTTATGCACCGCGCGAGTGGAAAAAGACGACGACGAAGTTCGAAGGAGGCTTGTGGGCTTTTATGGGTCCGTCTTTTTCGAAGCTTCCGAGCCTTTTTTGGTCACCTAGTGGTGTAAATTTGATATCATCGGATCCGTGAAGAAGAGAAGATTCAGCGGATACCTGATTTTGAGGTGGGCCACCCCTTTTTTGGACTTCATTGGAACTTTTGTGCTCACGCCACGCTGGCCGAGAGCTAGCGTCTGGTAGACCTAGCGCGGCATGGCAGCAATGCACGTTGAAGGGGAAGTGCTCCCGGCGGAGGACTTTACTGAAGACCTGGGATGGCGGACAGTGTCCCACCGAAAATCTAGAACTACGACGAGGCATGGATTAGGTGATGGCGGTTCGCCAAGTGAGATGCCTGAACGACGGGGCGCAGGTGAACGGCGCGGAGGCTCGGCGATCAAGAATCGCATTGTGAAGGCGTCGCGCATGCCACCGATGCCACAAGAACACATCAAAATAGTCATTCGCCCACGGGGTGGACTGAATTTGGAGAAAGTTAGCTCTACAGCGGTGGGCAAGGCAATCGTAGAGGCGGCAGGCCTCGGTATTGAACTGATTCGGGAAGATGTTATTTGCCCGAACTTTATGCAAAATATCTTGGTGGCTAGTACGCCAGAAAGGAGCAACGCTGAACGATATGTGAGACTCAGGTCAATCAGAGTGGCAGACAAGGATTTTGAAGTCAGTGCGTACGAGACGGCCCCACACACTACGTGTAAGGGGGTCATTCGCAATGTAGACATTATGGATGGCCCCGCGACACTTGAGCGGAACATTGTTAACGATCGCAATCCGCTGGCTATGGCGGCCAAACGCATCAAAAACACAGGATCAGTCATCATTGTTTTCGATGGGTTAAAGGTGCCCAATTTCGTCAGATATGGGCCAACTCTGGTACGGTGCTTCCTGTATCGAAAGCAGTTGGATGTATGTTATGTGTGTGGCAAGCTTGGACATCGGGCGGACGTCTGCCCAGCCCCCGATTGTTTTGAATGCCGAGGATGCGGGGCTCGGAACCCTGAAGAGGATCACAACTGTGTGCCTTGTTGCAAGCTTTGTGGCGGACGACACCTGACCGCGGATAAACTATGCAGACAACGATACCAGCTTCCCTACGTCGTGCGTGTTCGACGACAGGAGAGAGCCAGGGCGGAGCTAACGGCGGAACAAGAGGCAGCCGAGATGGTGCAGCTGGTGAGCGCCCGCCAACGCTCTAAGGGACGCTCGCGCTCTAGGAGCCGCTCCAGGTCGAGGCAGCGGCCATCTTCTGGGACTCGTACGACCAGGAGCCGATCCGTTTCTATGGAGGCGCGGGTGCGCTTTCCTGCAGCTGGTGGCGGCGGCGGCGCAGCTGGGAGCCAGACCACCTGGGCTGACAAGGTCAAGGGTGGCATCAGCGCCAGGAGCATGTGGATGGTAATAAGGATAGGGATAGGATTGCGCAATTGGAGAGAGAGAATCGTAGTTTAAAAGCAGCCATTGACGGGCTTATCAAAGAGATAGCTGAGCTTAGGAACGGCTTACCTTCCGGTAACAACGATAGCTTAAGACAGACTGGGAAACATGATGACTCGGTTGAGGTACCAAGGTCTGTGGAGGTCGCAGAACAGAACATGACGGACGAAGAGACGCCTGCTCCGAAAAAGAGGGCCTTATCCTCGACCGTACGGATTCAGGGTAAAGTCGGTTCCGAGCTTAAAGCAATGATGGCGACATTGCAAGAAAGTGTAAATCAGATCATTAGTAGACTGGAGCGGATAGAAGAACGGGAAGATATCACGTATCAGAGATTACGCAAAATTGAAATATATCTAAACGAGACAGTGGTCCCTGTTATGGAGCGGGAGTGCACTCGGCCGCTAGCCCAACAGGGTAAGTCGCCGAGTGGACTTGAGCTCAAAACGACTTCACCAAATTTCCGTGGTCAAGATGGCTCTATTAAATAGTTCATTTAGTATTTGGCAGTGGAATTGCAGGGGGTTCAATCATAAGAATGCGTCTCTGCAGCAGTTTGTTAGAACGCATGGTGTCAAGCCTCAAGTTATCATGTTACAGGAAACACTGACGTCTAACGTGACCTTAACGAATTTCAAAGCGGAAGTTAAGGATAATGAACAGGGCAGAGGACTCGCTACTCTCATTAATAGGAGGTTGGCGTATATTAGACATGATCTGCACATGGCAGATTGCAAGATTGAATATATTATGGTGGAAGTAATCTTAGGTCGGCAAAGGTCATGTCAGAGGAGCGTTTACTTGCTTAACCTGTACAGTAGCCCCCGGGACACGAAGCAGAGTTTCAAATCTCTCTTGACCAAGGCAACCAATCTGGCTAAGGATGCACCGTTGCTTATTGGAGGGGACTTCAATGCACCATATCATGTGTGGAAGTATGTTTATAGCACTATTAAGGGGGAGAGACTATGGCAGCAGGCACTAGACTTGAATTTAACTCTGATTACAGACCCCTCGTATCCCACCAGATGTGGCACGTCGACATGTAGAGATTCGACACCTGATCTCACTTTTGTTCGGGGGGTGGTGGATTCGTCCTGGTCCAATTCTAATAAAGATTTTGGTAGCGATCATTACATACTTATGATTACTTTGGCAGTGGCTAATAAAAAGGAGCGCACATTCAGGATGGTTGACTGGGACGCATTTAGGAAAAGAAGAGCGCAGAGAATCGATGATGAAGGAAATGAGTTGACCTTGGAACAGTGGACTAGTCAGTTTAAAAGTGACGTTGAGGCGTCCACTAAAGAGGTTCAGACCGATATTGACACGGAACACATGGATAGTCGCCTGGCACATTTGTTGGAAGCAAAGCAGTCGATGTTAGCGAGATGGAAGGGTCAGAGATTAAATAGAAGGCTTAGAAAGCGTATAGCAGTGGTTAATCAGGAAATTGAAGACCATTGTCGGGTACTGTGCAAGCAGCAATGGGATGAAGTGTGCAATTCTATTGATGGTCGCATTAAGAGGGGAGGCGCATGGAGTTTGCTCAGACATTTACTCGATGAGACAAACACTAAGTCTAATCAAAGGACTGTGATAGGTAAGCTGGTCCATCAGGCGTGTCGGGACTCCACGGAGCAGGAGTTGCTAAAGGATTTGGCTCAGAGATACCTTCCTTTGGAGACCTGGCACGATACACCTGATGTGGTTTTGGAATATAGTGGAGACGAAAATGCAGCTATGGACGCGGAATTTACTGAAAGTGATATCAGGATGGCGCTGCAGAATCTTAATGGTCGATCGGCATCAGGGCCGGATGGCATTACGAATAAAATGCTACGGAATTTAGACGATGGGTCAATTGAGTTCCTTACGCGGCAGATCAATTGCCTATGGAAGGAAGGCTCTTTCCCGGAAGAGTGGAAACTGGCAACTACTGTTCTGATACCCAAACCGGGCAAGGCCATAGGGCTTGAAAATCTCAGACCCATTTCCCTGACGTCGTGTTTGGGAAACGTCGCTGAGCATGCCATTTTAAATAGGCTAACGCGTTATGTTGAGGGCAATGGGGTCTTTCCGCATTCGATGATAGGATTTCGGCCCGGCCTCTCGACTCAGGATGCTATGATCAGGATTAAGCATCAGATCCTTGACCGGCGAACAAGGGATACTAAGGCACTAATTGGACTTGATGTGGAAAAAACTTTCGATAAAATCCGACATTCTTTCATTCTACGGGTGCTATCGGACTTGAATATGGGGCAGCGGCTTTTCAATTTTGTCAAGGCTTTCCTTAAGGATAGAAAGACATGTCTCAGGTTTGGGGAGATAAAATCGGAAGTCGTTAAATTGGGTTGCTGTGGTACTCCGCAGGGATCCGTACTCTCGCCTATGTTATTCAATCTGGCGATGTCGAAGTTGGCTAATAGACTGGACACTGTCCAGGATATTGGCTATTCTATCTACGCGGATGACATTACTATATGGAGTGTCGGTGGTAGTGATGGAGAGCTTGAGGCTAGGCTGCAGCAGGTGGTAACGCTTACGGAGGAGTGCCTGGGTCTCATGGGGCTCAAGTGCTCCACTAAAAAGTCGGGAGTTGTTGATCTTCAAATCTAAGAAGCTAGGTCGTAGGCCGAGGGGTTGGGTACCGGAAGTTGAGCCTTGCATTAGAATTCATACTAGGGAAGGGTCGGTGATACCCAAAGTTGAAGCAATCAGGGTCCTGGGTTTTGTACTTGAAGCGAACGGATCGAACATTAGAACCATTCAGCGTATTACCAAGAAAACGGAGGAGGCCATAAGACTTATAAGAAGGATCTCTAATAGGCATAGGGGTTTAGGAGAAGAAGGTGCGATGCGCTTAGTTCACGCATTTATTATGTGTCATTTCTCGTATGTGGCAGCTATGCTAAATTGGAATAGGGGGGAGAAAAATAAATTGGAAGCATTAATCAGAAAAGCCATCAAGGCTGCGCTTGGTCTGCCTATGACTACGTCAAACGATATGTTGTTACGACTGGGTTTACATAATACTTTAGATGAAATTGCTGAGGCTCAACGTACCGCACAGAGGGAGCGGTTGCTAGGTACACCAGCGGGTAGGTATATATTACAGTCAATTGAAGAATCGGTGGCTGTGTCGCAAGATAGGGCGCCCCTACACGAGTTGAACGTGAACCTTAGGGCAAATATCATGGTTCGTCCATTTCCGCGGAATGTGCACCCCGTGCACAATGTAGG
Source organism: Dermacentor variabilis (assembly GCF_050947875.1). Classification (NCBI taxonomy): domain Eukaryota; kingdom Metazoa; phylum Arthropoda; class Arachnida; order Ixodida; family Ixodidae; genus Dermacentor; species Dermacentor variabilis. The sequence continues at coordinate 177,248,336 of NC_134573.1, forward strand.
GAGGCGGGTCGCGAGAGCTAGGGCTTTGTTGCGAGAGGCAAAGGATCAGGAGGAGGAGTCTGCGTTTGTTGACGCCGCATGGATTCATGGTAAAAATGCTTATTCGGTGGTGGTAGTAGATGGCAAAGGGAGCGTTAGAAATGCTGCTTCCATTTATACCAAAGACCCGGGGGTTGCTGAACAGGTGGCTATTGCTCTAGCACTAATTGATTCTAGAAGAGTTTTGGTGTTTAGCGACTCGCGATCTGCGATTACAGCCTTCTCGAGAGGACTTGTTGCGGAACCGGCTAACAGACTGCTGCAGGGTAGGGATATCACTTCGCATACCGTTACTTGGTTCCCGGCGCACATGGGGACAGTGGAGGGAGCCCCGCGTAACCTCAACGAGGTGGCGCACAGGGAGGCACGAGGATTAGTGTGCCGTGTACTCCCTGAAGGGGCTGGATCTCCCGCTCCTGAGTACAGGGACCAACTGTTAACCTACAATGAAATCGCCAAGCACTATTACTTAGGGCGCAGGGCATTCCCGTTGCCACATCCTAAATTAAGTAGGCCGCAGGCGGTTACATTAAGGCTTCTGCAGACACGGACGTACCCTAACCCGGTCATCATGAATAAAATTAATCCGGACTGCGGGGTTTCAGTCTATTGTAGTCAGTGTGGGGGTTTGCTCGATTTACAACACATGCTGTGGCGCTGCTTGGCGTTGGCCGGTGATGGTTCTCGAGGTGAACAGTGGTGGCAGCGAATGCTGCACAGGGAAGTGCTGGCGGACCAACTCAGGGCTGTCCAGAGGGCCCGTGTGCTGGCAGAGGGGCTCGGCCTCTCTGTACCGACGTGGGAGCGGCCCGCATCAGTCCCAGACTGATCCCTCAGCACCTAAATAAAGTTCTTCATACCATACCGCGCGAGTGGCTGTACGACGCTCCTAATACGAATATATGCACTGATGTATGATGGCTCGAGCTTTTTCATTGACATGAGACGAGATAAGGAAATGAGAGCCTTTTTTCACGATTTTGTTGTAGTTAAGGTAACGAACAACGGCACGGCGGGAAAGGACAGCATTGATCTTCAGGGTGAATAGTGAAGCGTTCAGTATGCGGTGCTGTCATGTTCCCTTGCACTAGCGGTTCTGTCTTCTTAACCTTAACTTTCGGGCTTGGACAAAAATCAAAGATCATTTTGCGTTTTGAGCTCGCGTCTGAACACAGGTCCAGTCAGTAGCCGAGAGGCAGTGTGTGGACGCAAGGCGACAACGGGAAGTTGAAGCGTAAGAGGCTCAGTTCACTATGTACGAGAATGCCGTTAGGTTCACACGGTATGACAAAAATGGTTTTCCTGCCTCTTTCCTTTGCTCATCGCCAGAACAACAAAGTTTAAGCGATATAATGGCCGATTTAGTATCGTCATGGTATGTGCACGGTGACACAGAGGGGACGCTCCAGATACAAATGAGGCTATGGCTGGGCAGTTAAGTCAGTGTGTTGAAGGAATGAAAAAATGAAATGTAAAGCACGAAGTTGCTTTAAAGGAGAAGGCATATGCCCAAGTGTGCTTCCTAGCTCTAGTTCTTGCGGGGGAAGCAGAGCCTGATCTGAATTGTTAGTCCTCCAGCCTTCCCTTCCCGCCCTCTTTGTTGTAAGGTCTTCTGGTTCGTGCCTCCCCCCTCCCCCCCCCCCCCCCCAAGCAAAGTAGCATGCAGACGGCTACATACACCACTGCAGAATTAATTATCTGCACTTCATTTCATAGCTTTCCCTATTTTTGTGTCGTCACAGTTACGTTAGTGAGCGTCTCAAGGCACATAGAAAGATACGCCCGTCTTAAGGTGCGTACATTAATTTTACACGAACAAGTGGCAGTAAACAAATGTAACGAAGTATTTCACACATAATCACTAGCTAGTCTATCTCATTTCATGCAATGCGAACCAGTAAAAAATGATTTTCGCTGTCTCGCTGCAACATTTCCTCATCAACCATAGCGAGAAATGGAGAGAGAGAGCGAGATGGGAGAGGGATATATGAAAGGCCGGGAAATTAACCAGAACGGTGCCCGGTTGGCTACTCTGCACTGGGGAAGTGGAGGAAAAGATTAAGGTAAGGAGAGAATGTCCAGTGTCGACGGCGCCAGAGTAGTAAAAATTCTGAGAGTTTTATCACAGATGGTCGCTCACTCCGGTTGCGTTTCCTGCAGAAATTGCAGCTGCGCTTTCGTGGCCTTCTGCAGCTGTGATATGCGAAACCATGTTCCCGAGATGTTTCACAACGAGAAAGGTCCTCTGTCCAGTTGGTTTATTGTGGTGCCGTAGTGCAACTCACAGAGGTAACTGCGAAGCCAGACGCACTATACGCACTCTACCCTGAGACTTATCTTCTGTTCTTTTCCGTTATACGTAGCTTCCTATGGAGATATTGAGGTAAAGAGTACCACGCCTGCTTAATTTCTCTTGTTATATGGCAAAAATAAATGAAACAGGGTTAACACTGAAATAAATAAATAAATAAATAAATAAATAAATAAATAAATAAATAAACATACCAATGAAACTAATGAAAATATCCACACCGCAACGGGGAGTTCACGTGTCGTCTGCGCATGCCGTGAGCCGAATTATATACCTGATTACAGCTGTGCATCAGTGGTCTGAATTGGGCAAACTTTAATATTGTTTCAACGTAACTTCTACTCGCTCTTTCCTGAAACTATCTCGGGCTACGAGCGTTACGCCAGTTAACCCGAACTGCTTAGCGTGACGCTTTGTAGCCCCTGTTCTTAAGCTCCCGGTTGTCTGCAACGTGCTATGAGTAAATCAGACAAGTGCGCGACGTGAAAGTCAGTGTGGCAACAAGTCGCGGCTGTCGGCTGGTACTGCGTTCATCGATTCTACTAAAATTGTGGGCAGACTCGGGGCCTCTTAGCCGCGGAGGCGACTGTCGTTTCTGTTGCGGAATAGCTCCCTGGCTCCGTCCACACTGTCCGATTTGAGTCTGTCATGCAACTTGCCTTCGTCTTCGCTTCACGTAAAGGGAAGTATCGATTTTCTGCCTGCCCTCGAACAGTAACAGTCGCACGCATTTCATGTCCTTTTAACTTCAGTCAAGCCGCTGTAGTCTACTTTATTTTTCTTGTGCTAAACTGTAGCAAGAAATACAGCGAATGGATGGACTTCGAAACTATTTTATTGGAAGACAATCTTTTGTCGGTGAGAAAAGTAAGCAATGGAGATACCTATAGGGTCCCGCAGCTTCAAAGCTAGTATAAGTACGTATGACTATGTAAGCGTAAGCGTTGCCGTCGGCTTCGTGCCATATACGCATTTTCCAGAAAAACCTTTTAACAGGCGGATAGTGATGTTCTTGGGAGTGAATGCCCTCGGAGGCTATAGCGGGTCCAAATCACGTTACAGGGATTGAAAATTGTCTCAAATTTTGTGCAGTGAAGGTGGTCTCGTTGCAAGTTACAGTGAGAGGCACGATCGAAAGGAAAGAAATCGATAAGCGGACGCCACCTTGACTCGTCAGTGAAAAATCGTCGGTCGCGGAAACACGCACTGCGTCGCCAATGTCGCCTCTCCCTCTGCGCTCTGGCCTGCAGCCTCGCCTTCGGCTCTTGAAGGGCGGCTTCCTAATGGCTCTGGGCGCTCGAGAGCCCCGCGAAAAAGATGACCTCCGAAGCCGTCGCGCGGAATTCACCGAGTGCGGACGAAAGGCAAACACTTTAGGAAAGGCGAGGCGCTCGCCCTGGCGACGTGCCCGAGGCGAGTGCTTCAGTCTCCGTGTGTAGAGCCAACAGAAATGAAAAAGCACAGGGATGCCATGTTCCTATTTCTTTCTTTGCACTCATCTTTCGCGCAGCAGTGAAGGAAATTGGTAGGGACACCCGCGTGGAGAGACCGCCTACGCTTCAGGCTAAAAGGAAGGTTTCACGGTTATAAATTTTGAGGTCCCTCTTTTCTTGGCGAGTACTCACGGGGGCGCACGGAAGGCGAATTTCGCACCCGTTGCCAGTATTGCGAGAGAAGGAGAGAAGACTTCTGGACGAACGTTTCGCCGGATGGCCTTAAATAAGAGACGCGGTCAGCACACGAGGCGGCGGGCGCGGAAATGTGTGGACGCTTCCACTGATGGAAAGGCGTCGCCTGCTTCGTTTCCTGGAGTCCAACCTCATTTAAAGCGATGAGCACAGGAAGGAAGAGGAATGAAGCCGTTGCAACATTGGCCCGGTGGTCTAATGAAGTCTGGTTTTTATCTGATGTGCACGTAGCTGGGAAGTCTGCTTTGAGAGAACTTGGAAGAACACTTGGTTTCGAGCGCAAGAAAATCGTGTCAGGGTGGCGGAGTATGTTTTTATGAAATTGAATGACTTCAGTCTGGTTAATGGAATTTGTATAGCCTAGATTTTTCTAGAGCTATGTTCATTACAGATGCAGTCTATGATCAAGAAAATTTAAGACATTTGAAAGTTATGACCATCAATGGTGTAAGCTCGGAATAGCGTCAAATACGCGCGTTGAATTTTGCTACAGTAATAGAAAAATGCATCCCGAGTAATCCTATATTCTTCCAACACGTGAGGAGTTTAAACAAATTTTAAAACATTTTACAAATTGAAGCAAAGTTAGTGCACGGTGCGAAATATACGGAGGACGGAGGCTTAAGGATGATGATTTAGGAAGGTATACCAAGGAACACACGCGACGAAGAAAGACCACACTCTTCTAAGCTTGAGGATGAGCAGAAGTAAAAGAAATTGTATAGCCGAGAAACTGGAAAATAATTTCTTGAAAGACCTGACATCGAAGGACGTAACAGGTCCAAATCATGAACGGCCGTGAATCTGCCGTTCAGTGTCCTGCGAGTGACTGACAAGCATGCTCCAACCAATTTTTATTCGTCTGCCAATTTTCTTCTCGTGATCGTGGTCCCCTGTTTGCTGCTTGTTCTGCCTGGTTTCGTGAAGCTGCGATGAAGAGGCGTGAAGGACGCGCCCTTGAATAAACGACCTCAGTTCAATACAAAGCGGATTTTTAGATCAGCTTTCGAAGACGTATAGTGCGTTCAGATGCATAAATACGGTTCAAGCTATCGCTCACGATACATGCATTACAAAAGGAAATGTCCTGCTGCTACAAATGGCAGGAGGACATTTCCGTTATTCATCACTGGAGTACCAGTCTTGAAGTCAACGGCAAGAATATGAGTGTGGTTACTTTTACCAGAAGGCGTGTGCAGACGAATTTTAATTACACTTTGTCAGCTGATAGTATTCGTCGTGTGCTTGATTGATGTCCGTCACTTTGTGATTTATGTAGATTCAAGGTTGGATTTTCACCGTCATGTATCCTGTGTTGTGAGATATGCCAAGAAGCATTTAGGCTTAATATCTAGGCTTACAAACAAGTTTCGGCACCCTGGTTGCTTCAAAACATTATTCTGCACACTAGACAGACCGCGATTAGAGTTTTCTCTTACTGTGGGAAATGCTGTGAGTGCCCATAAAAGTAACTCAATAGAAGCCGTCCAGCGTCGATTCGTTCGCACTTGCTACGACAGATGTATTAAGGCGAAAATATTATATGCCACATGAAGCGAATATGCATCTGCTGCGAAATCCAACGGCGAAATAAAGTGAATCAACTTTCATTAAGTTGTATTAAAGTGGATTAAGGTGGAATAAGGTGGGTTAAAGTGGAATAAGATGGATTAAGGTTGGCACAAGTTTGAGCAAAGTGGATTAAAGCGGACTAAAGTAGAGTTTTAATTAAAAGTGATAAATTAGAGAAGCCACAGTGCCCTCGCATTCAAATCACGTAAGGATACCTAAGTGACTGCCAACTTTTTGTCGACACTGATATTATGACATGTCAAGCCTGTTAGTTGACTTTAGTGTACTTTCTTTTCGTCACAAGAGAATCGTGCTTTACCTAAACTTCTTGCGATGAGGGCCGCATGGGCTGATTGATTCTCATATGTTACTGGTATCGTTGCAGTTCCGGGTTCTGTCACTGAAAAGCAGCTGGTGTTTTGACGCGTTTTACCCTAATCTTTCTCTAACTTGCCCTATGACATGGCTGCAACAGGCCTGCAATGCCAGCTGATCCGACATGGATATCTTCAATTGAGTGTCTGTGTAAAGTTGGCGCATAGGATGCTTGACGAAACTGAGTTCAGCAAGCACGCATTTTTTCAGTTTCTTATACAAATCCATCTATTGTATGTTTACGTTAATATGCAATATTGACGGAAATACTGTTCTATTTTCATATTTTCTTATGTTCATGCTCTTGTAGGTACTAGTGACCTGTTGCCAAGGCTTTGCAGCTGTTGGCAGGCACTCAAATAAACAACAAACAATAAAATAGCGACCGCGTCACTTGCAGTTTGAAGCGATCTGCATGAACGATCTGAATAAAATTCTGTAAGCGGCGCTGGTCGCTAGCTCTTCGCACGTGATGAAGGTACTCATACATGTTCTTCCACGGCACTGGCCTTTATCTACTTTAATCTTCGAAATTTAATTATTTAAATTCTGCGGTTTTGCGTGCCAATACCACGGTATGATTATGGTGCACGCCGTGATTGGAGGCTCCGGATTAACTTGGAACACCTGGCGTTTTTTTTTTTCATTTTGCCTCCATCGGAATGTGTACGCCGCGGCCAGGATTTGATCCCACTCCCTCGCACTTAGCAGAGCAACTACGCGTAGCTGTCAACGCGTGTACTTGTGCAAGCTGTGTGCAAGTGTTCTGTGGATGTATTTATCATTTCTTGTATCTACAGTACCATAAGGAGCGAGTAGCGGGCTAAACCCATGACGAGGCAAACGTCCCCAATGGGTATTAAAGAAATCGCACTTTCTTTTTTTGCAGGGTGTCGAACCGAAAAAAAAAAAAAATGCGGGTTCGTTTCGGGTCCGGGTTGAAGGCGCTCCGATATTGTTCCGTTTCAGTTTCGTATCGGAGAAATAAAATTGTTTTCGCGAACCGTTTCACAACAGTGAGCTGGTTCGGCGCAGTCCGTTTGACCCATGGCGATATTCTGCCATCGACTTGCCCGCCTGGCGCATTAGCAATTGGCGCATGCACCAATTCGGGAATGTTGCGCTGCTAAGCGCGAAGTTACGGGATCGAATGCCGGCCGCATTTCGATGGTGGCGAAGTGCAAAAACGCCCGTGTACCGTTCATTGGGTGCACGGTAAAGAACTACACGTGATCAAAATTAATCCGGAGTTCCCCATATTCCCCCCCTAATAATGAGATGGTGGTTTCGGTGCGTAAAACCCGAAATTTACGAATGAATTACTGACTTACGGAGGAAATTCCATGTATACATTAAAAGTAGCGGCAACTAGTGAGAATCCCTGCGTCAGCGTAAAGTCTGCTTAGCTGCTACGCTCGTTACTTTAACAGCAGCAGCAGAGTCAGTTAATTTTCGATTTGCTTCTGGTTTTTCCTACAAGACTGTCGATAAGCGAACTGTGGCATGCTATCTATGGCGTCAAAGACAGCGCGAATTCACATTGTATTACATAAATTAAAACTTCGTACTTCTAGTCCGTAGCAAAGAAACAAGCCAGCATTGAAAATTTCGCTCAGTTTGCTGCTTTTTTTCGAAGCAGGTGAGGATGTTGATGCTTCTGAACGTTGAACAAGGGTGGTTTGTGCTGAACTATCTGTCGATCTTTCTTGCACATTTGCACGTGGCTCGTTTTCCTGAGCTGGTTAGGGGTGGACAAAGGAGTAAAAAGCACGCACATTGTACCCCACGAATAACTTCTATAACTCGAAGAGCATTGACTCTGCTTGGATACGCACCAAACGTGCGTTGAAACATGGCGAAGAGCAAAGTCAAATTTTGCGTGCTGTTTACAGCCGCGGTTGTTGCTCGCTGATAAGGTGACGACATTTATTAGTGACCACGGTCTTATGCAATAAGACTTCCAGCCGAAGCCGTTCATATCCCTCCTCCAGGGCGTCGTCTTTACCACTCTCCCTTTTTATCTAGTTGACTAGTTTCCGTAACAAGTTGACCTAACGGTTTAATTGGGAACGTCACCAGAAATGTTGATTCCACGGAGCCCATGATACAACTTTGCGGCTGCGGACCACAACTGTGATGGGAGGCTTCAGAAGGGCAGGCGTCTCTGCCTAGGTGGCCATCGTTACCAGCACATGCCTATCGTCTATCCCCATTCTCGCACACAACATAACTGGTGAGTCGAACAGTCTGCTAGTATAGGGTGCGCCGATTGAATAAGTAGTTATTCGAAGAATCGTGCAAACTATTGAGCACCCGTGTTGGTCTTATATGCTTGAACGGTTTCGTGTCGAACCGGTAACCGATAATAACTTTTTCGGTTCAGGCTCGGTTCGAGTTCTGGCACCTTCCAAAAGTATTGGTTCGGGTTCATTCCCACCCAGAATTGCTGTTCGGATACGGTTTTCGGTTCGTGTTCAGTTCGACACCCTGCTCCCTTACCCTGAAGCATGACTCCGAAGTAGAAACGTCATTAGAAGTCCCTCGCTTCTTATACGCCATAATCCTACACGCGTGGTAATTCTTCTAGCAGTTCGTATTGGATGACACACCATAACATTTGTTTCAACATTTCTTAGTCCAGTCTTCATTCCCACCACTGAACAAGAGATTCAGAGCCATGTGAGGAAAAAAAAAACGTTATGCAAACAAACAAAGGAACGAACAAAACACACAAAAAATGACCAGTATGAAGGTACGATGAAGTGGAACCTACTAATCAGTGACAGCTCTTATTTAAGGTTACGGTAGTACACATGTTTTGGGACCGTAATATCTCGGACAGAAAGTGCTGTTCTGCTACTCACGCTAACAAATAGCTCTAGTGCGTACTCTTTTGTATTGGATGTGCAAGAACTCGCGTCTTATAGATCACGGGACAGGCACTTATCAGCTACGTGTGACCAAGTCGCAACGCGAGGATGTGGATCAATCACTTTGGGGAAGGTCGCGCGCACATCTCTCCCATTGAGCTGCCACTCAGCGTTGCGGGTCCAGCCTCGCCCATTGACCTTTTGCAATGGCTGGCACTATTTTTTTTTTTTTTACACAGTGTTGATCTATCACATGTGGCTATCAATAGCGGAGGCCGAGTTAGCTCGCTCGATGAGGGAGCTTTGACTTGGTTGGGCAACGGCTTCGCCGTTACAAATGTTTACTGCGGCGAAGCAGTGGCGCGCCTGCGCAACGTATACGAGAAAGGGCAAACTGAGTGTATAGAGCCAGTGTAGATGAATGGGCCTGTTTCCCGTTTGCCGCTACTCTCAATGGCCGAACGAGGTGACGGCCCGAGCCGGTGTTTTCGAAGCTTGGTCGCCAGCATGGTGATCGGCAGACAAATGAAAGCATACAACTATTTGCTCTGAGATGGCATACGCGCACACACGCACACTGACGCACGCAAATGGGCAAGCACGGTCGTAAGCATGCACAGGCGTGATGCGCTAGATTGTGTCTCGATATCAAGTGAAAAATACGCCAGCGCGTGTGGAGGCCCTCGCTGAGAAGCAGAAGAAGTGTCCACGCCCTTTGGCTGTATGCATGCGTGTGGTGCCATTCGTATCATGCGGCATATTGTCACGTTATAGTCACAGGGAAGAACCAGACAGTGTCGAAGCCGTGAGTCACGACTCTAGTGACATTTTCGGGTGGTCGAAAAAGGGGGCTCCTACTATATTCGGTTGCTTCCTTCGGATTGCTGGAATCCGACTTCGAGCGCCCAGAAAGGCCTACGACGCCGGAACAAATTCGAGATCCGCTCGGTTTCCGCTCGCGCGAAAGCTATGCAGCTTCCGTCAGCGCGCTTTTGCCGGTGTCGCCTCGGCCGTTTATGCAGTTTTTTAATTGTTGTTGTCGTGTTTCGTGTGCCTCTCGTCGATGATGGCCATGCGGTGACGTTTGCATTTGTTCGCGGCACCTTTAGTTCTTCTTTTGAGTAGAGAGGTAAGCAGTAAGCATCTTATCGCAGCGCAGAAAACTTGCTGTGCTGTCGTATAACTGTACTGCGGTGGCTAGCTGGGCGAGTCAGCACATCTGCATTGCTTACAGCGCGAAAAAATCAAACACGGACAAAGAACAGAGACGGACACGAGCGCTGTGTTCGTCTCTCTTCTTTGTCTGTGTTTGACATGTTCGCTCTATAATAAGGCGTATAACTGTCTTGCAAGTGACGGCCACGGTAGGGGTCGTTTTGGCAGCCTACCATTCTTTTGTCTGGCTTCCGCTCTCACTCGCCGTAGTGCTAAAATGTTGCGTGATGCGGCGGCATTCAATAGGGCATCACTACAGGTTCCCTCGGCCCTCACTTCAGTCTCTATCACTGCTCCGGATCTGGAGCGTCTTGCAATTAGATTCGGAACACCGGAATGACCACCCGATTTTACCATAACTCTTGATTTGGCGAACTTCTGCGCAGAAAGAAACAACTGAGTGACATTCAAAGCACCACGACAGCGGAGATCACACTCGTCGGTCGTCGAAATCTGATCTCAACGGGTGAAGTGCGTCCGCTATTTATACACGAATCATAGTTCCAGAATAATCACTCGAGCTCGCCTGCATTCTAGAATGTGCAAAGCCATTTGCTTCGCGCGCAGTATCTGATTGGACAAGACGCTTTAGCTACGGAAACCGCGACAGCATTCATGTATTTTCGGATGCAGTTTCCGCATCTTGCACCGGGCGAAAAACCAACAATAGTGACAGATCGTTGGAAAACGGTCACTGTCAAAAAGCAAGACAATGAACGCGTGATAAATATAAAGCTACTTCGATGTCAGGGCCTTTCTGAGCGCTGTGCAGTGAACTTCTATGGTGGAGCACACCATTAAGAAAAGAAAAAAAATGTAATACATTTTCTCGCCACCTTGCGTAAGTTAAGAGAAACATAGCGCAAGGTGATCAGCATATGGATTCAATATACTGCTATTCGCCATACAGCAGAATAACCAGCGGTGAGGTCGTAAGGGTGGGGGTATAGGTCAACCTGTTTTAGCGTGGCAATCTTTTCTTTCTTTAATTTCGGAAGCCTTCGTTTAGGCATAATGCATATATTTGTTTGAAATTACACAAACTGATTCACTATATAGAATCGCACCGCTTTATCGCGGTCTTGTAATATATTTGAGACACGTCACCAGACGTCCGATAAGCCAGCGTCACTGCAAAATGCAGGGTTGAGACGTGAACGTTCTCTGCAGACTATGATGGATTCCGAGTAAATAAATACCAGGTGCCGTAAGCACGCATGCGAAAAACATTTATTTTGTAAGCTTTGGAGTAGCATTTCCCACTCAGCACGCGGCAGCATGGGCGCGGCAAAAGAGAGGTTTGTCAATGTCCGCTGCGTCATTGCGTGGGAAAGAAAGCGGAGAAAGTGCGCACGCTTTGAGTGCATGCGCTCCTGCGGTATGAGTTCATTCTAACCTGTGCTGTGTCTGCGCTTCGAGAGGGAACGTTGCGCCGCCTCGTCGACCGGCCGCATGAGAAACGGAACTGGCCGATGGAACGACATAAATATGAGACAAGAACTGGAACGTCAAGAGTGGAAGATAGAGGTGATGATGTGCTGTGAACATGCAAACACGCAGCCGACATACATACGCCGCCAAACACATGTACCTATACATAAAGTGAAGATACATTACGCCGTCACGTTTGTTTACACACTGAATAAAGTACTAAGCGCCGTCAATTAAGGGGCATTCTATTTCAATAAATTATCGAATTGGTTAACTTATAAAGGGATTGCACGAATTAAAATGTCGTGTCACCATGCTGCAAGGAGGCGGGTTTCACTGCCAAGATGTAAACTTTCTCTCTCTTTGCTTCATGTAGCGTCTGCAAGCAAGAAGCCTTCCTTGCTGCCTCCTCCTTTACCGAAGCCGATAGAGCACGTCTCAAGTCCCGCACCTCGTTTCTTTTTCTTTTTTATTTTAGCTAACGTTGTTTCTTGCTGCGCGACGCCCTTCCAGTGGACCGTTTTACTCGTTCTGCGTTGGGCAACTTGCCGGAAGACACGTGCCATAATCGGTGGCTCTCAGGCAGCCCGCGTCAAGTAGAGACGTTCATGCGTATGACATTGATTCTCCGGTAGGAAGCGGGGTTCCATCGAAAGAAAGGGCACACGAGCATTTGTTTAAAAGTTGAAGTAGTTTTTTACCGCGCAATGGTTCGATACTTGCAGAAACTATCGCCAACTCCTGACGTACGCGCGGCTCTCAGAAAGTACCTTCGCTGTGAGGAACGCGGAGACAGCGCGTCTTCATGCGCCTATGAAAAAATGAAATAAAGTACTATGTCAAATGTTAAGTCAATACATATAGAAAAGGAGAGCCAACTGGGGAGAATGCGTGAGAAGCCCATGGGCGTTCAATTTCATTTTTTTTTTTCCCGGCGCTGTAGGTGTGTTTTACGCTGTGTAATATTGCCCTTGCGGAAAACGTTTTTTCGTCGGTGTCGGTGTGCGATGCACGCTGTGTACAACAACACGGAACACGGGAGCTGGGACTGCGCAGCATAGCAGTAAAGGCGCCTTCGTCAATGCGTTTATAGGGCCATCAATAACGCGCACGGAAAAGAAAAGCGATGAACGATGACCTTATACGGAGGAGACATGCCATAACTGTATACCCGCCTCTGCAAGAGGGTGCATTTGCAATGGCGAGGCCCGCACGGTCGTCAAGCAAAAATAATGCGGGAGGAACCCAGGCCCCTGTTCCAGGCATCCGCAGTCGTTGAATGCCTCGCGGCGGCCTCAGGAAAATAGCGGTTGTAGCTGACAGCTGATGGGCAAATCAGGCGTGACACGATGTTGTCCTCCGTCGCTTGTTCTCTCGCTCCCTTGAGAGCTCTTGCTTTTATTTTCTGTTATCATTGAGTGCAGGATGCTAAATCCGGAAGGGCTTCTGTACTGCCGTGTCAGTGCGCTGCATATTGTGTTTGTTATGCCGTTGACGTTGCGAAAATGACATGTTATTTGCAGGTTTTTCCTGTGCCCCGAGCAATTCGTTTTATGACGATCGAATTCGCAAGGAAAACCGATCTCCGGGCGTTTTTTATGCTTTAGTTAAGCCGAACTATAATTTGGCTGTATCTGTAAATCTGTATACTAACTGTTCGTGTCGCAAGTTACAGTTAGTCCATAAGATGTACAGGTGGGCTGAGCCAATGTATTTTCAATTCAGGACTATATTGGCCTCACGATGGCTCTACAGTAGGTCTACATCGACCCCGTCGTCAAGTATTTTGTGTGTTTTGCGTTAAATAAATGCTAAAGTTTTACGTGCCAAAATCACGATCTTATTATAAGGCATGTCCTAGTGGCGGACCCCAGATTAATATTTATCACTAGGAGATCTTTAACGTGCACCCAATGCATGGGAAGGAAAAAGAAAGAAGGCGTAACAAAAGGTTGTATAGGATCACTGAGGTTTGCATTTCGCCCCCATCGAAATGCGGCCGCCGCGGCCGGGATTTGATCCTGCAACGTCGGGCTTAGCAGCGATACACCATAGCCGCAAAGCTACCACGGAGGTCTCGTTTTCTTGTTATTGCGATAGCAACTATATGGACACTATATGATGTTCCGTATAAAGTCGAGGGGCGATGACACCGTCTCCGCACGTCGTATGCTGTATGGGCGAGTGTAGGAACCCGAGGGAAATCCACGATCGCGGCTCAATCTGGCACGCGCGAAGGAGGAAAGCGTAGTGCAAGCGCGCAGTCTTCCGTCGCGCGAAATGACGTGAGGTGTGAGAGGAAGAGATGCGTACGGCGTTGTGCTCCGGAAGCAACTGCGTATTTCGCTATCGGGCTCGAGGGGAACTGACGATCGCGGCTCAATCTCGCGCGCGACAAGGAGGTAAGCGCGGAGGTAGCGCTGGAGGGAGGTGGGTGGGGAGCAGCTTCTACTCCACCAGCAACTGCGTACGTAGCGCGGTGCGCGCGCCGTATTTTGAAAGCAATATGCAGACGGATTATACCTATGTGCACGTTGTGTTCCCGCCGCTCAATTGCGTTGAAACGATAGACACAACGAAGGTCACTTCGCTCGGTGCTGCTGCCGCGCTTGCTCACACCAGCGTTTTGAGAGCGAATGTCCGCGGTCGTCGAGTGTGAGGTGTTCATGTTTGCTTGTGCGCGCTGACACCATGCTTGTTAATTTAGATGGTAATCAAATGATTCCAAGTTTATATGGCCGATAACACTACTATCCTTACTTGGTATAGCTGTCTACTAATTTGCTATCGCAATGGATGCTTCGCCTTTCGGGCGAAACTGCGACTTTTTTATTTCTTTTCCTCTTTTTTTCTCTCTATTCGTCTTGCGTTTTCAAAGCGTAAATTAAATAAAATTCGGGGAAGGGGACGTGGTTCGGAGTGTTGTTTATCGCAAGAAAATTTGAGTTGTTTTGGACATTTCCTTCAGAATGTGGAGAAATTCTGAATTTGTCGGCTGTCTGCAGTTGCGTGTTTTACGAAGTTTAAAGAAATCTATTTCTAGGTGCAGACAGAAAAAAAAGGAAGGCAGAACAAGAGGTTGTATAGGAATTCTGGGTATTAAGGTTCGTTTGGCTGCACGGGATCCACACTGCACACTGCCGAGTTTCAGTTGCACCTCTGGTTACACGAAGCTGGGAAACTAAACTTTTTAGAGCGTAGCTCTTTGGCGTCCGTTCCTGGGTTTCGCGTCGTCGTCGGCGTTGTCGTCGGCGTTGTCGTCGGCCTCGTAACCAGCTCCGCCCCCCTTTCATCCCCCCAGCGCTAGCAGCGACCGACTGATACCGCTGGATGCCGCTGACGCCGCTAGAGAGTCAAGATAACGTGACTGCATAGAACACCGTCGCCGCCATGCAGAAAGAGGAGGAAAGGGTCGCTGCTATCTCTTCCCTCCTCCCTTTATCGTGTTGTCCGCTTGCTGCGCGCGCTTCTGCCCCCATCGTTTGCCGCTGGGTGTACACGCCGCCCCCCTCCGCTTCCGCTTACTGCTGGTTGCTCTCGACGGCGGCGATGAGCCTCCGCTTCGGCGGCGCGAACTGCAGGGTCTTCTCGGCGGCGGCGATGAGCTTCTGCTTCAGCCTCGCTTACTGCTGGTTGCTCTCGACGGCGGCGGTGAGCCTCCGCTTCGGCGGCGCGAACGGCAGGGTCTTCTCGGCGGCGGCGCTTAGCCTCTGCTTCCCCCACGGCTGTGACAACCTCGCGAGCCACTTGTATAGATCTCGTCTTTGAGAATCAAGCATTGGTGTACCAAGTCGAACATATATCAGTCTATTTCTCCGACCACAAAGCTTCCTTCATGACTGTCAAGAACTGTTAGTGGAGTCTTTGTTAAAGGAATACGTGTGAAAAAAAAAAATAAATTCTGTGATAGCGCATACATGTGTTGCTCGATTTCTTTGCCTCAATCTATCCAAAAGGTGAAACAGCTTATTTGCTGCGCTCAAATTTCGCATTAGGAAGTAACGTAATCGTCGGTAATTTTTTTTTCACTGATACCGCTCTGATAAAAAAATTGATGTAGATCACTGAGGGTTGCCAATCGGTGAAGTATTCAGCTCTCGTGCGAATAAATGGCACGTCAGTTGCTGTATGGAACCAGCTAACTCGCATTCATCGTTATCAGAGAATCGTGTTTATATGCCACTGCTGTTCATGATGAAAGCTTTGCAAGCGGCAGTCCGGAAGACCCCCCCCCCCCCCCCCCGACCACCGATCTCGCCTCGCCACCCCCCAGCGAGCAACAATGGGATGCCCTTCTCTCCAGCACTGACAGACATCCAGACGCGGGTCCTGGTACGAGCTGAAGACGTCATCGCGAAGCTCAGTTTGCCAGCTTACGTAGCTTATCCTCCCTTACCCCTCACCCCTCCGATTAATAAAGTTGTCACTCACTCACTCACTCACTCACTCACTCACTCACTCACTCACTCACTCACTCACTCACTCACTCACTCACTCACTCACTCACTCACTCACTCACTCACTCACTCACTCACTCACTTGCAGGCGCTTGTAGAATGATCCATTACTGCGCCTTCTTTCGTTTCTTGCTTTGTTTTTTTTTTCTTTCGCGCTAAAATAAAAAAGAAATTAGCTTTTAAAAATTGTCCATCATATACTGCGTTATCCTATCAGTAACATTATGCGAAAAAGTGTTTCATTCCATGCTGTTAAATTCAGCGAAACACTCGCTCTCTAAGTCAGTGTGGTGTGCAAAACTACGCTTATTAGCAATATTTCATTACGCGATAACATTTGGAAGCCTGGGCTTGATTGATCGATGCTGCATAAGTTCAGCTTACTTTACGGCGATGTAAATCTCACATAAACAATTATGATACCTTTTTATTATTATTTGGGAACAGGAGCGAACAAATAGAGAGAGTACCTCCTAGAGAGAGAGAGAGAGACTAGTAAAGGCAGTGAGAACCAGGGCTGAGCCCGGTTGGCTATGCTGCACTGAAGGAAGGGAAGATGGCAGGGAAAGATTAGGAGGCTTGACCATTGCGACAGAAAAGTGTGCGTCCGTCGCTTTTACACGAAAAGTGATGTCTGGTTGTCCAATATGCGTCAGTGGTCTGCCTATATCCTACAAGATAAATCGTCGGTTTGTTGGGTGTCATTGTTGACCGAGACCCCTCCTGCATGGAGCGGTCAGGTTGCCCACTTGAAGAAGAAGCACACGTCTGTTGTCCACGTCTTCAATTTCATCAACAGCAAAACATGGGGATCGTCAGAGGACTCCATGCTACAGTTGTACCGAGCACTTTTTATCGGATTCCTACACTATATCTCTCCCATGCTTGCGAAAACATGCTGATCAAATCTTCGAGAACTTCAAGGCGTTCAGGCACAGACCCTACGCGTTTGCCTCGGCCTTCCGCGGAGCCCTCAACAGCAGGAGCAGTTATAATGGCCCAAGACCATCCGATTACGACTTACGTTACCACCGACACGCTCAGGGCTCGTATTCGTCGCGTTTCACGGATGCAGTCAAGCTCTCTTGCCTGCCTGCCAGGACGACAACAACAGGCGTCATTCTCCAGCGTAGTCAGCACTCGTCGTGCCTCCCTACCGTCGGGTTTCACACCCTCAGCACGTCCACCGCCAGCATTGTCGTGTTCACTGCAACCTGAAGAGCGCCTGTTCGTTCCAGGAATAAGAAAGAAGACCGACCTGCCTACCTTGACCTTGAAGCTAGCAAGTCCGGATTGTTTGCACACTTTTTACTTTGACCGAGCCCTCCAACTCCACTTTGACTTTTTACTTTGACCGAGACCAACTCCACCGGCAGAGGGGTTATGCCATTACGATCAATAAGCATCCGATACAAGATTTCTCACTTCACAACATCGACCGGTGCGGAGCTTGTTGCCCTCCGAGGTGCCATTGATTATATTAACAACCAACCGGCTAATCGGTGGGAAATATGTGCCGACTCGAAGGCGGCCCTACATTTTTCTTCGACGCGGGAACGACTTGTGTCGGAGATACGAGAAACGCACCATCATATGATCGCGAAAGGACACGACGTCGTGTTTCAGTGGCTGCCGGGTCATTGCGGTATCTCCGGCAACGACCTCACCGATCAAGCTGCTAGAAAAGCACACGAAGGAACGAACATTGTTTCTGTGCCTTTATCCAGGACTGACGCAACCCAGCACTTAAGCAAACTAGCGCACCGTATGACATTGGAGAATTGGCCCACACTTCAATTCACCCAGCATCGATTGCATTTTCTCGACGCATATACGCAACTGCGGCTGCTACCTGGGCTTCCCGGAAGTGAGGAAACAATGCTGCGCCGCTTACGCCTGGGCGTTGCATTCACCACTGCATATATATGTTTAATTGGAATGGCTAAAGGCCCAACCACACGCGGTGAATCGTGCGCGCCTGGCTGCGCGTCACGCGTCTGCGAGGCCGTACGCGCCTGTCCTACGCGTCTAGAGAGGGCAGACGCGCAGGAAACGCGCGCGTCAAGGAGGTCTTGATCTTGGGCGTCTGTTTGAGCGTACGCGACGGAAGTGGCAGCTTGTGCACCGACGTCACGTGGGCCGCATGTACACTTCCGGCGGTTCGGAAAGGTTGTTGAAGTTTCAGAATCGTGCGGAGACGCCGGGAGTCGCTGCTGGTTTCGTGTCGATGGAGCACAGAGGCTATGGAGGCGATCAACAACGAAGCGCTGATCGCCTGCGCTGAGGCTCGACCGGCGCTTTGGTAGCAGGCGAAACACAAGCGCCACTAGAACAAGCACTTGACGAGGTGGTCGTGGATCGTCATGCCCAACGCTGCCGAACAGGTGAGTGCTCGGAATTTTATACGGGCGTCATAGCGGAGCAGTTTCAATCGCGATCGAGCCCGATCGGGGTCGGATTTTGTGATCACGATTGCCTGTACCGCGCAATCTGCGCAGAACCGATCGTGATCGAGAAATTTGATCGCGCTCGATCGCCATCGAAAGCCTAGCTGTGTGGCACTGGTATAAGCTGACTCTCTCATCAGCCGACTCGCAGATGTCTAAAACGCGTTTCATCTGTGCAGATGACGTTATCCCAGCGCTGCAGAAGTGATGGAAGTCCGCGGGGAATAAATTTCCGCGCCTGGGAATACGTTTCAGAAAGAAAAGAGCCGCGCCGTGCCAGACGACGTTCAGGACGACGTCATCTGGCTGTTTTTCGACCAGATGATGTTTCTGCGCCACACAATGGAGAGTAGACCGTAAGTGATCTTGAAGTTTCCACCTTAGCCGGCGTGTTAAAAATGAAACACGGGATTTTAGTGCTTTCCCTTTACCACGTTAACCGGCGATGCCGTATGTTTCTGTTATAGCTGGCAATGCACCGCACTTATGGGAATCGACTCAATATTGTGCTTACACAAGCAAGTCGACGCACAGTATGCATTATATTCAGCTTTGTCTAATTGGCGATAAAATATTTGTGCTGCATCGCCGCTCCGATTATCGCATATTTCGTTAAATGTGATCCGGTGAGGGGACATACAAGCAGTACAAGAATAGCTTTGTATATTTATTTAGGTACCCACAAAGCCAGTTTGGCTTTGCAGTGGGGAGCAGAGAAAGCAGAAATACAGGTACAAAATAACAAGTAAAATAGCACTTAAAAACCTAACAGTAAATCATAAGACAGAAGTACAGAGAATATCACATACAAATTAGCAGGATGAATAAAAAGAAAAGGGCTTGCATGATGCACACACAAAAACAAAACACAAAACATGCAAGTAGTTTTTTTTTTTATTCTGTGCACTGATCCTAGAAGGCAGCGTGCAAGTCAATGGCCAGTATTTAACTGAGTATTGAATGTTGCAATATTCATGTGTACCTTGGGCACTTCAATGCACAGTTTTAATTTTGCATTTTGTTGCTTGCCAGCAGTGTGCAAATCGGTGCTTCATCACAGACCCTCAAATATTACCTAGCTTGCTTAGGGATTCATTCAGTGTCATCATGCTGTAGGAATAAATGCGCCATAGTACTGACGACATTGTCAGCTGTGTAATTGATAATTCTTTTTGTGTCTGCTCAGCAGTGTCCTTACCTAATTATCAGCCTGCGGTTATTCTGCAGATCCCAGGTGGTGTGGTTACTCGTTTAAGCGAAGCTTTCACGATGTTTGTGGAGAACGCTGTTCCTGCTTAGCAAAATTTTCAAGGAAGGACTAGATGATCCAGTTTAACACATTCGCACTGTGCAAAAAATGATTATTGAAATTTTACATGCTAAAACCACTATCTAGTTACATTATTTTAATTGGTATTTGCATTACGTCCAGTACTTGTCACTCGTGCAACACAGTAGCCAGTAGTCAGCTGGGATGACCATGGTTCAACGACTACATTAATATCAATATGATGCGAGCTATTTGGCAAGACAGTAGGAGTGGCGGTAGGAAAGTCCAGAGAAGAGGCAAAAAAAGCTTGGCTGTAAGAAACCTTCTGGAAGGATTTGCTCGCTAAGGTCGGCTTTGCTGGGCCAAAACACCCTTTACAAGGCAGATGGCAAGAAGGCAAACATTATTAGATGTAACTTCCTAAATACAAACAACAAATGCCCTGATTACTACGTACACAGCTTCACACTGTGTTTAGACGTACATTCAGTTAAGAAAAACAGTTTAGAATGAGATGAAGTTTACAAACAAGTGAAAGGAAAACAAAGTTACAAGCCAAGAACGTTTCCAGTAGAAAAACTAGAACAGGAGAGAGCCTTATACTAAAGCAAGACCTAACAGTACTACTACTCTATGTTTAGAGAGTGCAAGCATAGGTCTTTCAACATGAAATTTATTAAGTGGTTTTACTGAGTAAATGTAGTGGAATGCTTCCTGCTAATTATTTCAAAACTGAAACATTCCAAATATCATGCACTGTTTTGAGTAGAAGTAATCACTAGGCTTTAGGCATGCAGATCTCGTAAGAACTGCTTAAATGCATCACAAGCAAAAACAGAAAAAGATACAAAAGCTACACTTATGCGCATGCAGAAACTGTTCATTCTGGTTGTATAGGCAAGTCACTTTTGTCCCTACAAAACTGATTCAGAGCTTCAGTGTACGCTAATAAAATCACACACTAAAACAAATGTGGACGGATTTGAGCCTTCATATATTTTTGCATCCAGACTGGCACATTATTTACACATTGACAGTATGTGCAACCCTTATTACGCTCACATGCAGGATGTCCGCCAACCTTCCACCAGTGCCCCCACCGAGTGAGGAGGGAAGTGCTGCAGACATCTTAACAAAAAATGTGCCAGTTTTCCGATCTGGCAACACTTGGAAGTGCCATCACCGTCAAGTGAAGAGTCACAAGCGCCAGCATCGACTCTGTCTTCGGCGTCGCATGAGTCTGTGGAGTCTCAGGGCATTTTAGAATCTCTTGAATCACTGATGTTTCAAGAAGTTCTGGTTCCTGAGGATTCTGAGGCACACCACAGCAGTCCGCAGTCAGAAGCATCGCTGGCTTCAGCAGGCAGTCGTAGGCTGGATACGTTAGGAAGCATTGCTTCTGAAGCAAAGTCAAGGGGGAGGAAAAGGAAAAAGAAAGATTAGAGTCAGTTAATATTGGAGGAATTAGGCAATGTTTCAAGTGCAATCAAAAGATGCAAACCACAGGACGACCTCGAACTTTTGCCGTCTCTCTGCTCAAACACATTAGAGAGGTCAGTGAGGATACGCATTTCGACATGAAAATTACATTGATGCAAGTAGGAGAGTAATTCAAAGATTAATGTTTTTGAATGTATACTTTTTGTATAATAAAGCCAAGAGACAATGAAACAAAAGGAAATCATTGATGAATTTAATGACTTTATATCGAAATGGAAAAATAAGGAGGAAAATGAAAGTATATAAGCAGGTAGCTTCTCACTAATGGGAGACAAACCCACAAACTTTGAATTATGCTTGCATTGCTTTACCAGTAGAGCTGCAGCAATGGCTATCCCTCTGCAAACTTTCTTGGGCCTGAATGTGCATGTACTGGATCTCACCCTGGTAGTGTTAGCCAACGCTACTCATGCAAGAACACTCCAAGAGCCTAATCTAGTACACATAAACATTCTATGAAATTGATGGTGGAATAGCCTCCAGCTCAATTGGTTTTGGTTTTAGCTCCCACCAGTGGCAAGTTATATTTTGACCACTTTCATTTCCCTTCTCCTTGTGATGTTGACATTACAAATAAAATGAGTTATTTTCCTTTATGCTTTATATATGTTTCCTTGTCTGTTGTTGTCATGTCAAAGCCCCTCAGCTCTTCTTTTTTGTTCATTTTACATTGTGTTGTATCCATATTTTTGTGCGGTATTCAAGAATTTCATAAAGTTGATATCTGTGGGCCTGGTTGGCTGGCCATTGCTGCTGTAGAGATGTGTGAACATGTTTTAGCAACCCACCTGCGATAAAGAAGCACTGACTTGCAACTAAAGGTTTGTTGTTGCAAGACAGATGTTTATCGCTTTCATCTGTGTTTACTCATTCAGCCTGTCTTGCAGCAATGAACCTTTTTGAGTTCACCACCTGTGCATGAAGAGTTTGTGCATGCATGTAGAGATGCCTGTACATGCCTGTAAATAAAAAAATGTAATGAACCTTCAACCAGACCCCACTGAAAATTTCGGTTATATGCTGCAAGTTGTAAAGCCTGTCGGGGCGTTCTAGCAGCGCAAGCATTTTTCATATTGTTTTATTATTATTAGAAGAGGTAGCAGAAAGGCAAAAGTCTTGCCACCACATAGCCAAAAGGCGAGGTTCACTGCCAACATAGACAACCTCTACCTCTCCCACAACTATCATCCACAAGCCACATTCCTTGCATTTTTTTTCTTTGTGTTCCGTGGCTCAGTTCCAGAGTTGGTTTTGCATGTTCTGCATTGGATGTTTGGCCAAAGTCTTTGTACGTAATCAGTGACATTGAAGGCAGTGTGTAAATGAGACATTTATACGTATGACCCTGCTTCACTGGCAGGAAGCAGGGCTACCTGACGGGAGCCGTGAACAGCATGTGAGCTTTAAAAAATTTCTTAAGCTGAAAAAAATGTAAGAAATTTCTGCGGCTGTCGTGCTGTTCTGCAGTTGTTTAATACTTTGCAGGCACGATCGCCACTATATGACTTACACACCACTGCAGAGTCTAGCCGCCTCAATCCCCACACAGTAAGTCAAGGCAACGTCTTTTATGTCTTACCGGGATGCCAAGTAGCTTGAATGCAAGTTGAAAAAAAATTAGTACGCATGTTTCAATTGTTTGAATACTAATTATGATGACATGATTTTTCTTCACAATGATCTACATGGCTGTGAGGGGGCCCTTTTCAGGTGACATACGATCAAAATTCATATGTGTAGGTTAGCTACCACCTTTGTTTAATACTACATGTGCAAGCATACCTCAGTGCATGTTTTACAGGTTGCGCAAGGTCAAAAGCACTGAGGTAGCTTTTGTGCGATGCCAGTCGATGGCAGTTTTCTTTAGAGTTAGCCGTAACTGTTACACTGGTGATGCAGTAAGTGGAAACTTTCAGTCTCTATGCTCATGCGATCATTTTTTTCTTGTATTTCTTTTTACGCGCATTGTCAGTACCATCATTACTATTTCTCGTTTTGTATCAGCATTTCGTGTCCCATTTTTTTATGTGTTTATGAGTTAATAAATAGTTAGTTGTGTATAATTCTGTATTCTGTGGAAAGAGAGAAATAAAGATGATTATTAATATATTATTATTATTATTATGTATTAGTATTTTTTATGCACGCTCGTTGTCAGTCGTTTCCTTCTTTCTTTTGTTTTGCTTCAATGTTTTGTGGCTCCTTCCTGATTTGGCTTCCAAAAGGCGGCGGGCAGTAATATGTAAATAAAATAAAATAAATGATACATTAAATGACAAAGAAACGGTGTTCTGTATTCCTGCAATCGCACATTATTACTCTAGGGGCAACTGTCCTTTACCAACCTCAATGCTACAGCAAGTCGTTCTCCAGGCTCCAGGGGTTTCTTGAATGTGGTGCTGCCGTGTGAGGGCCTCTGCTAAAAAGCTCAATAGCTTGTCCAAGAGCTGCGGCGCCTTGTGAAAGAACTTGTAGAAAAATCCGTGGTCATCCTGACGTATCCGTTGCATCTGTAAAAAATGGTGCATTATTGCCTGGCAGCAAGACCATGCCCTGCCCATATACACGCGCAGGTATCAGGAGCTGTACACTTTTCACAGACACACACGTATAGCCACTAGCCATCATTAATTTTACCCCCTGCTTTGTTTATGTGCTTGAATACAAACAGTGGTTCGGCAAAACAGGAGAGCCAGTCAACGGTATATTAAAATCGTGCGGCCACTGCCAAGAAACTTCCGAAATTAGTCGCACAGAATTTTAACCTGCCCCCCAGGTCACAATTTAATTACATTACACTTCATATTCTACAGTTACAATTCTGAGAGACAGAAAATATAGGAAATCGTATCTCCTCCACAAGCTTCATATAAGACAACCAACACGTGTAAAAAGGTGTTCTTGAATCTATGTGCTATACTAATGGCACAAATATAACTAGCAGTCCTTTGCTTCTTGTAGGGGTGTGCTAATACCGAAAAGTAGATTTAGAATCGAATCAAATGAAGAAAAAATAATCTGGATATCAAATAAGATATCGAATAGCAGAAAATGTATTACAAAACTTAATCCTTACAAATTTTGTGCAAGAAAAGAGGCTGCTACACAAGCTCTGTGTAAACAGTATGGTCTACTGTTAATAATGAAGGGAGCCCCAAATTAGTATTACAGATTGTCTGTTGAATCAAGCGCTTCTTCCCCTCTGACGCTGAACAGTTAATGACCGTATGTCGTACGGCATACACGGGTTAGACAGACGGCGGTTGAAACGTCGTGAGGTGTTGTCACCACGTATCCAATATACTATCTGTATGCTTCCGGCGGCTAATCAGCCCGATCTTCGCCTATGCTTTCGCGCTTTCCGCACTATACACCCTGCTCTTGTCGTTCCCCCTGTTCGCGTGCGTCACGTTATCGTTTCGATCGGTGCTGTCAACCTGGACGAACCTTGCACCGACGACGCGATGCTGTTCTGCGAATTGGGCGTTCGCGCTCTGCGAGTACGATCCCCGCATTACTACTTTAACCCTTTCGCTTATGCGCGCACTTAAAAACGCTGATAAGTAATTGCTGTCCTAACGAAGATAAGTCTCCATGTCCAAACACTGGCTCCTAGTTCTACCACTGTAGATCATCGAAAGGAAAGAAGTTACTCACAGCCGTAAAGTCCTTCTTTACGCAGTTGAAAGACTGGCCGGACCCACCAACGTCGCCGCCGCAGAGGCCGCAGACGCTTTCTGCGCTCCCGCCGCCGTTGCAAGAGCAGCAGCAGCAAAAGCTTCTTTCTCATGTGGTACATTACGGGGAGAGAACGCTGATGCCGGCGAAGCAAGCGGCTAAGCAAGGGCTCGGCAGCAACGTCGTGCGTGGTCGCGCGCAGATGTCAGCTGCAGTTGTGAGCAAGCAGACGCTATCGCGCGTGATGTTGATAATTGATGTAGCTTTTCTTGCCATAAGGATGTATAGATACAAACAGCGTGCGTTTCTCAACTTAAAAACAATGTACTAGCTCTAACATTGATAAATTAAATAAACATGGCTAGCCATAAAGAAATTAAAGATAAACTTTTCTCAAAGCCAAAGACGACCGTTTCCGCCATCGCTGGGCAGCTGGTCTGTCAGCCCTGTGCTACGCGCAGCGAAGCGCGCACGTGTGCGCGTATCGTGTGGCTGGACGCCCTTCCCTTCATCACCCGCGTACGCGCACGCAGACGCGTACGCTTACGTGTACGCGTAGCGAGACGCGTATCCCGGGCTGCGTGTGGTTGGGCCTTAATAGCGCCGAGCGATATGCCAGCGGTGTCGAGGAGACTATAGAACACCTCCTGTGCTACTGCCCATCTTTTGAAACTGAAAGACATGACCTCTGCAATGCTCTAAATCAGTTCGATAGAAAACCATTCACATTGGGCAAGACCATGACCTCGTATATCGCAGCTACAAAAGGCCGCAAAGGCGCTGCAGCGATTTTTGAAGGCTACCGGATTGAGCGACCGCCTGTGATCCGGACTGAGTGACCCTCAGTGGATATAGAGCAGCAAACTGCTACCACGTCTGCGATATACAACAGCAGACCTAGAGAGAACTGGAAGTGTGACAAGCTAGCATAGAAAGCCTGCCTTAACACCTGGATTAAGTTTATCCCTGCCGCCTACATATTGCAGAATTTTCGCGGCTCCGCACCAGGGGCGTAAGCTAACAAGATCGATCGCTTGCGCTTGCAGAGTCGTGCCCTATTGCGTTGTTGCCATAGCGAAGGCGTAGCGGGCTGAACTTATGCTGGTGATTAATGCATTTACTCTAAGCGGTTTCTGAAAGCTCCGTGCCGGTGGTTTGTCTTCGGCCGAGCTGCAAACTGCGCGCGCGCTTATTTTTATGCGCCACGTGTCTGCAACCAGACGCGGTGCCGCTGAAGGCACGCAGCGTGCGCGTGGGAAGGGTCCGCGGATATTAAATTTCGCATAAAAAAGAAAAAAAAGGAAAACATCACTGTTTCATTGAGCGCAGTAGTTTCACCCACACAGCGGAGGCAGCTTAAGAATTTTACATAGAGTAGGTAGAAACGTAGAGTTTGCGTAGCGTTTCGAGCTAAGCTTCCGATAAGCTCGTGTGGAACGTTGGCAGTTTGCGCCTCCCGTTTCTCCTGGGTGTGCTGCTTGACTAGATAATTTTTTTTAGCCATGTTTAGTGCGTATGTTTCCTTCCAACTACTCTGCTCTCGCGTGCGCAGTACTGGTGGAAAAAAGAAAGAATACACACGGTGGCTAGTAACACCGTTTCAGAAGACGCTCGCCTGCTCAAGAAAAGGTGAACCTGCGTTTCTTATCTGTTCGACGAGCGTTATCGCGTGTTTCCTCAATTAGAGAGGAAAAGAAAGAGAGAAAGGATATATAGAAAGTCAGCGTGGTTAACCACCGGTACTTCTGCTTGGCTAGACGACACGGGGGGAAGGGGTGAGGACATATAAAGAGAAAGGAGCGCAAACGAAGTTAACCGTGTGCACAACCCAGCACTATACGAGTATAGCAACAGTAGCAGGCAACGTTCTAAAAGTCTGTTATGCAAGTCCATGGACCTCTGAAACTTCAGCAGCGCAGATACAGCTTGCTGCGCGGAGTTCCTTTGGGAGTACTGGACAAACACATTTCTTCTGATATAGTGGGCGATTGTCTAGTCTACCAAGCACTTCGCGCATCACTTGCCTTCCGGTCGCGGGCGCACGCAATGGAAGTGTGTGCCTCGTCCCACTTGCATGAGTCGCATGTAGGGCTGTCGGCCATGCCAATGAGGAATTCGTAAGAGTTAGCAAATTCGACGCGGAGCCACATAAGTTGAAACATTGTTTGCTTGTTCCCGTCGTGGTTTCTCATTAAAATTACTGAAAATCTCGCGCTGGTCTCTGCGGGAGCTGAAAGCATGGCTGCTCGCCATCGTGGGAATAGCACACGAATTTGCCTAAATTTTCTCCTCCTACTTTCGAAGGAGTTTGTGACTTTCGAAATTGATAATATTCAACAAAATATTGCGTTATGACTGTGATAATATTCCAGTGATTGTGTATGCTCGCAGTTCTTTCCGTGAATTCGTTTAAAAAAATAAATATGATTTATTTGAAATTTATGCCAGTAAACGCAGATACAGCGTAATAAGTACAGCCACCGGAAGGTTTGAAGCCACGGGCCCGATGATTAGACAAATGCATGCACACCCATCGTTCTCATGGTGGATCAGCAACCACAAAGCCAGAGTTCCTTCTAGTGATTTAAGTGAATTCCTCAGGGCCCTCAGACGCGGAAGCAGGTCCGCGCGTCGATGTGGCTAAACTTCGTTTGGCTGACGCTCAGCGGCCGTGGTCTCCTTAATACATTTGTGACACGCTTGCGTAACAGATTGACAATGACTGTCGCTGGAGCTGGCTTTCAGCAATCTTTCCCTATCGAAGCGTGAGAGGGATTATGTTTTCGTGCAAACGTGTTCATGCCGAACAACAAATCACCACCGATGGAAGAGAGAGAGAGAATAATGCAGAGAAAGGCAGGGAGTTTAACCAGAAGTAGTTCCGGTTGGCTACCCTGCGCAGTGGGAAGGGTAAGGGGATATATATATACATATATATATATATATATATATATATATATATATATATATATATATATATATATATATATATATATATATATATATATATATATATATATATATATATATATATATGAAAGAGTGCACGTACACCCATGAGCAGGAATGTGCGTATCCCGACTTCCGGGAGAAGGCTAAATATCTTTCGCAGCTTAATCACAGAGTGCGAAAATGATTACTTAAGTCTAAAGTTTAACACGTGAACCTGGACCGCTCTGTACTCGCCGATTTTTACCTGCACGAGCCGTCACGAGAGTTTATCTTGCACTAGTTGGAATGCCTGACAGTGCTGCATAGAATGTCTGCGGCTGCGAAGAAGACATCGAGCGCTTATTGTGCCACTGTCCTGTATTTGATATACAGATGCAATGTCGAATGCATGTCGGATGTCCGTGCAGGCGCTGCTGGAACACCGTGACCAGTCATTGGCTAATGAAGCCTCTTTTGTGCTTTTTTGAGAGCGGCTGGCTTGTGCGCGTGCCTGTGACTGCACGTGGCGCACGTTCCACGTATAGTGGATGTGCGCGTTCGCAAATTCTTCGCGTCTCTCCTTCCTCTCTCTCTTCTTCCTGTTCTCATTCCCCGCCGCAAGGTAGCCAACTTCTCTGGTTAAATTTTGTTTGCCTTCTCTGTTTATTTTCTTTCTTCCAGCTGGGCGTTTAAGGAACGAAGAAATTGTCTTTTGCTTTTTGAGAAACCAGTGGTCCGTAGAATACTGCTCACAGTTGTCCACACGGTTACGACGGTTATTTACGAGCGTTCGTTCTTGCTATGGAAAGTTGTACCTACACTTGCTCGAACGCGGCGTACACGCGCGGAGAGCTGCAAGCTCGCGAGTTGAGCGGTCGCCGGCGCTGATAATTCCTCGTAAAAAAAAAAAAAAAAAAATGAAAGAAAGAAAGAAAGAGAGAGAGAAAGAAAAAGCTCGCGCAATAGCACACCTGCGATCGAACCGCTTTTCGCTGCCGTCTCCCCGCGATTCCTTTTGTTGCCTCTCCGCGTGTTCGCGGTATATAGCGCCGGCCACGTAGCCAGGCGATATCGCACTGGGCGCCGGCCGGCACGCCACAAGCGCGCGCCAGTCGGCGAACTCCGGCGTGCGGTTCGATATCGAGCTGGCGGCGTTTGGCACCGCTGGGCGCTCGCTAACGATCCGGGCTCCGAGTTTGGGTCCGTGGCGAGCGCCCGCACCCGCAGACCCGCGCCGTCACCGCTGGTGTTGGCGGCTTCCTTCGAGAAAGCGCGCTCGCCGACCGGGCAGCCTTGCGGGTTCATCGACCCCGGCCTCCAACCGGCCGCTCATTGTTTCCGCACAGAGCCGTTCTCTCGATTACTTCTGCTGACAGGCCCGGAAGACAACCGCTAAACGTTTTCGAGTTGGCGGTTTTCATTTTTTTGGAATGCTGTGGCCTTCGACGGGACGTTCACCGGAGCTAGCTACCCTTTGGCCACGTTGAAACGAATTAGGTAGCGTTTATTTCTTCCACGTGTGGGGGAACGGTTCCCTGGGTTAGAAGCTGCGTGGGAGCTTGACAGGAATTCCGGGGCCGTGTCTTTACGTAGCGGCTCTAAGGAAAATAGTGGACAACTGGCTGATAATAGTCGACACGACACAACACTATAGCAGATAAACACCAGCTGATGTTAGGACAATGTCATTTGGACGAAAAGGTAACAACGGAATTTCTAGATACTCGTATCTGCAGCAGCACACAATAACTTTGTTGAAACAAGAACATATATAGCAACACTGTATACCTACGTACTACATGCTGCATACCTGCATACATACTCAACCACACAAAATACCGTTCAAAGAAATAAAAGAAACAATAAAATTAAAATGGATGCAACTGTTGATATTTTCACATAAAGAGATGCGCTAAAAAGTAACGATAATTTCCTGCTATGATTGCATCTAGTAATTAAGATGCACCAATGCTACATATTAATAAAATGTACTTCCAGTTAGTTGCGCGTGAGATTATCCAATTGCTATAGTTATTTAACAATGCAAGAAAGTTATGTGCCAAGTTTCTGTGCCAAGTTTGCCAAAAATGTTTCTGTTACAGAAACATTTCTGGTTTCTGGTTACATATCCGTATATATCCGCAAATTACGTCGTAGAACCTCTTTTCTTACTCTTTCACCTGGACAGTGTAGCATTGCCATTATATGATGGTATTTACAAAAAACGTATGAGAAAGGCGAAACAAAGAAAAGAAAATTCGAGTGGAACGATGATTTCCTTTTGTTGTCATTGTTGTTAAATATTTTAGGAAGAAGCTGGTGTCTATATAGGAAGCGCTGGCTACTGTTACTTGAGAATCACCTCAAGCAGGCTAGGGGACTATTTGTTGCCGCCCCGTTTTGAAATGAATACTAATAAATCATTATCAACATCAGCATCATGTTGTGATGCTTCTTTCCGATAAGAAATAAGTAAAGGAACACTAGAAAAAGAGAACCCGTATGGTTTCTAAAACTTCAACCCTTAACTTTTGTATACCTGCGACTTTGTCAGTGCATTAAGTTACTATATTTTATAAGTGAACCTAGATGGGAGACAATCGGTTATCAATCCTTGACTTCGTAAGAAGAGGCAGTCATACAGTACGCCAGTACGTTTTTTTTTTTTTTTTTTCATTTCGAACCTCGCTTCAGCAATAAATTCACTTCTATGCTGGCGATTTTCTGAAAACGAACATTAGTTTCGGCGTCCCGCCCGTTCACCACAAACACATTATGTCGCATGTCCGGGTGGTCATGCGGAATCTTGCAGCAGCACAGATATAATACGTCAGCAATGGTTGTCCTCCTGCTCGACGCGTAGTCGGTCAAGACCGTCTGTTTTCAAGCAGGGATATCTGCCAATGTCAGTTATTGGCATTGGCAGATACATTGAGACATTTACACAATGGACCACTGTCGGAGGACCTCTTGCTAGGCGCGTGGCCACAGAGTTGGCAGACGACAGAGACAATGCGTGCACTTTCACGTTTCCTAGGTGACACGGGCCTGGACTCACGCCTGTGATACCAGTTGTGTAATGTGTCATTCACCTCGTTCCTCCCATTATCATCCCCCATTATGACCCTTTTTCTTCCCCTCTTAACCTTCCCTTACGTAGAGTAGCAGGCCAGATGCTCCATTATCCGGCCGACCTCTCTACATTTTCCAATCATTAAAATACTTCTTCTTCTTCAAGCAGGGATAAATCTAACGCCAGAGAATGAGCGGTGTGCCCGGATTAGGTGTGGGACATTGTATTTGGTCGAATGCATATTCAGATTTAGAATTGCGAGAGCGCTAATGCCAATCAAAGACTTAGAACGCAGTTTAGATAAAAAAACAAAAAAAAACATAAGGTGATATTCCCAGCCTGTACGTGTCCAGCGTGCTTTAAGAACAGGCGCCCTGCTTTATCTATTCCTCCCGCTTCTCCGAGAAGGAGGGGCAAGAAGTCAAATCGCACAGTGCATTTTGCTGTGCCTAATTCGCGCTTTTCTGTTTTTGGGTGTACGGCTTGGGCTCCGTAAGCATATACAGAGCTTCTTTTGGGACGATGAACGTACGAACGTGAGCAACGTTGTGTATTGCACTGAACACGTGCTAGCGTCTCCGCGCATTGGGAAGCCCAAGCATTTTTGACACGCGGGAGTTCCGGAGCTTCGCCACGCAGCAGGGTGAGGGGTCCGTGCCGCCCGGTTGTGGGAGTGCGCTGTGAAACTTATCTGAGCCATGGCACCGCGACAACAGAGAGCTTTCGTATATAACCGCGCGACTGATTGATTTTTCAACACCGCGAGTTCTCGTGCTGGCTGCCGTGATTTTCAATATCCCATCAAGTCCTAACTCTCGCCATGGCAAAGCCGTATTTCTGTCGTGGCAACCGAACGGTTCGTTGTCGCGACGGGTGCCATCGCGATGATATGCGTTTTTGTGCATTTATTTTGTATTTTTTTCCCCCGACTGTCTCTGTCATTGCACTCAACTGACCGGAGTGACGAAAGCCCTTAACAACAGTGCGATTCTTCAAATTGTTCAAGGTCAACTTCGACGAAATTTTACTGTGGCTGGATTGGTCAGTGACTATTAAATGAGTAGAACACCTAGTCTGATTAACCTCACTGCCTTGCACCTCCCCTCCCTCCATCCCCCTTTTTAGGAAAAGCTGCATAGATGCCAACCGGCTAATCTTTATTATTATTATTATTATTATTATTATTATTATTATTATTATTATTATTATTAACGGCTTCTATATAGGCCTTAAGCAGACGACGCGGTTCCCTGTGGTTAAGGGATATGAATCAAATTGCAGGTGATGGCCTTCAAGGTCTTAAGCATCTTACGGACGCCGCTGCTTCATCTCGAATGCGCTACCAAGGTGCTGATCTACTTCTAAATGCTCCAGGTTCTGTGCCATTTCCGGAAAGTGGTAATAGCTTTCTGTAGCGTTCTTCCCAGAGTGAAAGAAGCCCGCGAATACACGCAAAGTGCCTCGAGCGGCCAGTCGCGCGGCAATTTTGCGTGTATTTGCGGGCTTCTTTCACGCTCAGAAAAACACCTTTATGTTCCATGTGTCGAGCAACAGAAAGCTGTGTCGGGAGTTTTTCATGTTGCTCTACAATTTCCTAAGCGGCACTTTTCATCGAAATATAATATTTGAGAAGGTGATTAATCAATGAAGACTAATTATTTGGTTAGGTTAATGAAAAAAAAGACAAATTGAATCAAGCGACGGCAAACAACATTATCTTTGTTCTGTCCAGCTACGTGACATTTGCACATTTTTAAATCTTGTTGCATGACAGTTGGGATCAGCCTGTATATACGCTACGAGAAATTAGTATTTTTTACCCGAGCCTAAATTCTGTTTGTGTTCGGTTTTACCTTATAATACACGTGCTGCTACGAAGCTTGAGGTGGGGAGAGAAATTGTTGGAGAGTCTTGTTGTCGTTTCCGCCACACAGAAGGGAGACGATTCTCGATAACACTTACGCTGTAGCCTCTGCACGTCAGCACAAAACGTAAAGAGAGCGCCACTCTTTGTTTCCCCCATTTTACGACCGCGGGCGAGAAACAGCAAGCAGTCGTCGCAGCTAGCAGTGAACGAAGAAGCGGTGCGGGATAGAGCGGGCCAGCAAAGGTCCTGCCCTCCATGGTGGGTATGAGCAATAGGTTGGCAACAACAACAGCGATCACGAGGGTCAAGGCACTAAGGCCAGCTGCTATAAAGCTTGCACGAGGTTCAGCGGAATGACCGGTGCCTAGACGAGCGAATAATTACGACTTGGCTGTATACTGCATGCAGATGCTAAGGTTGCGGGTCTGAGCTGCTCGACGAGAGATAAAGAGCGCGTTCATTCTAGAGCAGCTTTTTCCGCTTGTGATTATTTCCTGTAGTTGACGTTCAAATGAAGAGGCTGGGATGAACCGTAATAACGTAAGTGGAAGTTTCAGATTGGGACCAACTCCAGTTTCCCGATTGAAATACACAACCACTGGACCAATTTTAATGACTTGTATTTGGGAGAAAAAAGCTAAATTGCAGCACCTCTAGGAAATAATTCTGGTTTAGGACCTCGTTTAAAAAATTGCCGCAAATTGCTAAGATCAAAAGTAAATGCAACAAATTTACAAACCTGTGACTCTGGACCAAAAACAGATATCGGAGTTCTGCAAACTCCATCTCAAGCAGATAAATAACATGTTCGGGACCCCTTAAGAATTTTGTTGAGTCCCGGAGAGTGTCTAAAATTCATTGTACTGTTCGGGAAATCTACAATAAACGTCGACTTTCAAATGTTAAGCGTGATATATGAATTGGCAATTTACGCTAAATTCTTACAGTGTTTACGAGTTTTTCAATAATCCTGGTTCGGTGCGTATGGTGGGCCGCCTATGGTCGGGAGCCTATGTTCGCGACCTCCTGGAGCATAACGGCCTGAATAAAGGTGACTTCGGAAGGCAAGGAAGCGTTGGATAAACTTAAGTTCAACGTGCGGTACGGTGCGTTTCTGCTATTTCTGAAAAATAATGCTATGCAAATATGTCTGGTGGACAACTTATGCAGGGCGTGCAGAAGCAGAGCCGCATTAATTAATGCGCACCGCAGGGTCTAGGCGACACAACGGAAGCGGTCGCACGTCAAATCAACACTTCTGTGCCCGCCGCGATAGCTTTGCGGCTGTGGCATTTCTCGAGGGAGCGGATTTGACCGAGGCAGCCGCATTTCGACGGGTACGAAATTAAAGAACGTTCTGGCACTTTGATTTAGGGACACGTTAAAAAACCCCACGGTGCCAAAATTAATCCGGGGTGCGCTACTTGGGCCTGCCTCATAATCCGAGTGTGGTTTTGGCACGTACAGCCCCATAATCCAAGTCAAGTTTAATGCTTCTGCCATGGTGGGATGTGCTATGTGAGGCAATGACAAAGCTCAACCCCCTCAGAGGTTATGAAATATGGCGCACAACAACGCCTCAAGCAAACACCTCTCCCTTTGTGTTTTGTGTACTACGCAGCCAAACAGCAGTCGTGCACGCAAGGCAACGTTTGACATCAACTTACCACTCTTGTGTTGGACAAAACGCTGAAAAAATTAAACATGCACCGTCAACATCATCGCTAATTATCGTCAATCAAAGGAAACAGCAAGCACACAAAGCTTCGCTTACATCGATTCGCATAGTGCATGTGATCTGCATACTTTTTGTCCTGCCTCTTCTTGCGCCCAGTCGCTCTTAAGCGGAGCTCTCGCCTGCAGCTCCCAACGAGAGACTCGCTCCACGGCGGTGATGAACGCGCTGCGAACCGAGCTGTAACAAGAACCCGGCGCCTGGAGCAGTCTAGTGGCACTTTCGCCGTTAACGCTTGGTGACGCGCCTGTTGCCTTCTCCGGTTTAGAGACAGGCGCTGTCGCGGAGAAGGCGCCTGGTTGGAGAGGCGTCAATTACTCGAGCACCCCGCGTCGCTCGTTTACCGCGGGGCCCGTCTCGCACGGCCGCCCCCTTTGAACCCAGAAACCCGAAAAGAGCTGCTTCGATGGGTCGGGCCCGCTCGCGCATGCTGGATGGCGGGGAGGCGGAGGTGTGCGCATAGCAGCACCCAAGCTTGCAACGGGGCGCTTGCATTGCACAGACAGAGAGAGGAAAGAAGAAGGGTGAAGACAGGGAGGGTAGCTAATATAAAAGCTGGCTGTCTCTCTTGAGCTGGGGTGAAAGAGTAAACGGAACTGATTATGATATAATTTTAAAAAAAAAGAAGAAAAAGAAAAAAGTTGTTACGCATAAAACATGTTGCACCATGAGACACCTAATGTCTATCACTAATTGCACATGTCGTTAGTTAAGATAACTAAGAAGCGGAACAACCCGTTTAAATACTTGTCCGTTGAGGACGGTTCTGACTAGTGTTTCAAGATCCCGTCCTCAGACATTGGAAGATCGTCAACTCTGTCAAGCTCCATTGACAACTATTTTCTATGCATGTGTACCGAGTTCATTCATTCACAGAGGAGATGCCTTGCCACCTCTTGGCAGTCGCAATTGTCCCGTGCGGGAATGTCAACTAGTCTAATGTTGAATGAATCATGGGCATTCGTGAATGTCATGTTCAGCCAGAGAGGGCACAAAAGTGTTGCTTTGACCTAGTGGTATGCAAGGTGAAAGAGACAGCTAAAGACACGTACATGGTACGGAGACAAGAGTTTGTAAATTACGTTTACAAACAATTCCCTCATGTTGGTAGTGGTGGTGTCTCAGCAGGCGGGGTTAGCCTGGCACACATAGCCGGCAACTGTTCCGCCTGGGCCTCCTGTGAGTGTCACTATGTGTGTCACCACGTGTCGAAGAGCCCCGTGTCTCGCGTGAAGGTAATCAGCAGTCGTTGCATTCTCTTCGTGATTGACGCGGGCCCTTTATGGGGGAAAACGACGTCTTCAAAGTTCGTGTGCGAAAGACCATCCTTTTTTTCCAGGCTTTCTACCATCGCTTGTCTTTCTGTGTCGAACTGCGGGCATAGCTGAATGTTCGATGTTTTTGATATCACCACAGAAGGCACACAGCGGGGAAGCGCATCGTCCAATCTTGAATAACCAAGTCGGGGTGTAGGCTTAGTCGGTTCTGATGCTGTACATCGTTGCTTCTTCGCGAGTAAGTCCATGGGTCACACAGACTTGGTGTGGAGTCTGGTGGATCGCCCTAAATTGATTGCGGTTTGCGTCCTTAGAGTTTCGAGAGAATGCTTGGCGCTCTCGATTTTGGGACTCATGTAAGCGCTAGGCGTGCAAGAGCGTCAACTTTCTCATTTCCTTCAATTCCTACCTGCGATGGGATATCCACTGAAATTTTACCCTTTCTCATTAGATCTGTAATTAGTGCCGGAGATTGCCTTGCAAACTTCCCTCGAGGTAGACCACGGTGTAAGCCTTGTAACGCTGGCACACCATATCGCGTGTCGAAGGAATTTCAGTTCCCGCGATAGAGACCGTTGTTATGGAACTTTCTGAATTCAGATAACGCTAGGTTGCAGTAAGCAGTACCTTAGCCAGGCGGCGGCACACCGGGCGCGTGCCCCCTCCTCACCCCGAGAGAGAGAGAGAGAGAGAGGAGAGAGAGAGGGAAGGTAGGGAGGTTAACCAGATGCACGTCCGGTTTGCTACCCTGCACGGAGGGAAGGGGGTATAGGGATCAAGAGAGAGAGGAGGGCACAGTTTCGCGCGCATTTGAAGGTTCGGAACGAGTCTACAAACGGTCGGCAAGGCCTGTCGTCTTGAGGTACTGCAATAACGCTTTCGTGGCTTTCTGTGCGCCATCGGTGCGCGCGGACATGAACCAAGGATCGTCATTTGCTGGTATTGGCCTCGCCGACGGAGCTGCCCGGTCCGCCCATGTAGAAACCCGACCAGTTGCGATCCTCTTACTCAGACGCTTTATCCATCGGCGTCCAATCATTATCGTCCGTGACCAACCGCACTCCTGCGCATGGCGCGGCCACGTGGGCCCCTATCTTAAAGGTGATCTGCGAAGGGGACACAGTGCAGCAAATGCTGATAGCTTCGTTCGCGCTATGTTCTCGCCCCTCAGTTCACGTTGAAACGAGAGGCAGTGCGAAGGCCAATTTTCTCGCTGTTGCGGGCCATATTTTGAAAGCGATCTTCTTACGTGACGGACGGATGGACGGACAAATTCTTTTCCTCGTTCGGTAGGCATAGAAATGCTCACGCATAAAAAAAAACTGGAAATGTTGAGCAAAGCGTGTATTTTTATATACACGTGAACTGTATACTTCTTGGATCGACATTGGGTCTCCTTGTCTCGCTTTCATGCTCATCTCCTGTAGCTCACTTGCCCATGTCGCATAACATTCCTTCAGGCACGGCTTCTTTAAGTGCGGGTGCCTTCATTTCTGCCCGGCTTGCATTTCGCCCCGCTCACCCAGCGTGCCGCGCCCGTCGTTATATCACGTCCCAGCCGCTCTGTACCCGCTCCTTTTTTTCGTCCGTGCAATGTATACTGTACCTCAGTAATTCCTTGCAGTGCAGCGAAACCAGTGCGCTGCGTCATCTAACCAGAAAGCACCATATGACAGGCTCCTTCGTTGCCTAGCGTTGTCGGCCTCTGATCGCCTTCTCATTGTGCGCTTCTGATCGCTCTCCGTGCATCGCCGCGTTAGCGGAAACTTCATGGAAGGCTTAGTAGCGCAAAATGGGCGAACCCTGCTCTGCGCTTTTGGCTCATACGTTGCAGTAGCTTCAGCCACACTGCATGGAATTGGTGAGGCAGAGTATCGAAAACCCTGTTTTCACAAATGCGCGCACGTTATACGAGGGATGCCCCAGAAATGATAGCGCTGTCGCAACGCTCGTGTATTCGTCGATGCCGCCGCGCAGGCCTGCGTGATAAGCGCAGCAGCGTTCCGCGACCGAGAAGACGCTGCCGGGTGCCGCGCGGCGTTCAACCCTTCGGGACTTTGTCGTGCCGCACTGCGTGTGCCTTACTTGCTGCCGAAAGTCTTCATCATCGCCGTCCTTCTCCTCGTCGCGACGAGTATTTGGGCCTCGAAGGGGCGACATCGAATAAGCTCGCCGAGCTTCCTGCCGGGAGCGCCTGTATATTGAGCTTGCCCCACCACCCATAACCTTAGATCAGCGGGCTTGCGGCCTCTCGGCGAGAAAGGAGCCTCGAAAACTCGTATTAAAGATGAACTTAGGAAGAGTGCCCGTGTTATGCGTTCGTTCCCCAAGAATCGTGCTACCTTGTTCCGACAAGGAAAAATTGGGTGCTAACCATGGCAGGTTGATTGACACTGTCGAGCGATAGCTTCCCGAAACGCCTGCTGAGTTATGCTGCTGCGGAAAATTATTGGCTAACTCTATTCGTTAAAACGGTGTGAGTCGCATGTAGTTGTCGAGACATGTGGACGTGCCGTAGTTCACACGGCAGGCCTCATCCCTGCCTGACGCCATCACACGGCCCTGCCTCGCCGTGCGACGAGATTACAGGCACTGTGTGTATGTGTTGCGTTTAACAGCTCCTATGGCTGTATAGCGTCAGGTATGCTGTAGCCAGGGTCTAGCGAAGCGTTTGCCGTGTGGCGAAGTGCTTCGAAGTTTCCAGGTTAGGTACGCGGCTCAACTACAAAAACCGGGAGTTTGTTAAAGAAATAAACGAAGGAAACTTTTTCTCGCCAGTCGTATTGACATTTGGCTTAGTGTTGCTTGGCATATTTCGGTGACGACGCGATGTAAGAGATAATTAGCTTTTAAGCAAAGAGAACGTTTTCGTGACTGGCGTTCTGATTTACAATGCAAATTGTTTGGGGCAGTGTAATGCACTTGTTTCTATTACTAGAGGGCACTTTGTATGTTTATAAATTTTGTAGCATTTTATGTATTCATATTATCCACAGCGCCCACGTGGTATTGCAGTGGGGTATAGAGGTGTATAGAGGTGTATAGAGAGGACCTGTTGCTTTTTATTGTACGACCAAGGAAAGAGTAGCTGGCATCAGTTGGTCTCCTATATACAAACACCTAAAAGAAAGTCCAGAAATAATAATGCAACAGGCGCCACGCTAAGATGTCATAATGCACTCGTTGTCAGGTTACCATGAGGTAGCCATGGCCGCACGCACGCACTCACGGACACACGATATACCGAAATGGCAACTGAGGCACAAACCAAAACTACGGCTGCTGTATTGAAAAAAAAAAAGACAATTATCTAGCTAGCGTACCAAACCATACAAGCTGTTGGGTGCATAAGTAGTGAGATGTTGCGGCTTAATACAAATAATGTGGATTTTCTTTCTGGTGTATTTATTTATTTATTTATTTATCGATTGAATATTTAGGCGCCACGGATGGTGCACCTAGAGTCACATCCGTACGTGGCCGCGGTAGAGAGCCCGCCTCGGCTGCGAAAGGTCGTGGGCTGAATTCCCGCCACCACTGGGCACTTAGCGGTTCCTCGAGATAGGCACAAGCGTTCCCCTAGCACGGCTCTTGGCTTTCTTCGGGAGCGACACGGTTGGGAAATGAGCCTGCGCCCTTACCGCAACCGTGGATCCCTTTCTTATCGCACGATATTTCTTGATGATTTATGTGAACAGGTTTTTATTTGTCAACGTGATTATACCATGTAACCCTGCTAACGTTAGCCAAACTGTGCCGAGAGAAGGAAATTAAAAGCTCAACGTAAGATAAGATATTAAAACCTAAGGTGTTCGGTCGTCAGAGTTCTGGCGACACCTTAGGCTTTAAGATAGTGTCCTGCAGTTCGTTTTTTTTTAATTTACTTCTATTTCTTGGAACAGCTTGGCTAACGTTAGCTGGGACACCCTATAACAGGACACGTATCTCCTTAGCGACTGCGTTGAATCTACAGCGCCTATAACGCCTTCTATTGCAGGGAGTTCCGTGGCTCGGAGCCGGAGGCTAAGCCGCATCTGCGCCGTGCGCGCTGTGAAGGTAGTTTTACAGTGGAGCCGTATATGCGTACCCTTCCACACATATTACAGCGAAGCTGTTCATGGCCACGGTTCCGTGCATTTTTGTTCTTCGTGGGCAAAACCTGCGTGCGCCGATCCTGGAGACAGTGTAATACCGGGACGACCCGCGGCGGAGGTGAAGCAAGCTTCGAGCCGTCCAATAATAATAATAATAATAATAATAATAATAATAATAATAATAATAATAATAATAATAATAATAATAATAATAATAATAATAATAATAATAATAATAATAAATGAATTAAACCAATCACTATTCATTGTTTCAAGTCAATGGGTATACTGGAACCTTTTGTGAGCAGCACACGGACTGACGAGTAGGAGGCGTTGTCATATACTGAAAGGACGAGAATCTGGAGCACGCTTAAGCTTTGCCTTTAAGAGTGCAAACGCGACAGCATTCGAAGATCCCCGATTGCTTCTCACGCTTCCCGGCAACTGCAGCCTAAGTAGCCGTAATGTTTACCGGGAGACGCTGGTAACGAACGGTGTGCACAATGGTGAGCTTTGTGGTTCTCTTTTTAAAATGCGTAAGCATTTCTATGGTTACCCATCGAGAAAACTGTCCGTCCGTCCCTCATTCGCGTAAGACGATCGCTTTCAAGACACAGCCAGCCACTTGCGGAAGACCACGATCGCGCGAGCAGTGGCCCGAGCGCGTCTCTCTGACCACGCATAACGTGTACTATCAGGCGCGCGCCGCAAGTGTGGAGCAGCCGCGGCTTCGGATCGGAACGTCATCAGCGCACCTGGAGCCGCCACCTGCAGTGTAGCTTGGTTGCCTCATCAATTCACGTTGCGCCACCTTCCGCAGCAGTTCGTGTCACCGCAGCGCTGTCGCATTTACCCTAATGGTGCCAAGACGACCGCAGCAGCTTAGTGAAGAAGAACGGAAGCGAAGTAGTGCAGAGTAATCAGAGCCAGAAACAAATTAGCGACTCTGCGCAGGTCGGGAAACTACAGCAACACGCTGCCGAGCGCAGCAAACAAGAGGAACGACGCCGTGCCGACGCCGCCCGATACCCACGTTCCAGGGAAAGACGCATACATTTCCTTCATTTCCTACGTCTCCGTCGTCATTTCACCCGACGTCCATATCCGCTGCGGGCTTTCTATAATCCGAGTGAATATTACTTCTACTCGCCCCTTCTCTACGTCGTCTCGTGCAAGTCTCACTTGACAACTCGGTGTTCAGACCGCGCTTCTCCGTTTCGCGACCCTCTCGCGGTCGTTCTCGCAGTTCTACCAAACACACCAGGGCACGACCACTCAGTACCACGTCATTACTGCGAAATGCTCACGCATCAGTCAAATAACTCCCCGAGGAGATCCTACGTACAATTTTTTGATGGTGTGCAAGAAACCAAGAGGGTCGCGCCGCTCCTACTAAGACAAACTTCTAACGGCAGCTGGAAAACGCTGTTGCGTAAAAAGGGGCTTGTGTTTGAGTTCCCGCGTTACAGAATTAAGTTTTCTCGTATGTTCAAATTACAATCCGAGGTGCTCATGTCTCTAGGTTCTGTGTAAGTCATACTTTACGATTTTTCTGATGCATATACTTTGAAAAAAATCAGTCAGTGCAGTAACTTCTTTGCACTACACGGAGGGCCTGCGTGGTTGGGAATGCATGGTTTGATTAGGAATGATGACTATCGAAGCGACGGTTGATGATGGACGCTGGACGCCGGACGCCGACACCGGATTTTCTGCGACGCGCGGCCCTTAACGCTGTCGCGTTAAAATGTATGTACGACCATACACCCTTGACTCGCAAAAAGGCAATACCACCGACTGTAGGGATGTCTTTGCCGTACAAACTAAAGACGGAATTGTGATATCCGCTGTGTATGTATCTCCACGTACATCTAAGTGCGATATCGAGAAGTTCGTGACCACGCACTTTGTCATGGGTTAGCCGTGATGACACTACCCGCGTGGTCATCGTTGGAGACTTCAAGATAGATATTTGAGAAGGAATGGTTCTAGAAAAGTGCTGAAAGAGTTTGGTTTGAAGTCCCACACCAATCCAATTAAGTCACTCCACTCAATTCGTCATTTTCAATAAAGTAATCTGTAATAAATAAATAAAGATTATTATAATCAGCCGCCGGTAAGATTCGAAAGCAGCACCTCTAGCACAGAAACCCTACACTTAAACCATTACGCCACGGACGCTTTTAAATGCGAAACATTTATTGGCGAACATTTGTCACTTTGACAGTATCTATTTAACCGCCTACGTCTTCGTGCTCCCACGGTCGTTTCGTTAACTTGTTATGTACCGAAATTGGCATAGTAAGACAAGAGTGTATGACGAACATAAATGATAGATTATGACATGAATGTCATGACATGCGTGTTATGTAGGCCATAAAACAACCGTCTGCGTCTGGGGCTCTCATGGTCGTTTCGTTAACTTGGTAGGCTAACCTGAGAGGTGTTAGGTTGGTTCGCTTAACATTGATTCCCACAGGGCGTGAGATCTGCCGTTTCTTATTTTTTTTTTATTTCCAGCATGGCTATAAGCCAAAAAGGGGTTTGTGATCACAGATTACACTCGTTTTGTCTGTTAAAGCGTCCAATATTCACATCACATCTTCATCGCAGTCAATCGTGTTGTACACATCACGTATTTCCACAACCGTTTCCACAAAATATCATGCACATATCAGCCTTTAGCATCACAGTGTCTATATACTAACAGACTACGCCAGACTGCTCGCAGCCTGAGTCAAAAGATAACGTCCATCTGTTCAAAATTGCGTTCAGGCGGTAAAAAACGAATGCCATGTGGATTGAGGCGTAGGTATTACGCCACGAACGCATACGTCGACAAGCTTTGAACGCCTTTATGAATTTCTTGCGGAGAAGCCAGCATCTTGAGACGCTTGACGTGTTTCATTTGGGCACCTCGACAAGTTGTACCGCTATTAGTAGCAATTGTGCGTGTCCGCAGAGTATTCTACAGACGCGAAAGGGAAAACCCCCAAAATGAGTAATTTTACACTCAGTGGTGTGCTATGTTTATTTTTCTTGCAGCTCCGCTGGTAGTCCACATTCACAGAGTGAAATCGCTGGGAATTTTTCTCTTTACTTTCTTCATCGGCAGGCGTTATTGCCTAAACTCGTTATGGATGTGAGCGCTGTTACTTGAATTACGTACGCTTTGTGTGCGTACATCGCCATCATTTCCCCCTCTCATCCTTCCTGGGACAAGCATGTTGCTTGGAATGCTTTTCCATCGTTTTGGCAAAGTGCTGCCTGTAGGTGAGTTGTATAACATCGCAGAAATTTCGTAGATGCCTGCGTCACATGCTCGGTCGAGCGATGCCCCGGCTGTCTCTTTCGGAACCCGTCGTTTGGGGACAAACTTCCCGCGCTTCTCCAGGCGGAAGTGAGGCGCCACTGATGACGATGGGAGGAGGGCGACTTCCTGTGTGGAAGGTTACGCACTCGCAACTCGGATGTGACGAATGCGAAGCAAGTTTGCGTAGCGCTACGCTGGCGCCGGATGTGACGACGCCGCGGAATCGAAGCCTGCCCCTACGGCTCACTTGGCGCCGCGCCAGCTCGCGCCGCCGCCGCTACTGCGTCGCGCCCGCCTGCTGTCTTCGCCCTCCGCTCCCGTCCCTCTCCCACCTCACGCAAGCTCCACCCCGCGCAGCACACGGACTTGAGCCGCGACTCGAGCGTCAGGCAGCGGACTCGCCTATCGACTGCCGGTGGGGCACCGCGACCTGCAAGGAGGAATCGGAGAAAGAAATTGCTTCGACGACTGCTCTAGCTGGGCTAAAGCGGCGAGTTGGCGCTGAGAGAAGGCGAGGGAATAACAGCGAAGTGTCCGTTCGAAGCGGCCGAACGCCGGCGGCGGCCCGACAAAGCACGCTTCCGACTTGGCGGGCGAACACGCGGTCTCTCCTTGGCGTTGCATCGCCGGAGGCATCGCAGCGCCTGTCGGATTGGAAAAAGCTGGGAGCACCGTGCAACGCTGCCGATTGCGTCGGCGAAGTTAGTGTGTGCGCACAGTGTGTGTGTGCAGCCGTACCGTCGTCGCCTGCTGCGCACCGATTTGTCTCTGGTCTCCGCGCTGCATCGCTGAGCGTCGTCTGCCCCTGCTTTCGAGTGCGGCATCTCATCGTCGCCGTGCGATCTAGAGAGTACATAGGGAGCGACGCGCGAGGCCCAAATAACGGCTACGCCGACTTCTGTTGACAGTTGAACGCGTGCTGCTAGCTGCACTTCTCGCGGATTGTGGTTTCGGTCTGCGCGTGGGACGCGTGAGCACAGCTCTTCTACACCTGGATTCTTTACGGCGCAGCAGCCGACAGCGCCCACGTCGCGGCAACGCTCAGAGGACTCGAAGGTAGGCGATTTACCCTTGCTTCTGATGTCGTTTGCACTGCTGGTTATAATGCAACATTCTGTCACGCGATCGCGACAGCGGGAATCTGTTGTATCGACGACCTTCAGCATCACTTGTGAAGCTAGTCATTTAGTCAGCGTATATAGACGAAACAAAACGAGTTGCTCTCCATGTTTTGTTCAAGCGAGTGTATGG
The DNA here is from genome assembly GCF_050947875.1 of Dermacentor variabilis. NCBI lineage: Eukaryota > Metazoa > Arthropoda > Arachnida > Ixodida > Ixodidae > Dermacentor > Dermacentor variabilis. The sequence continues at coordinate 177,292,730 of NC_134573.1, forward strand.
TTTCTTTAATCAGTGGCGTGCGTTTCTCCGGACGAGCTGAAATGCTTCTTCAGGCACCGTACGTGTCGAAAGTTGGCAAACTGTACGTCGAGGACCAAGAACTGGCTCCAACTTTGCGAAACAGTGTCAAATGAGTTCCTCATCTGAAACGCATGGCGCTTAGTTATTCTCCAAAAGGACGGTGACTAGCCGCTTCAGATACCTATATTGCTTTGGCTTACACTGCCGAAGTTTCAGCTCAAACAGCGCATGCGTATGCTTCATTAGTTTTCAAACGGTCATATTTGCTGTTTCAGGACGATGGTGCTATGTGCGAGGAGCTTTCAAAAATAACTTCAGAAAGTTTCGTGTAACATAAAAAAAAATTAGTTTGTATCCTTTCAAGGCAGATTTGCGTTGTATAGCAACCGTCGTATTGCCCCTTGTTTCTCTCTGTGAAGCCAGAGCGAAATGATTAGGTTGCTGTAGGCAGGGAATTGGCCTCTCCGCAACTTGACATACAATTCTACAAGTGTCCACACCTCCCCTCCCCCCTCCCCCTCCCCCCCTTAAAAGAAAAGAAGAAAGAAAAAGCACTGCATGTGGGAGTGCGTTATATGTTGCCCCTAAACGTCGTTCCCATTAAGCACCGCTTTATTGAGAATCAAACTTATCCTTGACCAGAAGAGTCGTGCTCGGTAGTTACATATCGCTGCATAAGACAGGCTACAGGTACATATTACCAACGGAGGCGAATTGATACCGATGAACGCAGTCGTTTCGTCCGCCGCTTTCTCCGCCACTTATGCTACCTAGCAATGCTCTTTTAACCCGTGGACGCACTCTTTTCATATATATATATATATATATATATATATATATATATATATATATATATATATATATATATATATATATATATATATATATATATGTGTGTGTGTGTGTGTGTGTGTGTGTGTGTGTGTGTGTGTGTGCTTTCTATTTTAAACACTTGGTAATATGTTCATTTCGTCTATTTGCGTATTAAAGTTTACCGGAGATACTACGCGTATAGGTACTCTTCGTTCAGAATACCTTCCCTATTATACGAATGAGCACACACGGATACGACAATCGCAGACTAACATAAGCTAACGACACCGGTACAGGTTGTGATGTGTGTGTGATTTTGGTACCCCTGCACTGCCATACCAGGTAGCCTCCTTGTTTATCTGTCTTGTTCTTCTTCTGAAAAAAAAAAAAAAAAACACCTGAAGATGACACGAGAGGCTTGTTAGCACCTTCGTGCATGATTTTTCGCTCTGTTTAAAAAAGAGTTGCTGGTGCCTGTATTGGCACTCGCTGCTCGACTTCTCTGACATGATAATTGTGCATAGAAAAATGTTTCGATGAACAAAATCTAAACGACAAATACACCGAGATGACTCCCGAAGTTCACATAATACTAGTACAAATACAATCCCCCGTGGGGCCCTCGTGAGTACCACGTCCCGCCATATTCTAGTTAGGTCAGAATCAGGTGTGATAAACGGATGATTTCCTGTGTACACTTGCATGCACTGCTGTCATAGGTGTGCCTGCTGTGCTCACAACCACAACGATGTCAATGTTTGTAAAAAAACGTTTTTTTTTTTTGAGACTGGCCAACTACCTCTCACGGTTTGTGTACTGTGTATGAGAGGGCCCTTTCACGCATCACCAATCTCATCTGAAGTTGCATGCCTGGCGTATAGCCAGGCTCAACTCTCCAACACCCACTAAAGAATGCCTCTCTCTCTTTCTCTCTCAGCTCGTTCATTTGCATGTACAGTATTTTTCAGCGTTGCGACGGCTACTAATACTGCGTCCTAAACGGCGCCATACAGGGTGAGCGAGCGACGAGCAACTCGCCAGAAAATGGGCAGTACAGAGTCCTCTGGCAGGCTGACTGCAATTCCTTTTCCTAGATTTCCGCGTCAATGGAACTCTCCGCCCAGAACGGCCAGAGGTCTCCGCGTGAAAATTCGCATGTATTCCAATTCAGCGGTAATCGCGCGCTTTTCTTTCTTTCTTTTTCTTTTTTTGCACCGTGTTGGGGAGGCTATCAATCTCATCGGCTACTGCGGCTTTGCGTTCCCTTTGTTCTAGGTGTCGCAAACAGAGTCTGGCTGCTTAGGAAAGGTAAGGAGAAAGAAAACCGCCCCTTCTCCGCTTCTGACGCGAAGCGCGCCCGTTTGACATGGCACGGCGCAGTAATGAGTTCTTGTTTTCCCACTGTCTGGCGGAAAGGGCGCGGCGTCCACCGAACATAACGAAGGCCCGGGAACGGGGAAGGCACCCAACAGGGGGAGGAGACGAAGGGGTAACGAAATGACTAATGCCTTTTTGCATACTAGCAATGTCGTCTCCTTGGCGACGGCTGCACGCAACGGTGACCCCCGTGCCCACCGCCCCTCTTCACCTCTGCCTGATCGAGCCTGTCGCTTGCGCGCATTGAGCTCAGCTGGCAGGGCCGTCTCGTGCTTGCCCCTCGCCCCAACGCATTTGAGTCGTCGCCACACACCGCTTCCCAAGCACGCTGCGACTGCATGCGCATACCATGGTGAAATGTAATGGCGGCACGTCGCAACCCCACCCCTCTCTCTCTCTCTCTCTCTCTCTCTCTCTCTCTCTGCAACATCCTTTCTGCTTTTCATGATGCCGTAGCGCTGTCCGTTTCATTTTCGAGTACACTCTGTGACCAGTACCAAGAAATGCTGGCATATTATTTGGCATCTAAAGTCGGCTTGTACTTTAACGAGTAGGACTTCTGCGCCTGAAGCAGGGTAAGAAGAAAACGTTGCTGATAGGTAGTAGTGAAAGGAAGTCTTCAATAGCAGCGACCTTGTTTCGAAATGTAACGTGGTCTGAAAAGCACAACGTTACGCGTATACCTGTTTTAAATCGGCTAGAACAAAGAAAAGAAAAAGAAAAAGAGAAAGGTGGAGGGAGAGAAAGTGGGAAGGGGTCATGTGGCGTAAAATCACGTGGAGTATACGAGCTTGTTCGTTGGAGCAGAGCTTCTCAAAGCGAAGGCAAAATTTTCGCGCCATGGACTGAATTCAGAAAAGTTTTCGTTAGCGAACGCCGTTTGAAATTAACCCACTGCCTATAGCTGTCACGTCTAGAATCACGATTGGCTGGCGCGTGCCTATTCGGACAGTTCTAGCGTGATAACTTTGGTGAATACGTGCCCTGAACTCTACATACCGTCTCTGGGTATTATTACCTGGGACAGTCCGGCATCTCTCGTTCGGTTTTGTTTTGCTCCAATGGCGGTTGGCTTTCACTTGCTGTAGCTTTAAAGTCTTTCCTTAAGCATAGCTGAATGCAGACCTGCAAAAAAGATATGCTGTACGCTTACAGGCAGCTGCCAATATTGCGCTTGACGTGTATTTCAATTCTCTTGTAATCTCGGTGAGAGCGCTGTTTCGCATCGGAAAAGAAACTGCGGCTACCAAGATCGACAGAAAACACTTGAAGTCGCAAATACGTCAACCCCTCTCCCCCTTATTTCTCTATTTATTTATTTTATCCGTATGATGTCGGAGGAAGCATTTTTGATGGGATACGTCGGCGCAGGTTCCAGTAAGGACGTCAGGGTTACTTTTTCAATAAACGATGCTTGTCAGTGACGCGCTTCTCGAGTGGCCCTTCTTGAATGCTCTCGAAGAAAATCACGGGTCCGCGAACGACATTGTGATGTAGAATGTTATAAGCAAGCTACAAGGCGGTGGAGAAAGGCGTCGTTGTGATGTCGGTGGTAGATTAGAATCGTTATCAGCTAGCCGATTTGGCCAGCAAACTCTTGAAAACTTCCTTGTATACATGGATGCTCATGTTACTTTCCAACAAAAGTCTAGACAGCGAACGTTAGCGCACAAAGTAATTTGTAATGAAGTTTGGCAATGGAGTTTGTTCGCACTGCCCACTGATCGCACAACTAAGTACATCTGCAAAATTACCTGCACCTGTAAAGAAAACAGCAAGGAGAGGCAGGCAAAATGCTAGACTGCATTAGATGCAGCAAAACCTGATTAGCTCAACCAGGCTATAGGGGAACCATTTGTCGCCGCCCGTTTCAAATTGGTTGCCTATATAAATCATCATCATCATCATCAGTCACGCTTTGCACACAACGCCGGATAAGCGCGCTACAACTAAGTAGATGTGAAGGCCGCGACGTAATCATGATGAGGAACATGGTAATTTCGCAGCTGTGTAAGACAGAAAATGCGGCGCCATCTATTGATTTGATAACTCTGCTGCGTAGTGAGACCACGTACGCTTGCCAAAACGCTGCGTGGCATCGCCAACCCTCCAGGCATTTAAATCTGTAAGCCGCATTAGTTTTTTTGTTTGTTTTGTTTACGTTGTTCTCGTGGCGCACCTTGGAGCTCTTTTACGGAATGACGCTTGGATGTGACCTCGCTTTGCAAGGATCGATAGGCCAGGCACCTGCTTGTTGTCCAGCGTCTTTCATTTCTCTGAGTATAATTCGGCGTTCAGCCATTTACAATAACCGTACTGCGCGGCAAAGCGATGTATACACATACTGTATGTGACTCGAAAGCAGACGCCGCCCTTCTCATGTGCGACCTGTATCACCTTGCGTGCTTATTGACTGCGAGATCGCATGCGAAGCCACTTATCTGCTGCCGTTCAAGGACAGACGTAATGTGGGGAAAGAAACTCGAATCACTTCAGCTTGCAATGCAGCTCCTTCGCGGCGGCCGACCAGAAGAGATCTTTGTTTCTTGCTTTTGTTTGTTTGTTTGTAGTTTCTTTTTTGTTTGGATTCAACATCGAACAGGCTACCAGGAGCGCTACTTCACGGGGAATGGGACAAAAATACCGATAATTGAAATACATAACCGATTAAGTCCTGCGTCAGGATCTTTGGTTTCTCGCTTGCTGTCATAGAAGTGTTGCCCAGCTGCACTGCAACACAACAGTGCTGTAGGGTGATAACTTTAGAATATATATATTGAGGGTCTCAAATCCGGTATAGCATTTCTTAGTTTATTGACCAGTTGCCTTCACCCAAAAAAGTTCACGTAGTCGTGATGCCTGCGGCAGATAGAATGTTCCACATCCGCCGCCAAGGCTGTGAGTGGTGGCGCTGATTTACACCCAAGTTTATTTGTAGTAGTAAAACATAAATACCCCAGAAAGTGGATGAGAAAACGGAGCCGTGGTAGCTCACTTAGTATAAGAGCATCGCACGCAAGACGTGGCTTCGTATCGCACGTGTAGACAGTTGTTTTTTCGCTCACTTTTCATTTCTATTTATTTATCAGTTCTTGAATTTAATTAAGAATTACGGATAATTTCCCCTATGCTATCCTCGGTGTCGTTGTTTGTTGACACCATATATATGTATGCAACGATCGTAAGCAATACACACACTGCAGTAAAGAAAGGAAGGCTTTTGAGAAGTTGCAACGAAAACGGCGCAGAGCAAAATCTCTCTCTCTCTCTCTCTCTCTCTCTCTCTCTCTCTCTCTCTCTCTCTCTCTCTCTCTCTCTCTCTCTCTCTCTTTTTTTTCTTTTTTTTTTTCTAAATGACGTACAGCAACTAGCCCAACAGAAAATTCCGCTTTCGAGAACAATCCAATGTCGTTTTTCTTGACGCTCATTATTTTAACATCCTTGTCGCGTTGTTTCACAGCGCTCCGTGATAGCCGTACATATTTGTGGAAGACAACATTCCGACAGTGCTTGAAGGGTGAGTGGTTTTTAGGAATGATAATCAAAAACATCTTTACTCCTTTATGAAGTCTTCAAAATTGAAATTTCTTTCCACCCCATTTCAGTACCCGAGGATTCTCGAACGACCACTCGAATATTGCTAAGTCAGAACCCCAGGTGTTCAAAATTATTTCCTAGCGCTCCAGCACGGCGTCGCCTCAGCGTAGCACGAAACATGAAAACCCATGAATCAAGCAGTGAGCTGTCGTCTGCTTGCGTCCCAAAGTGGCACTTCTTTGAGAGATTTGCTGGTAATTGTTGTCTGGTCTGTAGAGTTCCAGTAATTCTGCTTCTCGGGAGCCATTGTGTCTCAAAAGGAACTGCGATTGCGAAACATGGTTATCACGCTAATAGTGACTATGTTTCATAAGCATTCATCCGATATCGATGCTGGCATGCTGGCCTGTTCGTTCATTTGACCATCTTGCTCGAGAGAGAGAGGTTTCTTAATGAATCTTGGAGAGGTTTTCTTAGCGGCACGCCTAGCAAGCTACTCTAGATAGGTATTGCGAAAAATGAAATGATGTGCGCAGTGCGCGACACAAATACACAACATGCACAAAACACACCGCAACTCTCAACGAACTTCAGTAATTCATTGAGACCATTCAGCGTCTCCGAGGAAGTGTAGAAGTGCCTTCATCGTGCGAGATGTACAGACAGCGTTATAGAGATGACAGTCCTTCATGAATGTCCAGTGCGGACATCACAGCTGTTCTTTTTAGTGTAAATAGCTTGCTCGGGTCACCCTATAATGTCGCGTTCGTCCCGAGGCTTTCTGTCGCTCGACGAGCCTCGCGATAGTCGGCGACAAAACAGGTGCGTTCGCACCGAATCTGACGTTACGTGCGACCAAATGCTCGTGCCCCCCCCCACTCACGAGGTGCGCTGAAACTCGCTAGGTCACTTCCTGCAGTTCTGGTCTGAAATCATGGATGGTGCAGGAATAGTTTATATGTGTCTATTAAAAAAAAAACACACGAACGAAACGCTGCACACACATCAGACATATGCACTATATTTTGTTGGCAAATACGGTAACGATCTTCATAAAAATCGCGTATCGCACTAGCGTATCGTGTGGATCCTTGCCGCTTTAGCGTCGCTAACACTCGCACTGTAGCTATGCAACGACGGCGCGCTAGCCAACAACAGCACGTCGGCCGCCCTCGCAAGGACTACAGCCAGTGCAGGTAGTGCACCATGCTCGCACTCGAGAGCAGTATCGCGCCGCACCTAGATACACAGAGCGCAGGATAAACCGCGTTCTTATTCGCAGACCGATTAACTTTACAACGTGCTGGAATGCTGTACTGTCGCCCTCCAACGCGACAGTACAGAGAAAACAAAAGAGAAAAGAATACAACGCGTACTCAGGGTGTAAGCCCGATTCGGCTGCTTTCAATAGAGCAAATGCACGCTTAACCCACAACTATATTAATGCACATAACTTCCATGTACTGCACCTGGAGTAGCATGCCAAGCATGTCGCCAGGGAAACCTCTGTAGGATCCATTAAATCTCTCTCTCTCTCTAAGTACACTTGTCCTGCAGACTTCTCTTCAAACGAAACACGGTACCGATTCAGAAAGCACCAACAAACACACTTGCAAACAGCGACGTGACTGGCCATGCCTGCCCCATGTGCAAAATCATTAACTGAATGCTTAGAAGCGCCAGCAGCCTTCCGCCCCTATCCCTTCCGTTTCTCGCAATTCGGCGTTCTGATTGGCTTGCGACAAGCGATGCTTCTTTTCCGGCGACGAAAATCGGCCTCGGGCCGATCCTCGCAACGACGCCATTTTTCTGTCTCACAACATCGCGCGACGTAGATTTTTCGGTTGCTGTCGCTGGCCGCTACTTGAACCCGGGCATAAGAGCTGTATTTGTAAAAATCACAATACTTTATGTGCGTGTACACGATTCGTCTAGTAAGACTGCGTTGCGCTCGAACCAGCTACAGGCACCCAGTACCCGCATTCTCAAAACCTCCTTACGCTAGAATTGTCCACAACGGCAGATTCTAGCTAATCCTCGTGTTCAGATGGTTTCGAGGAGCGGCTCGGCAAACTTGAAGGTAAAGACAACGGATCCTTATCACGGGACACAATAAGTAGAGGGAAGCAAGAACAGGTCGTACACCAACAGCTACATGTAAATATTTGTTACGGCTTCGGCATGTCGCCCTCGTTTTTAGAAGTCTTGATTTAAGATTATCTTTTGCTTTTCTTTTTGCGTTAGCATCAGGAATTATAAAAAAAAAAAAGAAATATGTATGTCGGTGAAGTGTGGGATGCCGGTCACGTGGTGGAGGTATATGCGGGGTGATCACATTTAAGTTTTACGAAACTATTAAATATCGCCATTTGCAGATAACATAGTTCTAGTCTTTGAGCTGGATTTTCAGACAGGAGCACATTACTTGCACGAAAAATTGATGCACAAATTCAAGTAATTAACTTTTAAATTATTTACTTCAAGGCACAAATTGTGATTTGAGAATTGTAGTCGGTGAGTTTCCAAAGCGTATCCACTTGGAATGAATTTATAGAATATAACCAGTTTGGAGATATGCGCCATCAAACTCGTCTCAAAAGACGGTGTTCTTTCACTTACTTCCTTGACAAAACGCTCTTGTACGCATTGACGCACAGGCTAACTGAATTCCGGATAAATTAAACGCGAACTAAAGGTCGGAAGTTACATTTCGCGGTACCCTCAATTAGCGCTACTCATTTTGCGCTCGTACGCTGACATCGATAAATGCTGTGGCATCGAGTGAACGGAGAAAGAGAGAAGGAGAAAGGGAGTGTTGCGTTGGGAAGTCTCTTATTTCTGTCTTGTCGAGGGCTTACAGAGCTTGGAATGCACCAGTCTACTTGAAGCTGACACAACACGCTTTCCCGAAGTGTAGGAGGAGCTGATGAGCTGTCTGTTCTGGGAATCTGTGTAAAAAGAAATTCCGCCACAGACCTTAACACTCCGGTGAAGAAGAAGGGTATAGTCTCGACGTGCCGTCAGATTCCCGTATTTGGTTGCGTAAGCCTGACATCCCTCGGAGGAGAGCGACATAGAAAACACCTCCGACTATAGGCGTTACGCAATGGCCGGCACCGGTGAAACCCCGCAGGGACCGTCGCCTGCAAGCGTACCAATTAGGGAACGACATGCCGCGAGTCTGCGTGCTTCCGGCGGTTCTCGACAGCGCGTGTATAGGCCACGAACGTCACCAACGTGCAGCGGAAGGCCGAGCTTAGTGTGGGCGCCAGTACTGGCCCGCTGTGTAGCGTCAATATCGGCCACGACTGCTCTTGCATGCTACTGCGGGAGTCGTGGCGTATGCGATCGGGGCCGAAGGCACGTCTTATTGTCTATCTTAGGCCACCTGCGGCCTGAGCTGCGTTCCGTAAGTTCTGTGCAGCGCCTATAGAAGCTGAAGATGAGCTTTTTCATCCGCTTCCTTCTGTTTACTCCAAAACGAAGCTCTCCCCCCTCCCAGTCTACAATTACCCCGTCCGGCACCACGGAGATCTCGTCCTATGCCTGTAAATGTCCCTATCTCGCTTTGCGCGTGTAAACTTCATAATTTCCTAATCAGTCCCCTTTATTCCCGCTGTCCTCGACTTCATTTTTCTTCCCTTTGCACCCATTCCGTCACTCAGGAAAACCAGCGCACATGCGCTGTATACGCTACCTGCATAACACAACCAGAATGTCATTTATGCGCGTTTGCTGTTCAGTCCATATTCCGTATAGCGCCCGTTCATGTTTGTTTCTTACCGTCCAAACTGCGCACGCCTTTTTCGTAGTTACTGCTTGTCCCGGTACGTGCGCGACGAAGCCCGTCCGCCGCTCCCGCCGCCGCCGCCAGCCGCTTCTGACGGCGGCGCTCTCTAGCACGCAGAGAACGTTCCACATGTGGGTTGGCGTCGCGTCCATTTCCGCGCACTCCTGCGGTGAAGCGTCGGCCTCCGCGTGCCCTCGCAGGCGCAACGCACGCGCCGTTCGTACACGTGGCAGCGGATTCTCGATAAATGGCGCCCATGCAGACTGGGCCCACCCAGACTGCAGTCGGTGTAAAACAGCGAAGCTGCTGTCGAGGCGCCGACCAATCGCGAGCCTGCACACAACGTATAGTAATATTCCAGGGAAGCAGCTGCCTTCTTTTCTTGCTTATATGCGCCCTTATCAGTTATTAGTCACAGTGAACGTTCTGAGTTATAGTGAACGGAAATCTGCCGTGGCGATGCTTTGTGTGGCGGCAAACTGCACACCCGCGAACGCACGGTGACACGGGTGTCATTTGTTCGCATATCGCCGGAGCATTCGTCACCTGCCCGTTGAAGATGAGCACAGCATTATGAAATTTTGCTGTTTTCAAATAACTGAGGCTTTTCAATTGAAATCGTGTGATGCGTGCTGCTTGAAATTGAGGTACGTTCACTCGCAGCGGAGGCGCTCTTAGCCTCCTGGATCCAGCAAGGCGTTCGACGCGCTTGTGAGGCTGTCAAGGCAGTCTAAGTCGCGAAGGGCGATTTCTGAAGTACAAGCTGAGAAGTCCTGGTCTGTGTGATGCTCAGAGAGTCCCTTATTGTGCAGATTATAAGTAAATTCTCCGTATTGGTATACTACGACAAAAACAGGACCTGTATTCACAAGAAGCTCTTGCGCTAGAACTCCATTCGTAAGAGAAAATTTCAGCCAATCCCGATGCCGGACAAAGGCGGTCGACCGATTGCAAACAGAGTTTGAGTACGAAAAGCTTTGCGAATTCGGCCCCAGAACATTGAGGTCGCGATGATTAAAACACCGCTTTTGCGTGCTCGCGTTGCGAGAGCTCGACAAGAAACTTTGGAGCGACCTTCAATGCCAGGGGCAGCGTTCTTTTCCCTTCTTTCTTTCTTTTGGCGCCTGCACGCAAACGGAGGTGCGTGCGGGCGGGTCGCAGCTCAACGCTGGTAGCTCCGTCGGCTGGCGACGGGAGAGTCGGCAGCGGTCGGCGTTTCCGCGAGCCGAGCGCCGTGTTCAGCTTGCCGTGACCGGGCGCACAATGCGATGAGCGACCAAATTGGCCGCGTCCACGACACGCCGGCGCGGCTGACGTAAGGTCGCTGTTGGCGATGCACGGCGCGCCTGCCGTCCTGCGCTGTGGCGCCCGCCCACAAATATTGCACGTGTTCACGCCGAGCGAGGGGCGCGCGCGAGGCGGTTTCCCTTTGGCACCTTTGCCCCGATACGGAACCAGGGCCGAAGGGCGGGGATGCTGAAGGGGGCCGGGTGCTGTCTTTCGTCGTTCGTGATTTGTCATTCCGAAGAACGGCGTTGATTGCGTTTCTTGTAAGAGTTCCGTACGAGATAGCTGTGGCAGATGCCTGCAGTGTAACTGCGCGATGGCTGCTACGCGATGGCCAGGCGCCAAATTTCTTTTTTTTTTTTTTCTTCGTAAGGGGCGTTTTCCAATGGCGGACATCCTTCGCTAATGTCCAGCATCGCTATTCACTCGCACGAACCGTTCTAGCCTAAGAACTCTTTTTGTGAACACAGGTACATGAGCTCCGTAATCTGTTTCAAAATGTAGCACCAGACCGTGTTTTACAACAGTTCATTTTATATTTTTTCTTTGCTTACCACCGTGCCGCCGCTTGGCGGATACCGGCGGTAAAATCTGAGCGGTTGTTTCCGAGGCAATCAGAAACGTCAGAATAATGGGAAATGAAATTAATTGTTGTTGTTGGATGTGGCTTCATGGAGGGTTAGCTAGGCGTTCTATGTCGATTGAAGCGCAACTCGAGAGTCGAGACTGCTATACAGCCGAAGCAGCGAACTCTCTGGCACGCAGGTGCACTATGGCGTAGGAACGGTGGTTTGACCGGGCTCCCACTTGCCTGAGGCAAGCTCTACTCTTCGCTGTGGTGCTACATCCTGTTGGAATGGAAACTCCCCGTGAATATGCGGTAATTATGCTCAGAGAGAAGGCAGGGATATTATCCAGAATAGCATCTGGTTGGTTGCCGTACGCGAGGGAGATTAAGAGAGAGAGAGAGAGAGAGCGAAAAGAAAAAGAAAGACTAGAGAAAGAAAAAAAAAGTGTTCAGGTGTTAGAAATGCTATCGCATTAGCTGTATATAGTCTTTGGACAATAGCTGCGAAATCCTGCCAGATATATTTTCTTTTTCTTGTCATAGAGAATTATTTTGCACTGGCTAGGAGCTTACGGTCTGACAGTCACTTCGTGAAATGACACACTGCGCATTCGCCGACTGTTATCTTGTGACTTTACTGCCTTACTTGCGCGAAGAGCACTTAAGATGTGCGAGTGAAATGATTGACCCATTGAAACCCTAGAGCAAGAAAAGAAAGCACACGGACAGAGGGAGCACGCGACGCAATCAATGCTTTAATAAGCAACGAACATATTGCGTCCAAACGTGGGGCATATATGGCGCTCACTGCCCGGTTCCTTCGTTTTGGGCTAGTTGATTGGCCTGTGCGACAACTGGCGGTTGATGCGTCCTCTTGCGCGTTGAGCGTAAGTGGCGTGCCAACGCGTTTCGCCGAAACAATTTCTTTGACGAACGACCGGTGTTGGGATGGTTCCCCGAAACGATAGTTTGCGGTGCGTATTTCTCCCATTCGCGATACTCTGCAGCATGTATGTGAAGAACGATATGGTGTTTATGTGAATAAAGAGCGCGAAGCTGGACCTGACGTCATCCTCTATAGTTTCGTCTCGTGTGCATGAACGAGAACTTACAGAATCAAGTGTTCCTTCTCAAGTACGGCAATGGCACGCCAATTTCATCGTATACGATAGCGTTCCTAGATTCTTTACTTAAACGTTGCTGTCACTCTGCTGTAAGGTTTTTGGATATCGGCTTCTTGCGACACCTGTACTTGTTTAACGACGACACAAACAGTACGATCGGCAAAGGTAGTATACTAGATAAACATATGCATGCTTGTAAGAGACCGGGAAAATCTCGCACGTAAACAATGTACGCACGAACAACAGCCATCAGGCTCCGCTATTACGGAAATACTATGTACTATGGTTGCCGGTGCATGAAGTCGGGTCATCTGTGACAGAAAACAGTATATGTTTGTTACCCATCACTTTGAAGAAGGCAAAAATGAAAAGCTAGTGTTCTGAATGAGCCGGTGCTAATCTGGAGATTATGTTTTCTTTGACGGGCGGATTCAGCATACACAGTGGACACTGTTTCGCCGCTAAGTATACACATAAGGAAAGAAAGCAAAGAACGAGGTACAAAGAACGCGTCCCGTGTGCTCTCCGTACCAGCTGCCCCGCTTTCAGAGCAAGCATTGCGAGCTGGCTCGTCGGTGTGAAACCATAGTTGTGCTAGCTGTATATAGTCGCCCCAGTTGCGTTGAGCGCGACCAATGAACGAGGACTTCAAAAAAAGAAGAAAGAAAGAGTGCTTGTGTTGCTCATCCCGTCTTTCTATCGTCTCTGTTCCAGGCCGCTAAACGCATCCACACGAATCCACTTTCAGGGTTGCTCCTTTCTGCGCTTGTTTTCCTCCTGTTACATTGTTTATCAGACGTACGCTTTCTCATAGAAGGAAATCTATAGACGTTTCCTATGCGTACACTTAGTAACTGGGGAAGTGGGTGAAACAAATAGCACTGCACTATGTATTACTTGTTGCTACAGCTGCTGCACTCGTGCGCGTGTAATGCACAGTGACAAAGCTGTGCTCGGTGGTCGTTCTTCGCAGAGGAGCGAGAGCTTCGGCGTTGTTGCAGGAGTTTATCTTTCTGAAGGAGTTGCTACCTAAGTCACTTATGTAGCAACCTGCTTCGTCATACCGTTTGTTATGGCTACAAGCGCAGTCAAGCTACGCAGCAGCTATGTCAACCGGCGAAAGTATCTGCTACACCGCTACAGAAATGCTAATAGAGAAATACTAAGTTAAGTTTCATTGCAAAATTATGCTTCTAATATACAGCGACAAGGGGACTCTTACCGTGAATGGAGAAGGCCTGGCAGGCCAAAAAAGACTAAGACAATAGAGCAGGGTCGACATCACCGTCCGCTGCCCACTACGTCGTGCACATTGTCAGTACCATGTTGAGGCTATAGTTATTTATTTATCAATAGAGGAGGATAGCAATACGTTGCGGAGACATCAAGAGTCGGATTCACGAAGTTTTTTGTTTGTAAGCGCTTTTTCGGTCGCCTTCTCTAATACTATGTCCAGCATCAAGATTGACTGGGATTCCTCTTACGAAGAATTATGGTGCATAGGAGGAAAACATTTATTGAAATAAAGACAAGCAGGTGTCTTTCTGCTTGTGCGGGGAGGCGCCTTCAGTCCAGGATTCCTGCGGCATACGTTTTTGTGTATACGGGTCCAGAGACTCGACGCAGGAAGTTCTTCGAACAATGTTGGTTTAGTGCTTATTTTCTCTCCTAAGCAATGAATCTCTTTCTTCTGACCAGATTCAAAATTAATTTTAAAAGAATACATTGCCAGTCTAAATTGATTTATAAGATCGCCCTTTAACAGATGTAGCTATTAAAACTGCCGACGGGGTGACTAGTGTGGTAGGAAAAAACAGTAAACGCGAAGTCATAGTATACCAGAATATGGCGACCGTTTCTAGTACTGTCGATATGACCGGTACCTAGTGGCGCATCGAACCTAGGACGCTCGCTGGCATGCTTGCGAGAAACCAGCTGGTTTGCAGCACAGCCTTTTTATCAAATGGCTGCAGCCTAGAGCAAGACGATGATTGCACTGACATGAGCACTGCATTGCCGCGACCAGCGCTTGAGTGTCGGCCTATTGCTGTGTGTATGGTCGTAGCCGCTACGAACCGGATCGTCGTAGTCGGCCCAACTGGCAGAATTCGCTGTACTAAACAGATATTCAAGCCCATTCGGTTTCATCTGACGCTCGCATCAAAAAAAGGGCGGACTTCCTGTTTCGTCGTTCGCATGTGTAATGCGGGCGATCCGTCACAACGCAGCTCGGCCCGCCACGGCTGTAAATGTGGAAGAGGGGCTTGGAATTCACGTCGCGAAGTGGCACGTCACTTGTCTGTCGGTATGTGAAATGCGCAATCCGTGTCAGTCTGGATGCTGAGTCGACAAGACTGAGATGCGACGCGAAGAAAATTCGCGATGTTAGCATTGTGTTCCGTCAGACGACGTCGCAACTACTCGTCCGACGTTCTTTCGCGAGGCGTCGGCGTATGTGTATGACGCGTCGCGTGCGGGCTTTCTTTTCATGCTGTGTGGCCTTTATGTGTACTGGTATGGCTGCGTCTATACGCGGTGCAGCTTTTGTAATTTGCTGCGGATAAAGGAGGGCGCCTCTTTTTTTTTTTATCTCAATGTAGTGGGATTTTGGTCTAGAGGTATTTTCGTGCACCGATCGAGATTATATATATATATATATATATAACTTAAGCCCGTGTTTCGGTGCCTGGGAAAATAAATATCAGAGATCATAGTAGCAGGGCAGGCGAACGCGTAAGTATTCTTTCCGCTTATTATTGAATAACTACAGCATAAGTGTGTAGCATATCGAGCGTCGCATATCTTCCCTGAGCATAAATGTTGCTCCTCTGAATACACGCAATGCGTAATGCTTAGCGCTTGTTCAACGATGCCTCTCCCCTTTTGTGCGGTGAGCGTACCGTTAACGAATCATTTTATTTTGTTATTTCAAGTGCCACGTACGCACAATATTTGACTTGTTATTTTAGTGTAAACGCTTTGTTACCCGCTCACCCGCCGTGGTTGCTCAGTGGCTATGGTGTTGGGCTGCTGAGCACGAGGTCGCGGGATCGAATCCCGGCCATGGCGACCGCATTTCGATGGGGGCGAAATGCGAAAACACCCGTGTGCTTAGATTTAGGTGCACGTTAAAGAACCCCAGGTGGTCAAAATTTCCGGAGTCCTCCACTACGGTGTGCCTCATAATCAGAAAGTGGTTTTGGCACGTAAAACCCCAAATATTATTATTGTTACCCGCTCGGCACGGTGAAGACTGAGATTTTAGATTTAGGTGCACGTTAAGGAACCCCAGGTGGTCGAAATTTCCGGAGTCCTCCACTACGGCGTGCCTCATAATCAGAAAGTGGTTTTGGCACGTAAAACCCCATAATTAAAAAAAAGAAAGACTGTGAGATGCGCAGCGGGTTGCGCCAGGTGCGTCGGATCGTATCGATTAGGCGAAGAAAAGCTTCTAAAGCGATAGCAAATCGTACATGTTAAAATGATGGCATGTAGTACAACGAAATCTGGGAGAACAACTTACACTTAACGGCGTTCTGTGCACAGCGAACGGGTACCCAACAGTGAATATGCCATAATGTGCGCACTAATCGTCTGAGTAACGGCAACGTCTGTATACACGGGGTCATTCGTGTGGGCAGAAGAACGCAGGAAGAAAAGAAGCTTCTGGAAAGAGTCGTGCGATACTTTTTATGGGCTCGCATTGCTGCAAACGGAGCTATTATGTGCGCTTCTGTTTTGTTCATTCGGTCTTGAAAAAGGGGAAGTTTCCACGGAGTTTCCATAGGGTTAGTTCTTTACTAACTTGATAGCGCTAAGGGCCCCGTTTCGCAAAAAATCCGGTGTCGGAGTCTCGCATGCATCGGACGTGCTTTCGAGAAATATAATTCCGAACCGCAACCACGCAGGCCCGCCGCGTAACGCATAGGCGTTACTGAACTAATAATTGAATTACTCGAAGTAGAATCCGTCAGAAAAATCGTAAAGTACGACCTAAACACAACCTACAGTTATTCTGAAGCATAATAGCGTCAGATTGTTATTTGAGTATACCAGAAAACATAATTCTGTTACGCGGAAACGCAAACGTAAGCACCTTTTACAGCGTTTCTACCATTCACGGAGGGTCACGCCCCGCTCGGTTCCTCGCAACAACACCATCCAGATGGCGCTCGCCTCGGTGCATCCGGAAGAAAGCTGCGCTTGCCGGGAAGCGTGTGAAGCTGTCGGGGATTTTTGAGTGCCGTCGCGTTCCAGTCTTAAAGGAGAAGCTTAAGCGTCCTCCAAATATGTTAGCTTTCCTTTTTTTTTCTTTTTCGACAGAAATAATAGTGAAAGCTGCATTGCTGCCTCCCTCTCCCCTGCCCCACACACACGTCGTAGCACCCTCCCTCTTTCTGCATTCTTTCGCTATTTTAATTTCACGCCGTTTGTCTTCCAACCAGGTAACACAGGATTATTCATTTAAATTGATGCGCACTGCAATGGCACCGTAAACGACGGGACAGGGCTGAAAATTAATACGTTTATTTTCACACGAAGGAAAAAGAAAATCGCCGGTAAAGTTGGGCACCGAGCTTGACAGGCCGCCGACCCGTATATTTTCATTTCTTTCAATCATTCTACCATGTACGCATTGAGACCAAGGCCTAAGTATATGTTCGAAAACAAGAGTAACTTAATTGTGCTGCAAATAAAAGTAAGAACTAAAAATTAGAAACATCAAGAACGTTGAAATTTGTTCGTAATGTATACGCAGAGTGTAGTAAGTTCATCGCATACTACGCAATGACACAAATCACAGGCCCACGTATGTTGCCCGGGCGTCATGAGATAATGCCGTGTAGCCCTTTATCTGGCGAGCGGATCGATAGTTTTAAATAAGAAGAGTGTCTCGAGGCAACGTGTCATCGAAGAAACCCGCCGACGGGTGTCGTTCTTGCATTATTTTGCTTTCGTTCATATTTTGCTACCCAATCTGGCGATACAGGACAAGATAGTGTATGCATCAGTGCACGTATGCAGTGTATACAATGTACGTCTCCATGCAGTGGGCTGGTTCTCAGATAGCCTATAGCGTGTGTCTACCTCTTGCATATGCGTGGCGTCAGAAGGATTGCTCGGAGGAGGTTACTGCTGGCCAAGATGCGGCACTTCCCTTTTCGGATCGTTTAGCGATGAATGTGACATTGACGCGCGTAGTTGAGCGATGGCGTTGCAACGAGACTTATAAGCTATATGACGGAGCAGTTGTTTTGGTTATGCGAGCACGCTTAGCGTTAAGCGTAGCATTTAAGGCTGTAAAGGGACCTATAGCTAGCCCTATATATGAGTGTCTCGAAATTAAAGGTTCCTTTGAAGCTCGTGGTTTCGGTCGTTATCGAAAATTCTGCTCAAATTATGAGTGGAACACCCGTGGGCACATCAAGCCTCGCTGGTAGAAGGAGTATAAAGTGTACGCAATATATCCGCGCCGATGCATGCTAGCATTTAGAACACCGAATAGTTAGGTGGAAAAAAAAAGGAGGAAAATTAATAAACGGAGAGAAATTAGCTGTTAGGGCAAGGCGGGTATGTAGGTTGAAATCTTATTGGCTACTTTCTGATAAGCTAGATATAAGGGAGCCGGTGGAATCGTTGCAATGATAGCAACTTATCCGAGCTCCTACGGTGAAGGGAACATGTGTCGTAACTTCTTGTAATTCCATTATGTGCTTTCCGCAGGTCACGCGCCGCGCCTGCTCGACAACTGGCATTTTGCAGCTGCAGCTACTCGTTGTGGGTTCGACTCGCGAATGTCGCAGCCGCATTTGCATAGAGGATGAATTGAAGAGAGCCAGTGTACCGCGTTTTGGAAGCTAGTTAAACAGCTCCACGTGGTTACGGTCAGTGCGCAGCGCCTTTCGTATACTCCGGCTCTTGGTTTGGGACAATAAGCTCTTTAATTTAAAGGCACGGCATCTTACCATAAAGCACTCCTCGTTCTATAATCCTTTGGCAGCTGTCCCTTGGAATCTGCTCTCATGCGTGCTGTTACGTCGACGCTGTGACGGCGGACGCCAGGTACGCGCTGGCTGGGACCTCGTGGGAAATGCACGTGCCAGCTTCACGGGAGGCGGCACCGTTGCGCGGATAGCAGGAGAAATGAAGAGACGAAAGCAAAATGTCGGGAGTGTTCGTGATAGACGCAGGCTTGTTTTTGCGTTCGTGTTTCCTTTCCTTCCTTCTTTCTTTTCTTTTTAACTCACCACACTTCCTCCCTTCTTCTTCCTCGGTGCCCTTTCCTGGTTTTGCGCATTCGTCTCCTCTTTTCCACTCCGACGACCCGCTTTCATAGTACTTCACGGACAGGCGCGCTTTTAGACAGCTCGCTGCAGACACGTTTCTCGCCTCCATTTGGGCGCGCCGGATTCGTGACATCGTCGGTGACGTAAGGGCCTAGTGACGTCACGTGCCCCCTGGCGTGAGAGGCGTACGAGCCAAGACGTCCTGCAACGGCGCAGCGCGGGCTGCTTCCCCGTGGCGATGTTACGTGAGCCGGGACGAGACAGGGAATGCGTCGGTAGCTCAGGTGGTGACGTCACGATGCCGCACCTGCCAGTAGGCTGGTGACGCCATGAAACGTGCGTCGCTGCAAATGACGCCGACCGTCTTGCTGAGCAAGCATGATCGTCCGTCGGAAATGTCAGCCGCGCTGGCCTGTAGACCCGCTAGACACTTGCAGCATGGCGTTGGCACGGAGGCTAAAATTCGTGGTCCATGCTGCGTCGGCGTGGTCAACGAACTATTCGCACAACTCTTGCACAGCAGCAGTCGATGATGCTCAAAACGTATTCGCCCAAAAAGTGCCGCGGCTACAGCTCCAATGAGAGGTTCCGGCCATATAATTTTTTCATACGTACATACGCTCATGCGATTGCTATACCCTGCCGTGATTGGCGCGCCGTGTGATACAATCTCTCTCTCTCTCTTTCTTGCGCAGTTTAAACGTCACGTCGTGTCTATATCCGTGGGAATTACTTGATGGTGCACGCACCGCTTGCACCCGTTATTTTGAAGGGCCATTGCGAAATGGTATCAGGCATTCGTGATTAAAGAAATCCCGAATGCTACACACTAAACATTTTAACACCCTTAAGGGTGTAAATCAGTTTGTCGCCAGACGAACACCCTAAGGGTGCTGTTGTCTACACCCTACAGTTGGGGTGCCATTATAGCACCCTAGAGGAAGGGTGTCCAGGAAAATAAATTTAGGGTGTAGGGGTGCAAGTCCATATTAACACCCATCTATGTGGGTGTTGGAAGGGTGTACCCCTTTTACTTCTAGTGTGTATGGAAGGCAGGTTCGGCAGTACACGCCTTCAATTACTACTATGTACAGCGATCCACGCGTAACTCTCGCGTGTGTCCAAAGGTTCAAGTTCGGCTATCAAATGCACCATCGAACAGCCGGCCTTGAAGCTTCGATGGGCACACACACACCTATACGTGTGGATCACATTACATATTAGTAATTCACGGCGTATATTGCAAAATCTGTCTTCGCTGCACAAATACAACCTAGCAAATGTCACTTTTGAGCATGTATATCAACACCAACGGTTATCACGATTTCCAGATCCACATAGCATGCAACACAGACTGGTACTATATATGCTGCATTTTCAAGAAAAATGGAAATATATTTATTGCATGCTGCAATACAGAGTACAAGATATACATAAATCACAGGAAATATAAACATGCACAATCACCAAACACATCGGTAACTACAAGAACATGTACATTTCCCACAAAGGTATCTAAAATATATGTATTGATCAAATCTGTTATTAGAGAAGAAACTATGTATAGCGGCACTGAAAGAGCCTGAGTTGACCTCGCAGTGTTTCGGGCCACATAAAGGAATAAATTTTCAGTATAAGGCTCAATGAAAGAAAATTCAAGTTTTGATGCCTTCAAAAAAAAGGGATATTGCAATGGTGAATTAGGGAAGCAATTGAAAT
Organism: Dermacentor variabilis; assembly: GCF_050947875.1. Taxonomy (NCBI): domain Eukaryota; kingdom Metazoa; phylum Arthropoda; class Arachnida; order Ixodida; family Ixodidae; genus Dermacentor; species Dermacentor variabilis. The sequence goes on from NC_134573.1 coordinate 177,313,253, forward strand.
GCAGAGCAAACGCACAAGACACCTGTTATTTTGTAAGCTAATGTAATCGCAAAGCATTATGAAAAGTTTGGAAAGTCGATATAAGCATAACTGGCCAACATTTTTCGAACAGAAACAATAATTTCCAAGTGTAGACGTGCTTTAAGTGAGGCTTAAGCCAGCAGCATTATTGCTAAGTTTCTCTTTCTAACAAGATTACTTGAGCACGAAAAATATGTAGAATTTTTTAGTGCCTACATAGTTTGTCCTCTTTTGTGAAACGAGAGTTCTCTGTGCCAAAGGTGCAGTGTAGCAGATTTTCTAACTACAATTCCAGTTTCTATAAATTTTTGTCTTGTAACCCGAAGGCACTGGTACATATACAATATGTAGTTTGAAAATAGGTTCTTTTCTTACTATAAATCAAGAGTGAATATTCCATATTTGCTATTGTGTGGGTGCAAAGTGCAGTAGAAGGCCTGATAAAAGCAAACCACTGTTGAGTAAACGATTTTGCTGAGCACGAAAGGTGGACAGTGTTTTAAAATACATAGTACATTTATAAATTATTTGCACTTAGATGCAATAATACAAGATTAGGGCTTGCTGTAGCATGTGAGTATGCAAATTAGCAAATATGGTTTAATAAATTAGCCATACTCTGGTTACTAAAAGAACACAGGCAGTCATGTAAAAGATCAAGTTAAATATCACACTGTTAACATTTGCCAGCAAATGGTCGTAACAAACATTATAAATATACTGAAAAAGGTGCTTTCTTGGGATAGTTGGCAATTAATAAGAAAAAATTACGTACAGCGTGAATTACAAGGTCTGCGAGAGACGACAGACTGCGCTGACTTCCAATAATATTTTATTGCGTTGCCTCATTGTGTGTATGTATACAAGAGCGGGCATGCACAGAAAATGAGTCACAAGGGGTGTCTAACAGCAAGTTATTGTACCAAGCACGTGGTCACCTGAAAAAAAAACATAATTTCTATCATGAAATACAATACTTCACTAGGGTCAGCGTGATAGAGCGGGCACTAACGCACACACTACCCAGTTTTCTGGTGAAATTTGCTTCTATAATTTCCCGGATGACCTGTGTCTCGCTAAAACTTCCGTATCTTCAAAGAGGGGCACGCAGCCAGTTCCAGGGCAATGGATGCCGAAGTGGCCTTGAACAGTGTTATGGACGTTATAGTGCACGCTTAAACGATCATTTAGGCACCCGCCTGTCCATCCAACGTATTTAATGCCTCAAAATAGGGGAATATGGTAAACCAAATTCGTTGCGCATATCTCAAAACGTTGTCTGTGCCCGACAGAGCAAGAACTCTGACGCGATCCAGGCGCGTTTACACACTTACAGAGCTTTGCAGCTTTTCCGGGGTTGAGAAAAGGACTGTGATTCCTGGAGGTTGCCGAATCTTTTTTAGCCTATCGGAGACATCATGCACATATGGTGGCACTGCGAACCGATGTCTTTCAACCGGCTGGTTCCTTGACTGAGCAGGCTCATCACGGTTTGTGCCCCTCAGAAGCTGTTCCGCTATGGCTGAAATTAAGGCCAAAGGGTAGTCAACCCTAGAAAGGCGATCAGCCTGTGCAGCAAGACTATGTTGCATCTCGTGTGAGCAAGATTTATTGAGGCTGCTGTTAAGGATGCAAAACTTTTAATACCTCATTTAACGAGGTTTGAGTGTGCAGAGTTAAAGGGCAAGAGTGACTTCTTACTTCTCGGTTCGAAGCACCAGCCTCAGATCTACAAAGCGCGAGGAATCATCAATGGGGACCTCATGCGCTAGTTGTAGAGGCTTTCTTAAACATCTCCAAGACTCCCGAAGCAGCAGGCTCGAAAGTGTGATCAGTGCAATCAATAAATACCAGGTAGCCATTTACAAACCTGCACACTTTGACAGGAGATGCACTAGGTGACCTTCAATATCGAAATCATGAGCTAGATAAATATCACATAGTTGCGGCGTGAGGCATGATCCTATACAAACATCATTTATTTGTATATTGTGAAGGATCATGCTTGGCGCCGCCACTGATATTTATCTAGCTAATGATGATTTAAACATTCAAGGTCACCTGGATGCGTCTCATGTTGTCAAAGTGTGCAGGTTTGTGGACGACTACTTGGTATTTATTGATTGCACTGATCACGCTTTACAGCCTGCTGCTTTGGGAGACTTGGAGATCTTTAAGAGCTGCAGCCTCTAGAACAAATGAGGTCCCCATTGATTCTTTGCGCTTTCTAGATCTCAGGCAGTGCCTTGAAAACAAACAGGTGTGCTAGTGCTTTGAACCGAGAAGTAAGAAGTCACTCTTGCCCTTTAACTCTGCACATTCAAAGCTTGTTAAACGAGGTATTGTGAAGTTTTGCCTCATTAACAGCCTCAATAAATCTTGCTCACATGAAATGCAAGATAGTATCGCTGCACAGGTTGATCACCTTTCTTGGGCTGGCTACCCTTTGGCCTTAATTTCAGCCATAGCGGAACAGCTTCTGAAGGGCACAAAACGTGATGAGCACAGTCAAGGAACCAGCCGGTTGGAAGACACAGGTTCGCAGTGCTACCGTATGTGCATGATGTCTCCGATAGGCTAAAAAAAGGATTCGGCAACCTCCAGGAATCCCAGTCCTTTTCTCAGCCCCGGAAAAGCTGGGAAAGCTCTGTAAGCATGTAAACGCGCCTAAATCGCGTCAAGAGTTCTAGCTCTGTCAGGCACAGAAAAGATTTTGCGATATGTGCACCGAATGTGGTTTACCATATTCCCGTTTTGAGGCAGTAAATACGTTGGACGGACAGGCAGGTGCCTAAATGATCGTTTAAGAGTGCACTATAACGTCCATAACACTGTTCAAGGCCACTTGGGCTTTCATTGCCGGGACTGCCGCTGCATGCCCCTCTTTGAAGATACGAAAGTTCTAGCGAGACACAGCTCACCCAGTACATCATTGAAGCTGATTGCACCAAGAAATTGGGTAGTGTGTGCGTTAGTTCCCCCTCTATCACGCTGACCCCTAGTGAAGTCTTGTATCTCCACAGATAGATTGTGATTTTTTTTTCGTGACCATGTTCTTAGTACATTGACTTGCTGTTAGAAAACCCCTTGTGACTGCCTTTCATTTTCTGCGCCCCCCCATGACCCCTCTTGTGTATAAACACACTATGTGGCAACGCAATAAAATATTGTTGGAAGTCAGCGCAGTGTATGTCATCTCTCGCAGTCCTTGTCCTTCCCACTGCACATCATTTTTTATACTGCACAGTGAATATTAATTGATTCAAAATTAGAAAAATATAGTACACATCTGAGCTGCAAAAATGCAATTGATGCAGCAAATGACGTTTAGCTTGCCAAAAGAAAAAAATGTTCACGGTTAACCACGAGGTGCAGGGACTCCATTCTCAGAGCATCTTGACCAATAAATGCAGCGCATGGCATTGCTGGAATCTTGCGTCCTGCATTAGCAAAATAAGAAGAGAATCATGAGAGTTCAGTCTGTGCAATTACACATGTACACTGTGGAAAATTTGATAAGGCAACAAGCTCCTGAAAGTAACAAACTTAATTAATGTGACCGGGAACAATGCAAAGCTCAGGCAACTGGGCAAGACAGGTGAAAGGTAGGAGAAATCTTTATTTTGCAAATTTAGGAATTGCATTTACTGTGAACTCTAAACCACTGTCACTTTGAATACTAGGCACATACAGCAGCAAAAGCAAATAAATTTACAGTAGCCTTTTCACCATAGAAAATAAGAGTGAACTAAATTTAATGACACTACCAATGACATCTCTCAACAGACATTTGTCCAAGAGTGTGTATGTGACCTTAATATAAATTGACAAGAAATCTGCAATATATCCCTGCATTACACTTTATAAGTACTGCAGCTGAGAACCTTACGGGATATGGCACATTAAGACTGACAAGCACAAGACATTAAAAAAATGGCTGTTTTTACACAACATTATTACACTAGGAGACGAAGAGTAGTTTTACAGAGAGTGCACACAAAATGAAAATGAGGGAACCCCCACTGGCATTCTCATTTGCCCTGCAATACCTGCATCCGGCCCAACAATCTCCAACTCTCCAATGCAGCTTATTAGACCATTTCTGTATACTGAAATTTATTGTGTATTTCTTATTTAATAATTTGGTAAGAACTGACATTTCGGCATACTTTCCTTGAAAATTTAGCATGTGTTAACTATTTTCCTTAGAGCAGGCCCCTTTCTTTCAATGGGTTAGCTTGGCGATATGGTGAAAAGTAGTATTCCCAAAGATCATAAGTTTAAATAAACTTTTGATCTTTGGGAATTGTATATAAGTGTTCATATTCAATGAACCTCAGAACCACAACCATTTTTCATCCTGTGTTGCCACTACCCGCATGAGTCGCTATGGTTGCAAATTGGCTACCCACCCTCTCCCGCCTAAAAGTACGTTTTTCTGCATGGAAAATCACCACAGCATTGCATTTGATTGAATGAGTCCTCCTGTGCATGTTTTTTTTTCTCGTCTTGTAATGGCTAGGTTCAACATGGTCAAGTTGTCTGAAAACTGCCAAGCCCAAACCAATACTTTGTGTAGTTTCAAAATTATGAAACATTCATTTTTCAAGACTTGTCCCAAATTAAGCATGAGGCAGATTTTCATGATGCAAATGAGGAAAGGTTGTGCTTAGTGACAATGATAGGCCTACTATATCATGCAAAACTGTGTGAAATGACATATGCATGCAATATTCATGAGCAGCTAGCTCAGTACAAGAAATAGGCGCAATGCCTGCGGAAATATTTAACACCCATGAGAGGTCCTAGTTTCTTGTAATTTCTTCAAATCCCTTGCAGTCTAGATTGCAATCCGGCGCATTTTGATATTGTATTTGAAATAAAAACAGCTGAAATTTTAAGGTTCTGAGAATTATACAGGATTAAATTAAAGGTAGCAGAGTAATGCAACGAGCAAATAACAAGCTCATTGCATAGAGTAAAGAAATATTCCTTTCCTGCAAAACATTGGTAGCAGGAAGGTCATACGAAATTAGCACTGAATGCACAATAAAGAATATCATGCTGGAATGCTCCAGTCTGTGAATATTCTTGCACAAAGAAAATCCTCATTATGAAAGGCCATCAAGAAAATGCAAGTGTATGCTTTGGATCAGCAGTCATACCTGCAGTATGCAGGACAATCGGCAATATTTAAAAACACACACAACTGCACATAATATCAAGTTTAGGCAGCCAAGGAGCCTCAGAGTTTTAAATTATAACTTGACTTACTATATTAAACTTCACACCTATATCTACTTACAATGTTGTCTTCCCAACTGCTTCCTAGAAGACATCAACCATCTATCTGCCTGAAGGCGAACGCAAGTGGCTTGCTCTTGATGGAGGGCACTAAGGCTGGGCATTGTGATATTGCTGCTATCATCTGCATGACCTGCGAGAAACAACGCTCTAAGTTCAAGTTAAACAGCTGCTAATAGAATGAAAGACAAGATCACTGGCAATGAGCCTCGTTTTGATTTGCACGAGAAAAGCAAAAAAATATGGACTTTGTGCTGCTTACTGAAAAAGAAGCAAGCTTCCTTCCAGATGTTGCAGTCATGCATTAACATTGTCACACAGCTACACGTTTGTATGCTTATATCCTGCTGTTGCTACTCTGCCAGCATGCTTTGCATAGATTATTATTTCAAGTTATATTGATCATTGCGTTTTCTTCCCAATTTTTGGCAAATAGCACCAGCAAAGAAGTAGCTCACTTACACACACACTCCTTTATGAGGAGCGAATTCACATACACGCACGCACGCATGCATGCGCGCGCGCGCGCACACACACACACACGCACACACAACAAACACACAAGCCTCTGCCACATAAGCAGCTTCCCACGCTTGACACACTGAATTTTTTATCCTTTGACACTCCTACTGCTAAGGCATAAGAAAGCCTTCGTGTGACTAACCCCAAACTCCTCAACCTACACTTCCAGCTTAAACACTTTCTCGAGAGCCAGTACAAGCCTTCAAGCTTCCCCAGTTCTCCAAACTGTAGTTACGAATTTCAATAGGGCTATAGACGAGGCAACCTAAAGTTTGCCCGCGCGGCACCAGCGCCGAATGCTCCCCTATCGGACCGATAGAAGTTCCGAGGGTCGTCGCTGCGCTAGCACGCGCCCGTGTTCTGTACGGCGGGAGCGCTCGTGCGTGTGGTTTTTGCGGTGCCGAGTGCGACCTCATCAGCCAGGAAAGGTGGCACGCAATACTGATGTGTTGTTGATTGCCACAGCAGCCTCGAAAACACGAAAGGTCGTACGCCGCCCGTGAAGTTCTACAGATTTCCTGGGAAGTGGTACGAGAAGGACAGACGACAAGCATGGATAACTGCAGTGTGCCGAGTCAAGTAAGTCTCATACTTTCGCATTCGCGTGTAATATCTTGAAAGCGGAATAGTCATATGCCTGTTTTTAGTGCACGGCCGTTTGTTTAGTCGTGTCGCGTTGTTGAATTGTGGTGGCATCCGCCGTTTGTTAGCGGTAAATGCATGCGTGTCGCGCCGCTAAGCTCTACGACGCGTGCTCGATTCCCAGCCACGGCGGCCGCATCTCGATAGGGGCAAAATGCAAGAACACCCTTGTTACCGTGTGCTTTGATTTTTATGCATGTTAAAGAACCCCCAGAGGTTAAAATTATTCCTGAGACTCCCCATTACAGCGGGCCTCATAATGATTTCGTGGTTTTGGCACTTAGAACCCCCGAACTTATTTGATTGCACTGTGCCTTCCCTCGCGATCGGCATGGACGAGCTCAAGAGAATTATTTCCCTTTTCCAAACGCTGCAACTTAAATTACTAGTTGTGCAGGTAACGAAAGGGGCCGCGCGCCACTTTTGTGTGGTAGCAGACCACATTTAATGCAAGCCGCGGTTTAATGCAAGCACACGGTAACAAGGGTGCAAGAACACCCTTGTTACCGTGTGCTTTGATTTTTATGCATGTTAAAGAACCCCCAGAGGTTAAAATTATTCCTGAGACTCCCCATTACAGCGGGCCTCATAATGATTTCGTGGTTTTGGCACTTAGAACCCCCGAATTTATTTGATTGCACTGTGCCTTCCCTCGCGATCGGCATGGACGAGCTCAAGAGAATTATTTCCCTTTTCCAAACGCTGCAACTTAAATTACTAGTTGTGCAGGTAACGAAAGGGGCCGCGCGCCACTTTTGTGTGGTAGCAGACCACATTTAATGCAAGCCGCGGTTTAATGCAAGCACACGGTAACAAGGGTGCAAGAACACCCTTGTTACCGTGTGCTTTGATTTTTATGCATGTTAAAGAACCCCCAGAGGTTAAAATTATTCCTGAGACTCCCCATTACAGCGGGCCTCATAATGATTTCGTGGTTTTGGCACTTAGAACCCCCGAACTTATTTGATTGCACTGTGCCTTCCCTCGCGATCGGCATGGACGAGCTCAAGAGAATTATTTCCCTTTTCCAAACGCTGCAACTTAAATTACTAGTTGTGCAGGTAACGAAAGGGGCCGCGCGCCACTTTTGTGTGGTAGCAGACCACATTTAATGCAAGCCGCGGTTTAATGCAAGCACACGGTAACAAGGGTGCAAGAACACCCTTGTTACCGTGTGCTTTGATTTTTATGCATGTTAAAGAACCCCCAGAGGTTAAAATTATTCCTGAGACTCCCCATTACAGCGGGCCTCATAATGATTTCGTGGTTTTGGCACTTAGAACCCCCGAACTTATTTGATTGCACTGTGCCTTCCCTCGCGATCGGCATGGACGAGCTCAAGAGAATTATTTCCCTTTTCCAAACGCTGCAACTTAAATTACTAGTTGTGCAGGTAACGAAAGGGGCCGCGCGCCACTTTTGTGTGGTAGCAGACCACATTTAATGCAAGCCGCGGTTTAATGCAAGCACACGGTAACAAGGGTGCAAGAACACCCTTGTTACCGTGTGCTTTGATTTTTATGCATGTTAAAGAACCCCCAGAGGTTAAAATTATTCCTGAGACTCCCCATTACAGCGGGCCTCATAATGATTTCGTGGTTTTGGCACTTAGAACCCCCGAACTTATTTGATTGCACTGTGCCTTCCCTCGCGATCGGCATGGACGAGCTCAAGAGAATTATTTCCCTTTTCCAAACGCTGCAACTTAGATTACTAGTTGTGCAGGTAACGAAAGGGGCCGCGCGCCACTTTTGTGTGGTAGCAGACCATATTTAATGCACGCCGCGGTCGTCGCGTGCGTCGGGAAGCGGCAGATCGGAAAGCAGCCGCTCGAGAAGTGCGCGTTGTGTTTGTTGTTTGCCCATGCTTTCTAAGTATCTAAGTGTGCAAGTATCATAACTTGTAGTGGTACCACTCTTGTAGAATAATATATGCACACAATCACAGGAACGTTACCTTTGCAAACATATTAATGGGAGTAATTTAATCCCCACAACAAATAGGCACACATACTGTTTCATTTATATGCGATGCAGATGGAAGCGGCGCCAAACAGACCAATGGCAACCACAAGTTTTCTCAGCAGTCAGCACCACCGGGACATGTGCTTTCGTACTGCAGCGACACAGCTCTTGAGCAGTAGCAAGACACGTGTGAAACAGACTCCAGAACATGCCTTTGTGAAGTGACGGAACCGTCAAGAAACAGCCCAATGGATCTGCAGTCATCGAGTACTATGACAACAGAAGTTCCTGCTGCCAGTGTGACTTATGTTGTAATTGAAATAAAGGTGGCTAAATTTCTGAACATGGTGCGTACCTCTAACTCGACGTCGTCTACGATTTTGTCGGACACCTGTGACACGCACTTGGCTTTCACTCTCACATCACCGTCCACAATTTGTTCAACGCCGTACACGTTCGGAAGCAGACGCTCCCCTATCGTGAGGTTGCCGCCACGGAAAAAGGCTGTCGGCGTCGGCAACCTTCTTGAAACCGCACGGCGATCTTTGCATCGCTGTTGCGCAAGCAGGCGATCTGCCGCCGTCGAAAACGGAGCGCCGTGAGAACGAGCAGCGAAGAAAAGCGCGGACGGCACAATGTAAACAATCCGGAGATTGCGCCATGACGCGACCGCGCTGCTTGGCGTTTCCACATTGGGGCGCTGTCAGGAGGCGCAGTAGCGCCGCCTGGCCATGGTTTTCTCGTCTATAGGCGACAGCTCTCGAAGCGCATGCAAACTACCAGGAAAGACCTAAAGCTTGCATATGATACCTCTAAAGCACAACAACAACACTCCAAATTTTCAAAATTCATTAGAGCTCCTGAGGACAATTGCTATAAACGTAGGACGTCTCGAATAACCTGCTGTTCACAATTTCAGCGGTTGTCTGTATCAACGGAAATGTGGGCTAATGGGAAATTCACGTCTTTAAGATCAGAATTAGTGTAATGGTGAAACACACTACCAGATTTCTTAATCATTTATTTATGCTCTGGATGTAACGTTCCCTTTAGAATAACAATCAAGGATATCAATTCATCAGGGCAGAGGAGGGAAAAAGGAGGAAGCGTATACCTGATGCCTTCCCACTGATCCTCCTGAGAAACGGCGCCTCATACAGCAGTTGTCCAGGTTGGCTTGAAATCAAACTCTGGTTTCAGGCTGCAACACTCGCTGCACCAAATTGGAAGAGTTTTATTGCGAGTAAAACTCTACCGGCCTTATGCAATACATATGCACGCACAACAAAACGCACTCGCGCGCACACAAATATACGCACTCTCAAAGCGCAGACACAAAAGCACGCACGCGCACATTGATCAACACAAACAAGCACACATACATGCAGGCAGACACGCTATCACGTGCACGCACACACAGCGACCCACACAGAAACAAGCTCACAAAACACGTACGCACTAGACACACGCAAGCACGCCGGCCCATACAAACCGGCATGTACAGTACGCGAGCGCGCGCGCACGCACGCGCACACACACACACACACACACACACAAACACACACACGCACACACACACACACACGCACACACGCACGCACACGCACGCACGCACACACGCACAGACAAAACGAGCCGAAAACATGCTAAAGGCGCCCGGCAAGCAGCAACAGCAGCACGCGACTGCATCAGGGAGAACCAATACCGCGCCAGTTCTTTCGAAAGGTGGCAAAGTCAGTCGTCCTTCTTCTACGCGACGCAAAAGTGGTAGACCACATTACAAGAAGCCACGCTGAACGCACAAAAGAATCACATCTACGAACGTTCAAGCGCTGAGAAACAAAGCGTAACTATGCAGGCGCACCGCGCCCGATATAAGAAGGGGCGCGATCGAGGTAGTTAACTTGCCCTACTAGGAGTGCAGCTGCTCTTGCTCTTACATTAGTGAATTATGCTACGAGATCACAGTAAGAAACTTCTAGAGCGAACAAAAACACGTAACCGACCAAAGAAATACCAAATAAATGGGCACTTGCCTGAAAATTCCCATTCCGCCGACACAGGGCACATTGCAACTGCTCGTCTCAGCGTCCGTGGATCCATCTTCCAGTGCGTACGAACGCTTTGCTTTGAAGTGGAGCACGAGTAACACACAGCACGGGCCACACCTTTTTCTACACCGCGCACAAAACTAATCACACGTGTAAAATTATTTCGCATAGCGCGAGACGCGAACGCATTTCATGTAGCGAGAGAATGCAATAAAGGCGTAGCTTCCGCCTTCCCGTCCTGCCACGCGCCGAAGTGAAGGCATGTGACCGTACAGCGTCCTCCCATCACTTCCGGTCGCTTTTCATTGGGCAGGGGGCGGCCGCGCAAATTGAACGTTTATTCTGACAGGTTTGCTTGCTCGTATGGCCGCCTGTTTGCTGCTCATAGAGTTTCTCACTACATTACCAAGAGGGGAATCTGGCGCTGCTGCGCTGTGGTATGCATGGGAATGCCGGTATATTGTGGATTCGGATTGGCATCGTTCTCGTAGAGACAGGACACCTTGAAGACGCGCTTGGCAAGTACCGTTCCGTCTGTCACAATGATTCATTTTCTACTAGAACAGCACGTAAAAAGCTGTTTTAGCTTTATTATTACGCGAAAACAAGTTTTGTTTAACTATGAGAACTTGTTATTGTGTGTACGACTACATCTTACGTAAAAAGTTTCAGCGGGCCGCTAAAGTTGGAGGACAGACGACAAGGTTTGCGCTCGCTTTGAAACAGTTGGTCGTCTGTTCTTGCTTTTCTTCGCTTGGTCATGCATCGTGGGTGAGTAAAGATGTAATATGCGTGAATGGAAACATTTTATGAAGATTTTACTTTGAGAACGCGTTATTTGCGTAGCCATATCCACGTTTTAGACGAAGCCTCTTACAACATCAGCCAACACGAGCCTCGCAGATACATATACCGTGATTCCATGACGGCACGGTGCCCCCTTAGGAAACTCCCATAGACGGTGGCGCCAGATTACCCTCTAGGTGTTATAGTGAGAAACTCTATGTTGCTGCTGCTTCGTTCTGGTCCCCAACTAGAGCGGTGAGGCGGGTAGTTGTTACTACGTTTTGTGCCGAGCATTTTTTTTTTGGGGGGGGGGCGCAGTCTGTGCTGCATGACTGAGGGTACAGTACACAAATGGGGACCGTGAGCGAGACGATCGGCGCTCTTCTGCTGGTGCGATTAGATTATTTGCTGCGTCCGAACGAAGCAACCTTGCGAGCTCACAGCGTAGTTACAGCGATATCCTGGCTCGATAAAGACCCTCACATCTTGGTCGTGCGACAGCGACGCGTAAGCATTCATGAGGCGACTAAAGCATGTGTTTGTAAGAGCGTATGCTGTGGATAAGCAATTACATCTTTGACGACACCAGCCCCTAATATATAGGCTGAGCCTTACAAACTGTGTCCGAGGATGCGCTTAGAAAGCAGACCAGCAGCTTAGTAAAACTCTGAATAACTTAGGCAAGGTACGTGGAGATTCGGATTTGAGAACTTCTAGCGTGATCTCGCCGCTTTAAATGTCTTCGTTATGGCTTCACCAAGCAAATTGTGCGTTGATGCCATTGTACAGCAGAGGCTCGTCTAACAGCACGTCCCTGTTTGTTCAGCAATGTGTCCACACAGCTTCTTTAATTTCGCCACTTTTCGTTGGGCTTTTAAGGACACCGAAACATTCGTGCAGAATTGTGCAAGTTGCTCGCGCGTTTCCATTCTGCTATTGCAGTTTGTCTTAGAAGTGTTTAATTGCATGATAATATAATTGTGAGCACAAAATATAGTGATAATTAAATTGTAAGTGAAAGTGCGTACATTTTCTCAATGATACATTTTGGAGTGGCCATCATGTCAGTAACATCAGAATCCTAGAAAAAGATCGACAGTCACTTAGGAATGCGAAAACTTAATGACTTCATGGATGTACACTTGCAATTACCACGTGACCGTGATACGTCCTACATTGTCACGTGTCCTTTACAATTCTACCTTCATCTGCCGCAATCCACCTTGCTACAGTTTGTACGAACCTTAACCGAATTTATTCCACCCTAATACACATTATTGACCCATAATTGCTCATAATTAACGTTGTTCTATTTACTACCTTCTGTATCACTACTGACGTCATACAAGACGCTGATGACGTCGCATTTTATTGCTTTATTTTACAGACTTTCAAGGCCTAGTAGATACAACAGAAAGAAGGGGTGAAAGCATACAATATTTGCAGTGCAGGGCAAGAATAGAAAATCAAACTGTAAGACACTTTGAACAGCGATGTTGAATTAGTGGTGTCACAAATTGAGACTGTGGAGGCGGAAAGGCGGTTCCATTCAGTGGCTGTTCTTGGCAAAAAGGAAGAATGGCACATGAATTTTGTGTTGATGGTCCATGCGAGACGAGATATAACTTGGTGGGGTGAAAATATTTTCTTTAGGAGAAAGGTTAAAGTACCATATTCTATGAAAAATACAGAGAAGAAGGTACCTACGACGTAACCAAAGGTCAGATTGACCTAGTGTTCTTTTCAGGGACGTGACGCTAGAATGACGTAAATAATTTGAGAGAATAAAAGGGCGGCGCGATTCTGAATGCTTTCAAGGGAAATGACAACATTGGCATGAGCAGGGTCCCGTATGGATGGTTGTTGCGGAGAACGCAAACTTTCCTACCTGAAAGTCCATAAAATGCTTTCGCATTAAAAATGCAATACATACACACCTTGCTCAATGCGTGGACGTGTACACGTTACTTAGGTTTATGCATCAATGCGTTCAACACCCTTCAGTCGCTGATTTAACACCCTTCTTCTAGTAAAGTCGCACCTTATGTGTGGTATACACCCTTGTGATAGGGTGTTTTGACACAAAAGGGTGCTAAAAAGGTATGGACGTGGGTGTAAATTTAGAAAGCACCCCTCCCAACACCCATAAGGGTGTAAAAATGTTTAGTGTGTAGAGTGATAAAACGTGTGGTACTTCTGTACGTGACAGTTTTATGCTTTCTTCGACACATGAAGAAACAATTAGCTACCATGCATACTGCACCTAATTAGGCCATGGAGAGAAACCTAATGAAGTGACTGCTGCTACCGGAATATCGGAATCAAGAAGCACATACCCGAGCGGGCAGAAACGACCTTCTCGGTAGAGTTCGCGACAAACTATGAAATGTTGCTACTTCAGCTTTGAGCACTTTCGCCGCGGGAGAGCCTTTGTGCCTAACGATGATCCAGAGGCTGGAAACCCAGACGCTATAAGCTATAGAGAGTGCCGTCGCACTAACCCTGCCAGGCATTTTTTACCTGCTATCGCTGCAGATTTCTTTCCTTACTTCGTTGCCTGTTCCCTGTATGATGCGCATTGTGTTTTGCTTCTTTAAGGCGTATATACTATACTAGAAGTAGTAGCACCCGTAATCCTCAACCAATCATGGGATGAGATAGCTATATGTTTGTATTCGTAGTAAAAGCGGTACTTTTGCTGTTCGGGCTGGTGATTGTGTCTCTGCACTTAACCTTCATTATTTCTCATTGAGTGCACTGATCTTTTCTTTCTACGTGTCCCAGAAACGTCTGACTGTTTCGTGTTTGACAGAGAGAAAGAATGATGCGTATTTACAACCAGACATACCTCTGGTGTGTTACAATATACTGGGATACGAAGATGATGGATTCGAAAAAGAAATAGAAGAGAGGCAATCGAACGTTGCGTGCGCACATTTGTTCAATGGGTTCCATTCGCGCGACCTATGCTTGTGCAACTCGTGCCTCTGCAAGCCTTTTGTTGTACAGCGTGAGCTCGTGTTTACTTACATTGGCAATGCTATGAGAAAATGACTATATAGTCGGAGTTCCGTCACCTAAAGCGCGCACTTTGCGTTCGCGTGCCAAGGAGAGAAAAGAGCGGAACGTTTCATGAATCGCCGGCTGCGAAGTTTGCTACATTCATTAATCACCGTCCTTAGCGCTGTTCATTTCCAAGCGTGAAGACAGGTTCCTTTAGCCCAGTTCAGTTTCCAGCGCACTGCAAAATTCCTTGGAATTCTCATGACATCCTTTCTCGGTGCGTTGGCAGTAGCGCTCACAACAGATTATACTGACGTACCTCTCAGAACACCCACGAAGCTGCTCGCCGTACTTCTATTGCGATACCAACTATGTAAACACTGAAGGCGCATTCCTGCCTTCGGCGTCGCCGTCGCCGTGATGTTCTGCATAAAGTCCAAGAGCGATGAAACCGTCGCTGTCCTACGTATGCTCTATGTTCCAGTGAAAGCGTGCAAGGGTGAGCCGCCGAACTCGGCCCAATCTTACGTTTGCGAGCGAGAAAGCGCGCCCTCTTCTATCACACGCGAGGCACGGAGGTGAGGCGGGGGAGTGGAGGCGGTGGGGCGTTCTTCTTCACCGGCGGCTGCGGCTTACGGCGCGGCCGTGTGGGCGACGTATATTGAAAGCGATCCACGACGTGGCCAAAGTGCGGGCCCACGCGGGCCTCATCTTCAAAGCGATCTCTGATGTTTGAAGAGCGCGCGTAGTGCCGCTAGCCTCGTAGCTTGTGTGCTTTGGACGTTTAGTTCGCGTCGAAGCGAGAGATGCACGAATGTGAATTCGATCGCTGCTGCTGCCGGGATTTTTCACTCCAGCGTTTTCAGAGCGAGTTTCCACGATCATGGAGCAAGATGTGTTCATGTTTGCCTGTTCGCGCGCGATACCGTGCTTGTTAATTTAGTTAGTAAGCGAATGTTTAAAAGTTTATGCGGTCGGTAATACTACTGTCCTTACTTCGTGTAGCTACCTACCAATTTGCTATCGCAGTCGATGCTTCGCCTTTCAAACGACACTGCAACTTTTTTCTTGTTGCGTTTATTGTTACAAATGTTCCTTGAGTAGGCAGGCGTTGTGCCCCTTCCGGTGGCAGTTGCCAGCCTGCTCGTCGCTTTCCCTTTCCTGTAAACTGTGTATATGTGTTCAAAACAAATAATAATAATAATTCCTTTTGATACATGAATACCTTTTTGAACATCTGTCTTTCTTTTTCTTAAACTTAATTTGGTTTATCCTGTTGTCATTTGGCTTGTGTAGGCTGTGTTCTCTTCTTTCTCGGTAAATAAATTTTGAAAGAATGCTGCAAGTGATGAGTGACACCTACTCACCTATAGCGATGGCCCAGCATACGAGTGCCGGCCAATTACGAATGAAACTGTGCCTGCGAACGGCCTTACGCGGCTTCCTTATTGTATGTCGGCTGCAGGACTCCGCTGCGCGCTGCACCATTTCCGAGGTACAGGGTTTTCGTGAATAGTTGGGCCGCGAGAGAGAGCTGACAAGGAAGTCGCGTCGCAAATCACGGTCTTGACAGGCACTGGCTCCCTGCCACTGAGCAAAACACGAAGGCCCGGAAAGCGGGGGAGGGAGACGCTTGTTTATTCCTTCATACGTAAGGGGATGTTCAGACGAGGAACGCAAGAGTGGTCTTTCATGGTCTATATTCTGCGGCTTCCTGGGATCGTACGCGGAACTCAGTGTTTGTTGATGCTCTCGCCACTGTATTCAGTGTTATTCGGTTCATATTGCGATTTAATTTTTGTTTGCTACGCAACGAGGGGTAGCCCGTGCCACCTAAAGGCATCAACATCTCCCTTGAAATCATGTATAAAAAATAGAGAAGATAAGAACAGAAAAGGAAAAAGACGCACTTGAGCGAAAGGGAATGAATACGCGCTACGACACCGAACTTCGCGCCTACAACAAAGTTTTGGGTCCACGACACGAGGGGTCAACATACTTCCACGTCTCTGTCTGAAACGCGGGCGAAATTTGCATAGGGAAGCCTTCCTGCAGATAACGAAGGCATGGTTGTCACCCAACGCAGAGATGGCATAAAAAAAAGTGAACAGAAAAAAAAACGCGGAGAAAAGAATAAAAACGCAGTCAAGGGGTAAGGAAGAAAAAGAAGAAACGAAAAGAAGTGGAAGGAGGAGATGAGAAAATACGCGGAACGAGTGCCCAGACGGATCTCGTTCGCAGTTTGACGTTGTGTTTATCGCCACATGGCTTTCTGGAGTTGGTCTCGTTTGGGAACGCCGCTCCTTGCGAGGGGGGCGGGGGTTGAGGGGTGGGTAGGCGCAGCAACGTCGGCAGATTTTGTAGTTTTGCTTTCAGCGCTTTCCGGGAAGGAGTCCTGACCTCTAGATCTCTGATGGCAAGATGTTGATCTCTGCACGTATTTTCTCCTTTGACATCTCTGCGTCCTTGTTTGTTTGCATTCTTGGTGAAAAACGAATTCTGGCTCCGGGATTGGTGTTGACTGACGGATCGTTTGGTTTTGTTTGGCCGTTTGATTGGCGTTCAAGATACCCATGCGCATACACGGTTCTTCTTGGTTTTGTTCGAGGATTCGACGTATTTAGCTCTTACTGCAGACGTTGCCACCATACGTCGCATCTGAAATCGGCTTGGAAATTTGAAATGTGTCAGATAATCGTATGATGAATGTATGTGCGGCGTGCATGGCGCGGACGAAAAGGTTTCGTCACATCCGATCACACAGACGTTGCTTTGTGCAGCATGTGACCAATCCTGAATTCACTTGGAGAGCGCGGCAGTTATATTTCGCAGGATGTGACGAAAAGGTTTCGTCACATCCGATCACACAGACGTTGCTTTGTGCAGCATGTGACCAATCCTGAATTCACTTGGAGAGCGCGGCAGTTATATTTCGCAATTTCGGTCGATGTTGCGCTAGATCTATTCTGCAACATTTGATTGGCCTTGCAACATCGTGACCTCGCGCCCTGCGGATGTGTGGGCCGGAATTCAGGATCTGTTTTTTTTTTCTTTCTGTGTTCATTTCATATCATCGCTCGCGCCAATTGGCGGATCTAGGCGATAGCGGTTAGTCTGTGACGTACGAGCCAATCGCAGAGGACGTCGATCAACAGAGAATGACGCGAATCGTCACAATTCGCGCAGCGAACATCAGGCGCCAGGCTTCAACCTTTACATGCATGCATGGGCCAACTTTGAGGAAATTATTTTTTTTTATTTCTTTGTATTTCATAACTTCTTTATCTTTTCTCGACAAGTTCCACTGGTCGGGGCTCATAACATGCCATGTTTAGCGAAAAGTCGTTAGATGATGACGATGATAATGACGAATCGCCCGAATTTTTTTCTTTCTTATGTTTATAATTTTTCGTAGGCGTGTTGCTTACTAAATATTAAGGGAGAGGGAGTGAGCGAGGTACGGAGAGAGAAAGGAACGGCAGGGAGGTTAAACAGAAGGGACTCTGCGGTTGGCTACACTGCACAGTGATCGGAGAAAGGAGATTAGAAAAAAAAAAAAGGAAGGATAAGGTGGGAAGAAAAAAGAAATAAATAGAGTAAATGCTATCTATTGCTTTTAGCTGCGTCCTGCTCGCGCAGTGAAGTCGTGCTAGCTCAGGTGACGTATTCTCGGACCATCCTTCTCGGCGATATCGCTTTCAGTGCGCACTTATTGTCCGGTTGGGCAAAACTGGACGAACTGATTGGCTGGTTGAGCACTGTGTTAAACGAGGGCAATACTATCGCCGAAAGTGATCGTCCGAGCGTACGTCCCCGCGTACGTCCCCTGTACTGCATACTTCTGAAAACTCGATTTCTTGGTAGTAGGAACTCAAACCTAACAGCAAAAGGCACAAGGCAGACTCTGCTGCCACGCTTTCGCTATGACGCTGAAGTTTCCGCCTCTTTCACCGGGGCTCCCGTTACTTAGGCGTAGTAAAAAGAGAGGCTATCGCTTTCAGCTTGACTCACCACCTGAACAATTAGGCAAAGTGCAGCATGAAGAAGATTAGGAAAATGTCTTTGCGTTTGATGAAGGGTTCGCGAACCCTCGCAACTTTGCTTTTCCTCTAATTGCTTCTCCCAAAGACTGCTGAATCGAGTGGAAGAAGCCACTACGATATCTGCCAAGCGCACAGCAACCTCTCTTCCATACTATTCTGTGTGTTTTCTATTCTTTTCAGGGCTTACCTGTTAGCAGAGTGCTTTTCTGCTTTTCTGTTATTGCAAACATATATGGCTATATAGTCCGTGCCAAGCACATGCGCGATGCCGCGAAACTAGCACCGGCAAGGCAAGCATGTGGCCGAAACGGTAACGGTGTGCTAAAACTCCAACAGTTAGTGTTCCGGGAAGGCGTGCGGAATTTGCCTCACATTTCTGCGAGAGGTAGGACTGGTACGTGGACACATGGTGACATATTTGGCGCAGAGGGACACGCTCAGGCCGAGCCATTGCCTGCCAGGTGTGCCTGGCTAACCCTGCCTGTAGCAGGATCACTACCACCGCTACCATCTTTGTCAGTATACTGTCTGCTGGAGCTCCTCCTTTTTTGTAGCTCCCGAGAGTACTTAGTGTTAGGAATGGCCGTACGGGGTGACAACGTGCCAGCTATTTCAGCCCGCTGCACGTGTTCCTATCCAACCGGACGGGGCGCACTTCAGAGAACTGCGAATAAACCGGCAGCCACGTGGCGCGGGGTCAGCTCAGGAATGTGGTAGCCGGCCGCTGCACCCGGCACAAAGCAGAGTTCTACGAAGCTCCTCTGACGTCGGCTCCGGACCTTTACACCTGTGTGTGTGTGCGGCACTGAAACCTGTGCAACACGTGTTTGTGAGCCCTCCTCCAAAAGGGCGGGTCATCTACGGTGACGTCGAACGATGACTGGACGAACGTTTCCGTCCACTGGGAATCTAGGGGGGACCAAGTGCTTATAAGCAGCGTTTGCCGGTTGCTAGAGCGTGCTCGTTGAGTGGTCCTCGTAGTGAGCTGCGTGCTCGTTGTCATGCTCGAAATGTACTCGTGAGCTGTGTGCTCGTAAGCTGTTTGCTGTATGTTAGTCTTGCGGGCTCCATATGGGAGTCACGCTGGACTGTCGATGTATGTCTTGTCTAAGATGTAAATAATGTAAATAAATCCTGTTCACCGAGTTCCTCTCTACGACCTTCAACTCCTTCAAATGGTGGCAATGGCGAGATCGTACGACGACTCCTACATCTGGTTGACAGCGGTGGGATCGTCCGACGAATCTAATAATAGAGAGCAGGACGTCCGCAGGAAAAAACGGTCTCTGCTCAGCTTTTCCCGATTGGCTAGTGTCGTTCGGAGCAGAAGTAACCGCGGCTGATTTCTCACGCGGTGCGTTGGCTTTTTTTGTCGGCGACCTCCTGCGAACTTCTGGCGCTGAGAAATGCAAATCTGTCGCATGCATAATAGGTTATGCAAATCGTGACGGCATCACGGATGGGCAGGGTTCGCCTTTCTCGTTTCGGATTGGTCGCCCACGCCGACAAAGTTCACGGTGCAAACTGGATGCTTAGAACTACGCGCGCCTTGTGTTTTCCGGGGAGTTAGCGCCGGGATTGAAGACAGCGGCGGAAGAGAGGATGCGCACCGCATGGCGATGAAGCTCGCCCACCACGACGAGCCCCGGGTGCTCATTATGCGATTCGGTTTAAGCTTAGCGAGAGGTTCCCAATGCGGATGTTTAGGAAGCGAAGAGACCGTGACAGGACACACTTCGGTTGTCGGTATCGTTTTCCTGCAGGTTCTGTTCTCAACCTCAAACGTGAAGAACTAACCAAACTTATGGCCTTTATTGATATGTGCTTTTTGATAACACGGCATCAAGGCCCTGACACCTTTTTTTCCGCGCCACAGAAGTTTGTGGATGCTGATATTGACTAGGGGGTTACCGCATGATATCTATTCTTGTGTTTAGTGTTTAAAACTCTGCCCAGTGGCATTTCTTCACTCCATCCACTAATCTTACAGAAACAAAATATCGAAACAAGGAAAGGGAAATCTTGTCACCACGGCGCTGATTGTTCAGGTGTCAGGTAATCGTGCAGAAATGGAGGATGGTAAGGCACGCAGATCTGATATCTTTTAGCGCTGCTCATCCGCGATGCCGGCACGTTTGACGCCACTCGCGGCACGCCGTGAGGGAAAGCAAACCCGGTCACGCGGAACGATTGACGCCTCGCCACCTGCGCAATAGGTCGCGTACAAAGAGACATCGAGTATGCCGGCGCTACGTATGCTTCGCGAATTCCGCGTCGTAACGACAGTCGCTTCCACCGGCGGGGGGGAGGGGGGGGGGCAAGTCGCGCGGCTGCTCTGGCGCGGATCAGGGTGGCCATCTTGGCTCGTTGGTGTACCAATTATATGGGATGTGTTCAGCGTAGCGTAACTGATACATGTACCCGTACTTCCGATGGTTGCAAGTTAGCCCTGTGTGCTTCCTGTTCTTCCTCCATGTCCGCGTACTAGCTCTTCTACACTGAACTCTTTTAGTACAGAGTAGAGTATAGAAACGACATGGTTGTACATGACTCCTATAAGTGCTGCTGCTCTCGCGTTTACTATAGTGTTGCGGAGCAGGGTAGCTAACCGGCTCAATTCGGTTAGCCTCCGTGGCTTTCCCTTATCACTCCGCTCTCTCTCTCTCTCTCTGTACTCTTCTTCCTGGAGCGTGATGGCCGTAGTCAGCCATTCACGCTAAAAGATTATGTTGCCCAGTCGTAATGTTGTGCATATAATTAGCGAATGCGACCGCCGTCAATGACAAAAAGCGCGCACGAAAGAAAACCTTTCTTAATTCGTCCCAAGAGGCTGAATGGACACAGCATTTTGTTGAGAGTGTTCGAAAAAGACTTCGAAGGAGTTGAAAATTTCCGTTCGTTTACGTGCTGTTTGCTAGCGGCCGAATTCACTCGTAAGTGCTATTTCCTATCGATCGGCCGCCTTCCCTCATGATACGACCATCATTTCAGTTGGCTATCACCTGCTGTATAACAATTGTTCTAGCGTAAGTACTGTTCTGTGAATACAGGCCCTGTTCTGTATGTGCGGTGTGCGAGTGCTTTTTCGGTGCATCAGTTCTCACTCCTGTCGATGCCGCTTCACTGAACTATAGCGACAGATTTGGCAGTATTCGATTGCCCTCTCCCGTTATTTTTTCACTCACTCTCACTATGGGGGACGGAAAGTTGATGTATAATTTGGGAACGTGTTTCTGGTGAATTGTACTTTGCTCGATGGCTTGTTTGAATGCGAGGCACCGTTCGGTTTCCTCTGCCTTCTTGTATTCTACGAGGTAAAAAAAGAGAATGTGTTTCTCGAAAACAACAGCTCAAAAAGATTGTTGAAAAATATGAGGACAGTAGAGACAAAAATGTTAGTTCATGCGTTAAGCTGAAATGCGCTCCCTATTGCATTATAGGCTGATTATGTCACTGACGTGCGGCTTCTTCGCGTGGAAATTTGACTTTCTTAGGCGGAGTGACGTGATTACACGGTTCGTATGGTTTGTAACTTTTTTTACCCCGAAAGGTGGTCGCAGTCACCATCATAGGGTGACAATAACTGCCCTCTTCTCATCTTTAGAAAGAAAGAAAGAAAGAAAGACGTGCCCTCGACTCAAATCTCACGAGAGGGTACGTGTATTCTGTCTGCTAAAAGGCACTGTTGAAATGGAAGCTTTGCATGGACACAATTATTTTGTAGCGTTTAATGACAACACATGCCCTTATCTAGCTACAAACTACAGTGCCCCTTAAACTGAAGGCTTTAAGGTCAATGACTGCACTAATATTGGGTGTTGTTCTAAGAAATAAACGCTTTTTGTATTTTTCAAAAAATTTTCGGCTTTCTGCATTGTTCTCCAAAAATCAAACCGGGAATTAGGATTAGTCTTTTCGCACCATGTCTACTAGGACCTTTCTTCCATTCCTTTGGATTTGGACCTCTCATTAAGTCCTTGGCTTATCTCCTTTCGCAGTGATTTACAGTTCGTAACTGCATTTATGTCTTCAGATCTAGCTGTTGCTCTTTTCTGTTTCTATGATTTCGTTGATAATTTCTTTCTGACGAGACAGGACTGCGTCTGCGGACCATCGAACAGAGGTAACGATCTTAATCCTGTTCATCCGAAGTAGTAAAAGAGATCGACATGTAAGAAAAAAAGGTTTTTCTTAGAGACGCCAACTTTCATGTTTAGCTGAAGTTTGAGAACGGTGACAGAGGCTGTATCAGAGCGAGTCGCCGGCGAGCTTGGCGTGATGCCAAGTCATCCAGTGTTGCGCACTTGCGGTGGCGGCGACAATGATGCTTAGTCCGAGAATCGACTAACCGTCTGTCGTATCTAGTTGATACACGCTGGCAGCATCCAGGAAGACGAACCGCAGAATAGCATGCCTTTATTGCATGGCAAAGTAACAGGACATCAGCCTGGCTGCCGCTGAACAACTACAACGTTGGGTTATAAGTGGCCGCATCAATGCAGTGGCAGCTGCTTGTAAACATATCTATGGTAAAGAGCTGATAAGCCCTGCACGAGAAAGCCGTATGTGGCGTTATCACAGTGCGTCACCGATATACCACACCGTCGTTTCTGACTGAAACGGCAGTCAGCCGAGTCGAACAGTCGACACGCTACTTTCGTTTCTGTATCTTGTCATTCAATGTGTTATCGCAAATATTTTGCGGACGTGGTTTCGCGAGCTTCCTCTCCCGTTGTTCCCGAACCGTGCATTAGGGTTACAATAAAGATAGCTCGTGACAACCGACGGTTGGAGTATAACGCGCTGCTTATGAAGCGCACGCGATTAATGCCACATGCTGCTTGGATTCGCATATATTTTTGGTCAGAAACATTGACCTCAGTATCTGTACGCAGCAGTGGTATCCTCAAATGGACGGCGCACGAGGTGTGTGCGAAGAGGCCACGCGGAAGTTTGTGCTTGTGGTTCAGCTGGTGCCTTGCAGGTCGCCGATGTACATGAAGTAAACCTTGTCGTGTGATTCTGCACTGTTATCGTCGTGCTTTATCCAGGTAGCATTTTCTCCTTTGCGCTGCCTTATAAGATAAACCTAGCCGACGAAAATTTCAAGACTTCCTCTGCGCTTCTCATCGTATACTGTTTATGTTGGCTCGTTGAACGGATGTGCTACGTGGATTAATCATAACACGAGTCGTTTTACAGTTGCTGAGCGATAACAGCTTCCTTCTGGTTTTCCTCTTTTAAGATTACACGCGCACACACGCGCAAACGCATGCGCGCGCCAGCAAGCAAGCGCTTGTGTGCATGCGTGCGTGTTTGTGTATGTGCGCGTGTCCGAGAGTGTGTAAAGCGAGTTATAAAATAAGAATCGTTAATGTCCAGTTGAACGCCACTGAGCGGTCCTTCGAGTCATGAACTCCTCGCGCGCAAGCGAGCGCGTTGAGACTGTTGGCGCGCTTTCATTTGGCCTAGCGCAGCTATAGGACGCAGGCGAGAGCTTGCGCGGACAAGGAACGCGTCTTTAAAAAAAAAAAAAGCAGTTGATTAGTTTGGGTCGAAATTTTTTCCAGGACACAACAGATCGCAGAGGGGGGCTTAAATTGAGCGGGCGCGCACAAAATGGCTACCAGTCGGTGCGCTGTTGCTACGGCCAGGTCTGCGCCGCGAATTTCACTAACACTGCATGCTTGCAAATGACTCGTTCTATCTTTCGTTCATTTTTTGTTTAAATTGCTGTTCTTCGTATGTGCTTGTTTGCGCGTTGCTGCGATCACGGTGAGCGAGCATAGTGTTAATTAAGTGGAATTCTCTGACGCCTGCGCGAGCTTAACGTCTGAAGGCTTGTTATTTTTTTTTCTTCTGACTGAGCAAGGCGAGGAACCAGAAAGATTAGTTCTTTCGTTCGTTGATTCGTCCGCCCGTCTCTTCTCTCTTTATGTCTTTCTTTGCAGTCGGATGCATAGCAAGGATTATTTTCAAGACTCGACTGTCCTTTGTTTTCACCACATTTTGTCGAACGCCTCAGGAAACGGCGATCGAACCCAACACACACGTGTCTGTGCCACCATCAGGGCTGCTGTTGATGCGCTCTTTGTGGGATGCCGCGAGACCTTAAACGAGAACACGCGATATTAATACGAGCTGTCAAGAGGCAAGAACGGTGTGAAAGCTCGTCTGGAATTCTCGTGCCTGCATCCTCCTTCGGCCGATGTTCGAAGGTATCTGTCGTATCATGTGTAATGCCGCTCTGCACTTATTGGCTTATTGGTTTACTATTGTTCTGACATAATCCCATGGTCATTTCACTTTCACGACAGCTCTTCACTTTGGCTGTATGTTCGTGCCACTGTCAGTGATGCCAAAGGCAATTTGTTATGTTGCTTAACTTCATGTAAATGTGTCATGTCGCAATCGAAGCGTATGCACTCTTCAATGCGTTTTTCTGTGATTTCTTGCTGTTAGCTTCATTTTTGTACCAATGTTCTTGATCGTTACTCTGGGTCATGGTGATACCAGGAATTGTAAATCATACATACATACACACACACACACACACACACACACACACACACACACACACACACACACACACACACACACACACACACACACACACACACACACACACACACACACACACACACACACACACACACACACACACACACACACACACACACACACACACACACACACACACACACACACACACACACACACACACACACACACACACACACACACACACACGCACGCACACACACACACACACACACACACACATTTTTCATTTTATTTATTGTAGAGTGTCGAGACGGGTCACTTTCGGGCTTTGGAGTGTCGTGGCACGAGAAGTCGGTGAAGGCGCTATGGAACTTTCTACGTTCGACTAACTATATCAGACAGACTTTCCTTACTTGTGGGCGTTTCCCACGCCCCAACCTTCTACCTTCTTTTTTTCCCGAGCGTTTACTCTATTTTACGTCTTTCTTTCTATCTTGCTTTTCCATTTACCCTACCCGTTCGCCGGTAGCAAATCGCGCTGGCTTTCTAGCTTCGTTTCCTATAAAACCCCAGTAATCATCATCATAGCCTCGTTTCTCTCTCTTTCTGATACGCTCACGCACGAACTGTATCTATATATATAATGTAGATTGAACACGGAGGATGGACGTAACATAAGTTCACAATATAGATGTTCCTTCGAGAGGCTTGTAGAAACGCTTTCTCCAAGAGTGATTGCGGCTGTACTATCATTGTAACTTGGAAACGTGGGAAGCCTTATCTTATGGTATCCGGTGCTCCGCTGACATCCTTTCGTAGCAAGTTAATTATTCCGTTGGCTGACTCCCGATATAGAAGGCAGCATCTTACCTTCATTAATTATGCTCTTCTCACTCCTGGTTAAATGCCACGATGAGCAGGTTTTGTAGAAAAAGTACGAATTTTTTCCGGAAACCTGTAGATCATGACTTCTGTTTAAAGTGTCAGCAAAACGATACCAAGCTCTGCAGTACGATAGCGCACGAGCCCAGTGACGTGGTTTTGTTTCATATTTAGCTGGCTTTCTTTAAACACACAAAAAAAAAAAATCGCCACGCAGCATGTACGCTACCACAAAAATTTCATAGGTCGTTTCAGAATCCCCTCTACAACACAACGAAACGCACTTGGCCCTAAAGTGAATATTAAAAATTTTGCACGATTTATCTTAGTTAATCAACCAATTCAGCGGAATATAAGATATACTCTAAGGAGCGCCATATAACGGCACACCACATGCCGTTGGTTTCATATAACTGCGGCTAACCAGGTTTTTAAAATCCTTGGCGGAATTTACGTGAAACACTCTGCATATAGTTGCATGTGTAAACGCATGTGCTTCGTATTGTCCAAGAACACAGAAATGCAGTTTCACAGATAAAATTCAGTTTCACAAGACGAGCGAGAGAGAGAATAAACATGATTATTAGATAAATGAAACTTTGGAGAGGCATCTTCATTCCAGAATGCCTCGAGCTCGGGCTGCGTCCTGGGCCCTCGCAATCCGCCGTTGCTGGTCCTCGAAGCTGGCGAAGGCTCTCTCCCAAGGCTCGTTGGTTTGGTAAGAGTTCGGAGCATGTAATGGTGCCTGTTTGCAACCTCCTACTATGTGCCTGAGGGACTCGGGTTCTGCGCAGAAGCGGCATTGCGGAGAGAGAGAGAGAGAGAGAGAGAGAGAGAGAGAGAGAGAGAGAGAGTTAACCACTGTAAGTACCGGCTGGCTACCTTGTACTGGGGAAAGGGGTATACGGAATAAAAGGAGAAATAAAAAAACAAAAAATTCACACAGTAACACGATGCTACGGGCTTCAACATTCACAGACGGTCGCACAATTCACAAGCACTTAAAAACTTCAGCAGGCCTTGACTGCCGAAACCCGTCTGGACCAGTGTCCTAGAACTTTTTTTCTGTGAAAGGGCGATTGTCCAGTTTTTCGAGCGTGGTCAGGAGCACTTTTCTTGCCACATTGTAACAGGGACAACCACAGAGGAGAAGCTCGATCGTCTCCTCACAGCTGCAGCTGTCGCAAGTAGGGCTGTCGGCCATTTTAATGCGGAAGGAATAGGAGTTCGTGAATGCCGCTCCGAGCCACAGGCGGCGCAGAAGTGTTGCTTCC
This sequence comes from Dermacentor variabilis, assembly GCF_050947875.1. Lineage (NCBI taxonomy): Eukaryota > Metazoa > Arthropoda > Arachnida > Ixodida > Ixodidae > Dermacentor > Dermacentor variabilis. Next base: position 177,340,249 of record NC_134573.1, read on the forward strand.
GCCCGTGGTAACCCTTGTGGAATACGGAATTGTAGACGTGGATCCAATCTGTGGAGACCTGCGTTCGTGAATTCACTGGTGTTCTGCAGAGTCTGCGTAAGCTCGCGTGCCATGGAGCGAAGACTTGTGGCTGCATCTGTTCTTGACAGCGGTATTGGTATAACATGGGCACCATCGAGGGCCGATCGGGCGGCGTCATCCGCACTCTGATTTCGCGAAATTCCGCAGTGACCCGGTATCCACTGGTAGGTGATGTTGTGCCCCTAGTCGATTGCGTGATGGTGGAGTAGTCGTATGTCTGCGACTAATTGCATATTAGGTCCGTGGTTGAAACGGGACAGCATCCACTCGAGAGCTGCCTTCAAGTCACAAAAGATGGACCGTGAATGTGATGAGGCGTGTCGGAGAAGGAAGGAAGGAAGGAAGGAAGGAAGGAAGGAAGGAAGGAAGGAAGGAAGGAAGGAAGGAAGGAAGGAAGGAAGGAAAAAGTGGAGAGGGAAAGGCAGGTAGGTTAACCAGTTTAGCTTAACCGGTTAGCTACCCTACACATGGGAGCGGGATGGGGGGGATGAAAGATGCGGAAGGGAGAGAGAGAGCGCATAGCACAGCACACACATCGTTCGTTAGAGTTCATCACTCTTGCGTGGTACGTAATAACACTGTCACAGCCGCTTGTCCAATCCCGTCTCTTTCAAAAAACGAAGTAGTCCCTTCATCGCCTTCAGCTGCGATGTCTTTTGTCGGCGGCATGTGAAAATCGTTTCGAGGGACAATGGTCCAGTATCAAGGTGTGCTAGAACGGATGCCAGGGACTGTCGCTGAACATTATATTCAGGACAGTCGCACAGAATGTGTTCCAGCGTCTCCTCGCAAAGACAGGCATTGCAGAGAGCGTTGTCGGCCATTCCAATGCGAAATGAGTAAGATTTCGTGAAAGCCACCCCTAGCCATAAGCGATAAAGCAGAGTCGCCTCTCTTCGGCGGAGTCCAGTTGGCATACAGAGATGCATCAAAGAGGACAGGTGGTATTGACGGTTGCCCCGGTTGGTCTGGCTGCTTGGTGTGCACCATAGAGAGAGCGTGATCTACTGTGCAAGCACTCGAAGTCTGCTGGCTGCGTCGCACCGTGAAAGTGGTATGGCCTCTTCTTGTGCGTCTTCAAGAGCTGCCCGAGCGGCATTATCAGCGTCTTCGTTTCCTATGACGCCGCAGTGACTTGGCAGCCACTGAAACGTCGCGTGGTGTCCTTTCTTCTGTGATATATGGAGTAGGCATCTAATATCGAACGCGAGCTGTTCGAATGGCCCGCGACGCAGAGCTGATAGCACAGATTATAGGGCTGCCTTTGAGTCGCTGAAGATTGACCATTGTCGAGGTGGCTCCCAATTGACGAAACAAAGTGCAGCGCGAAGAGCAGCTAGTTCCGCAGATGTCGATGTTGTTGAGTGGTCAGTCCTAAAGCTGATGGTAATAGCTCTTGCTGGGACAACTACAGCACCGGACGAACTCTGGATGTTTGTGGAACCATCAGTATAAATGTGTTCACTGTCCGCGTACCTCTCGTGCAGAAGAAGCAGAGACAGTTGTTTCAGCGCAGGCGACGACAGTTCACTTTTTCCCGACTCCTGGTACAATGAGATGGACTGTGGGACTGATAAGACACCAAGGGGGTATCGATGGTTTAGATACAGCGGTGAAGCCCCAGGGAAGTTTGTCGTTGTACTTGACGATAGATTTAGAGAATGATGCTTGGTGCCTGTCTGTAGGTAGTGTTGCAAGGTGGTGATAGGGGGCACGTGCAAAATGTCTGATGTGCGTTCTCAGGTCTTCCCCCGTAATGTGAGCAGTGGCGTAGCTAGGTCGTCTGGCACCCGGGGCCCGTAGGTTTTCTGTCACCCCCCCCCCCCGGGTGTAGCCGGCGGAAAGGGTGTCTTCAGACGTATATGACACCCCCCACTGGCCCCTTGCACCCGGGGCCCACGGCCCCCCGGCCCCCCCTGTTGCTACGCCACTGAATGTGAGTTCGCATTGGATGGTCCCGAGCAATCGCAATAGTGGCCTCTGTTGGCGTGCATCTGGGCAAACCAAGGCAAACTCTGAGTGCTTGTGCTGCCTGCAGAACACGAATATTTGTCTTGCAGGTGTTGTTCAGTACAGGTAGACTATATTTCAATAAACCGAGAAAGAGAGCTCTGTAGAGTTTTAGCATTGCGTCTACTGACATCCCTTAAGTCTTTCCTGTCAAGTATTTAATCAACTGGGAAGTTCCTGTCAGGCGCCGTTTCATGTAGGTCACGTGCGGGTTCCAACAGAGGTCTCGGTCAATAATTACGCCAAGGAATCTGTGGGTTCTGACATAGGAAATGGCCCGCCGATTGATTGAGATGAGATAAGGCGTCGTCGGTTTGCGAGTAAATGCCACTATAGTGCGCATTTTTTGGGTGATACCCTGAGACCTTGTTTACAGAAGTAGTTCGCTGTCAAAGTTGCCGCTCTTTGTAGCCGCGCACGTATCTGAGGACGTGTGACTGCCGAAGTCCAGACACAGATGTCGTCAGCGTATATTGAAATTTTGATGGTAGTTGGCAAGTATTCAGCAAGTCCAACAAGAGCGAGGTGTAATAGCGTCGGGCTGAGAGCACCGCCTTGAGGAACGCCCCTGCTGGTATAGCGTCGCGCAGTTGGGCCATCTTCAGTTAACGCATAGAATGATCTTGCAGATAGGTAACTTGCAATCCACAAGAAGACTCGACCACCTAGGCCAACTGTCGCAACAGCGTCGAGAATGGCGTCATGTAATACGTTATCGTATGCCCCTTTCACATCTGAGAATAAAGCTGCAGATAAACGCTTACGGGACCTTTCGTGTTGGACATATGAAACGAGATCAACTACATTGTCGATGGAAGAGCGGTCACGTCGGAAACCAGCCATGGAATTTGGATAAATATTGTAGTGTTCAAGGTACCATTCAAGATACCAAAGATCATCGGTTCCATTATCTTTCCTACACAGCTGGCCAGCGCTATTGGGCGGAAAGAAGTGAGCTCCAGTGGGGATTTGCCCTGCTTTAAGAGTGGCACCAGGCGGCTTACTTTCCATTCGTCAGGAACATTTCCCTCCTGCCATGAGGAGTTGTAAAGACTCAACAATTCTCTCCGTGCAGATTCTCCGAGATAGCACAAAGCTCGGTATGCTATGCCATCTGGACCTGGAGATGATAAGCGCCTTCAGAGATCTAGTGCCGCTTCGAGCTCCTCCATTGTAAAAGGAAGTTCCATGCGGCAATCACGGGAATGGGGGACGTCAGCTCGGGCTGGAGGATCTGGACGAGTCGCTTGGTTTGCGATCCGCGCACAAAAGTCTTCTGCGACATCGATGTCTTGCCGCCCTTGGAAAAGCGCTAGAGCCTTGAATGGAAAACGCTGTTCCGGAAGGCAACGCAGACCTTGCACCGTTTTCCAAATGTGAGACAGTGGCTTGCGGGGGTCGAGTGTCTGGCAAAACGTTGCCCAACGTTCCGACGCTAATCTATCCATACGACTCTGAATCTTCTTTTGCATCCTCCTGGCTGCCTTAAGGTCATGGATTGATTTTGTACGCCGATATCGACGTTCCGCCCGGCGACGAAGTGCATGAAGTCGCTCTGATTCTATGTAGAAGTCGTTTCGCGTGAAAGAGATCGTCATCATGCAAGTGACGTTTTGCACCGTATTTTTAATTGTGTGCTCTAACCCAGAGGGTAGGCCCTCGCGGCAGGCATCTTTCATCTCAGATTTGAAGTTGGCCCATTGAATCGTCCGAATGGTATTCCGTGGGCCTGATCTAGACAAGCCTTTGGTATTCAGATAGCTGGGAATGGGATCGCTCCCACGTGTCTCAATGTCTGGAAACCACTTCACACATCTGGCGAGAGAGTTGGAGACGAAAGCAAGGTCGAGGCAGCTGCCGTACATCACGCCTCGAAGAAAGGTGAGGCTACCATCGTTCAGGAGAGTAAGGCCATAGTTGTAGGCTATGCTTGCTAATCTTCGTCTTCTTGCATTTGTCCTTGTACTTCCCCATGCTGGATGGTGTGCATTGAAATCTCCTATGATGACCCATGGGGCGGGACAAACACTCAAGATATCCGCTAATCTATTGCTATCGAAATTGCTGGAAGGCGATATATACACGCCTATGAGAGTAAACAAGAGTTCTTTTTAACTGTGATGCATATATGTTGATTGTCGTCGTGGGGCGCAATTAGTTGCAAAACATAGGTGAGTTCACGACGAACAAAAACGATGATTTTGCTGCATGCACCATTTGTTGATGACGTGATAAATTCGCACCCTGACAGTCTTATTGGTTTCGACGAGTTGGGCTCACAAATGACTATCAGTGGAAACACATTGGTGTACACAAACTGACGAAAATCTGAAATTCGTGATTTTAGCCCTCTGGCGTTCCACTGTATGACGGACGCTGCCTTGACTTCTTTTCGGAAGGATGGGGTATGGGTAGCCATCTTTCTAGTCGAAGGATTCAAGCACTGGGCTTAAGGCGTCCAGCACTTTAAGTACGCTTCGAGCAGACGGTGTCCCCATGTCCAATAAAATCGCTCGGATAGCCTCCATGAGGGAACGCAGCACCGAGATGACTTGAAGGTCTGTTTTAGGTGAATCATCGATGGCCGGAGAAGGCTCCGGTGGGGTCCCGACCTTCTGAGATTCCTTAGCAAGGGAGCGGCTCGGTAGCGTAGGCCGTTCGTCTAAAGAAAGAGTCTTATCTGCTTCCGTCGTGGAAGTGGTGGGCCTTTTCGCCGTGCGACTAACTGGTACCGCAGTGGAGTGGGTACTGTCACTTCGCACATGCGCCTTCTTCGAAGACGTACGATGGTGCCGACGTCGACGCCGACGCCAGACTACTTCGGCTGCCTCCCTGTGGGCCGAATTGTCTCTGGCCATTTGCTTGAGAACCGCGCGCTCCCTCTTGATGCGGGGACAGTCTTTCGACGAGGCCGCGTGAGGGCCGCTACAGTTGGCGCACTTCAGAGCCGTGGCACCGCAGGTCTGTTCTGCATGAGGTTCAGTGCAACGGGGACACAGTAGAAAGTTGGGACACACGCCCTTGTCGTGTCCTAGCCTGAAACACTGATGGCGTTGAAGCGGCTTCTGGATGAATGGTCGAAACGGATGTCGGAAATGTCCGACTTTAACGTGGGGTGGTGTACAATCCCCCTTGAAAATTACTTTTGCGCAGCGCGTTTTCCCAAGGCGGCGCACTTGCCTAATGATCGTGCCCTCGTTTGCCGGCTTGTTGAGGCTGGGTAAGTCATCATTGGGAATGGCAATGTTAATGCTTTAAATTACACCGGCTATAGATGTGTCGTCAATCGGGATGAAGGGGCGCATTTTGATTCCGCCTAGCTCCGTGATTTCTTGAAGTTTTCCAAGCGCGCTCGCGTTGTACACGTCTATGGCGAGTATATTCTTGCGTGGATTTATTCTTATGTCTTTAAGTCTATGTCTTTAAGTCTTATGTCTTTAAGGCTCTCCGCACTCCTCCAATCTGCAAGAATCCTACGGCTGCATTGAGCATAGCGACTAACCAGTCACCAAAAGTAATAGCGGAGGCATTCGCAGACATTTTCGTCTCTTCTGCATCCAGTGACACCACAATTAGCGACCTTCGTTCTTTGACAAGTCACAGCACCATAACCGCTTCCTACGGTCCAGCCTGCCAGATGGATGAGGCAGATTTCACTCTTGAGGAGCTGCGACACGCGCTGAGCCTCTCCAAACGCCGCACTGCTCCAGGCGAAGATGGTGTGACGTACCAAGCATTGCGGAACGTTGATAAGAGTTTCCATGACCGTATATTGGACGAGTATAATGAAGTATGGCGAGCCGGTGTAATCCCTGCTGAATGGAAATCGTCCGTGGTAATACCAATTTTAAAGCCCGGGCGTCCTGCAAGGCACCTAAAGTCCTACCGACCAATATCCCTAACTTCAAATGTCATCAAGTTAATGGAGCGCATGGTCTTGTTTCGTTTAGATGTCAGGCTAGAGGAGCTGAATTTTTTCCCTGATGTCATGAGTGGCTTTCGGCGCCGCCGTTCGGCTCTGGACAGCATATCAGACCTTGTCTCAGCACTCGAATTTGCTAAAGAAAACAAGCACTCTGCCTACATGCTCTTCCTAGACATACAGCAAGCTTTCGATTCAGTTCCGCATAAGGCGATTATTTTCGCTCTTGCAACCGCGGGAATTTCGGGTCGTCTGCTACAATTTGTGCATAATTTTCTATCGGAGCGCCGTATGAAAGTGCGTGTCGGAGGAGTCACTAGTGAATACCGAAATGTGAAGTGCGGTGTGCCACAGGGCAGCGTATTATCGCCGCTTTTGTTTAACACCGTACTCGCCGCACTTCCAAGTCGTTTGCCTCGGGACGCTGATTTCCCTGTGAGCATAGCTGTCTACGCAGATGACATTGCTCTGTGGATAAGCGGCCCTTCGCACCTTGGTCCGCGGCTTCGTGCAAGCTTGCAAAGAGCTCTCAACGCTACTTCGGAGTATTTGGGTGAAGTTGGCCTGCTCATATCACCTGCTAAGTCGGCTGCGATAGCATATCACCCTAAACAACGCGCTCGTCGAACGATGAGCCGACTGTATCTTGACGAAACGCCTATAAACTGGGTGCGACAACACCGTTATTTGGGGTTAATTGTGGATGATCGCATCTCTTGGCGTCCTGCCGTTAAATCTGTACGACGCAAATCGCACTCCCTCCTTAAGTATGTGGCCGCCTTGACTGCTCGAGGTGCTGGCTGCGACCAAACAACGGCTCTTCAGGTGTACCAGTCATCTGTACTCTCAGGCATGCTGTACGCATTACCAATTTTGAACATACCACATAGTTTGATGTCCCAACTGGAGCGAGATCATCGCGTTGCCCTTCGACTAATGCTTGGATTACCTCGTGAGGCGCAATCTATTGCATTACTCACTGAAGCGCATCAGTTACCCCTGAGGCTGCAAGCAGATCAGAGAGCTCTGTATCATATTGAGCGTCTGCACCGCGCATCGAATGGTCAATCGCTCCTTGATCGTCTCATTAACCGCCCGTTATCTCGAATGGGAAAAATGGCGGCTTTATTTATGAATATCACTACCATTTCTGAACATGCTGCTTCAGATACGTCTCCGCCTCCAAAAGGTATCACGAAACACGTACTTCCCATTTACCTCACAATCCCTGACATGCACAAAAAGTCTGATATGGCTGTTTCGGCAATATTCCAATTGGCTCAGTCTCACATGTTCGAAAAGTTTCCAGATTACCTTCAAGTTTTCACAGATGCATCTGTACACAGCGACGGTCAAGGCGCCTCTGCAGCTTTTTTCTGCCCTTCAACTAAAGTACGACGTATATTTCAAATACCTCATCCAGTTTCGTCAACAACTGCAGAACTAGCAGCGATTAATGTTGCATTGAAATACGTGCAAGAGGAGTTAACTACATCGAAAGTTGTCATCTTTACGGACTCCCGTGCTGCCCTTAGCAGGTTACAACGCAGTGCGCTTGATTGTCCACTTGTGCGCAGCATTACTGACTCTGCGAGCAAAATTACATCACGTGAGGTATCTGTCGTCGCTCAATGGATACCTTCACACGTAGGAATCGCCGGAAATGAAGAAGCTGATCGGCTCGCTTCAAGTTGCGCTCATAACAACTGTGACTGCCCAGAAATTCTGTGCAAGCTTGATGACGCTCGTCTCCTGATACGTCGCCACCTACTTAAGCAGCATCCAGATCAGCGTGTCGCAAATGGAACGTTCCCGCCCCGTGTTCGTGGTCGAGGTTTGCCTCGTCGCGCTAGAGCACAACTGCTCAAGCTGAGGGTTGGTTGCGTGAACGTGCACGAACGTTTATACAGACAAGGGCGTGTGGCAAGTCCATTCTGTGCGTCTTGTGGCTGCTACGAGACACTTCAGCACCTTATATTTGAGTGTCCCGCTTTCAGTGCGCAGCGCATGTCGCTAGTGAGAAACTATCACCTCCTTGGTCTGCGGTGTGCGACACTCGAGGAATGCTTATACCCCAGTGGTTGTGCATCTAAACGTGATCAGGCCCATCGCGCCCTACTAACCTTTCTGGAGCTAACTAACTTAAGTTCACGTTTGTAGCGTGAACGTTCAACATTCTGTAGTAGCGTGACCTTCAGTGACCGGCCCTACTGTGTGTGATCTGTACTGTGTCCTAACGCTTCTTCCTTCGAAGATGGGAAGTGGCGGGTTTAAACACCTTGTAGTGCATATTGTGAACCGACTACCACTGAAACGGTGATTGCGTGCAGCTATACTTGGCGTCTCATCGTGGAGCGCACAATTAGCCGCGTAGCAAACTAGCCATGGATGTGATTGATAATTGTGGAGGCTGTTCGATGCGGCGTCACTTTAATTCCGGCTGCAGAGTCGAAACTCGGCGGAACAACGAGCTACTGTACTGTGTTCGACTTTAGTCTTTAGATTTGTCCTGTTGCTCTTCCTTTCCTCTTTCCTCCCTTCCTTCCTATCTTCCATTTCTGTGTTGCTGTCCCCTCCCTTCAGAAGAGTAGGCAGGCGTTGTGCCCCTTCCGGTGGCAGTTGCCAGCCTGCTCCTCGCCTTCCCTTTCCTGTTAACTGTATATATGTGTATATGTGTTCAAAACAAATAATAATAATAATAATGATCCGGCACCGCACATTCCAGAAAAATGGATAGGGCTTGCCTGTCCATCATAGCTTGCTTGACGGTTCTTCCGGCATAAAGATGATGACGTGTGGCCAGCGTGCAGGCCTTGACTTCATAGTCGTTGTACTCGCAGGAGTTTACGGCGCTGTGTTGACGATTTTTCTGTTCGCCCTCTTACTCCGGACGGGTATGAAGCCGTCGTTGGATGAGTCGTCTTCTGATATGGAGTACAGCTCGGTGTCTTCGGTGTCACTGGGGGAGCCAATTCGCTTCCTTGAGGTTGACGGCCGTGATGACTTCTGGCCAGGCGGGCCTCTGGCATGCTCCGCGTCCATGGCCGCAAGACGGGGAGGCGAGGCACCTCGAAAGGCGAAGATTTCACCAAAAATTCACAGAGCACAGAAACAAATGTTCTGCCAAGAAGACACTTCGTCGTCTTCCATAAGGCTTGTCGGAGAGAATTGTGTAGAGGCTATGAGGTGATTTCCTATTGAGTAGCGGAATGTATTGACATTTAGAGCTCGAAGGTTCGTTCGGTTCCCAGCACATCTGTTTTCCATGATTCGGCTTTTTTTCCTTCAGTCATTTTGCAGCGCGGTACTATTGTACGCACCGGATTCTCAGCCGTGTGCGCGCTTTCGTGGTGTCCTAGTTCACGTGCGCTCGATGATAAAAACACAAACTATCCCGTAAATATACTTTGCTTTCCTTCATTTGTATTGGTCAATCGTTACCGCGCCTTCATGTTTTCAACTACAGCGAGCCTGCAGCGTGTGACTGCTGGTAGCCCTATGCTTTCATCCGTTGATGCACTTATTCGATGTTTGCGCTATATGGACTCAAATTGACGAATAAGTTTGTAGATTCTAGTGTAGGCCCTCTTCCGCGTGATGCTAGTTTTGGCCTTGTGCTTTTTATTCACTCTCCCCGCTCACAAACGCAAGATCATTTTCCAGGTCTCTTTTGTGATAGGTCAGAGCCCTATAGTTTTGCGTGAATGCAGGCTATCCACGCCCACAGACACCCGACGCGATACAACCGAATCTGTCTTCGCCGCTTCCTGCAATAAAAGCCAAGACTGCGATATTTTTATTTTGCATTGTAGTGAACACGTCGTCACAGTCGTTCTTTCTTTTTACTTCGCCTAGCTCAGCAGAAATCCTCGTTTATTTGAGGTATACACTATGTGAGCGTAGTACGGTAAACTCTTATGAAATTCCGCAACATTTTGCCCGGGAGGAACTCTATTTGCAGGTCGTTGCTCCTTGATTTCATTTTAAGACAGCGCCAACTTCTGTTTCGGTCACTTAGCAAATGCGAGTTCAGACTACACACTGTACGCAGGGTCCGTGTCGATATCTCGTAAGGGTGTGGATCTCCCCGAGAGCTTCTCCCCAAGACAAACGGCGAGTGAAGTCGTGCGGTGGCCTCGAGGAACGTTTAGTGTCTTCGGCAGAAGCCACCCAGACTGAGTATATTTCTCGGAAAGGCGCGCAGAAAAAAAAAGAGGAAAATGTACTGAGGCTTTGTTGCCAGGCAGGAACAACAACAACAAAAAAAATTGGTTTAAGTGAAATGGGCTCGAGCAGAAAAAAAAAAAGAAAGAAAAAGAGAGAGTATAATCTTGATTTTCTGTGGAAAGCACATGCCGAGCAAACTGTCTTCTTCCTAGAACACTTCTTATTATAGACCGCGCATTTTAGTCGAAAACGCACCGCCAGCAAGAAAGGAAGGTGGGAGATTTCTCAAGAGTTTCCGGGCTGGTCTTCTGATCACTGCACCTCGTTTTTTAAGGAACGGGCACTTACAGAGTTGGGATGACGTGCTGTTCTTGTTTCGTTTTTCTTTCTTTGTTTATTTCTCGACGGCCAGTCCGGTTAGTTTGAGAGTTATAAGCGTGTCTAAAGCGATCCCGAGAACGGTGTATGACGTGGGTTTTCTTTTCATTCGATATTGTTGTGTACTTAAAATTCTCAGCGCCGAGTTGCTGATGCAGATGATAGTGTAGACGGTGCACCGATCTCATGCGAAGAAAGGTGGAAAAAAGTCGCCTCAGAATGGGAAGGATGCAGTGTATTGACCGCGTTGCTTACATACAGGATGACGTGTATAACACAGTGTTGTCTTTGTATTTTGGCATTTATGCTTTTTAAAACTATCTGCGATAGGCCTACGAAGTCGGTGCTACCTGCTGTTCCTTCAGGATCTACTGGCTTTTGTCATTACGGAACGAGCTCGCGTGCGAGCAGCCGCTTCAATCCACGCGAGCGCTGCTTCGCACACCCTGAGGACATTTCTGTTCTCGTTTCGCGCCGACGGCGATTGATTCAGGCTTAAATGCAAATACATTGGCGCACATGTAAGAAAAGAAAAATGGCAATGCAAATGTCATATCGTTTTCTCTGAATAATCCGGTATACAAAACTCCCTGCTGTCCCCTCGAAATTCTTCGGCCCTCGTGTAGGGTAGCAAAGACCATCCCATATCATAGCTGACCTGCCTGCTTTTCCTTGTTTTCTCTGTCTGTACCATCATACTCAGCTTTCAGTTATATTGCGCACGGAGTTGAGTGCATTCGCGCTGCACTTCATCCGCCCATGTTTGCGTCAGGCCTTGCATATCGCACTGAGTCAGCTCATCTGTTCAGTGGGGACGAATGCCGAGTTGCCAACGGTGCACATTCGGTGATCGATCAAGAAAGTGGCCCCAGAAACTGCAGAACCACAACGCGCTGTTGCGACGTGCGTTCGCGTTCCAATCGGCTGTAATATTATTTCGAAGCCGCGGCTCTGGCGACTGGCACCTAGTGGAACCGACTGAAATAGAGTGTTGCACACTCGCAATATGCATAGGATTTGCCGTGTGTGTGTGTGTGTGTGTGTGTGTGTGTGTGTGTGTGTGTGTGTGTGTGTGTGTGTGTGTGTGTGTGTGTGTGTGTGTGTGTGTGTGTGTATGTATGTATGTATGTATGTATGTACGTACGTACGTACGTACGTACGTACGTATGTATGTACGTATGTATGTATGTATGTATGTATGTATGTATGTATGTATGTATGTATGTATGTATGTATGTATGTATGTATGTATGTATGTATGTATGTATGTATGTATGTATGTATGTATGTATGCACAAGTGCAGTGCTCCATCGTCGAGGTATCTTGAGAGATAGGCTAACCAAATACGCAGTTGATAGCCGTCGGGTCTTCTCGGTGATTCGGTTGTGCCTCGTATTTTGCCACTGACGCTGCGATTGTCACTATAGATGCAGTGGAGAATACCCGCCTCACATCGTCCGCGCGAAATGTCACAAAAATGGCTGAAGTTTGGAGGGGCGGTTGGCCAACTGGGCAGAAATTACGTGTAATAACTAGGGGCGCTGTTGAAAGTATTGTTAATCGCGATTTCGGGCTTTATGCTGTTTTCAACAGTGCCTTGTTTCGGAACTATCGGTTGCTTCAAGATTGGTTGTGTTGTTCTGATAACTTCGTTCTTTTTCCTCCTTTATTTTCTCCGTCATACATGGATTCGCTTTGTTGATGTTTTGTGATTTACATTTGTTTTGCAATTTTATTACCTTCTTTTTATACAAAAACTTTTCGGATAGCTGGCGCTTTCTGATTAACATTTCAAATTTGACACCTAATAAAGAAGAGGAAAATCGATCAAAATTTAACTTGGTAAAAATAAAATTTGGCTTATAAGGGGTAACGTGTTAGAACTTGCAGCAGTAAGTTCAAACTTGTGGGTAATTTGGGGGTGCCTTAGGAAATTGTTAAGCTTGAGCTTATTGACGTTATTGATACTTGCCGGGAGATTAAAGCGTTTGTCGCTTGACAACTGCAAATTGTATCGTGACGAAACGCTTTGTAGTTGTGTACCGTGTGTGCTGTTATATATCGAGTGTAAAAAGTATATCGATTTGCTCTTACAGCGAGCCAGTCCACGTCAGTAAGGCTTACCCTTGCATTCTTGAAAGTTCCCGCGCTCGATACTTCGACCAAAGAAAACGTGAGGCAGCGCCGTACCTCGAATGAAGTGGTCACTGCACCTCTGTCTTAATATTCTTGCGATATCCTGACCTTTAATTTCATATTAGCTGACCTACGGGCTACTCGAATTTATCAAAGTTGGAAATGTGTGTTTCTGGATCACTTTCTCGTACACATTAGGAAACGCTAATGACCGTTACTGAAGTGCAGTACGATTCTTTAGTAGATTGCAGTAGATTTGTGGTCCACGCGATGGAGTCGACGAGAACAGCTTCGAACGGAGTACCATTGCTTCGTCGACCCACATGGGTTAAATTTACTGACTCTTTCTTTCACGACGAAATTATTTTATGCACAACTAGTTACGAAAAGTATATTGACGCAGCGCTCTCCAAGGCTGCTCATTTTCTCAGCGTGCGAACGAGATCAACCCTCGCTCATTATCCTTGGTGTAGCTATTCGTAGGGGCGTCATTTTCTTTTTGTATCACTCGTACACACACATTGGTCACGTCATCAGGGTTTATCTTCTTTCTTTACTTTACACAACTAGTAGGTAGTAGCTCACTGTTGCAGGCATCAATCCTGACTGTTCTGACGGCGTGCGACAGCTACAGGGGGAGAGAACAAAGCGCGCCTGCCTATAGCTGGGCTCGCGCGCAAGCTTCTAGGTTGGTAATTTTTGGGCCAAGACCACGGCGAGGCAGACGACATCGTTGCGCACAAAGGGGAAAAAACAATAAACATAGATTAACAGGCTCGGAGCGAAGCACCTTATTTAATTATGCGCGGCCGGGGTCGCAGGACGAGACGATGCGGGCCGGTGCAGAGGCCTGCTCGTTCACAATCAAAGGGGTGGCTCTCCATTTCTCGTTCATGAATGTTGCCCGATTCAATTATGCCTCGTCGTGGAGAACCCAAGTAAGGGCGAGACACTTGAGTAGTAATGAGAAGCGCAGTGTTCCCTGTATTCCCTGCGGGCAAAGTGCTGGCGTGTTAAATCAATGGCGTTTCGGCTCTTTCGGCGTTTTCTATGGTCGAGCGCGGCCTTGTAGCCCACGGTACATGCACCGCACTTCCAGTTTTAGCAGTCCGAAGGAAAACAAGAATGTTTCGTGCACCGGCTATTCCAAACGCAATTGCATAGCCGCTGTACGTATAAATGAACTGCCTGGCGATTCGGTACGCTTGTATTGAAAGCTGTTTTGCTTATTCGTTCCTTGCGTTACTTATGCACCATGCAATGATGTAGCAGTTTTGGAGGAAAACATAAAATAAGCATAGAAGAAGAGGGAGAGAAAGGAGGAGAGAATGCAGGAATCTTTGCAGGCCGGTGGATCGCAAAAATTTCGGTAATGCGCGACCATTTGATGTAGTGATGGGCCACGTCGTTGCCGTTGACTTATCTTTTCCTACAGAGGGTGATCATCCGACAGATGGGAGTGCAATGGAGAGTGCGCGTCTCTTAACACATTGATGCTGGCACTGGCGCAGAGTATGACTGACATAGTCTCTCCGTCATTGCAGTGGACACGGGATGCGGTGTCGACTGTTCTACGGGAACTAGTTGATTATGCTACGCCAAGTCATGATCGACTAAGAAGGATCACGTGTCTTCATTGTGATTCTAAGATTCTAGAGCGTTGCAGTCGGTGTATATGTAGCGTCCTCGCCCAGTGATGAAAAGTTGGCGACACGCTGAGATTGGGTCCGTGAAATGATCAGGTAAACAGGCTGTGAATGAAAACAGGAGAAATTGCGATAAACACACTGCTAATATAAGACGGGACAGTGCGTTGGTTGTCTTGCGTATGCTGCCGTTGGAATTAATCAGAACAATTAGCCGGAGTGCAAAGAGGCTTGCGCTAAGTAAGTTGTAGGGGTGGCCTATCATACCTCATTTAGCCACCCATCGAATTTCCCAATGGACAAGCACGACTCATCAACATTTGCACTCTTCGTCAAATGTGCATGCCTTCTTTTTTGTGCCAGACATACCAGGTACGTAGGTTCCTGCCTCGCCTCATTTCTGACCTGTTCACTAAATAGGAATATCTATGGGCACTTTGCTGAGCTAAACTGTAAAAGGCGAAAGCCTATCTATGACTGCGCCTGTGGCTTGTAGGGTCATCCATCAAGCGCTGTGATAGTTGTCACCGGCTGTGATTGATCACCGCTTTCCTGCATCCACCGTGGACTGTGCACGGCGCTCATGAGTGTTGCAAATGGGTCGCAAGCCCCAAGGGTAGCGTTGGCCTGGCGGCCTGGGGCACAGCTGGAAGCATCCGAAGGTCCTGGCAAAGGATGAGTCGACTGCTAACAGAACAACTTGTTTATTCTAGCATCGCAAAAGAGCGGCCGGTCAGGTCGACCGAAGTGGAGAAACGGGAGACCACGTTACTCGATTGAATAAATCGAAGCTTCTTGGCGTCCGGGGGCAGCTGCTTTTATACTCTCGGAGTCGAGGGCAAGAAGGAACGGCTCGGAAGAGGCGCACGTGACGGTGGCGCACGGGCACGTTGTGACAAGTATCCGCCGGGCCGGCGCCGGTCAGACCTCCTCGCTTCACAGTTGGGGAGCTCCTCTCCCCGGCTGCCGCGCTTTGACAAGCGTGGGCACGCACGCACGCGCGCACGCACGCACGCACGCACGCACGCACGCACGCACGCGCGCACACACACACACACACACACACACACACACACACACACACACACGCACACGCACACACACACACACACACACACACACACACACACACACACACACACACACACACACACACACACGAAAACACGTGGCATTGAAACATGCCTGGACGCGCTAAGCAGGAGGTGTAGAGGCAGCGCTGAACTGGCCAAAATGTCCGCCGCTGTAAACGAAGCCCCAGCGTCCGTTGCATCCGCGCCGGCTATACCGCACGTCGGAGGCGAAACGTAACATGAACCACTAAAGGCTTACGCCTTAAAATTCAAGCGTCGAGTGGGGGAACCGATCCTCTCACTGCCATCAAAGCAGCCCAGTGCTGTGGCCGTTAAGCCGCGATCGCGCGAGTGTTCCTCTCGCGCCAACTCCAACCAATCTTTTAATACGACTGGCACGTGTGTGATTTCGCATGCGACGAGCGACAGCACTTGCGCGTGCGCGAGTTTCCATTCGCCCACAGACTTGTCTTTCCGGCGCGCAATGAGAGGGAGCCTGGCAGTTTCCCCATTTTTGCGTCGTGACAACAAACTAGCCCGCGAAAGACCTCACGAAAGACCGCGTCTTTGCCACTTATTTTAAGAATGTTGAATTCTTGCCTAAATCATCGAATACAGCACTATACTTAATCTCACCAATGACCCTCCGCAGTGGTGCGTGGTGGGGCGTCTGCTAGTCACCGCGAGATACGGCTCCCATTCTCAGCGGCGGAGGAAGTGAACTGCAAATGCTTACCTGCACTAAGGTTTTGGTTCGCTCTAAAGAGCCGAACCGGGCATGAATCGAGTCTGGGCCGGAAATATTGCGATGCTATTGTTTCAATTATTTTCCTCCGCGCGCTTCGCCAGGTATTTGAGCAGCGCTCCACGCACGTTATCACGACGCAAAAGGTGTAAAAGGACATATTTTGAACGAACAGAAGTAATCCTTACATTATATCGGTACAGAGTCTTCCGCTACTGCTCAACTCGTGACCGAGCTGATACTTTGAAACGTATATACTTCAGTATTATGAATGCGTCATTGGCCTGCACAATGAAGAACTTGTTTCTGGGCTCCTCCCAGTGCTTCCGCATGTTGCATACATGCGAGAAGAAGGACGTTGGCAGGATCTAGGCCTTTAAGAAGTGCCCTCCAGCGCCACCTTTGAGCGGCGTAAGAAAAGAAAAGAAATAGAAAAGAAACTAAAATTCATAGGTGTGTATTTTAATGCGTCATCATTCAGAGCACAGCGCGATACGGGCAGACAATAAGGCGCGCCGCGCACGGCGATGCGGAATAGTGTACGCAGGCCTATAGCTTGTGAAGCCATCCAACGCACGGTGCCTTGTTTTGCGCGTGTGGACTATCCATGAATGCGTCATTTGGATTTGATGTATGCCACACTTGTCTCCTGGGATAGTATGCTAGGCGCAAGGCGAGGCAAACATCTCCAGCACCTGTTAAATGACCTGTCCCTCCCGACGTTGTCTCCTCTTCCCCGTAGTGTTCTTGTTTTCATTTAATTCTATCCAACTCGTTTCCATCTTTGGAGCTAGAAATGTCGACTTCGACCAGAAAGGGTCTCCTGGCGTTGCATAACAAAACGAGGGCATTCGCCGTCTTTCTAGAGTTTTCGGCACGGAGTAAAAGCGTTATCGCCACCACCGCGGCTATAAGGAAGGCAGAAAAGAAGAGGGAGGCGGGGAGCGACTGTCACGCAGGCGTGGCATCTATGCAACCACGCTCAGAGCCACAGAGTACGCTATATTTAGCCTCCACAGCCGAGTTCACTTGCTGTCATGCGGGAACGCGCACGTGCTGTATGGGTAGGGTAACGCTGTCACAGCTACTCTTTCTCTCTCCCTCCCCCCTCTCTCTCTCTGAGTAATACTGTGCAGCGTGGGAAAGACTACGCACGTGGCGCCAGCTGATGGGGACCGAACTCCCGTCAAGCGCTTAAGACCAGTGGTTTTCGCACTAATGTGTTAGTGTCCTCACGAGTAGTCTTTTCGGGACAGCTGTATGGCTTTAGACAAGCGCGTATCAAATTCTGCGTATCTATCTCTGAACATCGTGCTATTCGTGTAACGTGCCGTTAGAACATCGAAAAATTCAGTTTGTTCACGTGGTTGGCAGGACTGTGGATGTACAAGATAAAAGTTAACGAATGT
Organism: Dermacentor variabilis; assembly: GCF_050947875.1. Lineage (NCBI taxonomy): Eukaryota > Metazoa > Arthropoda > Arachnida > Ixodida > Ixodidae > Dermacentor > Dermacentor variabilis. The sequence goes on from NC_134573.1 coordinate 177,357,817, forward strand.
GATGAGGCTCAGACTGGCCGACTGGCGTTTTGTATATGGACATACCTCTGTCAGGGCCGCGTTTGACGGACGTAATATATCTTCACCTATCTAAACGTTGGTGAATCTCTCTGGAGTCCGGCGTTTTATTTTAGCCAGCTGTCGCGTTCATCCTCATTTCGTTTTCTCGTGAAGTCTTGAAGACAGATATGTGAACTTGCCATTGGATTCTTACTCAAGATATTAGCAACGTTTCATGATCTGTAACTACGGAAAAAGTTGGTTAGTTTACTGCCGTCCTCGTTCTTCCGTCGCTGGCTGCTGTGATTGCGTGTAAGTAAGGAACCGAGCTTCAAATTGCGTCACGGCGTTCGTATAGGTGCAATAGCAGTTTCCCTAGTACAGCTTCGTATAAGCTAGCGCTAGTTCTCGCATATTATCGTGTTGTATGTTTTTATTAGCACTGTCAGAATACGTGGTATGTCAGTGAACGTATGCAGAGTGGGCGAGTGAGTGAGTGAGATACGGGCGCCGCCGCCCTTTTCGGTTCCGTGCTCGACTGCGGCACCTGCATAGCCTCTCTCCCTCCGTGGAACGAGATGAGTTTCGTCTACGGGCGTGTGGGCATCGTCTGGAAACGGAACCAAGGAGCGGTCCGTTGCGTCTGGGACCGACTGGACCGAGGCTAAGCGAGGGGGCGGGAGCAGCGAGCGCAGCGGGCCCGCTGCGGCTATGTATAGGAGCACGACGCTGCAGGTGAGCGCGCACAGCTGCAGTGGTGGGCGGCAAATGGGGACACCAGATTGCGTGCCGCCCTCGCGAGGACGATGCACCCGGCCGTGTTGGCTTCAGCTGCGCGTGCGCAGGGGCGCTGTGGAGGTCGTGGGGCCTCTCAGCTGTTTGATTATGCAAATGATAGTTCGCCTCTCGACGGCGTGCCTGCTGTAACACCGCTGGCCTTCACGTTTCTGTTCCGTTGGAAGGCGGACAGAGAAGGGCGAAGGAGTAATAGCGCAGTGCCCTGTGGGTCGCGAGTTGATGAGCAGGTTTTTGCTTATCAGAGCTCAGCAGTCCGACTCATGTGCGCTGTAGGCAGTATATATCCGAAAGTGACATACTTGAGCGCCTACTATGCGCATACTAGCGCACGCGCATAATTTTATCTCTTGCCTTTTCTCTCTCTCTTTCTCTCTCCCATCCCTTGCCCATGTGCAGGGTAGAAAACTGGGCAGTGTATTAGCCTTCCTTTCATATCTTCTTTCTCTACTATTCCTTTAGGTTTTCTGTGTACATGCGGTATGTATGTATGTATGTATGTATGTATGTATGTATGTATGTATGTATGTATGTATGTATGTATGTATGTATGTATGTATGTATGTATGTATGTATGTATGTATGTATGTATGTATGTATGTATGTATGTATGTATGTATGTATGTATGTGCGTGCGTGCGTGCGTGCGTGCGTGCGTGCGTGCGTGCGATAAATGCTAAAATAAATAAATGGATACTACAGAGACATGCACACTTAATGGCTACATTAAGTGTATACCTTCAGACCCGTTGATGGTATATGTAATGGAATTAGCCCGCTCGCTTGCCTGTCGAGGCACATGATTCTTACTTTTGTTCATTTGTACTTTCTCGGTCTCGCAGTTTTCTACTCCCACCCCCTCCTTTCTTTGTATTACTGCCGAGCTCTGGTTAACCTCTGTCGTCTTTTTCCTCCAATTATTCTCTCTCTCTCTCTCTCCTGCTCAGCTGTGCTGACTTCGTTTCCGCTGCAGCAACCATACTGTTCTCTAGACACGATTCCTGCCTTTACTTATATGTTCCACGCGCCGAATAAGTAGCAAATTATTGCACATGCCAAATATGAGAGCGCGCTTGCTTTGCTTTTTTTTTTGGACGTGCTTGCGTTTTCATTTCTTTTGTTCTAAATAATAGTAATACAATTCGACAAAGTAAGATTGCGCTTGCATTGCGACTTAAAAAATGTGCGACAGTGTGACCTAGTTTGTAATCCATCCTTGTTGTTGAGTTGTATAAGATCAAGCTGGTGTGGAAAATTCTGGAATTGCCACTGAAATGCCATTGCGCGAGCTCTTCAAGTGCGCTCTTACTGTGCATATTGGCGGAGGGAAGTCGTGAATGAAGGACAAGTGAAATCAAAGTTGATTTTCATTCTGTTGAGATACAGAAAGGACTCTTGAAAAATGTTTTATTCTTTAGTAGATGTTGAATAGTTCGCATCGCCGCAATAAATTTCGGGGCGATGACGTCACTTTGGTTAAAAAAAAAACAGAGAGAGAGAGAAAGAGAGAGAGAAAGAAAGGGAGAGAGAGGACGCAACACCTGACAGACAGCGTAATACAATAAGGTATACACACTAGAAAAGGAGAACTCACCGGTAATACAGAGTAACAAAGATTTTTTTAGGAAACTTGAAAACATGAATACTATACAGGTACAATTTGATACTAGATCTCTGAATCGGAACGCTGAATAATAATAATAATAATAATAATAATAATAATAATAATAATAATAATAATAATAATAATAATAATAATAATAATAATAATTGATAGGGCGTAAAACAGTTTGTATTCGTCCGCCCATACCTTTTACACTTCGGTTTTGATTTAAACCTATTCTGGCCTGCTTGCCTACCCTCGGAGCTAACTCGTACAGCGTTGAGATCACGCAGGAGCCACGGAACCAGATCTGCATTGGCGAGAAATCGAGTCTTCAAAACCACGTTGGCGCTTACGTAGCGGCTTCTACATAGCGAAGTGCAGTAGTGCGGCGAGAGCACAGCGACGCAGTTCAGCTGAATCTGGCCCGCGCGGTAACGTCACGCTCGGGACGGCCACGGCACCTCGCACGTCAGTTCTCTCACGACCACCGAACGGCCGGGGCGGCCTAACAGCACTCATCGAACGTCGACATTGAGGCCTTCAGCCGTTTAACACGCTCGGCTTCACAAAAAAAAAAAAGGCCGGTCTGCACTCTTTGCGCTGCACAGCAGGCGTCAGGTGATGGGAGCCTAAAGTGACCAGACCACTTCGTAATAAATTGAGCTCGCAACTTTCCGGCAGGTCTTCCCTGGTCGTGTTAAACAATTATGATTTGACGGAGACATCCCGATAGGGAGACGAATCGTTGTGCTGAGTGTGTCAGTGTAACGAGAATTGGAGCATACATTGTAGCATTCCAGATGGCCAAAATCTTTCAGAGCCCTTCAGAAAGCGTGCGTTTCTTTTCTGCAGGGAAAACAAACTATTTTTCTTGGAAAAATAGTTTGGGCTAGACGGCCACGTTGTGTTTGTGTCCGCAATTTTGTCAGGTTGAGAGAAATTGAGAGCGAAGGGCTGGCGTCCCCAAAACAAGAAATGCGTTCAAAGCCAAGGTAGTGGCTACGCCACCTTTGTGTGTTTTCTTTTTTCTTTTTGCCCTAGCACTAAACCTGGCTGGAAACATGCCAGATTTAAGTTTCTTTCAATTTCCTACAAGTTTTTCATTGACAGCCCGGCATTTAGAGGAGTTATAAGAAATACCTAATTGCAAATAATTATTGAATTGAATGGCATCAACAAACATTTCTGGTGGCTGCTCTACTTGACTGTGAGCAATATGCACTTGATTACCTTCGCTTATTATGACTCGTGCTTTTTTTTTAAAGAAACGAACGCGATGCATGATAGCTGAGACACCCTGCATAAACGGATTAACGCATGAATGCGAGCAGGAAATAAAATGCAGGTATAATTATTTTTGAGGATAACTACAGGGTCGAGTGTTCACGCACCACCGGAGCTCACACTGCACGATGATGGCCGCACACGCGCAGAGCGTAGCGGCCTGTCGCGCGTGAGATCTGGGCGCTGACGCTGCATGCGCCGCGGCTCCAACGGGTTCCGCGCGGAGCTGTTGCGAGAACTCGCAGGCGTCGAGACCCTAAATTGCGGAATAGCTCACGACGGACATGTCCAGCACTTCGCTCCGACTACAGCTAATATTGGGCAGCGTCCGGTTTGCGATAATGTGGCATATACCTATAGTGGTAGCTATGATGTCCTGTGTGTATCGTTCCATCTATCAATACATTGACTTGGAGTAGCATGAAGCAACAAAACCAGTAAAAAAACACAAAGGACAGGAGGGGAGGTTCACACCACAACAACTGGTCGTTGTGGTGTGAACCTCCCATCTTCTCCTATTTGTTTTTTTACTGGTTTTTTTCCTTCAAGTATGTACCAACTGGCCCGGATTTCAACCCCATTTGGAGTAGCATGCTAGGCGTGCCGCCAGGCAAACCTGATCACTTTCCAGTAAAGGTGCGTCTCTCTCTCTCTCTCTCTCTCTCTCTCTATATATATATATATATATATATATATATATATATATATATATATATATATATGTATATATATAGCGCTGTCTCCGAGCGAAATGTAGTAAGCAGTAAGCATGAAGAAAACAGGGCTGGCATTTTTCAGTTCATCCCCTGGCTAGTTTTGTGCGGCGAACTGTATAGCAGTGTAGGCGTCTGAGCGATGGCATGCGTCTGCGGGGGGAGAGAGAGAGAGAGAGAGAGAGAGAGAGAGAGAGAGAGAGAGAGAGAGAGAGAGAGAGAGAGAGAGGGGGGGGGGGGGGGGGCAGTAATGAAAGGCAGAAATTTAAGCCGGCGTATAGACATCGCTGACAAGCTACTCTGCGTGGAGAAGGGCTGTGGGGAGAGAAAAAGCGAAAGAGAGAGGTGCAAAAAAAAAAAAAAAGAAAGGAATAAGTGAAGTTTTCTGACTCATGGGCAAAGGCATGCTATGGTAAAGTCCTTCAGTGTATGCACCGTCCTACAATGAGGTGACAGGATGCGCTGCGTGAAATTTGCATGAGCGTGACAGGGTAGAACTAAAATTTGTCGAGTTGACCAATGTTTTCTAAGTATGTGAATAAAAAGTTCATCGCAGGCCTCTATTGTGTGAGGCAGGCTAAATGACCTAAGACACATTCAAATGACAACGGTATCTGCGTAAGCGAATGCATGCAACGTTCATAGAACGCGCGCTCGTAGGCATATATGCTCCACGGTTTTGCTTCTGCGTATGGTTGCGTGCTTAAAGCCTCTACAGTATACATTTAGCCTTGAGGCTGGTGCGTGCCTATATATGTGTGTACTGTGTCGTTGCTGTTTTTATTAATGGATCCATACCTGCTATCCCACATGATCACCATTTTTCAACGTTTCGACAGAACGTGTAGCCTAAACTTTCTAGCAAAAAAGCCTGAACGCCAGGTGTTCAAGTCAGTCCCTGCTTGTAACTTCAAGTAAACAAAGTACAGGATAAACGACGCAGAGAAGTGCCGTGCTTTCGTAACACCTTCAGCGCGTAACTTTGCCTCTCCCATGTCCCGCTCGTGTGCCACAGCACGTCCGGCAGGAAAGCGGGGCTTAGACCAACGTGCACGACAGCGTTGAAGTGCGCTCGCATTGTGCGCGCGTTGTCGGCACTTAGCTCGCTTTCACCTCGGGTGACGCGGGACCTGCCGCACGTGGGTGGCGCTGTGCGTGAGCCTCGATAATGCGCTGCATCTGGCGCGGCATAAACAATCCGGTTTGCAAGCCAGACATGCCGGCAGCAGCGTTCGGGAAGCCGCTTGCGCGTCGCCGCACGTTCCGGAAAAACAAAAAACAGAAAAGAATGGAAGGTGGCGGAGAGGGGAGGGGAAGTGTTCTTATCTGATGCTAACACACAATGGCAGAAGCAGTGCAGGAGCATCGGTACGTGAGTGCTTTGTTGGAAGCGTTTATTTGGCGAAGGCGAAAGCGGCGACAACGGTCGAGTGACGTGGCTTATTTAAGTGCACTTTACCTCACTTCTGCTTGATTTTTCTTTCCCTTTGCCTCTCTCTATTGCACTGAATTTTGCTTAGCTTATGGCGTATCGGGGAGGCTTATCGCGTACGAGCAGTGCGTGTTGCTATTTGCACTTAAACCGTGCACCAGTGTAGAAGCTGCGGCGACGGGCGTCAGGTGTTGGAAAGTGGCCGAGTTCCGTTTGCGGAAATGGGCCGTCGCTCATGTGTTCCTCAGGCGAAGTAGCTCGCCATGGAAATGTGAAGCCGTTGCCCAGCAGTGTACTTATGCGTGGACAGCTTCGCATTCGGCGTACAACGTTTACAGGCAGCTTTCGAGGCATACTTGTCTTTACGCTTACAGGAATTATGCGTGGGATACACCTGATTACGCGCCCACTTGTCCGTGCTGTCAGATAGCTGCCTCCATTCTGGAAGAAGTCGAGACAAGTGCGCATAGAGCGCTCATTCTTGTATCAACCAGAGAAAATACGGTTTGCTTATCTACACTGGATGAAGGGCGAATGAGACCAAGGGTGATAAGATTGCGAAAAAAAGGGACACGACATTTCTACGTGTGTATTGTGTATGAAGAGGTATGGGCAGACGGTTCCCTGTTAGGCGACTCCAGCTTTTGCTTCATGGAGCAGTTTTATCTGAGGAAACATGAACTCCATCTCGTAATGGAATGAACATTCGCGTTACCTATAGGGCAAGTCGCTTTCGTTGTATCACATGCGCGAGAGGATACACGAAGCGAGTTGCAGCCTGGCCGTGTGGGTGTCGACGCACGCGCGCTTTCTTGCTTAAGTAAACGTTGCACGACATGTACGCACTCTGCGTGCGCACGTTTCTCCTGTTTCTCAACGAGCAGATCGATGCGTGGCCACGTGGCCTCTTGCATATAGTCGAGGTGGGACGACGTAAGACGTGCTAATTGGTGAGCATCGAAAGGAAATACTGGGGCCTCACTAAACACTCGGGTTGCTCGGTAACTATAGAAGGCCCAAAGGGCAACTACAGTGATTTTTCGAACATGACAAGGTAATGACAATGTTAGGTTTCCGAGACGCGTCTCGTATCAGAATTGTTCCGCAAATAAGCGAATAAGCGAAAAAAACAATGCAACCGAACCGTGACCGAGGAGCCGAGAGAACACCTTCGTATGACGTCACGCGCGCCACACCAGCGGGGAAGGCGCGCAAGGTATGTCGGTCCGGCCGGATCGGATAACGATAGCGACGGAGGGCAGACGCGCTCTGTGGATTCTTGGGCGCGCGCTGGACCATTGGCGCGATGCCTTCTTGTGACGAATGTCAGCTGCACCAGCTCTTCGGAGCTGTCACATGCATGATGACAACTTCGATCCTGACCAGTTCAATGGACATTAATCGCCCTTCAGATTCGACCCGATACCATGAGAGTCAGCGCTCAGCGCCACACGTCGCGCTGCAACGTGGAGATCAAACGTAGCTTTTTAACCATGGATTTGATACGCGCTGCTTGCAATTTTAGCTGTGTTTACCCCTTCTCAAGGGAGCGCTTTGCATACTCGTTATAATATGTTGGGAAGCTCTGCTTTCCGCATTTGTACTTTGATTCATAGAGCGCACAATTTCCCCGGAAGAGTGCCGCTGAGTGTCGAAAGCACTGATCAGTGCATTTGTTAACATCGGCATTGTACAACGGCCGCGCGTCGTTCGCTTGAAATATAATGGAAGCCGCGCATCATCGACATCAAATAATGTCAGAACATGACAAAGCGCGCAGGTTTTGTGCATGTAAGCACTGTCGCATCACTTTGAGTCGGGCTGCTATGAGCGACCGGACACCTTTGAAAACAGCGAGCGGAACACCGTAGCATGCGTTCTTATTCTGCCAACTTATCGTTCTTCATACTCTCTTCAAGCACACAATGTGTTCCAACAAGCAGACATATATTAAGAATCTGCGCGTGTTATAGTTCATTTGGAGAACGCGCAGTTTTTTCGCGGAAATTCCGATTACTGACACTGTTCGCTGCTGAACGAACTGTTTAAGTTATTGTGTCAAAGCTTGGGGAGTCTCCGCTTTTTTGTCCACTTGGGATAAGAGGCAAACGTTTTACCTCGGAAGCTAAATAGTTAGTCAGCATAACAATACATAAAAATACGCCCATGTGCGTATTGACATTTAACTTAGGGAACTGCTGGTAAGTGCGACTGGCAGCCTTCGAAAATGGCAACGTACTGGTCTTGTGAATGAGCCGTGACGTCGCCTCTGCCTCTTTGTGTTTGCAGTGTACGAAATGAAGAATAGTACATTTCAAATTCTTATTGTCAAAATTGAATTATAAAACAGTTTTCTTTATTCTAATGACTTAATGAGCTTCAGGTCAGACGCTTAGGTCCGCCGGTAACTGTGACACGAAATCGGCAACTGTGGTAGTCCTAACCAGGGCTGAACACGATCAACATCGCCTCCAACTGTGTTCGTGCACCCGACAACGCAACACCAGTTGCCTCCCATCTCTTGTCCGTCTACAGGGAACGCAGCTTCTCGCGACAGACTCACGTCAAACACTAGCCCACGATCGCCAGCTCCTCAACACTGTCGTATTTATCAATTCCCAGCATGCTCCGATCTGTTGGGGCCAATATCTTTTACATTACGGGAGCTTCAAGTGAAAGCTGTCGAAATGGCAAGCTGTCGTGGGCGCACACGCAGGCTCTTTGTGTTGGCTGTCTGGAGTGCGTCATCGCCAACGACCTTCTGAGGAGGCAATTAGCTGACGCAAATTTAATGGCCTCGTCAATGTGGCACTCCTGAATAAAAGTGCCGTATATAGCATATCGCGGAGGGACAGAGATTGCATGCGCTTTATTAATACATTTTTAAGAAGCACGAGCATCATTAACGTGTGGGAACTCAAACTGCGCAAGTCGTTAGCTCTAACTGAAGAGCGTGAGCTTAGTCGTTTCACTAGTTATTATAGGAAATTCACCTAATGCAGACATCACAGAGAAATATAACTAGGTTGGTGGAGCGCATGGAAACACGAATGTCGGATCTTGTCCGGCGCATGGGATATCATAGCGTGTCATAGCTCCCGTACTTGTACATTTGCATCGAGTATTCAGTAGGGAGTACGCGTGGAAAATGTTCAGTTATTTGTTGTGCATCCGGCATTTAGAACAGTGTATGTTCGATTCCCTTTAACATAGTTCTGCCTGTAGTGTGCGCCGTTCTCGAAAGCGTCCGCGGCTTGAACATGGCGCTCGCCATGTAACTCGCGCTGTTACAAGAACAGTCTTTTTAACTGACATGGAAATCCTTTTTAGCGCATTCAATGGACAACTCAGCTTTTAAGATCGCCCTGCCAGAGACATCACCCACGGATGAGCCAAAATTCTGGCAGCTGAGCACAGATGATTAGAAATGTTACTTCGAACTACAGTCGGAGCGCACAGCTCACACTCGCCGGAAACACGCAATCTTTTATTGAAATAATCAAAGGCGTCCATGTATGCTAATAGGCTTCAAAGTGTTTCCACGCGGACCATTCAGGATGGAAGTTCTGTGAAAGAATGTTCAGGGCTCCAGAAAACCTGTTTTCGCGTTTTCCTCCACCATCTCACGTTCGAGTTATTTTTAGTGTAGCGTTGGCGACAGTATTAAAGAGAGAACGAGAAAAAGAAAGAAAACGTTTAACGAAAACTAGGAGCTCATCGCCGTGGAGGTCGTTTTGAAAACTGCAGTGAAAGACCCGTAGCCTACTGTTGAGCTAAAAACTTGGAATCTCGTTTAATGTCTCGCGCATCGGGAGTTTGTGGCACGCAGAATATGTAGAGACTAGTCTGGCGTTTATTGCGGGGTGAAGAGCTCGGCTGGACGTTAAAGAAATAACAACACCAAAGAAAAAAAAAGAACGTTGTGCAGATCCAATGCGCACGTCTGAATACTATGTTAAGCGAAGCCTTCACGAAGCGGGTAAATGAATGCTGTACATCTAAATGCGACATGTACAAATTCGTGTTTTCATCCTATGCAACGTGTCGCCTCATGTAATGTGTGTGCTTATGCACTACACAGGTCCGACTTTAATGGCATGGGATTTTTATATGCACCACATGCTACGCCGAAATGCAAATACCACATCTGGCGGACTCTCCTGTGTTCATAAAAGAGCCCCCCTCTCTCAAATCAGGCGGATGCACAGTGTGTGAGACGTACAGCGATGCCTCGAGGACGAAAGCGATGCTTGTCGAGGGAATAATGGCGTCGGCAAACGTGTGGGCACAGAGTCATACGACGCATATCCAACTTAACCTAAGGATACTGTTTACCCCTTGTCACAGTGGCACATACATAGGACTGGCCTACAATTTGAAGGACTGGCCTAAAACCGGGCGCATACCCATTGTGACCCAATAATGGTGTAGCCGAATATAAGAAATATGAGAAGCTCAACCTTCTTTCGTGCTTATGAGACTCATGGGACGTGACATTATACGTGCAGGTTTTATACCGTAATTTATATTTTTATTACGTCGAAAATAGGTGCGCGCACTGGCACTACATTGTGAATTGGCTTGCCTTTTTCTTGCTATGCTATGCACAATGCGTTTGCGTTGGTGGTGAGTGTTGCTGGGTGTTTGTCGGCAGTTATAGGCTAGTGTAACACTATAGTAACGCAATATGAATTTAATGATACCTCGACAGAATACAGATATTTATTGCACCCGACTTTACGGAGCCATTCTTGCTCCTTCCTGTGTGGTTAACAGGCAAGTGTCATGCGATTCAGCTTTGAATGAAGGTGTCGCAAACGATCGAATAAGCAAGGCGCGGTGCACAAGTGGCACGTGGTGTTCGCCGCGCAGACGGCGTCCATTGTCCGTACAATGCGAACACAAAACACGAGTCGCAAGTCTAATGCATAATCTGTAACGATCAGCAATATTGAAGCCTAGAGATTGGGTGTGGGATCTGTAACGATCAGCAATATTGAAGCCTAGAGATGGAGTGTGGGAGTGCGACGTACGCTGGGTGCAGATGAACGTGGTTGTCTGATGTGCGTGGAATTGAAAACTGGGTGAACGACCATGAATTTGCAATGGCGTGATAATTTAGATTACAGGTTTCCATGCTCTCGAATGTTATGATCCATCAATGTAGGTATATCTCTCACCTTAAGTTATTCTTACAGCATATAGTTGGGTTATAAGAAGAAAAAAAACGTTATGCGTTCTGCGGGCCAGATCTAACTTTTGGACAACGTGTCCCGGAACGTTTCGTGCGCGAAGCTCATGTGTTTTATACTCGGGATGAAAAGAAGAGTTCGCCTATCATTGTATTATTCTGACTCGCAGTTGCATTGAATCCTGCAGAGAGGAGAAATAAAAAGAACTGCGCTAGAAAAGAAAGTGGTGGTTGAAAAGATAGGCCCACGAGAGAGACTCAAATAAAATTGAATGAATGGAGAAATACGGGATTCCCTCATATGCCTGTGTGGAGTTCGCCTTGTCGTTTTTGCCTTCCTCCCCTAGATTCAATTCCAAAGCTTTCTTGGGAGATAGCGTAAGAAGTGGGCTTGCGCGGCGTGAGCAATTTGCTCTGCGTCATTCATCTGTGATTTATTTCCTGAATGCATTTGCAAGTGCTTTTTCAGCCTATAGCTGTGCGCCCGCGGGGTGCGTGTGCTCGCCGGTTGCTGCTAGCATTCGTTGTGGCCGTTGTTTTGGAACAAAGTTACATACGGCTCTTCTTAAGTGGGGAAAAAAGAGGAAAAAAAAAACGGGTGAACACAAGCACAGTAGTCACTTCTAGTTGCAGTGCGCTTGCAGTGCGCAATCCAACGCCGTATACGCGTGTATCGCTCCAGCAGTCACAAAACGCATATGGTTTTCGGCCGTAAAATGATTGCACACTTTCTTATTGTTTAGATTCAAGGGGAGTTGTCTGTTTGTTCTCTAGTGCTCTTTCCGAAGATTTTCGAGTGGTCGTGACGTCTTCGCCTCATTCAAAAGGACCTCGTCATTGCGTCGTGATTTGTGGAGTTTCATCAGATAAATTACAAGGCAGAGGTTCACGTAACGATTTATTACGAGCCTCGCCGAGCTTTAGTGTAGCAATACATAGCGAACTTAAGTATAATGAAAAGCACGCCGTGTAGCAGAAAGCGTTCACTTCGAGAATATCAGAGACATGCGCGGGAGTCATGGGTTCCTGAAACGGAGGTATGCCTCGGAAATGACGCTGCGGAGCCTTGGTCGGATATTCTTGGTGCATGCATGCTGTGTGATTTTTGAAGCGTCGTTGTCGTGTAAAGAAAGCAAATAGAAAGGAAGGCATCTGTAAGAGTACGAAGGTGCTCCGAAGTTCCCGGAGAAAAGATCCGGCGTCACCAGCCGTGTAAATAAAACAAAATTCTAAGCAGAGTCAACTCCAGTCCTGACATCTACGTAATGCTTTGTATTACGTAGATGTAACTACCTTGTTGATTTATACCCAGTGACCCAAGTTGGCGTCGACGAGGTTCATTAAAGAGCGGCACGTGTGGCACATGTCTAATGGCTCCAATTCTCAGTGGCAGATCGGACCTCATTTTTAGGCTGCGCGATCTTCGCCATCGGTCCACGATAACGGGTGAATACCGGCTAGATGCACGTTACGGAAAATTGAACTCGCAAGAATGCCTAGCAATAAAAACGGGAAAAATGTTGCAAGTCGAGAAGGAATGCTTTGCTGTTCGAATGAACTTTGGCGCCTCCCGTCAATGGTGGTTTACTGCAGGTACGCCATAGAGAAAGAAATTTCAACAAGAGCGGGCACTACCATAGAGCCCAGCGGCCGAATTGACTGTAGCACACCAAGCGGATGGTATTAACTTCTTCCGGTTTTGGGCGCGCGCGTTTTGAACACCAGTTGGTACACGCTGCGCCGGCTCCGCCGTTCGGCGCGGCTTTATTTTTTCGCTTCATAGTAAAATATTTTTTTTGCGCGCACAATTGACAAGGACACAGTGAAGGGAGACACACTTTTTCGCTTCTGCTGAACCCCGCGTGGCCTTGGCGTGGAATCGTTTCATTATTTAGTAAAAATGATTGCGAACGACCTTTACAAGACTCCGCCGAATCCGTCAGGTGCAATTTCATAAAGAAAACGCAAGGCGTCTTCTGAAATGATGAAATGTTTATTTTGCTCTATATAAATACTCGTTCCGGGCTTCTACATTCATCCAAAGTTGGGACACCAGGTAAAGCAGTCGTTGCCATGCGAAGCTCCACCGGATGCCATCAGCTGAAAGAAAGTAAATTGCAAGCATGTATCATTTTGGTATATTGACCTAACAGGAGTATTGCGTGTAGAGGCGAAACGTGCGTAAGTGGTGAATGAGCGGCATTACAGATGAATTCACTTTTACGTACATTTCGCCGCAAGTACTCCCAAACAATGTCATAAAATCTGAACAAAATATCCGATTTTCAAGCCCGCCTCCCTTCCCGGGCATTATTTCCTGCACTTAAAGTGCACAAACACGCGGGTGATTGCGCGTTTCCAAAACAACTTGGCCTCAGTCTACAACACAGGCTCAGCCAGACCATGTTACACGCTCGCAGAATGCCTTCTAGTCGCACTCAAGACAGATTCGTGGGTGCAAAGCCTGTTTTCAGTTGCTCAGAATACATAAATGTCATGTTCTTGAGCTCCTCCGTGTTATCTTTTACGCGTCCTGCCGACGCATGCAACACTCCCGTGTTATCACTCTCAGCAATCGCTCGTCGCGTTTTCGACAAGCCTGAGTACCGAAATAAGGTATATGTTGTTGCAGGGCTGTAAAATGCGTCACAAACTTGTCCCACTAAGATTCAGTATACGCAAAACTAACTCACTATGGCCGGCTTGCTTTTTTGCTAACAGCTTAACAACCCCAGGCGCGGCGAGCATGCCTCAACATATCCCAAAATGTTACCAAATAAACTGCAATACTTTTCGGGTCAGAGAATGCTTCACGAACTTCTACCAGTAAGATTCAGTACACGCGAAACTAACTGCGGCACACAGCCGAGCTGCTTTTCGCTAACTGCACCACTACGCCGAGCGCGGCAACTGTGCTTGAAAAGTACCCAAAAAGTAGTGAAATTAGTTGCCATAATTTCTGGGGTCAGAGAAAGCGCCAAAACTTGTCCCGGTAAGATTCAGTACACGCAAAACTGCGTCACACGGCCAAGGTGCTTTTCGTCAGAAAGCCAGGTGCGGCGAGCGTGCGCAAAAACTACCGAAATAAGTTATAATTATGCTCGGGCTCATGGAAAGCGTCGCAAACATCTCCCACTACGAGTAATTAACTCATATTATCTAGGCTTGGACTGCGGAGCTGTTTTTCGATAACTGCGTCACTATGTAGGTTCAGTTTTGTGCAGTAAGCCTAAATGGGCTTGAAGTGCGTCGCAGACTGTCAAACAAAATTCCTCACCTTGCTGTAGACCAGTAGTGCAGCGGTGCTGTGTCGCAATGCAGACGGAACACAAGGGACCGCCGGGAGCCCGAAAAACGGGCAACATCCAAAAGAGACGGGTCGCCGAGCTCGCGAGCTTCACATGCGCATCCGGCCTCGCTCACTCCTGCATGCATGCGGCTTATCTGGCGCATGATGTAGGCACGTGCGTCTGGCATGCCGCTAGCTTGTTGCTAGGCAACGCAACGAACATGAGTTGCAAAGTATAAGTTCATTTACACGCAAAACTTTTTCGCTTTTAGTGGGAAAGAATAAAAAAAAAATAAAACGTTGTCTGGAAGTTCATTTCACATTCTTTTTTTCTGATGCTCGCGTCAACTAACGGATGTTGTTGAAACTAGGCGTGACGTGTTTCCTGTTGCCAGTTTTTGAAGAGTGTCCCCTCTTGTTGAATTTCTTTCTCTATGGGTACGCCTGTTAACAGCGTCTTCGAGGCGGGAACGGCGATTTTCTCGAGTTAAGGAAACACCGCACGTCGCTGTTGTCACTTTGTGTCAGCGTTTGTTTTCACCGCACTGTCATTGTTATCAAGTTGTCGCTGGAGGCAAGGCCGTCCTTGAGCATCCGGCATTTCCTGATTGCTTTCGCGAATTATCTAGCAAAGGAGGCGTGTCTGATCAAATTGTGCGCGCGTTGCGAATAGTACTGCATGCTCTCGAATGCACGCGAGCGCCAGCGATTAGTTCGGAGCGTACGAGTCCTGTGTCAAAAGTGGATGCATTTGACGTGGGAGTCCTGGGCCGGCATTTATAGTGATGCCGTCCGGTCGACTCTAGGCCGCTCTTATCATCTATCGTTCACGGCCAGCTGGTCCCATTGATAAAGCGGGCTGAGCATCGCGATGACGACGTACGGAGCGCGAAAAGCGTGAAAAGGAATAGCATCGGAAAAAGCATCGCTATAATGGTGAGCCCTGCAGACTTCGACGACCGGAGACCGTACTCGCCGCTATCGTTACAATTTGAGCGTTGGGCCGGTATAACGCGAGGATTTCTTTTACTCGATTCTATTCCTGTGTTGCCAACCGCTGCTCACCGCCGACATATTGAAGCACGTGGCCCAGCGCCGCTGTAAGGATTGACGAAGCGTAAGAATAAATATAAGTGGAATAAAATAGTTACACTGTTCCGGCATCGTTTGTCCTTCTGGGGTAAACCTCGCCCAATAAAAAGTTAGATTCTTAACTCCGAGTCAAAAATATATCTAGAATGTAAGTGTACGCCGATGGCATCTATGATCTCATCTAAAATTAAACGAGTGTCTTGTTTATTGTTTGTTGAAGACATTTGCTACCAAGACGGCGTTAGCCTGGTAGTATGGGCCGGCAATTTCTCCGCCTCAATGTCGCTCTTCGCTATTGAAAAACGTGCTCTCAGGCATGCAGGAGTTCTGTGCCACATTCATATCTGAGCAAAGAACGCGAGACCTCCTCTGGCTCCTTTGCCTGACGCACCCGTTCACGCGTGGGGAAAGCCTCTTCTTTGCGAGTTTTTAAACAACTGTCTCGCTGTCGACGCTGAGGTGCCTACACCAACTAATAAAGCTTTCTACATCACTAATTTCCTTGCATTATGTGCCATAACGGAGATAAAGCTCGCCCTGTTTGAACGTTCAAGATTGAATGTAGGTCGATTCTGCTCCCTTATTTATTTATTTATTTATTTATTTATTTTCGGATCAGAAACTTGGTCTCGCAAGTGTCAAAAAATAGCTATACAACAGACTGCAGTGACTTGGGCTCGAATCCCAGTGTGGCGGCGGCTTTGGATGTAGATTCTTTTTCTTCGTCATTAGCGATGGTTGAGCTGGGGATGATGAGGTGGCCTGACGACGACAAAAACACGTCGATGACAATGGTCGTCGTCAGGGTAACGGAGCCTACGCCCGATCGGCCGGACGGGCAATGCGAACCTTGTTTGTGGCACGTAACTGCTGTCGCATTGAAAGAACAAGGTCGAAACACGTGGTGAAAAGAGAGATTCGATCGCCATATGTTTATTATCCTCGCATCTGCCATTGTCATCAGCCATGACCCATTCTTCGTGAAGCGATGCGAAATATACGTAATACAGAGAGGGGTCGATGTGCCCAAGGAAGCGGCAAGTCATGGCGCCTTTTGGTATTTTCCTCCTGTGTTTAATATCCTTGTATTTCGCCCCGGTACAAGCACAATGGACACAGAACGAAGGAATATGGAAAAGAAAACAAAGAAAACGAAAGTCGTTCGTGATTACTACGCTCACGCTGCCGCCCCTCGTCGTTAGCGTAACGAAGCTTGAAAATCGGGGGCGATGCAGCGTTGCGCCACATTTAACAAGCAAAACGGCGAGCAACCAGGCAGCTCACCGACGTCACGCGGCAGTGTGTTACGGCCATCCAGGAATTTCAATCGTAACAATCTTTACAAAATGTTCCGGCGCTTCGCTTTCTTGGAGCGTGCGCCGAAGGCCCATAGCTTTTTTTTTTGTTTGTTTTTTCCCCCCTTGGGGATCGGGCGAATGGGTGCTTCGAAGCGTGCAGAGAGCTCGAATGGGCTAGCGAATTATGATAATGAAATCCTTCGCTTTCAAGCAGGAAAAAATAAATAAGTAAAAGAAGGGGGAGGAGGGGGAGGGGTCGTTGCTTCTAGCCGGAGGGCCCTTTTTCGAGCCGTTTACGAGGCTGGCTCGAGAGTTAGTTTGAAGATATTCGCGGATGGGAATTTCTGTCGTCTTCCCGGGGTTCTTGCTATTTTCCTGCTGGAGACAGCTGCTCGGCGCAGTGACGGAAACAAAAGCAAGTGTACGTTCAGCTTCCGAAAGCAAGAAAGCCGGCGCGAAAAAAAGAAAAGAAAGAAGAAAGAATGTTGCAATGGCAAAATTCTATGTCAGCGCCCGGTGCAAGACGTAAGGGGAGCGGTCAGAGTCATTTGTCTTGTCGGAGGGAACTGGCCCAGCATCGATCATCGAACCCGCCACTGCAAGCAATGGCAGCGCTAAAAGAGCCACTTAGCAGAGGCCTCCCTTATTTCGATCTTCATTGCGGGCAGCCCGAACTTGGAGGCAGTGAGCCCTGCCGTGTGGTACTAGCAGTATGTGATCGGGAACAGCTGTGCATCGTGAACAATGCGAGCGCATTGCGTTTATCAATACTTGTGGCGCAAAATAAAACGACTCAAACATCGTAATGCTTAGGATTTCCACATAATTGTGCGGGCAGGATGAAGTTTGAGAGCGTTTCTTTAAAAATAAGATATCAGACTTCTGGTCAGGACTAGTTTACTGCCAGCAAATATTTTTTTTTTTTTTTTACAGCGGAGCTGTATGCAGAGTGTTTCGCTTAAGTTGAGCCAAACTTTAAAAATGAGCAAATGCGACACAACTTAGCAGAATCAAGGTAATGTTGTTTGCCGCCGCGTGGAGATACTCAGATTATTATTTTTGCCTTCCGCCCGATTAGATAATTAGTCCTAATCAATAATCAACTTCTCTATTACTATATTTAGATAAAAAGCGTCAATGAGAAAATTGTTGCGCAACATGAAATACTCCCGATACACCTTTCTGTTGCTCACTAAATGCTGCATAAAAGTGTTTTTTCAAGTGTGAGAGAAGCCCGCGAATGCGCGCAAAATGCCTCTAGCGGTCAGTCTTACGGAAATTTTGCGTGTATTTGGGGGTTCTTTCACGCTCGGAAAAACACTTTTATGTAGCGTTTATTGAGCAACAGAAAGCTGTATCCAGAGTGTTTCATGTTGCTCTACAATTGACGCTACAATTGACGCTTTTCATATAATTAGAATATTTGAGGAGTATTCAATTAATGAGGGTCTAATTGTGTAATTAGGCGGAATGCAATAAATAGTTTCAGTATTTCCGAGCGACGGCAAACATCAGCTTGCATGGTTCGGTCCAGCTACGTGGCATTCGCATATCTTTAAGTTTGGCTCAAGTTAAGTGAAATGCCCTGTATGGCAAGGATACCGCAGAATTTTTGTGTCCGGACACAACAACTATCATCATCAGTCGCTCATACCGCCGTAAGCAAGATAAAAATGCAATGGCTCATAGCCTCGCAATACAGATGCTACATGCACTCAGCAAAGTGAAGCGAATAGTGCTTACATTCTTTCGAACCGTGCATACGACATACAGAGCAGCATGTCGAAAACTACCATCATCAATGGTTTATACCCCCGTAAGCAACCACAATACACAATGGCTCATAGCCCCATAAGGTTCACGGCTACTCTGCGTAGCTTAATTGCGATGACACACAGGGTAGTTGTCGGTGATTTCAATGTGAATGTGTCGGGACCGAAGATGGAGTGGTTTACGCGTTTACTGCACGAGAGATTTCGCTTGCGATGCCACACCGATCCGGCCCAAGCGACCGCCTAGCGGCGTACGTGCATCGATTTGATATTCTCAAAGAATGTGTGTTCAGTTGCGAGTATGCCGGTCAGTGTATATCATAGCGACTGCAAAGCCATTGTGGCCGTCGTTACTAAGCGACAATCAGTGATGCGATGAATTATTTACCACAAAATTTCTTTCCACGACGTTTACAGCTTCGCTGTTGTCCACCTTCGCAGTGCGGAATAGTCTTGATTTTTTACATATGAGCTGTATAGGGCTAGGGTTCCATGTATATTATTATTATGTAAAATTATTATCATCAGCAGTTGCTCACACCCCCTAAGCAAGCAATAATGCAGTGGTTCATCCCCCTCGTAATGCAGAGGTTACGAGCACTCAGCAAAGGGAAGCGAGCAGTGCACACATTCACTGGAATCACGCATGCAACGTACAGAACAGCCTACGTTTCAATAAAGAACAAGCTCAAGACAAGCATATATCTTCATCAGCAATGGCTCACACCCCCGTATGTCAGAGGCTGCAAGCACTCCGCCAACTTACAAGAATACGTTTATTATATTGGGTCCCAATACAACCCGTATCACATATTAAGCTGATAAGAACAGATACTACACTTTGACTCGCGTCGGCCACGTCTACGTTCGCAGTGCCCTTTCTTTGTTGGCGTTCCAAGCGCTTGCGTATCTACTTTCCGTCTGCTCACCTGTGGTGGCGGTCCTGTCTAAAGCATGTCTAGTTTCCTCCGGTTACTCGGCGCGGTGCTCCCGTCGTCCAGGCGAATGTATATAAAAATCACGGTAAATGTGTTCGTACCTTTGTTCTGAAGTCCGTGTCACCTCTGTGTCGTGTGCTAAACAACTTTGCTGCTCATCCACCTGCACAGAGTGGAATGACTCATGATTTGTTTTCTTGATGTCGCCGACAGACTCGGTAACATCCCTGTCTGATTACTTGAACGTAACAAACACAATTCGGAATTGAAATGTAGAAGTCTAAAGAAACACACTTTCAAGGCATTGTGGATTTGTACTACTTTCAACGTTGCAGTGTTAGGTGATGTACCTAAACAAAGCCCCTCTCCTTGTCCTGCCCTTGAAACCACTTTTCTGCATATTCTGCAGTGGAACGCTGTGGCACGTAGATTTTATATGTTTGTGCCCTTTTGCAGTGGTATGTCATTTCTCTCTCTCAAACCCAGTTGCGTAACCAGAAATTGATTGCGGGGAGAGGAGGCGGGCTATAAGTGGGTAACGTTGACAACTCTTATTGCCATCTTTTGAAGAATAAAGAGTCAATTGATGTTTGTATTACTGGTATGAGCCCAAACTAACGAACACTAATGCAAACGGGACTGAAGGGGTGCAGCGGCAAGCGGTTTCTTCAGCGATAATGGCGTAAGCCAGTTTCAGACATATTGTCTAGGATGTAAAACATTACCTATGTCACATTCCGCTAGATGAACTGAACGTTTGGGCAGAGAATTCGCTTTGTACGCTTCCATCCATGTTTCAGAGAACGGGCAACAAAGGGCATCGAAATTTATTGCACTGCCCCTGCGGTTGTAACGAAAAGGCGACGTCGCTAAAGTCAAGGCCATCTTGAAGCGGCTTATAAAAATGTAGGCTCAGCATATCCCTCCCTTCGTTTGAGTAAACAGGCACCAACATTTCAGCGTTCACTTTGTGCGTACGGTGTGCCGCGAAAGCATGAGGAAGTATTGAGCTTGACGTTATTGAACGCATCCTTCGCTTTTAAGAAAGAAGGGGACGGGATGGTGACAAAAGGAACGCTGTCCTCCTTTAACCACAGGAAAGGATTGAAGTTTTCCGAGCCAATATTTAAAAAGCAGAAGTCAAGAGGGTGCCATTACCGACGCGTCAGTGTTTACAAAAGCACGCGCTGTCGCTGCCTGGTGACAAAAATAACGGAAAGACGGATGGATTCTAAGAACACGGAAGTCCAGGAGCCCGATCCAAACCAGCGAACTGAGGTTATCAGCTACGGTCCAGGGGCTGTATACAACCGCGGTGCCAAATGGTTTCTTTCGACAGCACCGTCGGGTGGCGATCGATGCTTCCCGAGAGTGTCGTGATGGCCGTGCCGTTGGGAACGGCATGGTCGTGAGCCCGTAGTCGCGGATAGTACTGGTGTTTCACCATTTTCCTGCGCACCCTTCGAGCTTCATATCTCCCGTCGTAAGACCGGTCGAAGCGATGGTACATTGTTATGTACTCACCAAAACACGTTGGGCAAACCTTTTTTTCTATTGATTTTATTTGTGCGAGGTACGGCGCACAATTAATGGAGGGCGCGACCCCTCTGCTTTCGTTTCTTTTTGGTAAAGGAATAGCGCTGTGTTCTTCTTTCTCTAAGCCATCTCGTGGTTTGGCTGCGTAGTCGGATTTGTTCAGGGCTTGCTCTAGTTGTCACTTTAGTTTTGTGCGTTTAGTTTGTGCGTATATAAACACACACAAAAAAAGCAGAGAAAAAAAGAGGGTCTTCTTAACTTGTTTACTTCTTCGTGCCACAAGGGTGAGTAATCGAAAATACTCTTCAAACCGATATATTTGTTCCAGGACTTAACGCAGGCTGAGCGCATTTGATGTGCTAGAAAAAAAATATTTTTGTTATTTTTATATGCATGACTGGTTTAGGGGAATCCGATGTAAAACTTTGTTCAAACAAGGATCTGAGAGCTTTGGCTTGTAGCTTTGTTTTAGGTAATCAGCGCGCTGAACATGTTGTCCACAAATGTGATTAATCAAGAATGCTTTCTTATTCAGACATTTCTTCTCTATAGATTTCCGAACCTTAGGCACACTGCTGGCAGTACTTGATAGAAAGTGCCAGGATGTCAGTTTATAGACTATCGTCTATTTTGCTGCGACAACTATTACAAGCTTGAAACGGGGTTTGCATTATCCATTCGTCCGCTTTCTTTTTGTTGCCGCTGGTGACGAGAGCTGCCGTAGTCGTCAATATCATGACGTCGCCGTCAGGCCACATTTCATCATATGGCCCTAGGGTGAAGAAAAGAGCCATTCGCAGATGTAAATGCTAATCCGAGCGACTGATACGTCAAAGAGAGCGAATCTTTATGAAAGAGTTCTCACGCTCTCGGGATGTCCTGAGGGTTTGTTTCGCCACGGCCTGAAATTTGCAAAAATCTTTGAAAAACGCTTCGCTATGTTAAAATGCGGCGCTATAACGCAGCTTTGTACAGATACCTACATTTTTCCTAAATAAAAAAAAGACAGACGATACGGACGGGAACGGTGCGGCACAAGCGCACTCATACATTGTTCTTAGCCGGAAGACGGTATACCTCCGTATTACTTTTCGATTATTTTGCCCCCTTCTAGTTGATCTCAAACGTGGAGCCGTTGGAACGCTACTCGAGAGGCAGAACTTACGTATTACTGGCTAGGATAAACCGCGGGAAGGTGTTGTTTTCAATTCGAGTGACTTATATTGAAGGGGTCTCTTGTTTTGTAACCTTCAATAATTACGTTTCAAAGTAAATTCGGGGCGTCGACGCAGGCTGCGTTGCTCGCTCTCGTTTAATTTACCTGATACCCATTACCCAGCCACACCCCGCCGTCGGCCTTCGCCGGTGCCGCACAGAAATAGTTGCGGGACTCCACTTAATATACGTTCGCTATAGGAGGAATTCTCCATCTCCGCCACTGTATTGCTCGCTCTTCATACAGTGCAGTTTTCAGTTAACTGGCTTATATAGCATGGTATCTTGAGCCACACAATAGTTACAGTGAGTGCAACCCGATGTTCTACGTAATCAGATGATAAATTATGACGAAATACTTCTATACCTTGTTGCGGTTCATTTTATGCGGCAATGAATAGAACGGATATCTGACGCCTGAGACACGACGTGGCTTATCGTCACGCTCGTCAGTATGAAAGACTTGTCCGTCGAGTGTGTGCTACGGGATTATATGCGCGCTATGAGCAAATCCCACTCTCCTCTGTCCTACGTTCAACCTCTCTACGCCATGGAATGGTTTCCATCCGTGTTCCTCTGTGTAGGTTGACCCGACGCGTCTTGACAAGGCCCTCTACCAGGGAGCACGACAGAATAAGGTTTCCCGTATGGGGGGGTATAAGAAGGCCGGCGAGCCGCCACGTGTAGACAACTCTCTGCCCCTGCGCTCAGGTGCACAGCACGCCGAACGTTTCTGTATTTTCCCTCGAACGCGCCGCTCACCCGTAAGGATGTATTAAACTTATTTGTTTTTACATGACCTTGTCTTCCCTGCCGAACCCTCTCCGATGGTGAACCTTGTTCGAGCTCCAAGCAGACGCTGTTGAAGGGCGCCGAAACTCCATCACCGTAACAACCTGTAGTTCCCGAACACGGCTACTGTAACAATTCAATAAATGTCCCTCCGCTTAAATAATCACTTGGAGGTACGTGTTACACGCGGCGTGCAGTAAAGGTGATAAAGGTTGGGATATTGTGTATTTATCCACTTCGTCTGTGCATCTCATAAGCTCATATAACCTGACAATTGAACGGCACGTGATATTCCTTGCGGTTTCATAACTTCAAAACACCCGCCTTTGTGTCGCAGTGCCTTTCGCATTGTGCTGCTTAGCGCAAGGTCGCTTGTTCGATCCCGACGAGGGCGCAGTGCGAAAGAGCTAGTGAACCGCGCATTGGGCGAACGTTAGAGGAGAACCCCACGTGTTCAAGATTGATGTCGAGTCCGCCACTACTCCGTGACTCACTATGATGTCGTCGTTTAGGCGCCTAGAGCCCAGAATATAGTTATTTAGAGACATTACGTGTCGCTTACGTTTCAGAAACGTGCATAGAATGCACTGGACCTCAAAACTTTGTCTACTGGGATTTGAACTAATGACCCTGCGGTGATGCGCACTGTCGAGCAAGACGCGTTGAATACTGCACTGTGGCGCCGGGTAGGCCCGTATCGTATGATAGCTGTCCGCTCTTCGGTCGTGGCACCAAGGGCAGGCTTCAGAGTATTCCCCAGGGTAAATACTCGAATATAACTTTTAACTTGGCGAAGGTGCCCTTTTGCAGTCTCCGCCAAGTGACTTCTCCCTTATGACTGCTTCTTGGAGGGCCTCGTTTACTTCGGCGTCATTCCCTCAGTTTACTCAGAAGGTAATGTACGCCTAGAGACTGTAGTAAAGATTATGCATACGCTCAAGTATCTTGGGAAGCAAGGACATGAAGACAGTGACGGGAAAAGGGGTAGTACCGATCCTTGAGGTGGGCTGCTACTTCCTAATGTTAGGTGTCGGATCTAAGGTCACCAAGATGGAGTTCTCCCGTTC
This sequence comes from Dermacentor variabilis, assembly GCF_050947875.1. Taxonomy (NCBI): domain Eukaryota; kingdom Metazoa; phylum Arthropoda; class Arachnida; order Ixodida; family Ixodidae; genus Dermacentor; species Dermacentor variabilis. The sequence goes on from NC_134573.1 coordinate 177,381,837, forward strand.
GATTGGTGAGAAAGCTACGGATGTACCTGTAGGCCTTCTCTTCCACACCTCAGTTTTGGGGCCGACTGAGAATTTAGGAGTGCTTGACTTGGTCAAACGCTTTTGTGAGGTCGAGGTCAACGATTGCCTTGGTTCAGCCCCGGTGTTAGGGTTCAAAGTTTCATACTGGATTTGTAACATGACCTCCTGTGTGGATAGCCCCTGTCGAAAGCCAGTCATGTTAGAGGAATGAGATTGTTATCTTCGATGTATTTCTGCAACCAAATTAGGATAACGTCTTGCATTACCTTCCCTGCACGTGGTGTGAAAAAGATGGGTATCAGCTTGTCCAAACCTAATTTTTTGCCTGACTTGACTTAGCGATGAATATAATTTTGGCGTGCTTCCACATCTCAGGTACTTGACCGTTGCCCCAAGTAGTGTCGAGGTAAATTGTGAAGGCACTGACGGACCTGTCATCCAAATTTCGGAGTTTTTTGCTTGTTACCTTGTCTTAGCCGGGAGCTGACCTGGTGCGGAACTGTTGTACGGCATCGTGGACGTTAGCCTTCACTATAAAAGCATGTAAATCGGAATTAGCATTTCAGTTGTCCGGATGAGAAATGCGCGGTGTGTGATAAACGTAGTGTGCCTCTAGTTGTTTAAGGAGGCAAGAATCGGCGCCTGGATATGGATGGGCTATTTTAGTGGGATTTTCCCTTTGTGCTGATTTACATTTTTTGGGGTCTATGAGGCGTCCCACAGTAGGTGTCAGATGTTCGTAATGCTTTTTGCGTGCATGTTGTTACATACATGTTCCCACTCCTGCCTAGAGAGCTTCTGTGCCTGGTCCTCTATTTCTCTGCCGAGGAGGGCTACCTTCTTGCGAAGTTTCCAATTCACTCTGTGTTTTCCAGCGTTTTAAAATGCTGTTGCGGGCTTCCCCACCCTTGAAGGAGCCGGCTGTCTATCTCGTGCAGGCACGCGTCCTTTGGTATCACGGAGGTGACGGTACCGATATTGTGTCCGATCGCCGACGCCTGTGATTGTGTTCGGCGCCGTTTGCTCCGGTAGGCTGCGAAACCGGTCCGGTTCATCTTGCGCGTTCTCTCTGCACTTTCGGCGTTGTGGGCTTGCATGGAATATAGCTTTTAGCGTGCAGTGGTCAATACCGAGAGTCTCCCCTATGTGGGTCCATCGCGGATTTTGGATATTGCGTACGACGATGATGCGAAGATGATGCGAAGATGATGCGAAGATGATGCCTGGCGATGTGTCTGCCGTGACACTCGATCCTATCCTCGCGGGGGTAAGGCGGTCATTTAATGTTGTGAATTTGTTAATTTGCGCGTGAGTTAGGAAATTGTTGCCCTTTGCTGTACTCGAGTGGTAGGCCCATGCTATGTGGCGGGCGTTAAAGTCTTCCGCGACAATAAGGCCATGCCGGCTAGCAAGTCGAGTGTCGCTCGTAAGTAGATCAAGGGAAGAAATAGAGAAATAGTAAATAATAAGTATTAGAAAGCAAATAAATGGAGAAATAGTAAGATTCGTGAGGTGTTGTGTGCATATATTTCTCTACTCGGAACGGGCAGTACTGGACGACGCTGTTTGCATCTCAACGAAGTTGTCCTTTACAAGATAGCGGTTTCAGTTGTACAGGCCTGCTGCTGCCGCTATAACTAAGTTTGGCACAAAAGGAATTGCTGACGTTTGCCAATATTTAAAGCTAGGCTTTCTTTGCCTACCCTCCCGAATTTGGTGTCGCTGCTGGTGTTGACTGATGCTGGGTCGATCGGTACCTTGGCGCATATATTTATGAGCAAACAACCTTTGTCAGAAAAGTTCTGGAACAAAGGTAGTAAAATATAGAAAATTGCACTTAGCAAGTAATAATCCCAGCTCCTACCAAAGTAGTCCCCTTGGCTACCTATACACAATTGCCTACGTTTCTGGAGGTCTTGGAAGCAAGCAGGGAAATTTGTAACTGCGATGCTTGTAAGCTCATTTGTCAGAGTTCGTTGGATGTCTGCGATATCTTGATAAAGCTTTTTTTCAGTCGCCCTTTCACTCGCGGAAACAAGGAAAAATCACACGATGAGAGGTCGTGTGAATGTGGTGATGTGGGATGGCAATACCAGAATGTCTGGCCAGGTACTCGTTAACAGATAAAGCAGTATGGGGTCTTGCATTATCATGCAATAAGAACCAGTCCTGAGAATGCCAGAAATCAGGGCGGCAACGTCGAATTGCTTCTCGCAAACGTTTCAAACGTTTGAAGAATTCGATGGAAAGAGTTTGGCTCACTGTTTGACCTGGAGGAACATACTCATGGTGAACCAATTCTTTACTATCAAAGAATGCGATCATCATTGTCTTTGTTCTAGAAGGTTGTCGTTTGACTTTTTTTCGAGGCTAGTGATTCATGACTCCGCCATTCAGCACTTCGACGCTTCGCTTCGTGTGAGGACAATACTGGTAGCACCAACTTTCATCCCCTGCAATAATCGTTGACACAAATGTGAGATCACGTCTGGCTCTGTCCAATAGCTCAGCACAAATTCGTCGTCTGTCCTCTTTCTGTTAGTCTGTTCGTGAGTGAGGGAGGATTTTTGCAATAAGTTTCCATTTCCCTAAATTTTGGGGCAAAATCTTATTACACACATCATGATCCAAATTCAGTTCTCCTGATATCATACGCCAGTTGCACGACGGTCTTCTTGCAGTGACTGCCTTGCACGCTCAACGTTTGCATCGCTATGTTGTAGACGGGCGACCAGTTTTGGGATCGTCTTGCACTGAATCTCTGCCTTCACGAAGCACTTTGTGCCACTCGAAAACACGACTTCTTGAAAGTTCCTCGCCTGAATATGCATGCTTAATCATGTTCCACGTTTCACGAGGGGTTTTCCCGAGCTTAACGCAGAACTTAATGCTCACTCTTTGCTTACAATCAGCATCCAGTGTGTCACCTTAACTAATGCGACAACAACCCGAACAATTTGTTGCTACACACAGCCCTGCCACCTTATGAGTTTGCGTGGAAACATGGTCAAGGTCATGTCAAGTAATAGCACATGCCAGGTAACATGCAAATAACATTTGTTCTTTTTCAGTGTTCCGAACTCAGGAAAAAAGAAATGTTCTGGCACTTTTCTGACAAAGGTTGTATATCCGAAAGTTATATGTGCGGAATGTAAGTATATATATATATATATATATATATATATATATATATATATATATATATATATATATATATATATAAATGAAGTCCTACATATAACCTGGGGCGGCTTGCACGTACAATCAATAACGAAAATAATAACGAATTTAAGAACCCGTTCTAGTTCAGTCTAGGAGTTGTCTAAGGATAATTTAAGTATGCGTTCTTAAATTCGTTGTTGTATTCGTTATTCAATGGTCGCGCAAGGCACCCCCGTACGTATACTGTCACCTCACAGGTGTTCCTAACGCACACCGACCTCTTAATGCAGTTGCGCATCATATTGGACAGATTATTTTATTTTATTTTCTTTAGCCATTCGGTATGTACCACGGGGCGCGTGCCCATCCTCCGTAATGTGTACGCATGCGCCACTGTGGCACAAAAGGTACAGGATGCTTAAATGCACCTAAATTATGTGGTATACCTCTCTGTAAACACACCTTTCATCGCCATTAATCAGTCGACAAGCATCATTCATCTCCATCGCACACTCGACATCGCTTCGTAAACGTCGTGCATAAACATATAGATTATATCAGATTAAAGTTGTGACATTTTTGGTTGACAAACATAAGCATTGCGCGAGATCACGCGCTGCATATACGATGAAGTCCTAAACACAATTGTACAGGTCGCCGTCATTTGTGTAACATTTAATTAAGCGCTTCATTGAGGCTTTGCTTCACATATATTTCCATCGTATTTGTTTTTTCCATTTCGAAAGGTGCGAAAGAAGGTCGTCACCTCTGGGCTGCGCGAGTCATCGATGCACCCATAATAGTTTGTACATGGCGGCACTTTTGGGAGAGGAATAGAAAATCAGTGCTGAACACATTAGCCGTTCCTTTTAGATTACTGGTTCTCCAAAAGTTGAGCGACCACTTCTATCCGAAAGACGACGCGCAGGGCGTACGTTCATCCCAGCTGTTTCTTTCAGGTACCGGGCCCTAAAAAGCGGTAGAAGAGGGCCCGCTTCAATCCGTCGCCGTTGTGCAGCGACCCGAGCCAATGCTGCCATTCAGCAGTGAATCACGCCATCGCGCCCGCGCTTATAGACGCCTTTGATGACCGCGGCGAGAGCTGTTTGCGGCTGCTTGACAGCGTTGAGATACAGCCCCGAAAGTGTCTAGAGGCCATCGCCGTCGCTGGTGGGGTCCCAAGCAATAGTGCCCCATGATAGAGACGCGTATTTAATCAACGCTGGCAGTTACTGCAGCAATGTCGGCGAATTTGCGAAATGCGCTTTTCATTTTTGGTTACCACAAACCAGTGTACCTCGAAGGGGAAGATATCACACCGCACTTTGTCTCGGAAAGCCGAATGTCGCGCTGGGGCAACACACAAGTTCTCGAAGCCTTAATTGGCCATAAAAGCCACAACCGAGCCACTTTATGTAGTTGGAAAGCTGCTTTCTGTGTGCCGCTTGCGACAGCTATTGCGGCCGTGATTATGAATGCAAGAGGTGAATTCAAGCTCTCGGCTGTGTCTGAGTGAATGCGCCGTTTCTATTTTGCTATTTATTTTCCCCCTTGCTACAAGCTCCAAATGTCCGTACACGTCCGCTGCGACCGTATTTTGAGAGGGACGTAGCTTGAGAGTCACCTTGGTACGGAGGATCCGCAACCTCGATTCGTCAAAATGAAAAATTAGCGCGTCTACGTGAACGTGAAAGCTACGTAAACTATTTTTTTTTATTATTCTTACCGCAGAAGCGGTTTTCTCAAAGTCTCCCGAAGATTGCCGTTTCACGGAAGCTGTATAGAAATAAGAAAGTGCTTATGACTAACATCCTATAACAGTTCAGTGCACTCTATACTATATAGGGTGTCCCAGCTAACAACGGCCAAATATACAATTATAACACCTAGGGTGCCTAGGTGTTATAATTGTATATTTGGCCGTGTTTTTGTTATCTTTCTTTTCTCGTTAAACATCTTTGCTAACATTAGCCGATATGCACGATATGCATATGGACAAAGCCTGGAGGATGCGAATCCGGTGCACTCTAGTTTCATAACAATAACGAAACATTAGTCCACAGTTTTGACTTACATGACTTGCAGTGTCAATGACGTTGATGCAACAACATGTACAAAGGATGTGTCACAGATATTCACTCGTGGTCAGTGGATACGACGTGGTGGTAGTGGTGTTGGTGGGGTTGCAGCAGGAGGGGTTAGCCTGGCACACACAACCGGGAACCGTTCCGTCTGAGCCTTCTATGAGTGTCACTATTTGTGTCACCAGGTGTCGAAGAGTCCCGTGTCTCGCATTAAAGCACTCAGCAGTCGTTGCACTCTTTTCCCGATTGCCGCAGGCCCTGCCGGGAAACCGACGTCTTCAAAGGTCGTGTGGGAAAGACAATTTTTTTTAGGCTTTCTGCCATCGCTTTTCTTTCTGTGTCCAACTGTGGGCTTAACCAAATGACGTGTTCGATGTCGCCGATATCACCAGAAAAGGCACAAAGCGGGGAAGCACATCGTCCAGTCTTGAAAAACCAAACCGGGGTGTACGCGAAGTCGGGTCTGATGCGGTGCAACAGCTTTGCTTCTTCGCGAGTAAGTCCATGGGTCACACAGGCAAGGTGTGGAGTCCTGTGGATTGCCCCAAAGTGAATGCAGATTGCATCCTTAGGGTTCTGAAAAATCTTTGGCGCTCTTACTTTTGGGGCACATGTCAGTGCTAGGCGTGCAAGAGGGTCAGCTTTCTTAATTTTCCTCAATTCCTACGTAGGATGGGATTCATTGAAACTTCACGGTAAATCCTTTGCTCATTAGAACTTTGATCAGTACCACAGGTTGCCTTGTAAAGTTTTCTCGAGGTAGGCCACTGTGTAATCGTCGTAAGCTGACTTTGAGTCGGTCAGCACCACGACGTCGCGTGCGGAATACGCGCGTGGTTTTCGGAAGGCCGCGGTAATTGCGGCACTTTCTACTGCTGTAGACAAAACTATACGCGATCCAGGCGGCCAGACCGTGACGGGCAAAGGGACGGTATACAGAATGCCGCTGTGCAGCTATCTGTTTGTGCACACACCGACCCGTGTTTGTGCGCTTGTAGGCACGTTTGCCTACCAGAGCCAGGCAAGACGAAGAAAGCTTCACGCGCCCTGTCCTCGCCCGACTATTTTCAACACTGGACAACACGCATACATCGAGCCGGCGTATACGTGTAGATATTTGTACCATCCCTGCCAGGTAGGCCCATTCTTCATGCTCTTCGCCACGGAATCACGCAGTGAAGCAAAGAATGACACCTGTATATTTTCATTGGAACCGCTGTACCTCTTCAAGCACATAATTCCTTTAATGAAACGTATTCATTCATTCCCGCTCTTTCTTCCGTTAAAAAGCTTTCTTACCCTCTGGTACGCGTGCTCCCGAAATATATTCTTCCTTGGGCAAGGCACATTTCAGTACCATATTATAGCGCGTCTATTCGTGACTTCATTTCGCTTTTCCTATGGCACTCAGCGGCCGCAGCTTCTGGGTAACCTGATTTGGTTCAGAAATCAAACAGTCCTAAATTTGTGTTATTTGTGATGACCGAATTGAACTTCCCGATTTCGCGCTATAAACGAGTACATGCGCTTTTATTTAAGTAAGCGTATGCACCGGGTATCGGACATCGTACGATCCTTTTTCGCCGGTTTATGTGCCACTGTTTGCACCAAGAACGCGACTGGTAGGATGCCTGCGCTTGTATCGGCTCCCTGTAGACGTCAGCAAACTCGGACGGGTCTGCCTTTCTGTCAGAGGCATATGTGTATACATGACTAGCCGAATCGTAGCATCACTACGTTCGTCGTAGTCTATCTCCCTTAGAAGAAGGAAGGAGAAGATCGAACAAACCTGCGCCTTCTTCTCGGCTTGATGTGCCTCGAGCTTTCTATTTTTGCGAGCCTCGCGTTGCGGCGCGCACGGGAAACAGCATTCGCGCCTGCTCCGTGAAACTGGCCCGTTCCTCCCACGCCATTGTCCCCGAGTCATATATGGGCTTCGTTTGATAGAACGTCCTGGCAGACTTTCGTGACCACGATGGCATTCAGCGCTCGGTCGGCGAGCTGCATCCACGAACGCGATCCCGAGGGTGTAACAAAATGTTGCCGCTTGTGCACCAGGCCCGCTACGTAAGAAGGAATGGCGCCCGAGGGAAGGGAGGCGGCGGCGCAAGCCCGGTGTGCGAGCCGAAGCCCGGAGAAATCTGAGGCCTTTTCAAAACGCGCGTTGCTTACAGGCCCGAAAGCAACGAAAACTCGACAAGGGGACCGCGATCAGGAGCGAGGAGGGTCCGCCGAGGAGGAAGGCGGTTTGCGGCTGGTATGCCCGAGATAAAGGATTTCTCTCGGCGGTGGACCCTATACACGACGCGGAGCCCCTTTTGTAGCGAATGTCGACGTCCTTGCATCGCGTCTTTTGTGTCCGCGCTGTGGGTTGCCAGCCTACCACGGATCTTTCTTGGGCCACACGGATCTTTCTTTCGTTATTTCTTCCTTTGTTTATTATTTTTGATTAGCCCCCTTGTCTGCCTCTCGGGCAGGCTAGGTGTTTCCGTTCAGGTGACAGAACGAAAAGCGCGTGCTTAGTCTCGCGTTTTTTCTCTCTCACTCTCTTCTTTCTTCCTGCCGAAATATGACGACCTCCTGTGCACTACTCCTACTCATGCGAGCGTGCCGTTCTCTGTCGACGTGCAGCTTGGACAGCAAGAAGTGTTTTCTTGCTAAGTTTCTTCGTGATGGCGTCCTCTGAAGCAAAGGCACTTTGTGGCCAGATTGGCCATTACGATCGTTCTGTGGTGATGCTGTACCTCTCATAAATTTGACGCACTGCTCAGCAGTAGTGTTTGAGCGCTTCACGCGCCTCTTTCACTAACATATCGAACTTCACGAAAGGATTTACTTATTTCTCCCTCCATTTCCCCCCTCTCCCTTTCTCTACATTTTTTAGTAAAATAACGTCTTGTATGTCGATTGGACCTGGACGCCTCTATCAGCTACAACCGAAGCGTTAGCATAGGTTTCTTGGTAAGGGACAGGACTAGAAACGCACCTTTCTTTGTCCCTTCCAACTACCTTATGCGCTGCTTCCGAAGAGACTTGAAAGAGCTTCCTTCATATAATGAACTCCTTGAACGACATGTCCCATCTGTTCTCTTAGAGGTGCTTATTTATGTGCCAAGGTTTTTTTCTCGACAGATGGTTAACGCACCAACTCGCCGGTTCAGTTTCACTTTGCCTTTTCTGAACCTTACCTGACAATGCTCCCTGTGGTTTTATGATACCGTTCCTCATCAAAATAGCGTTCTTTTTAGCTGTCTCAATTCTCTAAGAATCCAAGCTTCTCAGAAGATACTCGGCCGTAGAAAGTGCTTGCTTCTCCCTATCAAGGCAATGAGAATCGTCCTTGCAAACCTCATAGGTGATTTTTCTTCTTTATTAAAGAATGACCCCTCATCGCCCTGAAGCGTTACAGCAAGGGGGAGGGAGGTTACAGCATATATATAAACAACTTTTCATTTTGGCAAGGTACTTGCTCTTCAGGCAGCTTGTCTCATTCCTCTATGTACTTTGGAAAAATAGAATTAGCGAACAGGCACGTCCTGGGCCGGTATTTACATGTTTTTTAGGGCATGATCGTTGCGCTTAAAAATATAGAATGGTTTCTTTAGGTAAGCTTCATTATTTATCCAACCTTAGTGTGAAATATTTGATAAAACAGCTTTAACCTTATTTTTTCTGCGTAAAGATAGCGACTCTCAACTCAGTTCTTGCTTCATCATGGTAACACTCTCCGTTCTTCTATACCTGCCCATAAATAACTTGGTCAGTCTGCTTTTAATATATTCTATTTGGGAAATCAAAGTGGTTTGCGATGTATCCCATACAGGGCAGGCATAATATTGTCACCCGCCGTGGTTGCTCAGTGGCTATGGTGTTGGGCTGCTGAGCACGAGGTCGCAGGATCGAATCCCGGCCGCGGCGTCCGGATTTCGATTCTTAGATATTAGGTATACGGTAAAGAACCCCAGGTGGTCGAAATTTCCGGAGTCCTCCACTACGGCGTCCCTCATAATCAGAAAGTGGTTTTGGCACGTAAAACCACATAATTTCTTAAATATTGTATCTATTACTCTATTATTGGTCTTACACATGTTATAAACGCATTCCGTTTTAGCTCAGGCTCGCGACATTTCTAGTTTCGCTGAACAGAGTTCAGCACCCTGCCGGCTGTGGCTACTATTTCACTGACATGTGCATTCCATGAACAATCAGCAAAAGACATGGCACCTAAATATTTGGGAACATCCACTGTGGTAACCGCGTCCTTGTTTATACTGCAGTCATTTATGAGTGGTTTTCTTAGTGAAGCACACATGAACACACATTTAGTGTTCAGACACATGTTCCTTTGGTTACACCAGTCACATATCTTGCTCCTTAAGTCACTCTGGAGCTTTGTCGCGTCTTGTTCACAGGAGATTTCTTTCTGTATATTACGCCGTCGTCTGTAAATAACCTTAACGATGACGTAATACCTAGACGTGTGTCTTTAACATAAATAAAAAATAAGATAGGTTTATGGAAAGCAGTCTCACGAACACTTTTTACATTCCTTTTGAGTATCAAGGGAGCCAGAAAGCAAAAAGCAAAATTGGGTACAGACACTTCAGACTGCTTGCGTGGTGAATTAGAAAGCATTAAAGCATTTGTAAACATCAGAAAGCCATGAACGCGCTGATGTCGTACAGTCATGACTTGGCACCACCTCCTCCCCATTGGCTGCGCTGTCACGTGCCCAATGATGCAGGCACTAGGCGACACCTTTAGTCAGCCGTAACCGTGGGGCCGAGGCCCGATTACCACCCAGACCGAAATTGACCGAATTTTCTTTTCAAAGCCGTTAATTTACTTTCTTTACAGCAACCTTCCTGAGAAATTTGACGTCAATCCGAGCATTTTTTACGTGTTTTTGCTCTGCGCCGTCGGCAATTTTTGGTACCGTCTTTCGGTCATGCCGACGCCAACGGATTTTCACGTAATGGGGCGCATAATGCATTCGCATTAAGTGAACTCACAACTCTGACTGCATCATTTCGGACACGCTTCGGTATGCAGCCGAACAGCGCTTTAGACAGGACGAAGTCAATACGACAGACACAGCCTGTTTACTTCGTCCTGTCTGAAGCGCTGTTGTGAAAATGCCTTATAAAAATGCACCAACCCAGCCCAGTTCAGCACACTCCTGCTTCAACCTACGTGCGGTGAAACGCCTAACTCTCAGCCTAAACGTCAGTTATGATGTTGTTTTCGTCCCCATTCCCATTCGTGTTTACCAACGCCAATGTTTACCGTCGCGTGGGTGGCAGAGGTCGCAGACCCCGCTGCGTTTCGCACGTTTCTTATCGGACGCTCCGCAGTGTTTGTATCGTGGGCTAGGTTTTGGTAACGATCTGTGGGGTGCTAGTCGACGCTAGGGTTAAAAATTTTCCTATTTCCTTTTAAAGCTGCTCACTCAAGGATTTATACAGGGTGCGAAAAAAGCTATTAAGCCATGCTGAACGCTTACCGAAATCACCTGAGAAGGCTATAGAAAAAAAAAAGAAATGAAATTATTGAACATTGAACAAGTCCGTTTAATTATTCATTGTATCGATAGTAGTTAAAAAGAAGAAACCGTGAACAGTGATCTACAGTTCTCCCGCTAACTATAGTATTGGAAGTTCTGCGATGATCGAAGCCCTGGGCATGGCTATCAATAACAGCACATGTGGGGCAAAGAAAGAAAGATATTCACTGGCGCGGCCATCTCATTTCCTCCTGATGCATACGAACGTTCAAAACGGGGCTTTCATTTCACGGTTCGTCAGTTTTGGCTAATTTCACGGTGCGTTAGCGTCCTTGGCTGCCGCGGTCGATAACTCGTCAATGCTGTAGTCCTCGCCTCTCACGTCAGGACGTCTCTCCGCTGCTCATTTTAACGTACGAGAAAATCCTCGCTGTTTGAAACAGGAATTGCTCAGTGAATGGATTTATAGATATCAACAGCACCCTTTTTTCATTCCCAGATGGAATTATGCACGCACCTGTATGCGAAGTTTTTTTTTGTGCTTACAGAACGACAAAAATGGCAAACACAAGTCCGCCAGTGCTGCCGTGTATTTTAACGAGACGACAACGTCTCTCAGGCATTCTTATTCAGCACAACGCAGCAAAATGTCGCTGTTCTATGCATCTGTACCCACGTACCCGTTGTCGCGATATTGCAATAACGGTAGCGTCAGGCTTTTTTAGTGCTACCATTGCGCCGTTCATAAGAAGGCAGCACCAAACGCTCCATTCTGTGACAGTCAATAGTATGGAACGAATCTAAGTTCAGATTGCGCGGTTGCAAAGATTAAGCAAGGAGCATTTGCAAAGCCAGCGGCCGATATTAGACAGGCGCCGCTGCACTCTGACAGCGCGTTCGCAACGTCGCACCTGCATAGAGAAGAAGATTCATCTCCGTAGTTTTCGATTTTCGCACTGCTAGCCTATTCGATGCAGCCTCATAACGTACGCCCCACGCAGCGAGGCTTCCCACTTTGCCTCGGTATAATTGCACGCAGCCCTGCCGAGGCCTGAATTCCAAGCAGACGTACACGACTACGAAGCTCCCTAAAGTAGTCGGCGTACGACATCTGGAAGGAACAGAAACTTCGTTTACGTCAACATTAAATTTTTTTTTTCGAATGATTACGGGTGGACACCGAGGTCAGAACTGCATCGCTGTAGGATTTGAGCGATGTGAGGACCGAAAATCCGCGAATGCGCTTAACCCTGTAGTGGCACTGGTTCCGCGAGAGCGTGCTTCTCCTAAGGCCTACATAAAGAACACGGGAAATGCTGGAAGTTCCGTAGCGGTGCACGCATCTAGGAAGGTGCATTGTAATAACTGCTGTACGCGCACTGCGCGCGGTAAGCCTTGGTCGTTTCTCCGTAGCACCAAATCGTACGACACGGCGTAGAAAATATCGCCGTTGCGTATGCGTGGCCGCGCACATGCGTGGAGGGGGAGTCTGTCGTGCTGGTCGCCCAGACGCATCGAAGCTGTGAAAAAAAAAAAAAACATCCGTTGTCTGGGCTCACCGCTCCCTCCCTGCCTTTACAAGCGCGGCCGCAGAAATTGACTTCCATTCGGTCGCGCGCTAAGGAAGAAATAGTTGCTCGTTTATCCGCGCTTATTCGAGATTCTCACGCGCGAGACGAAAACATGCGTGCCGTGTTTACTCCGGATGTATATATTTGTCCTCAGCGCCTGCTCGTTTGTCGCTGTGTGTGTGTTGTGTGTGTGTGTGTGTGTGTGTGCGCGCGCGTGCGTGCGTGCGTGCGTGCGTGCGTGCGTGCGTGTGTGTGTGTGTGTGTGTGTGTGTGTGTGTGTGTGTGTGTGTGTGTGTGTGTGTGTGTGTGTGTGTGTGTGTGTGTGTGTGTGTGTGTGTGTGTGTGTGTGTGTGTGTGTGTGTGTGTGTGTGTGTGTGTGTGTGTGTGTGTTGTGCGCGCGCGTTTGTCGTCGTCGAATGGTTCGACATGTTAGTGTCGGAGGAGGATGTTATTGCTGGCCTCGCTCGCGCGCTTCGTGTCTCTTCGCATTTTCACGCGGCGAGTTTGACAAGCTGTGGTTGTCGGGGGAAAAAAAACGCGGGTAACGCGGGAATGGCACTGTCGATGCGCCAGAGGGGGGCTCCTGTCCAAGTTTTCACCCGAAGTGTTCTTGTGGCGCACTTCTAGCCGTTACTCTAGCGGCGTTACTCTAGCTGCGTTGGTATTTTCAGCTGTTACTCAGCTGCGAGTACCAACCGCAGCTGAGTATACGAAAGGCTTTAGGAAGAGATCCGTAGCTACATGCGCGTCAATTGATTATACTAAGCAGGAAATTTCGAGATATGAAAGGATATTGGGTACTAGCGTGTTACAGGCTTCGGAAGCGGAAATAAACTATATAAAAAATACACCACCAAATATTGTCAAGAACTCAAAACCTTGCCGTGCAGTAAGCGAGAGAGCTTAATGTGTACTTGAAGTGACAGTGGCGCGCTTAAAAGGTTCGACACGCCGTTTACAGCTTCTAATAGCATCGCACTGGCGACACTGCACAATGCTGTAAAGAGCGGCGCCAGTGCAATTACATCATTTTCAGACTGTTGGCACTAATGTATTCTTATTTTCTACCTTTTAATAATCGGGAGGCTTAGAACAAAAAGTCTGCGTGAGCTCTAAGATAAATGTTTTATGCCTTTCTTTCGCGCTTCGCAACTGTATAATAATAATAATAATAATAATAATAATAATAATAATAATAATAATAATAATAATAATAATAATAATAATAATAATAATAATAATAATAATAATTTCTTCAATTTTCTGGCTTGAGTAACTTGGCGGTTGAATGGTATAGCATCTACTTTACATATACTCCACAGTTAAGAAGATAGCACACTTATTCATAAATATGTATGGAGCATCACGGCGACGACGAAACTTATCCTGGAGTGCGCATATTAAATACAGTCGCTATCGCAATAAAGTGGGACCGCTGCAACGCAACCCGGGCGCGCTCTTCCGCCGGTTGTCGAGGGACGTTTCGCCACTGCCGGGCGCCCTGTTGCCGAATCGAATTGGAAGGACTCGATCGTCATTGACACCCGTCTCAAGTTTCAGGGCGGAGAGAAAAGAGTCAGGTGCCAATGCCGTAAGTGGTTGGATATTGTTCTGGCTGGCGGATTGCTTTAAGGGGTATAGTAAGCGGAGCCATTTTTCTGCGTCTTGCTGTTGAACGTATTGAGGTGCGTGGCTCGCCTGCTGCCTGACTGACTGACAAATAATTAATTATCTGCCTAATTATCTAAATAATTAAGTGACTTACAGAAATACCGAAATTATAAGCTAACTAGCTAATAATGGCTAACTAATTTACTAACCGATCAGATAAATAAGATGTCTTACCAACTAACGAGCAAGCTGGATGACTAAACGGGGAACTATAAGGACGAATTATTTACAATCTAAACAAACAAAGTGGGGGACTCGATTACGTGCTGTACGTTCAAGTAGGGAAGGATCCGCACTTTGTCCCACCTCGTCCCCGCCGTGTATGCTAGGCTTCTCCGCTTTCTCTATACTGCACATAACTTGGCAGGACAGAAACGCAGTCAGAGCCGCGTTCGTTCCTCTGTGTCGAGCGGACTCTGGCCACCGCCGCAGCAACGGACTCTGGCGCACAGCAACCGGGGAAAGGGGGGGGGGGGGGGGGGAGGGCTGTGTGGCAGCCGAGTCGCGTGTTACGCGCATGACTGGCGCGTCGCGGAGCAGTGAGCGTCTCCTCCGGGAGGAGAGCCGCCGCGTGTTGGGGTCGATGCTTGTCGGCACTAATGCTGAGCGTAAACAAGATTTCTGCACTAATAAGCCCTGCGCGCGTGCCTCACCGACAGGCGTCGTTGTGTGCGGGCAACGCAATCAGTGCTCGGCCAACGGTGCAGGGCCGACTTCGCAACGAGGACCGGCATATGGCTTCGCCTTGATAGGGCACGTTGTCCTGGCGTCGCTGCGTTTCCTGGTGGCGATAACTGGCGTATTCCTGACTGTACATGCTGTAAGTTGTCCAATCAATCAATCAATCAATCAATCAATCAATCAATCAATCAATCAATCAATCAATCAATCAATCAATCAATCAATCAATCAATCAATCAATCAGCATTCGCCCGCGCAACGCATGTCAATAATTATAAGGTGCTTGCAAACACTCGCGAATATGGGTATTAGTCCAATAGTCCTTGAGCAAAATGAGAACAAGGTGAGAGCAGGAGCCAGCGTTTCGACAAGTCGACTTGTCTTCTTCATTCCTTGTCATTGTCAGTCTTTGACATTCACTTGTCAGTCAGTCCTTGTCATTCAAGCCCTAGTCATTGTCAGTCCAAGTCCTTGTCATTCAATTCGTATTTTGCTCGCGAATTCACCATTGGAAATTGTCGAATATTTCTTTCATTTATTCGAATACTATGTGGGGCAACAAAAGTTTTTCGACCTACAGGAAGAAAACACCAAGCACAGGCTCTTCCTGTCCTCTCTGCCTCAGGAGAACCGCGGTCGATTCCCCGTGCAGACCCACCGCTTTCGAAGCGAGCGCACGGAGCAGACCGCTTAGCGCAATAGTTTTCAGTCATTCAACGATCATGTCTCGCCTTAGGCAGCCTAAAAAAATTGCCGGCGGGGTTTAGGCAAAGCAATTTATCATTTGGGCAGTCTCACCATGTTTGGCTTCCTTTGATTTGATATGTGGTGATGTAGTATTCGAATCTTCTTCCACGAATGCTACACACTCTATTACGTATATCTCGTGACGTGCTGTGTTTTTGCTTCGTTGCTGTGATTATCATGGTGCGCCGGATACGACTCCGTCCTAACGTTCTCTCTTCTTGTTCACAAGTTTCTCATTTCAGCGGAAATCCACTTGGTAACAGCATTATATGTATTGGATAACATAAGTAAGTATGTTGTTGTCAAATAGTCTGCACGGAACCTTTATATTTCACTTTGTTTAGAAATTGGAAATATCAGGTATTCGATTCGCAAACTTCGCCATTCGGAGTTTCTTAGAGTAAATGTTGATTGAATCCTTATTACGCAGCTACCCAGTAAATTGGGATCTGCTTAAGGGTCTTCCTCGAAGATTCACTCGAAACAAAGTCCGCCGATGTATAAATGTCATTGCACTACATAAATCAGGTATCAAGCATTCACCACTCAATTAACGGAGCGTTTCACTCACCAGCATTCCATGTAAAATCCTTGAACGTGTCCCGTTTTTAAAGCTGGTCAGGTTTCTTGATTCCAAATAATTTTTGACACATTCAGCACGGCTTCCGCAAAAGCTATTCTTATGAAGCACAGTTGATATTATTCACGCGCAAACTAAACATGATCATTGACCTTGGTTCCTTGGCCATTTGCATCTTGCTAGATTTTCCGAAAGCATTCGACAAGGTGGGCGACCACTTATTACTGCATAAGTTACATTCAATTAACATAGACCACAAATTGCTCATCTGGCTCGAATGTTTCTTGCTGAACCGCACCCATTTCGTTTCGGCTAACAATGTTAACTCCTCATCTACTCCCGCGAACTCCGACGTGTCACAATTAAGGCACTGACTGCACTTAGCCCCTTACTCTTTCTTATCGATATTAACAATTTGTCAACTTGTGTGTCATCACGCATGGACTTATTTGCTAACAACTCTGTAACCTTTCGTGAAATAGGCCACACTAGTGACATAACGTATCTTCAATCTGACCTTGACGCTATTTCTAATTGGTGAAAAACTGAGGTGCGTGAAACTAAACATTAATAAATGTATATCTGTGCACTTAACTCGATCCGCTTCTGAATTGTAATCCCATTACTTTAGTGATACCCGCTTGGAATACCTAGGCGAATACGTAGGCGTTCCCGTTACAACCGACCTCGCCTGGACAGTTCACATTAACTACGTAACTAAAATATTAACAGAGCTCTAGGATATATGTGAAGGAACTTTTCACACTCACCTTTGAAATTAAAATGCTTGCTTTACATGTCACTAATCCGTTCAAAACTAGGATACGCCGCGTCCGTTAGCACATAGTTGTGCTATGTGCGACCAGCGAGCTATTTTGTGCCGTCTCGGCAGGACCATCGTCAGAAGGCTGGAATTCCGTGGTGCAAAACTAATGCTTTCCTTCGGTCATTCTTACCGCCAACATCCGAAGAGTCGAATCACGTTCCTGCCACCATACTCGACAAGGAATATTTGAAGGTCAAGAATAGCTTAGCTAACATTGTATAACAAAACTGTTTTATTGTATACTATTGCTGTTTCTCCTTTTTGTTTGTATGTTGTTTTTCATACTGAGGGTCACCACTACCCTTTGCAGTGCCGTTTGGCCCTGAGGTTATAAAGAACGAACGAACAAACAAACAAACTAACAAACTAACTAACTAACAATATACATGTATGACGCAGAGTCACGACAACGATCAAATGAGACATAATTGCACACTACTCTGTGGATTCAATATTTATTATATATACCAGCGTCTGAAGCATGGACGTGTCCTCGCTGATTTGTGATGCACTGCTTTTGATGGCCATGGTCCACGGACATAACACATTGGCAAGTGAAAAATAAATTTTGTTGTTGCTACAGCTTGAACAGCAACGGAGGCTGAGAGGCACAAAGATGAAGCAATTGCCGTTTATCCACGTACCGGCATTTCTCACTCATGGTCTGGGCTTGTTTGTTTTTTTCGAAAGCAATTATATGGTCACTTCAGGCAAATTTTCGCCGTTGCCGTCGGCGTGATGTTCCAGATATATTTGTTTGTGTATGCTCTATGTTTATATATACCGTATATGCAAAGCAGACGCTATAGTATTGAGCCCTCAAAGTTTCTGAAACCACCTCTGATGTTCTTCACTCAATTATTCTGCAATATTTTCGAGAATTGCAACGCGCAAGGGAAATTATTTTTTCAAAATTTCATTCGCAGCGCACGCGTTTTATCATAAACCTTCTCGGTCTATTAAAAAGTGCAAAGCATTGCTCACAACCTGAAAGTGATTTAATTTCGCTGGCGCCGCTCCTTACGGACACCGCAGTGGCACCTGTGCGATGGCATTACAGGCCCGACGCGGCGTGTTAAAAGTTTTCGAAGGTGGCAGAAATTTTGGCGCACCGCGTACTGTCTTGGGACACCGTCCGAGGAGTTCACGCGCAAGGCTAAGCGTCGCCGTCGCTGCTTCGCGTTTCGAGAGGAACTGCCACTTTTGTTTCTTCACTGGGAACTCGATCGATGCCAGCCTTTGCTCAGTTTTCTTATTTTTTTTTTTTTGGAAGCGCGTCACTGCCTGAAATGCTATTGCGTGGCAATTGTCCACTATACTGGGATCAGTGTCGCAGCATTAGGAAGCGAGGCCGCAAAGCCCTCGCTACAGGAGGTGCGCGCAATCTTGACATTTGCGGCCCGCTATATAACCTTCGAGCAAAGGCGAAAAAAGAAAAAAAGAAGAAACCAGTAATAGAGGAGAAAATGGAGACGAGAGAAAATTGTGTTACCCTAAACGCATGAAGAAAGCAGAGACGAATCCGTTAGCGCAGGCACAGCGAAGGCAAACAGGGATTCGGCGTGAGTGGAGACGTAAGCGTTCTCTTCTTCCTGGGATTTGCCGATAAGCCTTGCAAAGGCTTTGCGCAAGCTTCACTGGTGCCGCTGTTTCATCAAGTAATAAATAGACTTGCGTGCCCTCTCTCTCTCGCGTACTTTCGGGAGCAGGAAATAAGTTTTTGTTTTAGTTTTTTCCCGTATAAGCTGTACCTGATTCTCCCTTCCAGTAAGTCTTCCCTGACAGATACTAATATCATGTCATCGTGCCAGGTCTACTGAATTCCCAGCTGAAATCTCCAATGGCTACCTACTCTGTCGTAACAATGTTTTTTTCTTTTTAAGATCTTGACGATCAGAGTGGGACAGTAGGTCTTATATTGGAAAAGGTAAAACTTTATTGCAAAATCCAAAGAAACAATAACACGTACGGAAGAAGAGCGTCAAATTTCGCAGGTGAGGTTCCAAGCTGTTTCGAATCTAATAAAAGTTTGTTGGTTGGGAATTTCTACTCAATAGCCTCACATTTATTTACACTCACTCACTCACTCACTCACTCACTCACTCACTCACTCACTCACTCACTCACTCACTCACTCACTCACTCACTCACTCACTCACTCACTCACTCACTCACTAACTAACTAACTAACTAACTAACTAACTAACTAACTAACTAACTAACTAACTAACTAACTAGCTAACTAACTAACTAACTAACTAAGTAACTAACTAACTAACCAACTAACTAACTAACTAACTAGCTAGCTAGCTAGCTAGCTCGATATCACTCACTCTAGCTTGCTCGTTTACTAACTCACCTGATACAGTCATTTGTTTCCGTGGGTGACGGTGTTGCAGCAGGCGGGGTTAGCCTGGCATACGTAGCCGGCAATTTGTAGCCGTGATCGCGTTTACGCTGTTCCCAGTGCCCATCCAGAAATTCTCCTCAGCTCAAACAGTGGTGTTTCCAAAAGACACGTGACCGCAACATCAGTTCGAGGGTCGACAGCCGACGTTCAAATCAAAGCAGAAGTGGGGCTTATGTCCGAGAAATACGGTATTACGAGCTTACCGCGCGCACTCAATTTGTTTATGCAACGACGGCGTGATGAGCTTTCGTTCGATGCTCAGTGCGTTGTATTTGACTAGGCTGCAATGGCTTTCACAGTAAGCAGGTAACTTTCTCCTTGACGTTTACCAGAGTGCAGGTATAAAGAACTGCGAATACTAAGGTGAGTACTTTGCTTTCTGCGATGAGCTTTACGAAACCGCGTAGAAGGCGATTGAATCGCTGCTTTTTTTGTTTGCGAATAACTTTAATGTCACAATATGCGGTTCCCGAAAGACACTACACTCATATTGATCGGTGGTCGCGCTACGCGATATTTACGTAACCAGTGTTTACGCGATAACCGAAGCTCGCGGCGAAGCAGTGTGCCGTGGCCTTGCCCTTCCTAAGTTAGAATTGTTCAAACTTATCCCACATGTTGTGGCGCCTTTCTTATAAGCGCATGCTTGCGCGCTTTGCATGTTATCGCGGTTGCGTCGTATTAATCCAGATGACCGCGTGGCCGGCCGCGTGCGTGTGTTTGTGCGTTCTGATGCGATTTCCACTTTCAGGCCTCCACTTCTTGACACCGTCTGTTTACCGTTAAGAGGAAAAGGCACGTAGGATTGCTCGATTCCTACTCGAAGAAAGCATAGGTCCCAGTTATGCACGTAGCCGTGCGTGGTAACCGAGTTTCGTACAAAAAGTCACTGGAGGGCACTCCGGCCCTAGCCTCTACTATGGGAGCTGCAGGCGTGGCGTGTTAATGACAGCTAGTCCATCTGGTTTCCTTAACGAATCGTGCTTCTGGCTTCAAATGACTTGCGACTTTGCGAATGTATCGTTTTCGGCGAATATTGCGTTATAAGTACGCCGGGGGCAGATTGCACGAACGTTTAATAACTAAAATAGAAATACCAGTACTAATAAAATAACTTCGAAAGAAATGAAGCCAGTGCTTTGAAATATAGGTCCCGAAAAGGATACCCTCTGTACAAAAGTCAAATTGAATAAACGCAAAAGATGTCGTTCCTCGTATGTCTGTGTGCAAGTTCCGATGACGTCGTTGTCTTTCACTTTTTCCCCCACCCCCACCCCCACCCCCCAACAGTATTAAATGAAAAGGAAGAAATAATTTCGGAGTGTTCTTCGGAGTAGCAGCAGAAGTTGGATGATGCAACATAAGCGTGACTTATTTCCGGAATTAAAAGTTTGCGAGTGCTCTTCGAGTCTGTATTTGTACGCCCGGGTTCGATCTCTTCGCCGGTTCTTGTTGTGTGCGCTCTTCGCGACTGTTGTTCCTAAACATAGCGACATACTAGTGTTTTTAAGTAAGAAAAGAAATATATAAGAAGAAATAGAAAAGGGGGAAACAACTCAAGAAGATCGGAAGCCACAAACGCGAAGATGAGACGAATGCATGTGCTACTCATTGTAGCTGTACGGTTGCAGTACGAAAGTTCCTTCTGGTAATTTTTATGTAGGAAACTCTCCTTCCTGCGATCCTAGACCTCTGGGTCTATAGAGGAGCGGCTGGCGGACTCCTCTTCCTAATTAAGGACTTAATGCCGCGCGTTGACACAACCACAAGGAGATAAATATCGACTTTGACTCGCCACTGCGCCTGTGACGTGCGTCTGTGTATTTTTCTTTGTGGTTGCGCCTTTGCGCAACACTACGTGATTAAGTAAATCCCGACTAGCCGAACAACACGTCCTCCTCCCCGAATGTCATGAGGGCACTGCTCGGACATATTAAACATCTAAGTGCTGACTGTTGAGTGTTTCCCGGAAAGAAAAAAAAGAATAATTAAGCTAGGAAGTTGTAACTGCCACGCTATTCTACATACTCCTTCGGGAAGTCAATGCACTTGAGACATCTGTGCTGCAGCTTTGCTGCAAATAAAATTATTTCGTCTGTTGGTATAACGACTCATTTTCAGCATTAATTACCTCCAGAACACTTCCGCGTCATTGTCCTATCACATTTATTTGTCCCTTTTTAAGATTGGGAAGAAAATGATAAAAGGAAGCCCAGGTCGGTTGAACCAGGCGCATGGGACGTCACTTGAAATTCTGAGGAGGTCATTCTTATCATTGTCTCAACTGCAGTGTTAATGAGACATTGTGATGCAGCACGATGACATCATTGTAGAGCATTCCTCGATTTAGTCAATTAACACAGTTATATTCTGCATTAATGGTTGCACCCTGTTGGATGTAGTCCACCAGCAGAACATGTTTTATCTAAAAAAATTGTTTCCACTTGCTTCTGCGCCGACTTTTGTATGTGAAGCTGCCTTAGGCTGGGAGAAATACTGTGCCTCCGCCCTTTATAGCCTGCTCCTTTGTCTCGCGATCATAACAGCAGATCCATGTCTCATCACCAGTTACCAATTTGTCCAGGAAATCTGACTTAATTTTATGCAAAGTGTTACAAGGCAGCCACCGATGTTTCCACATGTGTCCTCTTTTGTTCAGTTGTTTAACATTTTGAAATCCACTTTTCTCTGAGATCCACAGAAAAAGGCCTTCCACTGGGTTTCTCCCTTTCAACGCCGAAATGACCAGCTTTAAGATGGAGAACACAACGTTTAATGGAAATGTTTGTGGCGTTTATTCATGGATCTGCTTTGCGCGCTTCCCTCGGAGTAACAGGAACCTAACTATGGTCATGTGCTCTTCCACACTGAACATTTATGGATGTGCTGCCATGTTCACTTTATATCTGAAAAAGAAAAACAACCTAAAAGCATAGCTATAAGTTATTTTTGCACCATTGAATATCAATAATGTGACTAATACAGCCTGCAATTTACAGCTACTCAACTCAGTTTTTTTCTGGGTATGGCTCAATACTTATCAGCACACCCTCGTATAGGCCTGTTTCTTCCGCAAACCTTGATTGAGATTTTACTTCAGTAAAATTGTTCTCTCGCTGTATGGACTTCGAAAGTGAACAAGATTGAAAGTTTACTGCACCCTTCCGTTGTGGGTGCTCGGCATTATCGCGGATGCCCGGCTTATCCGTGCATTATGTGACGACAGGGGTTCACGTCAGCTGAAACAGACGAAATGTGTCACCGGGAGTCGTTGGGGATCGCGTCGTCCCAGCGTCGGCTGCATAGAGGAGACTGCGCAAATACAGCGACCTCAGGCAGCGCTGAAATCAATGGTCAACAGCCGAACGAAGCCGCTGAAGCAGCGGCCGCCTTGCCGGAAATAATTCGCCCATCGTCCGACCAAGGACAAAGCGCCTTGTCTGCGAGCTGCACGGCAAAAGAGCGGCGGAAATGGCGGCCGGACCTAATTGCCGACGCGGACAGCGGCCCCAGACAATGGAAGAAAGGTCACTTGCGACAGCGATATCAAAATAAATAGTGTCGCGCTTTGTTCGACTTGTTTCTGCAACTAGGACAAAAAGTGCCGCTCTTTAAGCAATATTTCAGCTGGCCACAAAAGCATTCCTTTTCTCTTTTTCTTTTTCCTGAATTAATGAGTGGAACGAATTCCCAGGCGTCTGCTGTCTGCCATTATTTTACCCGGCACACGGCTGCCCTGTTTCGCGTGAGTCGTGTTTCGGCGTTGTGTGGCGTCTCGATCTCCGTGCTTCAGGGCCCAGTGCTCTTTTGTCTCCTGGATATCAGATGTCGAAAAATTGCCGCGATTTGTCCATCGTGACTGATTGTCTCGCTTGTGCGCCGCACAGAGGAGTACAACGCGCGCACCAGCTATACTCAACTCAGAAGCGGGCACGCGACCGTTGGACTCTTACCAGAATAACGCACCGTATAGGCTCCCTTTCGGAACGCACGTAAGACCCCGATGGTACAGTTATAACTGCGAACTGCGGGAGGTCTCACTTGCGTTAGGGTTTGTAAACGAGGGTTTTTGGAAGCAGAAACAAGGGGAGTCGCAAAGCAATAAACCGTACGTTGTGGCAACCATCCCCGAGAGAGCGAGCGAAAAAATGGCAGATGAGAGGCTATAGACTAATTCGCCGGTTGACCATTGTGCACTGAGATAAGGGAAAAAAAGTAATGGAAAGATAAGGAGAAAAATAAACGAGGCTTTGAAAATAACGGCGTGCCCGCGCACAAGTGGTGAGGTACTTGACAATGACCACCGTCTTTCTGGTAGTCTCGGTGACCTCGGCGACAATTGTATTGTCCGAATATTCTGGTTTCTATGTGACGGCGGTTATCTAGTGTTGTAGAGAGCGCCGATGCTTACTGAAGCGAGGACACTCGCTGAGTGTTTGCACGCGTGCATTTCAAGTACGGAATATCGGAAATTCCAGCAAGGAAGGACTAGACATTCGTGAGTTCTGCTAGCTCCAAACCATGAACGACGTGCGATGATTGCGTAATGCCGCGATAAGAAGCGTAGAAGATTGAGCTGAAACTGGGAATACAAGATATAGGGATTCAGTTCCAGCAAGTAGAGTTGATCGTTGTTTTGAGCATCTTTTCTGCAGTATTTGAAGAATTGTTCTTCGGTTTAACTCGGTTTAAAGTTGCTTGCTAACCGACGTCGTATATCACATCTGGAAGAAGTGCTAGTCTCGTGATTTCTGCCAAATTACATGCTTTCAGTGCTGAGCAAATTCTATTCGCAAGGTGCAACACGAGCTCCGAAGGAAAAGGCGCCAGCCTATCCTGAATATCATATGTAAAAGGAAAACGAAAAGGGAAGTTTGTGCCTGAGCTCGTTGAATGAACATTGTAAAATTATTTTCTTCAGTAAATGAGTGCACATACACCAAGAAGGAAGACACACGACACTCTCCTTGGCCAACGGTGTAATGTTTGACCCTGTTAGTGTGGGGTCATTTCGGAAGTGACGCACTCCCATCGTCGGGTTTCTTTATCGGGTATACTAAAACGAATTCAACGGTTCATTTTTGCTTGTGCAAGTGGGAAAGAAAATATTGATTATGGCAAATGCTTTCTTAGTGTGGTCCTCACATTCCTATCTGACAGAAGGAATATCGAAAGGAACATGGCGGTACAGAAACGCGGAAACGTACCGGTACGTCAGTGACGCCGAAAGGGTTAATAAACGATTCGGCACATGATATCGCAGTTCGAAGAGCAAATCAATTCGGAAAGTTTCCCGCGTGTCACTTCGATGATTCCGGTTCGTAACTCGATAGCTTAGCCTCCCGCATGTAAACCCTCTCTTTCTCTTTGCCAGCAGCATTGATGGTGCACTGATGCATGGTTATTTGTTATCAGCTAAAACCATGTCCCCGGGTTTCCGGGTTTCCCGAATACAATATATCTGAAAGTAAGTTAGCAAATGTTGGTCGAGTATCGGACTATTCAGCGATTACCACGCATTGGCTTTTACTTCCCGCGGCTAGTAAAACGTTGTCGGGAAAAAAAATCGTTAGGACTCTTTGATTTTTAGCCAAGCCAAACAACCGCGGAAGCTGCCGCCGCGGGGTGCTTTAGCAGCAGTGAATGTAGTCGCTAATAATTTTTTCAAGTATGTGGTATTTTAAATGCGTATTACACAAATGGGCAACAAGCATACATTTCGAGAACACGGACTAGATAGAAGTCAAGAATATAATGGCGGAGAAAACTGATCGACGCAGCACCTCCACCGATCACAGCATCTAAACCTTCGGACGTCGCAAAGCTGTATCGCGACAGCAGCTGTATTCCAAAAAGCGGCTGTAATTACAGTTCGTGTTCGACGACAAACGCGTCCGTTCTAGCATGAAAACGAGCGAAAGAAACAAAGAAAGCAACGTGCTTTAAAGCGGCAGAAATAGGCAAATATGTGAATTTGGTGAGTTAAAAGTATTAAGCGAGTCCTGGAGGGGTATATTTGTTGCAGTGTGAGGTAGTGTTTGTTGTTTCGTTGTTTCGTTGCGTAATTCTGTAGAGAACAGATCTGGGAACCAGCACATCCACAGTCCGCTTGTGTAGTACATTGGCTCTACGTACCTTTCCACTCTATCTATCTGGGATGTCCTATGTTCCCTATATATGTTGAGACGTGTCGGGCGACGATGTAGTTTCCGTGAAGCGGAAATCTGCGGGAGTCCTCTACAAAATTATCGTCTGTACTACACTCCCCCTACCAAATTTGATGTGTCCAAATTCAGACAGATGGTATCGCTCTCCTGACATCAGCAGGAAGCGCACTACGTGCGATGCAAAGGTGGCATTGCTATAGGGCTATATACTTCTTTTTTTTTTTCGTGAGGCGAAGTGTAGGTGCTACCATTCGGCCCGCAGTCTCCCGAAATATTCAACCGCAACAAGAAAGTAAAGAAAACGAAACGGCGACCTCGCAACTAGACCGCTGCGCGTCGACATTGCTGCGCCGGCTAGCCTGCGCGCGTTGTCCTCGCTTCCGCGTGTCGCGCGGAGCTCCTCGCGTCCGCGACAGACCGCCCGCACGCGCCCACGCCGTCGGCCGGCGCTCGGCCTTGCGCCCGCTGCTCCCGAAGCCGGCGACGGGCGCAAAGCCGCGCGCCGACGGAGCCTGCGGTTGACGGTTGCCCGGGCGAGGCTGCGCCGGAGCGGCCTCGTCGTCTCGCTCGCCGCAGCCTCTGCGACGGCTACACTGTGCCGGCGTGGTCGCCATTTATTGCCTTCCGCGGCGTCTCGAATCCCCTCCTGTTATCTGGCTCCCGTTTTTTGCTCTCTTTCGCGTATATAGGTACACCTCGCCTTCCCGCGCCCGTGTCCCGCAACGTGACGCACGCGTGGCTTCAACGTCGTGCTTCCCCCCCCCCCCCTTTTTTTTTCTTTTCAGGCGTTTTTCTTTCTTTGGGTGCATGCTCCTCATATTCTTCTTCTCTCTTCTAGGCTTATTCGCCACCTTGTCCTTTTACTCTCTTCTTTTTTTCCCCTTCGTTTTGAGTAGTCGGTGATGGGCTTGGTACATCGGGCCGTATCCGCGACTCTCCGGACTTACTAGCGTTTCCACCATATGACACTTGCGTGGTTCTTCCTTTCTAGCTGGTTGCAGCGCGCGTGTCCCATTTCTCTTCTCAACGCATCCTGAGCGGCCGCGGTTGCCGTGGCGACAGCGTGAGCACCGTGCCCTACCTGCCTAGCGACGGGCTGCGTGCACTTTCTCAGGCGCTCCCGGCTTCATCGTTCCCCCGGAGAAACGGCCGCTAAATGCATATATATATATATATATATATATATATATATATATATATATATATATATATATATATATATATATATATATATATATATATATATATATATATATATATATGTATATATATATATATATATATATATATATGTAGTCACGCGGCAATCCTACGTGTATTCGCGGGCTTCTTTCGCACTCGGCAAAACACCTTTATGTAGCACGTACTCAGAATCGGAAAGCTGTATCGGGAGTTTTTTCACGTTGCTCCACAATTTTTGTCGTTGACGCTTTTCATCTAATTATAATATTTGAGAAGCTGAGTAATTAAGTAACACTAATTATCTTATTAGGCGGAATTAAAAAAAACAATAATTCAGTATCTCGAAGCGACGGGAAACAACATTACCTTGGTTCTGTGCACCTACGCGTCATTTGCAAATTCTTAAATCCTAGTGCACGATAATTGGGACACCCTGTATACACTCGTACACCATGTGTTTCAGCTGACACTGGCCAAGCTGTTTTCGACGAAGAAAAAAAGAAGAGATATAAAAAATACCGTACAAGTTAGAATTCTAAGACTTGCGGTGTTCATTCGTCAGCTGTTAGTCTGAGAACCGTACATCTTAGGTCGTAAAGTCTTACCTGGCAAAGTGCTCTTCATTTTTTTTCTTCTCGTTGACAAATTTGGCTAAACATAGCTGGGACGCCATGTATAATGCAAATGACTGTGATCTGCTCCGGACCACCGTCAGAAAGTGGTTTAGTTAAATCATACATCCGGGATCGCAAAGCTCTGCGATGTAATGCTAACACGTTTCTCTCGTATTTACCGATAGATTGTCACTAATATTTTTTTATTATTAACATGATATAATGAGATGTTGACGGAAAATCCGGCGTCCGGTTGCCCCTTGGCTCTTGAATGTATTCTACATACAAAATACAGTCGCAACGTAAAACGTATCAACAATGTACAACATAGTTATAACAAGCTTGCATTGTCACATACAAGTCAGTATGGCAGGACGAAATTACGAACACGCACTTAAAGCGATAATACGAACAACGGTGTCACATAACGAACAAACACTCCAGCAACGATGCTGTATAACCGCAACAATATCATATATACATATATATACTTTCACAATAAAAATAAAGAATTGTATTACAAACTTTTATTTCGTTCGTTAATAACGACCAATAACGCCGCTGTCTTCCGGAAAATTTCTTAATTCTACTAAATCGAGCTTTCTCGTTGCTTTTGTTGGCCGCGTACGGCTGTAATAATTTCTTCAAACTAAGAGGTCTACGGTCTATAATGTCATTAATGATGATGCAAGTCCCCGTCTTGGTGTGTCATGGTGCAGGAATTCTAGAATAACGTGACATGTGTTATCGTCAACAAAGCTACCATCACAGTGAGGAATTTCAGTGTGGCCAAATGTGTGGGAAAAAGTGGTTTGTCTGAGCGAAAGGCAAACCACTTTTTTAAAACGCCTCCCGTAAAACACCTCCCGCGAGCGCCATGTCTAGAGCAGGAAGCTGGGGGGGACATTGCTAGCACATTAGAAGGATAGAAGCATTTCTATAATAATAATAATAATAATAATAATAATAATAATAATAATAATAATAATAATAATAATAATAATAATAATAATAATAATAATAATAAAGGATTACATAAGAATGAGTATGTGGTCGCTGCCTAAAGTAATACATGCGCATCCACAAACGAAAAGAAAGGGGGTTAACCGAGGGGCCCGTTCTTATTAGTCTATTAAATAAGGTTAGGACTAATAAAAATAGGCCTCTTGGTTAACCCCCTCCTCGTTTATTACTTAACGAGGGTCTCGAATTCGGCAACATTGATGCCTTCAGGTAGCATGTGTGGGTTCATTGACCGGTTGCCTTCACCCAAAAAGATCACGTTCTCGTGACGCCTGCGGCAGAAAGGATCTTCCACATCCGCCGCCAAGGTTTTTCAGCGGTGGCGCTGGATAACAGTGCCATATGGTTCTACTAGGAAACATAAATACCCAAGAAAGGGGTTAGGGAAACGGTGCCGCGGTACCTCAATTGGTACAGCATCGCACGCGAAGTGCGAAGGTTGTGGGATTGTTCTCCAACTGTGGCAAGTTGTTTTTTCATCCACTTCCATTTACATTAATTCATTGTTTCTTTATTTCATTTATTAAGCACAAGTAATTTCGCGTATGTTGTCCATAGGGTCAGTGTTCGTTGGCTTCTTATGCGCATCCACACTAAAACGGAGCTGTGCGATGCGCTGAAAAACTCTCCATGTAGGCTTTATCTGATTGTAAGTATCGCGATAGTTTGCGTTATATTGGCTGGCACGGACTGTCTGTATCGTGCGGCACGTTGCAAATAGAGCGAAGTGTGGTGCGACTGCTTGGCTAATCCGGAGACCGCGAGAGGCAGCGCGTGGGTGACGCGTGGGCGCGATTCACAGCAGCCGTCGCCGACAGACCTCCCAAACGACGCACACTACTCTGGTGCCATATCTTACCCATTGTCGCCGCACTATGCTTTTTAAAGCGAAGCTTCCTTCGCCTTTTCCTTCTACTTTCCCGCTGCTGCCGCTGCCGCTGCTGCTGCCACTGTGGTTACCGTTGCCGCTGCCTGACACACCGCGTCGGGGGTTGGTTCAGAGCGTGTATACGTGACAGGAACGGGTCAGAGAGGAAAGACGACGCAAGAAACTCGTTTGGACCCCACCGCGTCGAATGTACACAATGCCCTCTAGAGCTCCGTGGGCGTCGCCACATTAGCCTCTTGACAGCTCTAGTCATTCGTGACCCTTTTTCAAAAGCATTGCCGAAGCTGCAGTGCTTCTCTTTCTACTAACGTGCGAGTCCAGAGGGAACGTAAATAGAACTGTAGGGAGGAGAAGAGGCAGTTCCCATACGAGGAAAGGGTGGAAGGTGACATGAGAAGTCAAGGAAACCCTACTAATATACGACATTGATTGCGGAGAAACTGGATAAGCTGGATTAACTGGATAAACGGGATGAATCCCAACCAACTGGCCCAACTTGCCGTCTTGATGAAGAGGACGAATTACGCAGGATGTGCAGAAGCAGAGCCGGATTAATTAAAACGCACCGAAGGGTCCAGGCGACACTACGGAAGCGGTCGACCGTCAAATCAACACTTGTGTACCCGCCGCGGTAGCTTTGCGGCTATGGCATCGCTAGAGGCCGTGGATTTGATACCAATCGCGGCAGCCGCATATCGACGGGGGCGAAATAGAAAACGCACGTGCACCTAGGTTTTGGGACACGTTAAAGAACATCGCGGTGTCAAAATTAATACGGAGACCGTCACCACGGCGTGCCTGATAATCCAATTGTGGTCGTGGCACGTATAGCCCCATAGTCCAATGCAAGTTTATTTCTTGTGCCATGATGCGATGTGTCATGTGAGGCAGTGACAAAGGTCAACCCTCTCAGAGGTTATGAAATATGCACACAACGCCTCAAACAAACATCTCTCCCTGTGTTCGGTGTACTACGCAGGCAAACAGCAGTGGTGCACGCAAGGTAACATTTAACATCAACTCAAAACTCTCGTGTTAGACTAAACGTTGAATAAATTAAGCTTTCGCTGTCCACAGCACCGCTAATTATCGTCAGTCAAAGCAACCAGCAGAAAAAGCTTCGCTTACATCGTTTCCCACAATGCGTGGAATCTGCGTAATTTTTTTCTCAAGCTTTCGCCATATACATTCCTCCGCTTTCCGTCTCGTGGTACCGTCGCACCCCCATCTCCGATTTCCTACTCGCGTCTTTCGTTTCGCGCTCCGTGTTCGCTTTCATGCTTCGGTGTACTCGTTCGCTCGGTTGCGCCGAGCTGCGACGCCCAGGCACGCCGACGCTCGCTGCAGGAACGCGCGCGTATAAGAGCGGCGCTCTTTTAAAGAAAGAAAGAAGATCTAAAAGCTTTGCCGACTACGCTCGCTGCTGAGCGTTACTATTGCAGATATTGCGGTATACGTATTGTGTATCGGGAAAGTGAGGGGTATCACGTAGTTATCTCCGTACTGATTCGCTGTCGCAGCAGGGATTTTCTATAATTCGTAGAAAAGGAGTTGCGCCGATTCCCTGGGAAAGCGAATTAAATTATGGGGTTTTACGTGCCAAAACCACTTCCTGATTATGAGGCACGCCGTAGTGGGTGATTCAGAAATGATTTGGGCCCGCTGAGCTTCTTTAACGTGCACCTAAATCTAAGTGCGTCGGTGTTCTCGCATTTCGACCCCATCGAAATGCGGCCGCCGTGGCCAGGATTCGATCCCGCGACCTCATGCTTAGCAGCCCAACACAATAGCGACTAAGCAACCACGGCGGCGGGGCAGGAAGTAGTAGCCATGTGATGCAGTGCGGTCGATCTCGGCCTTTCTTTATTATTATTTGTTTTCAGGTATCAAGACGAGCAAAGTGTCCGAGTATTAAACGGTAATCCTGGGGTGACTCTCAGGCTATTGCGCTTCAGAGCTTACAAAGCTGCTAATGCTTTCGGCGAACGTCGAATGCTACATCACGTTGCTCTATATCCTTCTAGAGGATTAACTAAAATGCTGTGTGCACATTTTGACTGCAATATATTACGTCTGATTCTCTTTTACTTCGGCATCTCTGACCTGACATTTAATCGTATATTCGTACGCGGTGACAGAAGGAACAGTAGAACCTTGTCAACGCAAAATGTCGAGCTCGCGCGAGAATTTTTTGTCATCGAACACTGATAACAGCACACAGTAGACTAACCTCCCCTGGAATTAAAAACAAAGCAAAAAAAAAAAAAAGAAAGAAAACGAAGGCGGGGTGGGGTGGGGGGGTGGGAACGTAATTGAAAATAAACCTTTATTGAACTACGTCAGTGTTCTCGGCTCTGAACTCCGTCCTTTCGAATATCTTTTTTTTTTAATCCGCGTGGGCTTCGCCGCGGTTGGTACTTTTGCAAAGTCCAACCGCAGCTGCAGGGTCCGCCTGTGCGTGTCTCACGTGACAACGTCGTTGCGCTGCCAAGTAAAGAAAAAGACCAAAAGTTTTGGAGCCTAATAAGTGCAGTAGCGAAGAAACCGTACGTCATGACTTCACACGTGTACCAATGCGCATTACTAACGCAGTACAATGGCAAATAAAAAAAAAAGTTATCAGTCATGTTTGCATACGCTAAAGAGGATGAAGGCGAAGGCCTGCGCGCTCATAAGACATTCATTAAACTACTTTGACATTCTGCTTCGAATGCATTGTTACTTCCCATTACTTGTTTCCCCTTGTTCTCTTTTTCGGTAGCCTAGACATCGCCATTGGTTTTGTGTGGTAAATGGTACGTTAGAGCCGGTCGTGGCAAGTCTATGTAGTCTATTGAGACACATACGCAGGTTCACTGAATTATTTTTTTTTAACGCTGTAATTGACGAGGGTAGCTTCATGTGCTTGTATATATGGTGGCTTCTACTTTCTTGTAGCGCAGGCAATATGAGAGGGACAAGGAGAGGCAAATTAGAGAAACACACAGCGCTAACTTTCATCAACAGGTTTATTTCCAGTTCTCGCAAGCGTACTTATGCTCCTCAAAACGTCATAAGACACGTGTACATTGCTCGCTAAATATGAACAAAACCGGGAAAACGGCACGCAGACACTTTTGTGGCAACACTGATCATTTATAAAGGTGTCCGTTCAACGCGAACAGAGATAATCGGGATCTTTTATTGACAATGGAATTGATGTGTTAGTGGCGCATGTGCTTGAATTGTTGGTCCCATAACGCCGGACGCTCGTCAGAGTTTTCGACCCATGAGCCATCTGAGGCTTTCGCCTTAATAATAAAAGTGCTGTTATGTAACGAACGTTCAATATTGATCGTTGCGGTGAAGTATTCGAGCATTCTTATCTGTTAGCAGGAGCGCGACAATCATTTTCCATTGTAGCGCTCCGAGAAAGGTAAATAATCGTAAAAGTTCTCGACCGCGGAGTCAGCTACCTAACCGCGCACTTGGTTAGAAAAGCTAGCCCTGGTCGACAGCGGCCCGCGAACGTGCCACTGGGGACCAGAAACACGCGACGCAAAGTAAGGCACGCGCGTACACTCGCCCCAAGCGGCTCCCACGCCGCAAGAAGGGTGCCTTGGGGGAGCAAAACAGAAACACGACGTCCCTCCTTGAAACGCAGTCTTACTCTGTCAACGACACAGGCTACCGTACACAGCTAGGGTCGTTAACGCCGGGCTCAAGCCGGAGGCAGATGCCTGCGATCAGCGGAGGGGGTCAAGCCGGGGTTGGCGGCGAGGCTCTATGCATGCAGACCGCCCCTTGCGGGACCGTCTCCACAATGTCTTTTAGTCGCCGCTTTTTCTGAGAAAATGGGGCCTGGTGGCGATGGCGTCCGTTGCCTGCATCATGTATCAAAGAACGTTGACAAGTCCTGTCTTTCCTCGTGGCCTATAACACATGAAACGAAGATTGATACGAATTCTTCGCTGCAGAATGGGCGCGCACTAATTTGCAAAATTCTGAGGAGCCCAGAAAGCAATGAATTAAGGAGAACAGTGTTTGGGCATGTGCACGCTTGCTGTCAGCGTTTTCACGTAGTCTGCAGAGCGTCGACAGGATAGCCGTTGAGGAACCTTACGGTTGCTGGTTGCTTAGGGGCTATGTTGTTGGGCTGCTAAGCATGAGGTCGCGGGATCGAATCCCGGCTACGGCGGCCGCATTTCGATGGGGGCGAAAACACCCGTGTACTTAGATTTAGGTGCACGTTAAAGAACCACGGGTGGTCGAAATTTCCGGAGTCTTCCACTACGGCGTGCCTGATAATCAGAAAGTGGTTTTGGCACGTAAAACCCCATAATTTAATTTAATTTTTAGCATTGCGTGCCCAGGGTGCGAAAGGTGTGATTGTGAAGTGATATGCGGAACATCAGGCTGGTGGCGCCTTCGCTCGAATCGACCTATCTCCCTTTCCTCTAGCCAATTGTATCTTCTACTGGATGACGGTTTTCCAGGTCAGATTACATAGTTGCTACGCAAAACCTATCGCGTAAAAGCACGTCCTCGAGCAGTTTCGCAAGGAGTTAGCACACAGCTTCACCATCTCCTTTGTTCTTGTCATCTATTATGCTGAATAAGTAGGTGTAGTACGCGCACAAAGTGTGTGCGGGCGAAAGCAAGTAGCGAGAAACGGGCACGTGGCTTGGAGGGCAGAGCGGCTAATGGCGGAAGTCTTCTCCGTTTCCTTCGGCTGTTTGCTAGACAACGAGACTGATCACTGTGTGACCGTTCGCCGCTCGTTCCCGAACTGAAAGCAGAGAAAACAAAGCACGGGGCACCAGATGGCTGTTTCGAGCAACGTCAACACGGAAATTTATCAATCTAGCCGGTAAAGAGGAGCAGAACTAAACCGTGGCTCCCCACACGGGCTAAAAACAGACCCGAGGCCGAGTGAAACACCGGCCGGGATTTATATGTCGGGCAGACAACATAAACATTGTGCCAGTGGGAAGCAAATATTTTGCTTTGGGGAAAGAGAGAGATATATATGGGAAAGAAGAAATGAACAATACCGAACGGTGGTTTAGGCATCAAAACATTACAGAGGTGGAAACTGGAGAGGCTCACACCTGCTTTGTCAGGTCAGGTTTGCTTCCGTCGTAAAACTGCCCTTCCTTGCAAGATTTACCCTGAAAATAAAGATAGCCGTCCTATACCCAACTGTATAACACAAAGAATGAATAAAATATGGGGTTTTACATGCCAAAACAATGATTTGATTATGAGGCACACCGTATAGGAAGTGACCCCGGATTAATTTTGACCACCAGAGGATCTTTAACGTGCCCCCGATGCATTCGACACGGCGTTTTTTGCATTTCGCGCCCGTCTAAATGCGGCCGCTGCGGCCAAGATTTGATCCCGCGACCTCGTGCTCAGCAGCTCAATACCATAGCCGCTAAGCCACCGCGGCGGATAACAAAGCTGCAAAGAAAACCCATGCAAGTTTGTATTCTTGTCGCTTTGTGCTACAGTTGGACAGATGATAATTTTCCTTTTCATGAACGTTGCGGCACCATGCGGGATTTCGCTGAGCTGCTTTGCCAAAATGTACCCTATAGGTGTACGCGGCAGAGAATCGAAAGCGACAATGCGAATGCGTGGAGGTTGTTTTGCGAGGCACGATTGGGAGGCAGGTTCTTCTTGCCAGCAACATGTGCGGCAGGTGCTGATGGGTCCTTTGTAATATCTTGGTCGAATTATTCGGTGTACTGAATCGGCTAGGAAATAATTCACGGATACTACTCTCTTCCATGGAAGGGGCATTTAAGCTTGTGTTTAATTTTAGCTTCGCAGTCTTCACTGAACTTCGGCTCTCTAGTCTCGTAATTTTGTTGTTGCGTGCGTTGACGCTGCATGCATTCCTTTCTGTGCATATAAATTATACTCCGCGACTCTGCGCACTTAATCACTGCCTGCAAACTTCGACTCACAATAGCCAACACTGCCACGTCATTTTTTCCACTTAGTGACAGGGCGGCACTGTCCCATTTTGCTCAAGTACGCGTGTCGCTCTAGCAATCCTCGGCATATTATGGCCCGACTTCGTTGACATTCTCGTTGGAGTTTTCTCTATCCATGCTTAAGAGGAAGCTTTAGCTCAGGCCCAACTCCGACGCGGTCTATTCAAATACATGTAAAGCGCAAAAACGTTTTTCTGAGATAACCACTCGACCGATTTTTATGAAATTTGTTGCATTTGAGAGAGAAAGTTAAATTCTAGTGACGGTTGGTAGCGGAAAATTGATTTAGGTCCTGAATTTTGTTATAAAGATTTCCAAAAATGTGAAAGTTTGAAAAAACTAGGTGCACGATGTTTACAGATTCATAGCTCTGCGTAAAAAACAGATATTGCGGTTCTGTAAACGGAATCCATTAGATCATTGGAAGCGGACAAATTCGATAGGTTATCTTATATCTTACATGAATTTGTTACGTTGTTTTCAAGGGTTCTGCAAAAGCTGTATTTCCATATTATTCAATTTTTTGACATTCATGTGTAACATATCAATTTTGTCCTCTTTGGACGTACTATTAGATGCAATTCGCGGAATTGTATTATCAATTTTGGTTGTTGAGTTACAGAGTTGTAAACTTGATAGTGTCGTTTTTTGAAAATTTTTGATTTTTGCCAATTTTTAATAAAAAATTTACGACCTAAATCAAAAATCTGAAACCAACAGTCACTAGATTTTAAACTTTTCTTTTAAATGCAACAAACCCTGTCAAATTTGATGCAGTGGTTGCCGAGAAAAACGAATTCTCTTTTTACATGTAATTAGATAGGAGCAACCGAGCTAAAGCTTCCTCTTTGAGGAAGGCTAAACGGAAACACTAAGTCCGTTTAGACTCACGAATTATTCTGTGAAAACCCTATTTTTGTTAATTTGGTGGTAAGATGTTTATTGCGAGACGTCATACAAAAAAAGGCCAAGCTTTTAATTTTTTAATTTCCTGCTGAAGCTTCAGCGCGGGTACGTAACGGTGACGTCAGGGATTTCACCGTAGCTTATCGTGTGTGATTGTTGAGGCTTAAAACTTGTGAAAGTCCGTGCTTTCTTTTTTTATATAATATCATGTATAGGCCATCTTTATCGATAACAAATCAACTAAATTGGCTAAATTCTTGCCGTCGCGGCGATAGGGGGCAGGAACATCAAGATGGCGTGGTCATGAGTATTTCGTTCTTGCGCCTTTGTTTACTTACCAAGCCTCCTCTTACGGGAAATTTCGTCTTTTTTGTGCTTTAGAACGATAGTTTACTAATGCAGTGGTAGTCATTTTTCTCTTTGGTGCCCCTTGAAGATCTTCGCGCAGCCAAAGCGAATAATCCCGTGGTGATATCTCGCGTGGAAACGACCCGCTTGCTGCCTGCAACGGCAGCGGGGTTTCCATTTCGCGACTCAAACTCGATTTCTCGCTGGGCCTATCGTGCTTTGTAGGGAGATGCAAAAGCAGACCTCCCCTACGGTATCAACCACTGCAACCTTGTTTAACTAAGATTTTTTTTTCACTCAAAGAGATGAAACTTGGGCACGAACAGCATTTAGTTGGGGCGCCATCTTAGGCTATTGCAAATTAGGATAACAGTTGGCTTTTATTATTATTATTATTATTATTATTATTATTATTATTATTATTATTATTATTATTATTATTATTATTATTATTATTATTATTATTATTATTATTATCATCATCATCATCATCATCGTCGTCGTCGTCGTCGTCGTCGTCGTCGTCGTCATGGCGACGACGACGTGTAGACCATGTGAAACCTAAGCGGAGGAAGTTATTGAACTCTTCCACAGTTGATCCCTTAACGTCAGCGCTCACAAAGTGGGAAAGATTACGCTCGCTTTTTGTTGCACTTTTGCGCACTTTAAACGGGCTTTAAAAGCGTGACTGCACGTCCGCTTTTCGGGGGACTTAGGGCTCGCTCTCAGCAAATGTTGGAGGGATTGATCTCAGACAGAACGACAACCGCGCAGAAAAAGAATACGTCGTCTCCTTTACGTTGCTGTCTTGAGCTCAGCCTTGTTATGATATGGTCGGTCCACTTGCGCGCCATGTTTTCTTATCATCTTTCTCTGTTTCTTTCAGTGGTTTTTTTTTCTTATCTTTATTTTTTGTCCTAGAAATTAGCAGATCACTTTAGGACTCTGTAGAAGTACTGCCTGCGCGTCGCATGTCGCGAAGTCACTTCTTGTTTTTCAGGGAGTGGCACGTCTCACCGAGATTTTACAGACAAACATATTTAGACAGATGGAGAGATAAAGAAAACAAGAAACGAAGCGCACGTAGGTTAACCAGATTAATTGTCCGGCTGAGGGCTGTGATCTGGAGGATGGCAAAATATTAGAACGAGACAGCACGAGATCGGGGAATCATTCCGCACGAATATAGTGAATGCATCTGACAGCGACAATAGTTTTTCAGTCAGTCCCGATGTTTTTAAAAGCTCCTTAGCGCTTTTAGAGCAATTCAGGCTGACGTTGGCTGGGACCAGGCTCCAACAATTTTGGTTTTCGTAAGGGGGTGGCTGTTGCGCTTCTCCAGCGAGCGCTGATGACTTTTCTTTGCCCTACCTATAAAAAAAATGGATAGGACATAAGGTAAAATAAGAACAAAAGCTTGCTGGCGCGTCTGTCCACCCCGTTTCAAAAGGGACGCTCATATCATTTATCCACCTATTCCATCCATCTCTATGTGTATGTGCGTGTCTGTGCGCGTATGCGCAAAGTCTTATGTCTGTGTGATCGTCATGTGTAACCTCTCACCTTTCACCCTGCATCAGGACTCGCCTGTAAAGCTGCGGTTAGCGTCTCCATTTTGTGACCAACGTCAGCATATCTCTCTGTCCCTTTCTCCAATCGCTCCAATGGAGCAGCTTCTTCAGTACACATTGAGTCAAGAATTCATTCGCTACACTTTGTCAATGTCTACGTTTTACCAATACCGAGGAACTCCGCCATGCGATGATCAATACGTAGACGAGTAGCGAGATTCTGTAGACTTCGATAGCCTTGCCGTTACCATTCTACAGTGACTTGGAGATGCACTTCACTGGGACTATTGATCCATGCAATCGCTTCCGGACCTTGTGGCCTTTCTTATGCAAATCAGCTGTGCAGTGCCAGCGTGCCCGCGTATGTGCGTCCCTCTCTGGTCCTTCCCTTTTGTGTATTCGTCAAAAAGCCGAATTTTCCCGCCCGTTGTCCTTCTATGAAGAAGTGGTGCAGTAAAGCTTTGATCGTATACGAACGAACCTCGCTCAGGCACGTTGGTCGACCAAGACGGAGCCGCGCGTAAAATGCAAAATGGTGCGCATGTGCACACACGCACCGGCATGTTGATGTCGCTTTGAAGGGGAGTGTTGATTGATTGATTAATGGAGTTTCAGCTCAGAAAAAACAAAAATACACTAGGGCTATGAAAGACGCCGCAGTCGACGGCGAGGGTACGGGATTAATTTTGACCCATGCTGGTTTCTCTTTCTTTCTTTTTTTCATCGGATTTCATAGCTATTTATTTATAATTTCTTTAATTCAATTAAGAACTATAGATAATTTCCTCTATATTGCCCTGGATGTCATTGTTTGTTGGCTTCTTATGATATGGCTATATTCAGGGTGTCCCAACTATCGTGCACAAAGATTTAAAAATGTGCAAGTGCCACGTAGCTGAACAGAACCTAGGTAATGCTGTTTGCCGTGGCTTGGTGACCCTCAGATTATTTTTTGCATTCCATCTAATTACATAATTAGTCCTGATTAATAAATCAACTTCTCAAACATTATAATTAGGTTAAAACTATCAATGATGGAATTGTAGAGCAGCGTGAAAAACTCCCGATACAGCTTTCTCTTGCACAATACGTGCTACATAAAAGTGTTTTCCGAGCGTTAAAGAAGCCAGCGAATACACGCAAAACTGCCGCTCGACTGGCCACTCGAGGCACTTACGAACTTATGCATAAATGTACGCAGCTAGAATGCCGCACACTGCTATAGCCGTCATGCTTTTTTGACATCTGACTTATGTTTGATTACGCTGCACAGTTTTATTGAGACTGAGTGTGCTAAAGCTCTTATTCCCAGTTGTTTTTTACGCGACCTAGTTGTCGTGGAAATGAAACATAAACAGAAAAGGGAAACAAACGAAGTATTCGACGCAGGCACGACGTGATTGAAAGGGCGCCTGGTACGGATGGCAGTGCGGGCGGGGATTTCTGAGCTGGCGTAGCACTGACGCCAGCAGTATGGCGACCCTCGAGATCCCTTCGACCGCGGAGACGGTGACCCGTGGAGCGATTGCAGCACGTGCTGCGGCGGGCCGTTGACTTCTAGAAGCTCTGGAGCACTGGCGCAGGCACGTGATGGAGGGGTTCTCAGCTCTGCCACGAAGACTCAAGGGTGCTGGTACAAGGCTACGCTGTATAGTCTGATACCCCTCACCTCTCACACTGTGGTCATTGCTTCGTCCGAGAGTTTGCCGTCTGGGCCAGTGCTTGTCGGGTTGTGATTGCTGTTTCCTGCTCATATCATACCACGAGACTCTGCTCCGGCTGCTGCGCAGGAGATGCTATTAGCAGTGCAATTTCTCTCGTTACTCCTCGGTCGAGTGAGCGGGACGGTCGAGTGAGTGAGCGGCCTTGTAAGTAGGGAGATGCGTTGGTTAACTGCTGTCTCTGCGCTAGCTGCGCCGTGGTCACAGGCGTGTCTACCGACGGGGCACGTAAAGACGCCGAGGCGGCTCCGAACGATGGGGCAACCTCGAGGGCAAAAGATACGAAAGCAGAAGAAGCACGTTGATCGATGAAGCCTGCGTGCGCCCTTGCGAAAGAAATAACAAAAATGTTTAGGTGGAGTTGGGGGAGGTGTCGAGAGGGCGGGGGCACACATAACAGGGACACTTGCTTCATTACTCTGAGTTTTAATTCCTTTTTTTCCCTGAATGGCTAAATCTACTTTCGTCTTGAGTGCCAACTATACAAGGATGACCGAATGACGAGACAAACGGTGATATTTTTTTTACATTGGGCGCTCACTATAGACTGTAATGCGCGATGAAATTGAACGAAAGCTTCAAAGTGCGGCGTAAGTGGCAGCGTGAGATTTAGTTTTCTGTCTGCGTGCAAGTGCACATTGAATGCGTGTTTTAACTTCGCGATACGTTGGCCAGGAAGCTGCGCACACATGATCAAACTAGCTCAGAAGAAATTAAGCGCGAGACGCGACATGTATTGTGTCTGTCCATGATATACCGCTGGTATATAGTTTATCGCGCGATGTCGGCCAGTTCTATCTTGCGCAATGTTGAATTGAATGCCATCAGTTCAACCTTGGAAATGAAATCGTCGAGTAGTGGTCGCGGGATCGAATCCCGGCCACGGCGGCCGCATTTCGATGGGGGCGAAATGCGAAAACACCCGTGTGCTTAGATTTAGGTGCACGTTAAAGAACCCCAGGTGGTCAAAATTTCCGGAGTCCTCCACTACGGCGTGCCTCATAATCAGAAAGTGGTTTTGGCACGTAAAACCCCAAATATTAAATCGTCGAGTAGTGGCACAAGACGGCGAATCAAACGAACGTGACCGCATAGCTCTTGGGTTCGAGGTTTATGCCCCTTGAAAGCTGACCAATCAGCGATGGCCAAGAGCAGAACACTAGCTTGCGAGAAACCCGTTTCCGTCGCGGCGCAGCGCAGACAGAAATGAAAGGTTTTCTTTTAAGAGCCTTGTGCAGAAATTGTCAAGGCTTCACGTCGTATTTTTCGTTTTCTGTGTCTTCCTTTCAAATGTAATCTTAACCGACGTCTGTGCATGTATACAAAGCAAGAATGTACATGTCAGGTTTCAGCACTGGCTTCAGGATACCGGTTACACGCGTCAAATGTTTCGAAATAAATAAGGAAAGAATTTCTTTGGTGCGCCTACGCGTATTGAAGCACTCACCCCCTCGCGAACTTTATTAAGATGTTGGTGACCTTTGCTACACATTTGTGAAATGTTTGAAATCGCTTAGTTCTTTGTAACAGCGATCCATCTAGAAACATTAAATGTAAAGCGAAATAATGTTCCTTTGGGAAGTGCGAAACATGTCTCGACGCAGGGATCTCTAATAAAACTCTTCGAATAAGAGGTAAGTAGAAAAAATAAAGTATGACATATTATGATATACATGTATCGAACAGCAAACACGAAGGAAAGTATCACCACTCTCTCCTAAAATGCTTCCAAGAAGGCTCATAAGACCGTTAATTGACTAGT
The DNA here is from genome assembly GCF_050947875.1 of Dermacentor variabilis. Classification (NCBI taxonomy): domain Eukaryota; kingdom Metazoa; phylum Arthropoda; class Arachnida; order Ixodida; family Ixodidae; genus Dermacentor; species Dermacentor variabilis. The sequence goes on from NC_134573.1 coordinate 177,423,260, forward strand.
ATTCGTTCGATCGGCATACCTAAGGAATCTACTTTGAATGCATATAATTCTTTTTCCTATGTCTGCGTTTTGTTTCGCAGGTTTCGAAGAACATCGCTCTCTGCAAGGACTTCAAAGGGTTGTGAAACCATTTTATCTGCGCAGGTTTACAGAAACGTCGGTGTCTCCGGAGCTCAAAGTAAAAATAAAATAAACAATATACGACAGTTAGCATAGGGTGGATGTCGATTTGTTACATTTGAAAGAGACGTTCTCAGTTATTTTTCATTATGCTTGAAAATGAAGGAGGGGAAAATTCTAAATTGGTTTATAATCTCGCGCGCCAGCATCTAATGAAAGCTCTTTGTCGAATTTCGATGGAGGTAGGTGAATGCCTCTTTGTCCATTCGTGGCGGTTCAACGGCGCACGTAGTTTGTTGCTGGCACGGTGTAATATGGAACTGTGCATGCAGTTAACATATAAATTTTTATGTGGGGGCTTAGGCCCTTCTCACACTATTCAAGAGGGCGCTGCGTACTATTTTGGATTGCTGTTTTTTACTGAGCAGAGCTGTTGAGGCTTTTGTACAAGTAAGCAGAAAAAGTCTATTCAGTGTAGAATTTATGCGAAACGTCCACAAACTCTATAATGAACAGACTTTTTTTTTTATAAAATTATACGAAAGGTGTAGTGTGGTTGGGAAACCGAGGCCTCAGCGTGGCGTCCCTATTGGCAGCGAGGACTTACGGAGTCGCCATCTGTCGGAAGCGCCTCGCTTGCGTAGTATGAAGGATAACGCGGCGCGCTCTTCATAGGTTTCGCTGTGGGCGCTCAATAAAAGAACCTCAGTGCTCTTCCACTCTGTGAAAAAGGATGACCAGCGAAGCGGTGTATAGGGACTGCACCTCCGCCGCGGGTCGGCCCGGCATTGCACTATCTTCGGGATCGGCCCAAGTATGGGGAGTGCTTAACGCCTGCTTCACCTCCGCCGAGGGTCGACCCGGCACTGCACTGTCTTCGGGTTGGCGCACGGATGGGGTGTGCTTCACCTCCGCCGCGGGTCGACCCGGCATCGTATTAGCTTCGGGAACGGCCAACGTATGGGGAGTGCTTAACGCCTGCTTCACCTCCGCCGCGTGTCGAGCCGGTATTGCACTATCTACGGGATCGGCCCACGTGCGGGGAGTTTTTTGCTTACAACGACACGAAAATTTCCTTGGACGGTAGAAGTATACAGCTTCGCCGTAAAATTTGGAGAGCGCTTAAGCTTGGCTTTTAAAAGGGGAACGCGATAGCACTCAAAGATCCCTGACTGTTTCTGACGCTTCCCGGCAGCTGCAGTTTGTGCAACCGTAATTAATGTTAACCGGAAAACGCCGGCGGCGGACTCTATCACGAAGGCGAGCTTTCTGGTAGAAACGCGGCCTCTCGCGTTGGCCGAGATGCGGTGGAGGCGAGCACCATCTGGAGTTGTTGCAAGGAACCGGGCGCGCCGCTTCATGGCCTTTGAGGTTTGCGCGTGCATAGAAACGCTGAAAAAAAAAAAGGGGGGGGGTTGCGTCTTTTTCACTTTCCGCGTAATAGAATTATGATTTCTCGTACATTCAAATTACAATCCGACGCTATCGTGTCTGTAGGTTACGCGTAGGTCGTACTTTACGATTTTTCTGGCGCATTTTATCTTCGGAAATACAATTGGTTCGTTAACTTCCTTGCGCTACATGGAGGGGGTGCGTAGTTACACGTAGTCACAGTTGCGTAGCTTCACGGAGGGGGTGCGTAGTGCGTGGTTTGAAATTATTTTTGCTGGAATGCCGTCCGACGCTGGACGCCAACGCCGGATTTTCTACGACAGGGGGCGCTCAACGCTGTTGCTTTAATTGATTGAAAAACATTGATTCGTAGTGGAGGAAAAGAACTAGGAAGCTTACCAGCAAGTATGCGGCCTGTAGGGTGGGAAACAGCTACAAAGAAGGTCAAGCGGAAAGTCAGAGGGGCTGAAATAATATCATGGGTGGAGGCAATGGAAAAGAAACCTGCCATGAGTAACTACTTAAGAGGAAAACACGAAATCAGGAAAGAAACAATTTACGATAACTCAAAGGGAAGCTCATTACTTTTCGAAGCGAGACCGGGATGCCTTAGAACACGTAGCTATAAAGCGAGATATAAGAAGGAAGAAGAAGCATGTGCTTGCTGCGGTAAAGCTAGGGAAACTATGGAGCATGTTTTATTAGAATGTAAAGACGTCTACCCAGCGGTCGATTTAGGCACCACTGGCCTCCTTGTAGCCCTTGGGTTCAGCGGGAGCAGTGGTAAAGCAAACATGGCCGCGATAGAAATTAGTAAGAGGCGATTGGAAGACTGGTGGAAGAAAAGTAGGGAAACCACAAAAAACGGAGACGTACAAAATCACCGTTTGCAATAGGGTATCAGAAAATTGAGTTGTGGGAGTTCATAGTGTGTTTTTTTATTGTTTAACCTAGGTAGGACATTAGGCAGTATAATAGCAAGAGCTTGGTGGCGCAACCCAGCGCTCCGTTCCAAAGGGGACGCTCATAACATCCATCCATCCATCCATCCATCCATCCATCCATCCATCCATCCATCCATCCATCCATCCATCCATCCATTAATACGTACAGTGCACGCCCAATGCACTCCGTCGCTGTGATGGAGCTCCCCGAATTATTTTCTTGCGTGAAAAGTAGGCACTTGCGCAGAGCAAACTATGTGAAATATGCTCGTGCAGAGGGCTGTCTGTGGAGCATAACAGAATGAAGCCACAATGCAGCAATCACACCGCTTAGCGGTGACCGACTACTCGTCTGCATGCATATCCGCGCACAATGTTTTGCTTTCGCCGCGAGCGCGTTATCGCACCGTGCCGTGAGTTTAGGTGGCAGCATATGGGCATGTCACAGTACACAAGCAACCATTGTTGCGTGGACGTTATCAGGGCACTTAAAAATAATTTCCTAATATCTAGGGACTTCGACGCCTACTGCGACTTGTAATGTGCTGTCGCGACGATTCTATCTTTCTTTTTTTGTACTCTTCTAAATCCTTGGATGTTTCACTATCATTATTTCTCAAGTGGCATCGCACTATGTTTAATGGTCATCTCAGCGAGCGATTTCCATCTGCTTCTTTTTCTTAATCCAGTACGCCCATTGTTTGGTGCCAATACAAACGTGAGCATATGCAGCATTCTTTTTTATGATCTTCTTACTGTTTCCTTTACATTCCACTGAACTTGCCAGTATCCACCATCAACATGTTCATACATCAAAGCTTCACGACATTAGCCGGGCAGCGCGCGCGGGCTAGCGCCTGAGTGCGCGCTTTCATTGAGCATAGCAGCCCCGACCCCCTAGCTGAATTCTTCCTCGCGGAAGAGCTTGCTGCACAACCGAGTTGTAGCTTATGGCTGCTTGCCGATTCTAAGTTTCGCGACCCAATCTTCTCGCAGCTCCTTCATTGTCCGGCTGGTACATCTGAAGGCTGACACCGGGCCCCGTTGTATACGTCCGGCACTGCGGCACCGAGCAGTAGCGTACCATGTTGGACGCCTTCGAAGGCAGCCACTAGCAATTATAGTGCTTTCGATTGTTGTCAAGGCGACCCCCGACGCGGGAAAACTTTTCCACTCAGAACCGCAGCGCAGGCTGGACGTTAAGCTTTCGTTATCAGCTCGCTTCAGCGGTTCCGAAGCAGCTGAGCAATCGCCGGCCGTGATATCCAGGCTACACCCGCTTGTTGCTACAACTCACCACCACCACCACAAGATACGCTCGGGCTGAGCGATTGCCGGCCTTGGTCGCCAAGCACTAAATGCGCAGTTTGCTACAACCCACCACCACCACGACCTAGTTGGTGCATTTAGTGGAGAGGTTGTTGCAGCCGTTACGATAGCGACCTTTCACAAAGAAACGAGCGCAGTCCTGGCAGCCGGGGCGGAGCATTGAGCTCATAACTTGCAGAGAAGAGAGAAGGAAAGAGAGAGAAAGAGAAGAGGAAAGGCGGGGAATGCTTACTGCAAAGTTAAAAAAGACGGAAGCGCTTACACGACCACCCTTGACGACAAGCGAAAGAAAGGAGGTGATTGATTATGCAGCGACCGTGCAGGAGATGTAAACCTTCTATGTTGCACACTGGTCTCAACCTCGAGGAAAGCTCAACGCCGTTTCTTTCTCTACGTGTGTCTTTGCTCCAGCCTCTAGAAGAAACTATAGGCCTACACGGAGCGGCCCGTTTTCTATGTGAACCTAATGGTTCTATACGTATCAACGCCTTCGCGATATCCGGTCGGCGCAGCTATTCTCGGCCCAAAGAGCAAAATGACGGATTGACCGAAACGTGGATCAGTCTTAGCAAGAAAATCCGTTCACGTGGGCGACAGTTTGATTTACGCGGCGTCACAAGGCGCGCCCGCACCGGTCCTCTTTCGGTGTAACTCCCGTTCCCCTTCCCTCCCCCTTGCCTTGGCCACAATTTTTTTTCTTTACCATTTGTTTACCGGAGCTCTTACGCCGCCTTCGCAATACCCGCCGTGCTCAAGACCGAAGAGTACCGCGCGCAAATCTGTTACGCAAACAACAAGGCTACGCAGAAGGAAACGGTCTTGCGGCTCTTCTATTATTCGGTGAAAGCTCGCGATGCGTGCAAACGGGCGGTCCGCGGTTGCAACACAATGGAGAGTCGCTGTTCTCGCCATTTTAAGCGGCCCGTCCATCAATCTTGCGGGTTACGTCTGGGTAATTAATGTCTCCCACCGAGACGCGGAGCGCGAAGGAGTTGGCGCGTGCGTGACTTCGCACAGAGCGAGGGAGTCGCGGCACAAGCCGAAGGCCGCTATCTGGCGCACGAATGCCAGAGAAAAAAAATATATATATTGACCGTATCTTTCACGCTCCCGCACGGGTTTGGCGCGCTCCTGAGCTCGAGCTGTATTGGATGCCCGTCAGGCGTGGAGCGTGTGCACGACGCGTTCCGGATCATCAGGAGGGCGATGTTTCTCTCTCCGTTGTTTGTATCCCACCGATGGCAACGGTTGTTTGGATCGCACCGCTGGCGCGAGTTGTTGTGGTCGCACCGCTGGTGCGATCGGTTGGGAACTCGGCGCTGACGCCCGTTGTTGCACCTGGGTCGCAAGCCCCAAGGGTAGCGTTGGCCTGGCGGCCTGGGGTACAACTGGAAGCATCCGAAGGTCCCGGCAAAGCATGAGTCGACTGGTAACAACAAAACAACTTGTTTATTTTAACATCGCAAAGAGTTGGCGGTCAGGTTGACCGAAGTAGAGAGACGGGAGAGCACTTTACTCAACAGAAGAAATCGGAGCCCTCCTTTTGGCGTCCGGGGGCAGCTGTTTTTATACTCTCGCAGTTGAGGGCAAGAAGGAACCCCTCAATAGACGAGCACGTGATTGTACAATGGGCTAAGGTGACGCACACTGTCGTAGCGCCGCCGGTCGGGCACAGAGACTGGGAGGAGAAGGTAACTTCGGCTCTCGTAGCGCCTCTGGTCGGGCACAATGACTGGAAGGAGAAGGTAACCTCGGCTCTCGTAGCGCCTCTGGTCGGGCACAATGACTGGGAGGAGAAGGTAACTTCTGCTCTCGTAGCGCCTCTGGTCGGGCACAATGGCACATACACTCACACACGCACATGAAGACACGTGGCATCGGAACATGCCTGGAAACGTCTGGAAACGCCTGGAAACGCCTGGCGGGGAGCGTAGCGGCGACGCCGAACGGGCCAAAATGTCTGCCGCTTTGTTGCAATCGCGCCGGCTAAACCGCGCGTCGTAGGCGAAACATAACAGACCGCCCCGCCGGGGGAAGGAGATCCCGATGGACAGGGGACTGCATCCGCTGTCCGGAGGGATGTCGCTCGATGATGCTCATAACAGAAGTCGGGCGTCCCTCGACGTTTCTTGAGCGCAGCGCACAGAGAAGGCCTCGTTCTCTCGTTCAGGTTCGCACAGGACACTGCAAAGTGACTTCGGGAGAGTTCACATTCTTGTTCTCGTTCCCGGCAAGCGTTAGAACTACGCTGAAACTCAACCGCTCAGTCAGCAAGCACGGCACAACCCTCACTAAGCCCTGCCAGGCTCTTTCCCCTTTTTATACCACTGCCTAGTTCCTTACAGTAGTCTAGCATCACTCAGAACGCGTCCACAAATTGGAAAATTGCACTATAAAGCATATCATCACTTTGAAACACTAAACAAAAGCAATATGTTAAACAATCCTGCCTCAGGAAGAAAAACATCAGTAACAAACAATTTTGAGGCTGATTCCTACGTTAGGGGCTTCGACTTAAGCCATCGGCGTTACCGTTGAGACTCCCCTTTTTGTAACGCACCTCAAAGGAATATTGTTGCAAAGCGAGGCTCCAGCGCAGGAGGCGGCCATTTTTGGGAGAGATGGTCTGCAGCCATTGGAGAGGGCAGTGATCCGTCTCAATGATAAACCTCGAGCCGGCTAGATAGCATGACAATTTCTGAACGGCCCACACGAGACATGCACACTCTTTCTCGGTGGCGCTATACGCCTGCTCACGACTGGTCAGCTTACGACTAGCATACAGGACGGGGTGTTCTACTTCTCCATTTTCCCGTTGGCACAGTACAACGCCCATGCCTCGCTCACTAGCATCGCACTGAACAACGAACCCTTTTGTATAGTCTGGCGATCGTAGCACCGGCTGGCTTGTTAGGGCACTCTTTAGGGCGCTAAACGCTCTTTCCTTTGTCTCGTCCCAGACGACTGTTTGGGGCTCTGTTTTTCTTAGAGCATCCGTCAGGGGAGCCGCGATATCAGAGTACCTGGGAATGTACCTCTGATAGTAGCCGGCGACACCTAAGAACGACCGAATATCGGTCTTCGTGTGCGGTTGCGGGAAGTCTCGCACAGCGGCCACCTTTATTTCAGAGGGGCGGCGACGACCCTGACCAATCACGTGACCGAGGTAGACAACCTCGGCCTGTGCTAACTGGCACTTAGGAGCCTTTACTGTCAAGCCCGCTTCGCGCAGGCGGGTTAGCACTGCCCGCAAGTGTGCCATATGCTCAGACCAGGATGCGGAGAATATCGCTACGTCGTCTAGATACGGTAAAGCGAATTCTTGCTGTCCCCGCAACACTTTATCCATGAGGCTTGAAAAACAGTATGGCGCGTTCTTCAAACCAAAACTCAATACTTTAGGACGGAATGTTCCCATTGGTGAAATGAACGCCGCATACCTACTAGCCTCTTCTGTAAGTGGAACCTGCCAATAACCCCTGACAAGATCTAGGGTGGAAATAAACTGAGCGCTACTAACTTTCTCAAGGCGCTCCTCGATGTTAGGGATCGGATAAATTTGATCCTTAGTGATGGAATTAAGCCTGCGGTAGTCGACGCAAGGACGAGGTTCCTTGCCCGGTACCTCAACTAAAATCAAAGGGGAGGTATAATCACTCTCACCTGCCTCAATAACACCGAGCTGTAGCATTTTCTTTACCTCAGCCTCCATAATATCGCTCTGGCGGGGTGACACCCGATACGCCTTGGATCGTACTGGCTCTGGGGAGGTAAGTTCTATATCATGAGTAAGTACAGAAGTCCTACCAGGCCTCTCAGAGAACAGACCTTGAAACTCTTGTAAGAGCTGGTGTAGTTCGGTTTTCTGCTCAGGCGACAGCGGTGCTTTACTGATAAGGTCACTAATGACTTGACCGGTGTCTTCCCTGTTCGTCACTGAGCCTATTCCCGGAAGCTCGACCGGAAGCTCTTCAGGAACGTTTACCATCATGCACACCACTGCTTCCCTTTGTCTATAAGGTTTGAGCAGATTACAGTGGTAAACTTGCTGTGCTTTCCGCTTTCCTGGCAGACTTACCACGTAGTTAACGTCCGACAGTTTCTGAACAATTCGTGCTGGGCCCTCCCACTGCACGTCTAGTTTGTTGTTTAGCGATGTGCGCAATATCATGACCTCATCGCCCACCTCAAAACGACGGGCCCGGGCGGTCCGATCATAATAAACCTTGGCCCTCTGCTGGGCCTTTGTCATTGCTTCACCTGACAACTCCTGTGCCCTTCTTAAGCGTTCGAGGAGCTTAAGCACGTACTCCACCACGACTGGGTCGTCGCCCCTGCCTTCCCACGATTCTCGAAGCATGCGAAGCGGAGACCGAAGCGAGCGACCGTACACCAGTTCAGCTGGCGAAAACCCCGTAGCTGCATGCGGCGCGGTCCTTAATGCAAACATCACCCCAGGCAGACACAGCTCCCAGTCAGTTCGATGTTCAAAACACAATGCTCTCAACACGCGCTTCATGACGGAGTGGAGCTTCTCAACGGAATTCGACTGTGGGTGGTACACTGAGCTGTGTAGCAGCTTTACCCCACACCTTTCGAGAAAAGTTGTCGTCAAAGCGCTAGTAAACACTGTGCCCTGATCTGATTGGATTTCTGCAGGAAAACCAACTCGCGCAAATATGGACAGTAGTGCATTGACTATCTCAACTGAGCTGAGTTCTTTAAGCGGCACTGCTTCAGGTAACTTTGTCGCTGGGCAGATCACAGTCAAAATGTGTCTGTACCCCGTGGCTGTTACCGGCAGAGGTCCCACTGTATCAATAACGAGCCGTCTAAAAGGCTCCGTAATGATAGGTACCGATCTCAACGGCGCCCTTGATTTGTCCCCTGGTTTGCACACCCGCTGACAAGTGTCACATGTCCTCACGAAATGGTCTGCGTCCCGAAAACACCCTGGCCAATAGTACTCTTGCAAGAGACGGTCCTTAGTTTTCTTAACTCCTAGGTGTCCGGACCACGAACCCCCATGCGTCAAGCGCAACAGATCCTGACGATAGCATTGAGGAACGATCAGCTGATCGAACTCCACTCCTCTGCGGTCTAGATACTTCCGGTACAGGACTCCACCTCTTTCCACAAAACGCGCATTTTTCCTGGCGATACCTTCCTTGACATTGCAGCGTATGTTTTCTAGGCTACCATCCTTCTTTTGCTCGGCTATCAAAGCCGACCGGCTGACTTTTAGCAACCTATCAAGTCCGTCTGACGTAGGCGCGATGAGCAAATCAGTAGATAGCTCTTCTAACTTTCCCGTGTCGGGCGTTTCCTCTCCAGTATCTGGCGCCTTCAACGTTACAAACTCAAGTTTATTCAGTTCGGGCGTGCTCTGAATATCAGCTTGCTGCGCCTCTGACCCTTTTTCGTTGTTTGATAACGTCGGCCCCGCAACTACCGCCTTTGCAGCGAGCTCCCGAACCTTCGACCTGGTTAAGGCCTGAACACTAGCTTCACCAAACAAAAGCCCCTTCTCGCGCAGGAGGTGATCGGACCTGTTTGAAAATAGGTACGGGTACTAAGGTGGCAGCATAGATGACACTGCGGCCTCCGTCTCAAGCGCTCCGAAAGGTCCTTCAATAAGCACTTTTGCTACCGGCAGACACACGCTATGAGCTTCCACGGCTTGCTTGATCCATGCGCACTCGCCCGTGAACATATGGGGTTCTACATAAGACGGGTGAACTACATCCATTGTAGCTGCGGAATCGCGAAGCACTCGGCACTCTTTCCCGTTCACGAGGAGGTCTCGCATGTAAGGCTCGAGAAGCTTCATGTTCTCGTCAGTGCTGCCTAATGAAAAAAACACAACTTTTGTTTTTGTTTCCGGACACTGCGCCGAAAAGTGACCCGGCTTCTGGCACGTATAACACACGCGCGCTCGCCTCATCTCGAACCGCTTTCTGCGTTTGGCGGCCGCCGTCTCCTTACGTTCTGTCGGACTGCTTTCACTCGCATCCGCACTACGTGTGTCCCCCTTTGCTCTCATGGGTGTGAACTTCGGCCTCTCAAACTTCGAGCCAAATTCACCATTTGACCGTCCTTAGCTCCGCGAGCCCGACGCGTCACAAACTCCTCGGCTAGCTCAGCGGCTTTAGCCACCGTACAAACGTCTGGCCTATCCAAGACCCAGTACCGCACGTTCTCAGGTAACCGATTATAAAACTGTTCCAGCCCGAAGCACTGCAGAACTTTATCGTGGTCACCAAACCCTTTCTCTTCTTTGAGCCACTCCTGCATGTTTGACATAAGCCTGTACGCAAACTCTGTGTATGACTCACTTCTGCCTTTCTCATTTTCCCGAAACTTCCGACGGAACGCCTCCGCTGACAGCCGGTACTTTTTTAGAAGACTCGATTTCACTTTGTCGAAATCCTCTGCCTCCTCTCTATCCAAGCGAGCGACTACGTCGGCCGCCTCGCCGGGTAACAAAGTGAGCAAGCGCTGTGGCCACGTTTCCCGAGAGAACCCCTGCTTCTCTCACGTTCGCTCAAAGTTAACCAGGAACAAACCAATGTCCTCTCCAAGCTTAAACGGCCGCATCAGGTCAGTCATTTTGAACAATACGCGTTCTCCTGCACCGTGTGCCTGACTTCCATTACGAGCGCGTTCCATCTCTACCTCAAGACGCTTCATTTCCAAAGCGTGTTGACGGTCACGCTCTTGTTGCTCTCGCTCTTTCTGTTCTTTACGTTCACGCTCTTCTTTTTCTTTCTGTTCTTTAAGTTCGCGCTCTTCTTTTTCTTTTTGCTCTTTAAGTTCGCGCTCCTGTCTTTTTGCAGTCTCCCTCTCCTCAATGGTCTCAAGGCATTCCGACAGCTCGTCATCCTCAGCTTCTAACTCAAGAATAGCCTTTAGCAGTTCAGGTTTTCTGAGTTTGTCTGAGACATCCAGACCCAACTCTCTTGCAAGCTCCAGCAATTTCGGTTTGCGCAACGACTTCAAATCCATGGCTGCTCTGAATGCTGCTTTCTCTACTGCCTATTATTGTCTTGCCGCAAACTAACCCGGCAGCAACGACAACCACAATTACCAGCTCTGTTTCTGACACTAACAAAAGCCTGGCAAAGCTCAGAAGAAGAAAGTCCCGCACTCACCAAACCTCGCAGCCAAGAGTCCAGCGCAGTCGTTCCGCTGCAGGCAACCAGTCATCACACAGGGCTCGTTGCACTGCTCCCGGATCGTCGTTGAGCTGCTCAGCATACAGTCAACTGCATCTCTTCGCTGCTGGCCTCCGTTGTCGCGATCCCACCGCTGCCACCAGTTGTTTGTATCCCACCGATGGCAACGGTTGTTTGGATCGCACCGCTGGCGCGAGTTGTTGTGGTCGCACCGCTGGTGCGATCGGTTGGGAACTCGGCGCTGACGCCCGTTGTTGCACCTGGGTCGCAAGCCCCAAGGGTAGCGTTGGCCTGGCGGCCTGGGGTACAACTGGAAGCATCCGAAGGTCCCGGCAAAGCATGAGTCGACTGGTAACAACAAAACAACTTGTTTATTTTAACATCGCAAAGAGTTGGCGGTCAGGTTGACCGAAGTAGAGAGACGGGAGAGCACTTTACTCAACAGAAGAAATCGGAGCCCTCCTTTTGGCGTCCGGGGGCAGCTGTTTTTATACTCTCGCAGTTGAGGGCAAGAAGGAACCCCTCAATAGACGAGCACGTGATTGTACAATGGGCTAAGGTGACGCACACTGTCGTAGCGCCGCCGGTCGGGCACAAAGACTGGGAGGAGAAGGTAACTTCGGCTCTCGTAGCGCCTCTGGTCGGGCACAATGACTGGAAGGAGAAGGTAACCTCGGCTCTCGTAGCGCCTCTGGTCGGGCACAATGACTGGGAGGAGAAGGTAACTTCTGCTTAGGCGAAACATAACACCGTATGTAAACACGCGAGTAGCGTCGCAAAACGGTGTGTCCAGCGTTCGTTATTATCGTCACGGACTTTGTCACTTCTCATTTTTAAGCTTTTCTACTGATTTGTATTTTAGCGACGTGGCGACTTCGGTACTGACTCATGTTTTCAAAAGGTTCGTACTACGAGGGGGCTAAAAGGCGATCAAGGGAGGCAGGACACATGCGCTGATAGAGCTGTGCACGGGCTCGGGCCGGCCCGCGGGCCGGGCTCGGGCCATTTGGAGATTCTCTCACTCGGGCTTGGGCCGGGCCCGGGCCAGGCTTTCTATGTCTCGGACGGACCGGTCGGGCTCGCCTATCTCGACTGCGTACCTTATGCGAAAGTATGCTTGTCGTCTCGCATGTAGGTCCAGCAGGAAGTGGAATGTATTTATTCATCAAAAATGGAATCTATAGGGACGGGAGAAAAGTACAAACGCTGACAAAAGGCAAACGAAAGCTAGCGGAGGCGCGCAATGCGTTTTCGGTTCTACCAAGTACCGACGCTGTGGAAAAGCAGCCGCTTGCAGGCGCCTCCCATTAAAAAGGCTGAAAAAGGAAGCGTTTGGGAAGCGAAGATAAGTCTGTGTAAGGCGCACGCGGAGTCGCCTTTGCCACACATACAGATTAGCCAAGTGGCGGCGTATAGGGGGCTTTTCCAATGGGCAGTGGTATTGCTTGAAGACGGGTCGTTGACCGAAGTCGACAAGAAGCACACGTCGTCACTGTCCATGCTAGAAAGGTCACTGTTTTCTTTCAGCAGCACCTTAGAAACGGGTGAACTTTTTCAACTCGCCGCTGTCGGCACCCGAAAAAGGGGACGATCGGGTGTTTTGTGGCATTCTCAGGACGAGGCTTCACAAAGCTCCGAAGACGCGCATTCGGAAGCGCTTGCCGTAACCCTTCATCAATGGACAACTTGTTGTTTTTGCGCAATAACTTAGAATAACAATTGTGTGCGCGCGCTGCATCTGTATATATTCACGATTTCGTCTTATGCAAGAGTTCAACATTATAAAGCCATTTAAATAAACTGATTTTCTTGATATTATTTCTTTTTGTGTTGGCGTTGCTTTATAGCAGGTCGGGCCGGGCCGGGCCACCTGTGGTATTGTAGAGCCCGGGCCAGGCCCGGGCTCAGAATTGCGGCCCGTGCAGAGCTCTATGTGCCGACTCCACTGTAGCGTTTACTAAAACGCAGGTGCTACAAAAAGATTGATTTGATTTAATTTGATTTGGATATATTGATTTTGAAAAGGAACAGTGTTTAGTGTCGCTTGTTTTCATTTCCTTCTTCAAAATTTTGAAGAAATACTCTTGTCTGGGTCTATAAATACCTGTGTGTGTGTGTGTGTGTGTGTGTGTGTGTGTGTGTGTGTGTGTGTGTGTGTGTGTGTGTGTGTGTGTGTGTGTGTGTGTGTGTGTGTGTGTGTGTGTGTGTGTGTGTGTGTGTGTGTGTGTGTGTGTGTGTGTGTGTGTGTGTGTGTGTGTGTGTGTGTGTGTGTGTGTGTGTGTGTGTGTGTGTGTGAGAGAGAGAGAGAGAGATGTCACGCAGCGCATCTCTACACATCACACAGCACATCGTTTTGTCTGCCGCTCGAGTTTATAAGCACCCGCTACGTGACCAGACACAAAGTCGTGCCACGGCGCGGTTGTCTCCACCACTGGCCTGTTGTAGCGGTATAGATAAGCCTATCTCCCGCATGCTTCGATGTATATCTATATAGTACATGTGACAGCTAATCAGCTATGGAAACTCAGTCTTCCCTATCTATTGAGGTGACGACAGACATCACCACGCCGTGAAAGGGAATAAATGCAATGTGTATATCCTTAGCGCCTTAGCGGATGTATTCAATCGCGCTTCGCAAAGAATCCTCCTTCCCCCAGTAATATATAAAGTTTTTTAACTTTTTACTTTTGACTGTGTGCTTTTGCGACACATCATAGACGACTTTATACTGAAAAATATTTATGTAGTGAGATTTGCCTGCGTACTATGGCGTCACATCATTGACCTCGTTATGTTTAAAGGTAAACATGAAGTCAGGTGAGCCTTTAAAACATAGCTGGTGGTGGCGCGCCTATCGACCACAGTGCAGGATTCCTGGGCAGACGCGCAGATTTTTTTTTCGCCTATAGAGGGCAGAATTGTTCCCCTTCACTGAACATCCGTGACACGTGTTCGTAGCACGTGCCTCCAGGGCTGCTCTTTTCCGCCTATTACCCGTACAGGAATATGCTTTCAGTCCACTTGCGTTGTTTTTCTTCTTGGGCGCTCGGGAAACTAGCTAGACACAGAGAGGATGGGTTTAAATGGTGCGGTCGAAGCGGAAATGCCGCTCATACAAAACGGCCCACGTGAGTTTCTCAAAGCGATCAAGGCAGAACGCTGGGCTAGTTGTTGTGTCATTAGCGCTCGTCCTGTCGTCTTCTCTGTCTGTGTCCCTGTTATATGCGCTAGTCTTTTGAGTAGTGAGTTTCTCGTCCTTTAAATCTCTCTCTCTCTCTCTCTCTCTCTCTCTCTCTCTCTCTATCTGTTCTTTTTTTCTTTTTCTTTTTTCACCTGCCGTAAGCGGTGCGGCGTTTACTCATCTCACTGCACTGCGTAGACATTTGGAGCGTTTCCCACGTTCATGCGTGAAATATAGAAGGAACCCAGCGGGAAAGTTGAGAGCAGAAGAATGATGCACTTAGCACACGCGGTCGAGGAATGTGTATGCTTGCGCGCGATTTCGGTGCCTGCGTATTTTGTGGTTTTCCGTTCTTGCGAAAACGTTTGCATCCGGGTGTTAGATTGCTGTCATCGTGAGCGAAATGATCGTGCTCTTTTTCTTGTCCCAGTGTGTCTATAGTGTTTGCCGTTTAGTGGTGCGCTGTTTACAAGAAGAAAAAAAGAAAACTAATCTAGATGGGTGGTTTACTCAGATATGAAAGTGGACGCATGAAGGAAAAGCAAATATTGTGCAAGATGGATAGTCGGGCTAGTTTGGCGTTTAATCATTGGAAAGCTAGGAGCCCTTGTGCGTGTCTTCTTTATTCGCGTTTCGTCATCCCAGCCCTGTAGTTTTCCAATCATTAAATATTGTAGAGGACCATTTGATCGAACGCGTTTTGTACCAGCCATAATAGCGATAGCTATACAGACGATAGGTAGCGACTATGACGGCAACGACCGCAGCAATAAAGCCAACGTGAAATATGGCAACAGCACAACCAGAATGACGGTGTACGATGAAGGTTGCACGTGCATTGGTGCATTATTCATACTTCTTTTTATTCCTATTCTGTTTTGTTTTAACGGTTCTTCCATTATAACTCGATTAAGCAGACGTTCCCTCATATCTGTTGCCGCTCATCTCCCCCCACCCCCTTTTTTTGCTTTACTGTATGTTTTTGCTCTGTTCGCTCTGTTTTGACCTTGCGTGTCGTTTCGGCACCGTTACTTTTCTTTCTTCGCCCACCAGCGCTGGTTGCTATGGGGACGGAAAATCAGCCTAACGGGTTATCTCCATGCGTTCCCACACGCGCACAAAAGAAAGCGACCCCTGCCGACACCGTATCGTGCGGAAAACGTTATCGTGTCTGCGTCTGTGAACCGGGTTATATATATTTGTGAGTCGGCTAACGAACGTCAGCGATAACGCAACCTACGGCGCGTTTGGCCAGGAGAAAATGAACACAATGTGCGGTAGCGCGCAGCATCATGGCAGAAACCCTCGCGCTTTACCGTCTATGTTGCCTTTTCATTACACTGACGTTAGGCGCACAGTGTAGTTTAGATTAGTAATTGAACTCCATTGTGCGGACGAGCAGCTCGCTCACCCAACGCTTGCATCACGTTTCCCAGGTAACCCTGCGTCTTCCTCGCCGCGTTTGAGCGAAAACCGAAAAGAAAATTACCTCTGCTTACCTCATTATCCTCCATCGAACCAGCTGTACAAGAAGCAAAAACAAGAGCGGGCACTTTCGCCGCATACGGGAACAAGTACTTCGTGTCTTCGAGAAGGAATAAAAGGAAGAAATAATTACAAGAGAAAGCTCGAAAAAATGAGAAGCAGAAAGCAGACTTGTGACTAACAAAATAAAAAAAAGCACTCCAGTTGTTCCTGCATACTGAAACGCGATACCTCGTCCGAAGCGGTGGCGTGATGAAAGCACCGCGCCGCAGTGCACCTGAGCGTCGCCCGTCCAGTGTCCGCGTGGCCGGACCGTGCGTGCGGGTCGCGCGGCGGCCAATATATCGTCGCCGCATCAAATTGAACGATCAGGTGTCCCCTATCTGACGTGGGGACACTAATGAGCAAAGAGCAGCGCGGCCGCACGACGTGAAACTGAGCTTAGTTGGCGTTCTCTCGTTTCTTCCCTGCTCGCGGACGCTTTTCTCCTCGTCCGTCCGAAGGTCTGCGCTGTGTCCGCGCGCGCGAGCCTGCTGCGCCGTCGCCTTCGTGCGCCTCTCTGACGGCACGCTCTCGTAATGGTGCATACGTTATCGTTGCGTGCTATGACAGGAAATGATAAAACGTTCGACGTTCGCTATACTTTAGGTTGTGCGTGCTTTGTATTTTCCCATGTTTTCATTTTCTGACCTTTGATGCGAGTGTGAACGTGAAGAAGTGATAGTCCTGTGTATTGCTATCTTTCTCGTGCTTCGCTCTCTTTCTTTTTATTTTTTTTAAGCGAAGCTTTCTATGGCTCACTGATTCGTCCGTGAGCGCCGAAAACGCACTGCACGAAAGCCAACTTACACATCTGCGTACACTCTCAAACAAATGTACACCCTATGGAGCTTATCTTGCCACACGAAAATGATCGTAAGTACGTAAGTAGTAATAATAAGTACCGGGCTCGCAGCGTTACAGAAAGAAAATGCGGACAAGACAGATGACGATTATCGTAGTGTGGCAAGATACAACCCAAAGGGTGCAATTTTGTTTAAGGGTGCAGCGTACATTCGCAGTACCGAGCCAGCGTCGACTGGCCGGCCGGTCAGTGCCTGATAACGGCGCGAAGCGACTGGCATAGAGAAAGGCAGTCAACAAGAGAGCAGACACTCTCATAGAACCTAGCGGCCGAATTGACTGTACCGCACCAAGCGGATGGGGTTAACTCTTTCCGGTTTCGGTATTGGCGCGCACGTTTTGAATGCCAGCTGGTACGCGCTACGCCGGCTGCGTTACTCGGCGCTTCTTTATTTCTTCCGCGCTGTCTTAGTGCGAAATAGTTTATTTAATTAAAATGATTGCGAACGATCTTTACAAGCCTCTACCGAATCTGTGTCATGTGAAATTTCATAGACACAAAACGCCTTCTACATAAGGAAATGTTTATTTCGCTCTATATAAATTAATTACAGTAATTTTGGGGGTCACATAATGCGTCACGAACTTGTCCCAGTAAGATTCAGTTCATGCGAAACTAACTGCGGCACTCAGCCGAGCTGCTTTTCGCTAACTGCGTCACAACGCCGGGCGCGGTCACTGTGCTTGAAAAGTACCCCAAAAGTAACGAAATTAGTTACGATGATGTTGTGGGTCAGAGAAAACGCCAAAACTCTTCCAGGTAACATTCAGTAAACGCAAAACTGCGTCACACGGCCGAGGTGTTTTTCGCTGACTGCGTCGCAAAGCCCGGTGCGGCGAGCGTGCCCAAAAACTACCGAAATATCATAATTATGGCGCTCATAGAAAGCGTCGCAAACATCTCCCAGTACGAGTCGTTAACTCAAGTTAATTACGCTAGGAAGGCCGAGCTGTCTTTTTCTAACTGCGTCACAAGTCTCGGTTCCTTGCCGTAAAAGCCAAAATTGCTTGAAATGCGTCACACACTGTCAACGAGCTGAGCAAGAGTAGCGCATGTGCACAAAGTTCACTGGAAGTGCAAGTTGCGTATAGGCACGATACCACCCCTGTCGCGATTAACTGAGCTTCCCTGCTCATCGGTGACAGCAAGTGCGCTGAAGTGCTCGTGAACTGAAGTGCGCGTGAACATGGGCTCGTCTTAGGATCTGGAAAAAAAAAAAAGATCAAAGCCCCTTTCTTAAAGATGGTTGAACGCCACGCTGTCCGGACGAACTGTATATATCTGCATTGTTTTACGCGCTTCACGCAATGCACTCGCGGCCGTCATCATGCATGGGGAGGCCGCGGGTGCAGCGCACGGCAGAAGAGGAGGCTGCCGTACGCGAACGTAAGAGCGAGCGCGATCGTGCCCGTAAGGCCGATGCCGTGTATCGCGAACGGCATGCGGAAGCCATGTGGGAGACGCTTCTGCAGTCGAGATGCCTACTGGTCCTGTGACCGTCAGCGTGTACATCAGACTGAACACGTCTCGTTGCGACACGGAAACGTTCCTGGCAGAAACGATGAAGACCTCAAAGCCACATAGCACGCCAATCCTCGTGTGCGGTGACCTTAACATCGATGTGGCGAAAGAGCACGGCAAACGGATCGAGAGTATCATGCTAGATCGCTACTCGTTGAAACTGAAGACGCTACAGATACTCACGATGCAACACCGTTCCTGCATTGATATCTCGTTTGCAAGCAGGCTGTGTCACGTTACTATGGCAGAGCCTTTGACCGTCTACACACAAGGCGATCACAAGGCAATACTGTGCAAGTGTAGAGTCATCCGTGAAAGTGTGAGTGTGTGGGTGTAATCAACGGCTACATGATCTAAAATAAAGGCTATGCAACTTAACGAAATGCGTCTTCATTCCACTTCAACGTTCAAAAAATACAACCCTAAACAAGCAACCAAATCACATATGCATAGCATCGGGTCGCTCAGCATTTCTTGGGTTCATTACGTGGTCGTTAGCTTTGGACTTTGATTTAGTTTGCATTGGGGGAAAACTTCGCATTCAACCATCTTTCCTTAAGAAAGGCGCTTTGATTTTATTATCCTTTCGCTTGTAATGGTGTATAACTGGCGATCTTATTGCATGAGGGAATTGGTGTAAATGAGAAATTAATAAGTTCCTGTTGCTCTGGTGAGACGGGCGCATAGGATGACAAGGAAAGAGTCGATATGATTTCCCTATATAGACGTATGGGCACGGTCGCTGTTATCGCAACCATGATGCGAAACGGAAGACTGACACGGGTGTAGCACGCAGTGAAAACAGACGAAGAGTTTCATCTGCCAGGTAGCAATACAAATTACAGATATTGAAGAGGAAGGGCTGGATAAGTGGCCACGCATCGTTGTAGAAGTCGACAAACGCGAGACATAAAGGTGGTCCCACGTAACTCGTTCCAAAACTTGAGCGTGTGCGAGTGCCACGTGGCTGGACTTCAGCAAGGTAATGTTGTTTGTCGTCGCTTAGAGCAAGTCAGAGTATGTTTAAGCATCAAGTGCTCTTAGCTTCCGTTGTCGGCGAACTTCAAGTGACATTGAGCCAAGAGCAAGAGCCGTTATCCGGGCAAGTTGCTAGAACAAAACGCGATCATGAAAATGCTTTCTCTGGCCCCCAACCCGAGCCGTTGCGAACATGCACCGCACCCATTGTAAGATTGTGGCTGGTATCACCTCCAACCAATCTGCTTTGCCGGTTGCCATTTCATGTTTACAGCTATACTCTCGAATACGGAGAGCCAGCATTTCTTTTTGTATTTCGCCTAATTACATAATTAGTTATAATTAAGTTCTCCAATATTATAATCAGAGCAACATTGTCAACTAGAAAATTGTAGGCCATCATGAAAAGTTCCCGATCCATCTTTCCGTTTGTCTGTACGTGCTACATAAAAGTTTTCTTCGAAGCCTTAAAGAATCCCGCAAAAGCACGCAAGAAGTGCCGCACGACTAGTTCACCGCCCTCGTCATGGAGCGGGTTATGTGCCGTGCCAATGGAAGCTCGTGCGGGCACAAGAGTGAATGTCTTATTTGCCATGTTTTATTTTTTGCTGCCCAACCACCCTTGCTTTCCCGTTTGAGGGGGCTGAGCGACAGGAACGTCGGGAGGCTGGTTTGCGCAGCTCACGGCCGCGAGTCCGATTCCGGATTGTATGCTGGGCCATCAGGGTCGCCGAATCACAGGGACTTTCGGCCACCTAGGGCGTCCTGAGGGCCCACCGTCTTCCTCTTCCCATAACTCCAATCAACCCTCCCCCTCCCCACCTGACCAAGTCCTTCGTGTCAATAAAATTGTCTCCTCCTCCTCCTCCTACTCCTCCGTATTCTTAATATAGTCAACAGGCGCAAAGAAACTCGCTTACCGAGGCGTTATATTTCGTATTCACAGACGAAGGGGGAAATCCCGCGTGGCGCGTTGTTGACTTTAGGGATTTGACTTCAGTGCTGTGTTCTACATTGGTTGGGTGACGTCGACCATATTTTTCTCGGTGACTGCGGATCATATGCATATCCCCTCCCGAATACTGCTCTCTTTCTCTATTTTATCAAATTTTTTTCCCTCGCAACCGACGTTCATACCAAAACGCAGCCCCTGTCGCCAGGACCTTGCTCCTTCTGACTTTGTTGACTCGGAGGTGCACCGTTGGCATCGAAACTAGAGAAACAAACAGGAAAGGAATGCGAGTGCTCCGGCAAGCTTATTGTTTGCTTATCTTGGCTACCTTGCCTTGGCTTCCTCGCCATACGATGCTGCAGTGCTTATTGCCCCCCTGCGCTTTTACGGACACGAAGCACGTGGGAAGCAGACGGAAGGGAGCAGAGACGCGACCGCACATAACCCGATTTGCGATGCTTGGAATGACGTGTGCGAGGAGGCACCAACAGGGAAATACAGAACGCACACGCCCTGTGTCGTCGTCGGCATCGTGCCTTAGATCGCCCAACCAGGCACCTCTGGGCTGCTAAAAGCGTGCGCTGTTTGAGATGCGTTGACTGATATGCGAATACTGCATAGTTAGACACAATAGACAAAAGCAAAGTAATGCTGTTTGCCGTCGCCTGGAGATACACAGCTTACTTTTCGCATTCTGCCTAATTAGATAGTTTCAATTTGTTAATGAGCTTCTCAATTTTTATAATTAGATGAAAAGTGTCAATGGGAATGTTGTAGAGCAACACGAAAAACGCCCGATGCAGCTTTCTGTTGCTCAAGGCGTGCTACGTAAAAGTGTTCGTCCGAGCGTGAAAGAAGCCCGCGAATACACGCAAAGTACCTCAAGCGGCCAGTCGCGCGGCAATTTTGCGTGTATTCGCGGCCTTCTTTCATGCTCAGAAAAATACTTTTATGTAGCATGTATTGAGCAACAGAAAACTGTGGCGGGAGTTTTTCATGTTGCTCTATAATTTCCTCATTGACACTTTTTATCTTGTTATAATAATAGATAAGTATATATTAGTTAACTAAGACTATTATCTAATTAGGTGGAATGCAAAAATTAATCTGAGTATCTACAAGCGACGGCAAACAACATTGGTTCGGTCTCACTACGTGGCATTTGCATATGTTTAAAGCTCGGTTCACATTTCGTGGAACACCCTGTAGAGTAAAATCTCATTCATAGCAATTTCTCGGGTCCTAGAAAAATATTCGTGTCACCCGATCCATAAATAATTAGGGGTGTGCGAACAGTGACTTTTGAGACCGAATCGAATACGAATCGAAATCGAATACGAATCGAATAGCGCCTGAAGGGAATCGCGAACTGAATACCGAATAGTTTTCGAATAATGAAAAGCTGTTATCACAACTAACATAAAACCGTGTTCAGGTCTTAGTATTCTTAACATTAGCAAGTTTCTTTCATTGCGTAGTACGTTATGAAGCGTTGCTTATCAAAATCACAAATAAAGCTTTAGGAGCAAACAAGTAATTTCTTACCACGCACGCGATGCTTCAAGGAGTGCGAACGGTCTCTGTATGTGCGGCCTCTAAGCCGTGGCTATGTGCCTAACGACGTAGCGGGTTCCAATCGGCAATTTCTCATGTCTTAGGTCTATACTGCGCCCGCAGGTGCAAAAATTCGTTGTACTTTATGCTCTAGCTTTGTGCCTAATAGGGCGCAGTTGACGTATTTAAATATTTGAAAAGTATTTCGAATATATTCGCACTTACAATAGTGACTATTCGATTCGAATACCGTATGTAAGAGGACACTATTCGATTCGTTATTCGAAAGTTTCAAATGCTCGCCCACCCCTATAAATAATTTAGTTCAAAGCGTGAAGGTAAAATGTTTTTTTTGTTTATTTATGGTGATTATTTTCGGTTGAGGCAGTCCTTGATAGCCTGCTGTTAGCAGTTTTCATCCGGGCGGCTGAACTGTACCAGAGGCTCATTGTGTGTGCACGCGTGTGTGTTTTCTTTCTTTCTGCTCTTAAATTGTGTGTGCTCGTACGCGCGTTACTTGTGCGTGTTGCATGCGTGTGTATGCTGTGGGTATGTGCTGTCGTTTTATGCGTCACCCTGGTCATCTGAGTAGCGTGCTACAGTGATATAGACAGGCAAACATCTAGAGCATCCATTAAACACTGTCCATCTCTCTCTCTCTCTCTCTCTCTCTCTCTCTCTCTCTCTCTCTCTCTATATATATATATATATATATATATATATATATATATATATATATATATATATATATATATATATGTGTGTGTGTGTGTGTGTGTGTGTGTGTGTGTGTGTGTGTGTGTGTGTGTGTGTGTGTGTGTGTGTGTGTGTGTGTCCGCTTGATGGCTTTCTAGACCTTTATCATCTCAACGTCGTCGAGGAGACACTCTCGGAATGCGTAAAACCTTGCGCTCGTTCCTTCACCCGCGTTGACTGGACGCCGTAGCGAGCGCTCTTCAAGTGCGCAGGTGTACGCGCCAGGATCATGGAAGACCAAGAGAACACGCATACGCCGGCTTCGCAACTGTGCGCTGCGGCCGTATTCCTTTTTCTATTGAATGTGTTGCGGTGGCTCAGAAATTTGTACCATCCATCAAATATCGGTACGTCGTTCGAATTATCTTCAATCAGAACGCATTCCACATAAATTTAAAAAAAATAGTCAATAAACTAAATAACTTAAAAAGAAACATTGCTCCCGGCTCTCTTCCTTATTTTGAAATTCTTATCAATCGTTATCACATCATCTAGATGCAACTGTAATGCGAAGCAGCTTTCGGCATGCTAATGCGGCGGCGCCTTCCTGGTCGCGCGCTGAGGCATTTTAGCGGAGGATGCTCACAGACGTGCAACGACAGAGGTTTTCATTGCGTGGGTAACCTACTCGGGAGAAATGGGGACAGAATGATAGGACGGAATAAAAAAGGGACGGAGGTTAACCATAAATACTCCCGGCGGGCTGCGCTGTGCTGCAGAGTGCAGAGAAGTGAGACAGGAATTGGAGTTGCTTGAGTATAATAAAGCCTACATATGGAGGCGGTTGTTAGGACACCGAGTTTCTGCGTACGCGATGTGCGGAAAGCACGTGTGCTGCGATCGTGAACCGGCACGTCCCTGCTTGTCTAAAAAAAAAAGCCGAGCGTGTGCTTGCAGCCTCCGAGGTCTTCTGACAGCTTCCTTCTGCATGCGACCGCTTGACACTTAATTACACGCCGCCTGACTACTTAGGGTGTTTTTGCAGCCTTACACGCGCGAAATGCTTCCAAGTGCCGCATTCTTGCTGTTCTGCTTAGTGGGTGCGCGTTGTATACTACACTTTACCACGCAGCAGTGAAACGGCGCCCTTCCGCTGTGTCACTGCAAGCTCTAGTCGGGGCAGTGCTGCACGCATTTATCGGCACACAGGTGCGCAGTAGTTCGCTCTCCGAGAGGTCCCCGTGGTACTGTCGACGTTTTGGAACACGATAGATGGCGCGCTGATAATCCGGTTAGAGGCTCCTAGTGCCCTCCTGTGCCCTAGATGCGGCCCAAAAGGACGTTAACTATGGCCTTCCGCTGATGACGGCCATTAGTGGTCCCGTGTCGAGTTGCCGTGGACAGGGCCACGACATTGGCTGTAAGTGCTTCGCGCTAACCCGCCCTGACGTGTGCGTCAGAGCTCGCAAATGCGTAACAAGAAAAAGAAGAAAATGTACGCGAGCGCTGATAAGGCCCGAGGCGCGGCATGACGCTGTGGAGTGCCTCGCTTGGCTCTGAGGAAGGGCATATTCTTTGCGCAGCTGGGCAGGAAAACATTTAGGGACGTCAAAAAAGAAACTCGTAGGTTCTTTCATCGACTCTGCGGTAAGGCTTAGAAGTCGTTTGTGTCACCCAGAGAAATCGATAGTGGAGGCGTCGGTGATGTTTTGGTGCTCGGGATTTTCGTGGGTAAGAAAGAAAAATGGACTAATTGGAATGGGTGTATACCTGAAATGGCGGGAAAATGTTGGCACCACGATGAAGACACAGGACGAGTTCTGATTTCAAGTATTACTCACTACCATCCGGGAATGTTCCGTGAACATGAATATTTACGATTATCTAATACTTTTGCAGCCGGCTCGTTAAATATAATAGCAAAGATAATCACAGGTGTTGGACTAGAGTGTATCTACAAAGATGTTGGGGGGGGGGGGCGAACTCTCTAAGTTTGAAATCGTCGTTGTGCCCTGCTGAACGCCATCTTCAGCAGTTAGCCGGTTACCTGAATCGTCCCCCGTCAATGTGTTTGAACCGTCAAACAGACGATAAAATTACTATTGCATACTTGGCAATATTTACTGACAAACATGTGCGACGGGAAGCTCCAGTTAACGTTGCTGCCACCCCGCGAATGGTGATTGCCTGGGAAGAAACTAGTCGCATACTCGCCGGGGTAAATTGACCAATATTCGGGAGGCATGAGTGAGCGATCCCGCAAACTGAAAGTTCGGCATGTTATGAAGAACAGCAACGAAAGAGCGGAGTATGATTTAGCTAAAGAAAGGAAACGAAAGACCTTAATTTCCTGCGACCTATGGTCACAATGTTTGCCTCTTCCTTTTCGTTGTCGTGCAGACGCTTAAGTTGGTCCAGTAGCCTAAATTTTCTCTTTTTACTGAATCCATATTAGCTTAGCAGCGAAGAAATCCACATTCACACGAGCACAAAAAACGTGGACGGAGCGCTGTCTGTACGTTTGCTGTCCTCGTGTGAATGTGAACTTCTGCGCTGCTTAGATAATATGGATGCGCAATTCCAACTCGTCTAGCTCGGCAATTTTTACTGAGATAATCCTTTCTCGGCTTCGCTTTGAGTACGCTGTGCGTTTTCTTCCTGTCCTCGTCACCAGCTTTCATCACTCTTTTCGGTCCCTTTCCTTTTTCCCTTGTTCGGCGTGGCAGCAGCACGCTAGCTCAGGTCGACCTGTAATAATTTCTCTCTCTCTACTGTTCATGTTCATGATGCTGCTTAAAAGAGTAACTTAAACGGTATGTTCTTTTTCTTCCCTCTTTTAGGTATTCCGCCTGCCGGCTCCCAGCACGAGAAAGGCAAGCACGTCTTGTTTTTTACCGCGCGACTTAATTGTGGGTGCACACTACGCAATGTCGAGACTCCGATTGCAGAGCTGCGCAAGTGTGGCGCCGTGATTTATAGCTAACCTCCTGAGGCGCACTAACTCTTGAAGCAGTAAAGTGTGAGTGAAAGTGCTCGGATATTAAGCGAGAATTTTGAATGTGTACCCCACAGATTTCAAAGCAGTACACTGACTCGATCGCTCTAGCTCCTACTTACAGCTTTCACCGCTTGTAATGATTTTAATTAAATTTTGGAGTTTAACTTGCCAAGACCATGACCTGATAACGAGGCACGCGGTTGTGGGGGGGACTCCGGATTAATTTCGACCAGCTGGGGTTCATTAACGTGTGCCCAATGCACGGTGCGCGGGCGTTTTTTGCATTTTGCTTCCATGGAAATTTCACCGCCGTGGCCGGCACTTTATCCCGCGCAGTCGAGCATAGTAGCGCGACGCCCGCGCCACTACGCCACCAGTACCTTGTAGTGAACAACCCCTTTCACTCACGCACTGTAGACATTTGTGCGCGCGAATCTTTATTACCACGTACGTTAAGCTGCAGTTCAATTGAACCGTTTGATTACGTAATGGGGCTCTATTTCACTTGTCTTCTGAGTATTGCTACCAGGCACGTACCCAAAATTTTTTTCGGGGCGGGGGGGGGGGGGCGCAACCCAATGTAACTTTTCTATGGAAAGGTACAAATGTTAATAACGCCCGCCATTCGCCGTAAAGGCGCGTAAACCCGCAAAAGAAAAATGAAATAAGGTGTATCTCACAGGTACGCCTGTGAGATACACCTCTCCTTTACTAGGCAAGCAAGAAACCACATCAAATGAACTCGCGTAGGAAAGAAGCGCAGGAAGAACATTGCCAAGAACAATTTAAAAAAGCGAAAGTGTGAAATAAAGATTTCTATGGTAGCATACAACTTAAAAAAAAAGAACAGCAGTTGACAAACAAGGCACACGCCCCACGCGGGGTTGTGTTACTCTGCCAGCCAATCACAGAAAGAAACAAAGTCGTCGTCATGCGGCCTTTTCAAAATGGCGTCGTACTTGATACTTCCGGAGCGTCTGCTGTTCTTGAAGAGTCTTTTCATCGACGGTAGCAATGAGGTGTGCAACAGACATGGACAAAGTGTATGGAGTCTTAGCATTTCACTCTCGAAAAGTCTACCTGTCATGGTTGCTTAGTGGCTGTGATGTTGGGCTGCGAAGCACGAGGTCGCGGGATCGAATCCCGGCCACGGTGGCCACATTTTCGATTGGGGCAAAATGCGAAAACGCGCATGTACTTAGATTTAGGTGCACGTTAAAAAACCCCAGATAGTACGAATTGCCGGAGTCTCCCACTACGACATGCCTCATGGTTTCGGCCCCCATAAAACTCCATCATTGATTAAATCCTCAAAAGCGTGCGGTACATTTCACTGCTGAGCCCGTTTTACTCATGAAATTTCACTGCCAACTGAAGTGCAACTTGACAATATACTGATTAATTGCAGCGAAGCAAGGATTTTATTTCAGTTCAATAAAGAATTAGGCATTCGTCATTCCACTGTAATAGGCGGGGGAAAATGTATAAATTTACGCGCTAATAAATTTATTTTTGTGGTTACCGCCTGATTTGGGTAACAGGCAAAATTTGAAGTACGAATTATTTGCAGCCTCGCGCAGGAACAGTGGCTGGCGGTTGTGAGGGCGTGTGCAGGGCTTCACTGCAGACTTCAGTTGTATCCGATTAAAACAGCGTTTTTTTTTTTAATTAGCTCTGGAAGAATTATAGAGGAATATACATTTGTGGAACAATCACAGTTCTTTTGGATC
This sequence comes from Dermacentor variabilis, assembly GCF_050947875.1. Lineage (NCBI taxonomy): Eukaryota > Metazoa > Arthropoda > Arachnida > Ixodida > Ixodidae > Dermacentor > Dermacentor variabilis. Next base: position 177,450,219 of record NC_134573.1, read on the forward strand.
CCTCGTTTACATATCTACCAAGTGCCACAACCGACTCCTATTGTTATTTGGGAAGTTACGTAACGATGCGTGGCCGCCAGTCCTGTACAACCGTGTAAAGGGCAGAACGCTGCGGTTGTAGACGTACTGAGCCCACCGCGGAAGGTTATAAAAACATCTATACATAAGCATAGCAGAGAAGTGGCTACGTAAGGCGGCTCGACTGATAACTGCAGAGGCGTAATTCAAAACAAACGGAATTGTTCTCCACTTACGGCGGCGTTCTCTCTACTTCCTTTTTAAATAAAAAGATGTTGATCCATAAAGATTTTAATAAACAGCGGTTAAATTTGTTAATATTCGCTTTTTCTTCCTGTTTGGCTGTTGCCTTGGCTCTCTCCCTTAGTAGGTCGCTTAACTTCTCAACTCCTTGCGATTCTTGTTTCCAGTTGTCAAGTTTGCACGAAAAGTGCTGTACAATTCGGGAAAAACCAGACGAGTTAACGGGTGACAGTCATGTTGCTTATGGGTTTAAGAGGAAGCCTTAGCTCGGGTGCTCCTATCTAAACATATGTAAAAGGAGAATTCGTTTATCTCGGCAACCACTGCACCAAATTTAACGAGGTTTGTTGCATATAAAAGAGAAACTTAAAATCTAGTGACTGTTCATTTCCAATGCTTGATTTAGATTGGGAATGTTTTACTGAAAAATTGGCAAAATATTTTAAAATTTCAGAAAACCAAACTGTCACGTTTACAACTCTCTAATTCAGCAAGGAAAAATAATATGACAATTCTGTTAATTGCACCTGATGTTACATCTAAAGGTGACAACATCGATATGTTACACATCAATCTAAAAAAACAGTAATATAAAAATACAGCTCTTGCAGAACCCTTGTACACAATGTAACAAATTAACATAATATATAAATTGACGTATCGAGTTTGTTCTCTTTGAATAATCTAATGGATGCCGTTTACAGAACCGCGGTATCGCTTTTTGATACAGAAGTATTAATTTATAAACTTCGTGCGTCTATTATTTTCGAATTTCTGAAAATCTTTTTCCCAAAATTCACCGCATAAATCGAAATTACGCGTCCAACAGTCACTAGAATTTACCTTCTCTCTCAAATACAACAAATTTCATTAAAATCGGTCCAGGGGTTATCTCAGAAACGCGTTTTTGCGTTTTACATGTTTGAATAGGCCGCATCGGAGTTGGGCCCGAGCTAAAGCTTCCTCTTAAGGGTTATTGCAGGGTTTGTTGATGGACGCTGTTTCGCATTGTTTTATTTTTCACCTTATCTAGCCCATATCGCGAGCATATGGTTCTCTTTCCTGGTCCCTGGATCTGTCTAAACAAAGAAGGTTGAACTAACGAAGCAACAGCAATGCGCGTGACCGTTGAATAGGTGGTGACTGCTGAACGCATCTCGAGTTAATCGCGCTGGGGCAGAATCTGTGAGAAAACTGGCCTTCACACCACAGGAGATGCCGATAACTACCGCCATCCAAAAGGAGTGAAAAAGGCAGCAAAATGTTGACCGCGAAATAGCTGTGAAATCTCAATATTCTGGCGACGGCTTGGAATGTGTGTGAGGATTGGTGGCGTGGGCGGGGAAGGGGGGGGGGGGTATGCCGCTTGATTTCGGGGGGATGGGGGGCGCCCCCCCTAGCCCCCCCCTAGCCCCCCCCCCCGGGCCCCTTCTTGGGACCTGATTGCTACAGATAACCCACTTTCCTTGAGGAACGTTTGACTGCACTATTGAGGTGCTGTGTTCCGCCAGATGTGCCGATTAAGTCTTTCTGAAATGCCTGCAATCATGAGTGCGCACGAGATTTATATATTCAAGTCTTTTCCATGAAAACTAGGCCAGAACTTTGCCGCGCTAACTTTAGCTCAATCCAGGTACGACGTCGCATACTCTGAACGCCATGGTTGTGACGTTTCGGCAGCTGGGCGTGCTTGCGTCACGGACGATTTTGCGCACTCTCATTCAACCGTCACGGTGACGTTTCTGAGTACCGCGAATCTCTATTACGATTTCGTGCGCACTGTGAAGCGATCGGTTACGCCCAACACACCTCGAGTTTTCCGTTATGTACCTCCAAAGTGGGTTAAGTGTGCCGATAGTGCTATAAGGAAATGCGTCATCGATGACGGGATCGAACGTCTTTCTTCCAGTGCCGCAGTCAAGTGTTCTATAGCCAATAGGCCACGCACGTTTCTCTCGTACACAACTCGCTTTTTCAGACTTCTTGCGCTTTCGTCACGTGTCAGTTTCTCGCATTGTCCGCTCGTGACAGCTCGCGCTTGAAGACGCTGCGTTACAGTGAACTGCATTCGAGAGCGGCCCACGTCTTTCGTCGGACGGACACCTACGAAGTGTGTGAGGTCTGCCTATAATACTATCGCAGAAAAAAAAAAAAAGAAACGCGACTCATCAAGACTTGACTTATTCCCTATTTACAAGAATTTACCAGAACGTGCACGAAGGATCATACTATCACCTTGACTTCCTTTCAATAGTGCCAGTAGCACCTTACAATATAATTAAGTAGCTAGGGCATATTAATTGACAGTGCATCGTAATTCGTGCTTTAATTGGCTATGTCAATTTCTTTCCCTCCTTTTTCTCACTTCTTTCTCATCACGTACGCTTGTACAGAAGGAGCAGCTTTGAAGATGTGTCAGCGATGGACGGGGTGAATCATTTCCAACGGCCGCGTCTCGCTATTTGAATCTGTGCGCGAGCCTTGCACCGTAAAACGGAAACGGCCGGAGAAGCGTTTGTGACCGCGTACTGAGAACCAGCACTGAGGACAGCGTGAATATTCATGAGGTCTCGCGTTTTACTGCCGGCAGTAAAGCGACGCGCGGATGCCGTTTTTTTTTCTTTTTTGTAAGATGCGTTCAGTAGCAGCGCCGGGTGCTTCGGGAACGCGGGAAACGAAAGAAAAGTAAATAAATCAGTTTTGTTGTGAGCATGAAGTCTCCGAAATTTCTCTTGCGCAAGATAAAGTGAGGCAACCTGGTTTACAGGAAGCACGTCGGGCTCGCTTTCCTCAAACTTACTTAATGTAAGCTCTGCTCTTTAAGCAGCGCTCGCACGAAACACGCCCTCGCTATGCAGTGAGCGAGAAGTATCCAAGGGACTCGAGAGAGTGACGTAGTCGTGACAACCTAACAATTCAATATAAGCTCCACCTACAAAAACGCAGTGCACGTGCCCATCACATCTGAAAGTGATCGGAGGATCCGCTCGAAGCCTAATGACTTCGCTCTGCTAATGGGAGTGCTGTAGGCCGATTGGAAAACAAAATAGTTTCAAACTAAAATGTTACATTTTCGGAGTGTTGGTACCGGGTCACCCACAACATTTCCGAAGACGTTCAGGTGTCATCCTAAAAACCGGTAGCACAAAAATGTACATGCACGAACAAAACAGCCGTTTTCAACGTGTTATTTGTAGAGGGTGCCTCAACTATCACGCACCAAGATTTAAAATATGCAAATGCCACGTTGTTTGCCGTCGCTTGGAAGTATGCAGGTTATTTTTTGCGTTCCGCCTAATTACATAATTAGTCTTCATTAATTATTCAGCTTCTCAAACACTGTAACTAGATGAAAGATTGTCAGTGAGAACATTGTAGAGCAACATGAAAAACTCCCGATACAGCTTTTTGTTGCTCAAGATGTGCTACATAAAATTGTGTTTTCGGAGCGCAAAAGAAGCCCGCGAAATCACGCGACGTTGCTGCGCGACTGGCCGCTCGACTGGCCGCTCGAGGGACATTGCGTGCGTTTGCGGGCTTCTTTCACGCTCGAAAAAACACTACACTGAAATACGCATCGAACAAGAACAGCATCCACGCGTCGCGTTACTAAAAGCAAAAAAAGAAAGAAACATAACACATTTATTTTTGACGTTTTGGCCGGGGATCGACTTTTATCAAGAATGGTTTCAGAATCATTCTCGGAATTCAGAATTCCGAATGGTATGAAGAATGCGTAACGGCTTCTGTTTTATACATTTCGTCTAAAGTCATAGGGCAACATTAGGCAGTAACGAGCTTGCAACGAAAAGATGAGATCATCTCGCTCAATCCTAAATTAAGCTTCGTGAGTTGCGCGAATGAAACAGGAAATCTCGCACATTGTAGATCACCGTATTCGTGTATTGGTTCCGTGCAGCGAAGAACCCATCGAAAATTTCGGACAGCGTAATTCGCCTTGAGCTGCATTGGACGAGAAGAGAGAAAGAAAAAGAAAAATAAACTGAAAAACAAAAAGAAAAGCGTAAGGTTGGCTTGTTTTGCAGACCCGCCGTGGTTGCTCAGTGGCTATGGTGTTGGGCTGCTGAGCACGAGGTCGCGGGATCGGATGTTGGCCACAGCGGCCGCATTTCGATGGGGGCGAAATGCGAAAACACCAATGTACTTAGATTTAGGTGCACGTTAAAGAACCCCAGCTCGTCGAAATTTCCGGAGTCCTCCACTACGGCGTGCTTATAATCAGAAAGTGGTTTCTGCACGTAAAACCCCATAGAGTTGTCCCCTCTTCACGGGAACTCACGGGCCGTCTTGGCTGCGACCGCCTTCTCAACCAACATGATTTGGTCCGAGAGGCGGCAGCTGTCTCTCGGACCAGATTATGTTGGTAGGACAAGTTACTTACCGAGCACATCATGGCCTAGCTTTTGATGCTAGGGTTATCCTTATTGTGAAATTTTCTGTCCTGAGACTGCACCGCAATGGAGACATATAATATAGGGATCTGTTCTTTGAGCAGTTGCAACATCGCTCATCTATTTTTCCACATAGAACAGAGCATACCCGCCTCCAGCACTCACATGTATGGGCTTTCGTCTTTCTATACGCCCAAGAACAATCTCTGTGGCAATCCTATTGTGCACCATCACTTGTTATCAGCAGGACCAAACGCGTGTGAGAGGCGCTCTCCAGGATTCCTGCACCTCGGCGCTGCGCTTTCTCGTTACGTCACAGCTGAAAGCACGGAAGCATTTCTTTTGCTCCGTAATAGGGAGTGGTGCCATGGAAACCAGACACATTAAGAAGAAAAACGGACGCGAATAAGAGCTCTTTTCCTATCTTTAATGCAGGGCATTCGCTCGTGTCTCCTGCCCGCCTCGTCTCCACAGACCCCTTTTTGTCGATACTGCACCACCACCACCACCTAGAGCAATTATATATGTAACCGAGTAACCCTTGGTTTTGTCGGAGAACACAAGTTGATCACAGGCGAGAGGCTTACGCTGCTTCAGTGACCTTGGCGATTGCTGTCGTCCCTCGAGTCGTCGGCTCTACAGGAAGAGCACGCTCGAAAACACGGAGTTCAGTAGAAGAGAAATGAAAAGACAGAAGTAAGATTTTATCTCACATTACCGCATTAAAACTAAGTGGTGGGTAAAGAACTAGCTTCGTTCTTTTCGTGTTCTTGACCCTCTTCAGCTTCTGTCTGTGCCTGAACACTGGCGGAAGTTTTGTAGAAACGAAGGCGTCCTGCATGAGCTGTATAACCGGAAGAGCGACTCCCAGGGCAGTCTTAACCAGCATCACTTATCTAGCCGCGGGACCGCACGTGCGTGAGAGGACCTCTCCGGGCTACCTTCAGCTCGGCACTGCGCCGAATTAATGGCATGCGTGCCAGAGGGCCCGCGTCGGAGAGCTGTTAGCTCGGACGCTCGATCCTGCTATGAGAGCGACGGGAGCGGACCACAAACGAGGATAACGAGGCACTGGTGCGCCCTATGTGCTCGGTTCTGCCTCCTTCATCGTCTCGAGGGTCTCGGGGTGCCCAGCTGCGCATCTTCGCCACTTGTCGTCGCCCTCGGCGCTGGGCCCGCGGCCGTGATCCGATTTCGCGCCTTCGAGAGCGCGCCCCGTATACATACGCTCGCCCCGCGAGGCAAGAAACTTGGGCAGAACGGCGGCGCACTTTACTCGCCCGAGACGTCATGCGGACGCACGTGTGGAGCAACGCTTCGTGGCTGGGTTCGTCAAGCGGCGCGGGAGAAAACTGTCTCGAAATTCATTCTTCATTGGACGATGGAGATTGCGAAGCGCCGAGGGAGGTATGGGCGCCTGCGGTATACGCGCGTGATGAAATCGGCGGGTTGTGCCTGAAGGCTAGCGTTGCGAAGAAGCGAGAAGTACCGTTGTGATAAAGTTTTGAACAGTATGGCGACACTTCGCCTTCTTGGCACGCTTTACGTCTGTTCGTTTTTTTTTTCGTTTTTTTTTTCGGACCTGAGAGAGTGCAATGTTGAAGGAAGGCGAGAAATTCGGAGCTAGGACATAGACTGGTCATGTTCGTTCTTTAGTTCTTCACTTTGGTTCAGGCACCTTTCGAACTGACGTAAAATAATAAAACAAGTACATCCGACTTGTAATGGAAGCACGGATCGCGCGTTTATAAACCACTGCGCAACAGCAATGCGTGGAACGCGTGAGTAAAAACCTTGCACTCTTCCTCAATTGTGGCAGCTCGCGCCTTCAGATATAGGCGCGCGCGTCGGGTTGGATAGCAACACTGTGCTTATCATTTAAGTGAGAGAAACCGATTTTCTGCTATCCACGTGTCTCCCATCATTGACCCTGTGGCAGCTTGACCTGCCGTCGTCGTTGTCACGCCATCGTCGTCGTCGCCTGATAGTATCGTTGTCCTCCAATATCCGTCATACCATGGTTGTCGACATCGCCTCCAAACGATCGTCGCTTCATCGTTGCCGCCGCCCTGCCTTATACTGTTGTCGTCACACGCACGCTCGCGTCACAACCACACAATTGCTCGCTCGCTGTGCCATCTTGTAACATTTTGCAGAACCATAAGCGAGGCTAGATGGCCAGTTACCTGGAAAGTGCTTGCCATAACATTGATCTGCATAATTTTTGTCTTTATGGCACTGGAGTTCTCTCGGCGCTTTCCGTGAGTACCGAGAGTTCATTCTCAAGATCGCAACGCAAGGTTTCCTAAAGGTCCATTGAAGTCGGCAGTCCTTAATTGCTGCGCAGAGTAAGTGGTTTAAGGCGGTGAACGTGTCACTTCAGTTTATCGTTGTTGATTTTCCTCATTCAATTTAATATAATACTAACTTTTTTTCAGGCACAGACTTCCGTGACATAATCCATCCGATAAGGACATTACATCTCCCCATATTTTGTATTCACGCCAGCTATATTACTGACAACGACTATAGTATCTACTATCTACAACGATACTGCGTACAAACGACAGTTTGTATTATTGGTGTTTAGAATGCCCAGATAGGACATTCTGTTGCGAAAGTAATTGTTAAACGGTTCTCGTCGAACTTTTCGTTCCCGTCTTTTTTTTTTAATGTGCGTTTTAAACAGTTTTTTTTTGTCATTGCTCTTATAATTACAAGGCGCCCTTGCTGACGCAATTCCGATGACCTTCTTATCGGTCTTAGGGGCTTCATTCGCCCTAAGCATTCATTGCTTCTTGCAAAAACGGTCGCCGATATGCAGGTGTAGAGACAAAATCCCCTGCTCGCTCAGTTTACCCTTACATAATCACCAGTGCAACGATTTCTCCCCCCTCCCCCCTCACCCTGTTTCTCCCGGGTAGTCACGTTGAAGTAGTAGAAGATATTAAAAAAAAAGAGAGAGAGAAAGAGAGAGAGAACTTTACGTCAGTCTAATGTCTCTCTACAAGTTTTATCTTTATGAATACGTCTTACGACTGGAGTTCACCGGTGCCGAAAAAAGAAGTGTAGAGAGCGAAGCACCCTGGCAACGTTTAAATATTTAAGACTCAGCTTTCGAGAGTCTCAGCCGATGAAACACTTACCCGATAACTGCAGACAGGCAGCACGGACTCCACCCCTTAAAAGGGCCAACGGATGGAAGACGCTTAAGCCCACTGGTCCATTCTGATTTTGCTCGTCTCCCGAGGCTTTTCGCTTTGCACCATTGAAGCGCGTCTAAGCGCGCACAGCAGCAGGGTGGGAGCGTCGTCTCGGCCTAAGCGCGAATTTCTGATGTCTACGGGAATCTTACAGGACCAGACTTCGAAGCTCGACGCCAATTGTCGCAGAGAAAAGCTGCAGTACTCGAGTTAGTCGCGAGCAGTTAGTCAAAATAACTTGGAATTACAGTAGGAAAAAAGAGATTTCAAGATTCCTTCGGGCATTTCTTTTTTCCGTTCTTTCTTTTCATTTTCTTTTTTGCAAAGCAGGCTTTAGTTGCAGGTTCGCGCACATCTTTCGTGTCCCTTCATTTTCGAGTTCCTTCGTCTTCGTTTTGCCAGTGCGGAATAAATAGGATGAGCTCCGCAAGCGCTGCATTGCTCTGGAAGCGGCAGTGGTAGCAGCCCCTCGAACAAGCGCGCCTACGAAGGGACGTGGACAAGTGTTTAGCCGTACCCATAAAAAAACATTTACTACTAAACAGTAGCCGCCACAGTGTTCTACATAATCTCCCAGGAAGTCGGTGCACTTGCGACATCTGTTCTGCAGCTCTTCTGCAAATAAAATTATTTCAAATTATTTCAAATTATTCAATTTCAAGACCCTTTAGTATGTAATGTTCAATGTCACCAAGAGCTTGAAAATGCACACACAACAATGATGGGCCAAGTCCTGTCTTGAACCGCCAAGTTGGAGTTTGCGCTGACCCTGTGCGGATGCGATATTGGAGAGCGGCATCAGTTCTGTTAAGCCCTTTAATCACACAAGGTTGATGCGATGGAGACCTGAACGAACCGAAGTGGCTTTCTGGCCATGGCCTTCACGTTTCTTTTTGCGCCCTGGGGAGCCTTCTTCGTGGGCTTGAATTGCAGCGCTTTGCGCGCCAGACTGTCAGCGGCCTCGCTTTCTGCTACGCCGATATGGGAACGCAACGCACTGGAGCACGATGGCAAATGCGACTTTGTGTAATTTTTTAACAGTATGTAGTGCACGCCGAATGCACTCGTCGAGGCGAAACCCACGCAGTTGCAGCGCATCCTAGTTGTCTGAAAAGAGAACTACGGGCTGAGGTTGATAGGAGTTCAGTTTCTGCAAGGCTGCTGCAATGGCGACACTTTCACATGCCGAAAAGGGCACGGCGCGGTCAAGTCTGGCAGACCATGTGACATTGTGGGTCGGTATCACCTACGCCGCTGCGCTAGCTCCATTCTCTTTGTCTCAACATAGCTATCGTTGCAGCGCTGCAGATGTCTGTCATACATTGTGTCGAGGTATTCTATGACCATGTTTTTGCCTTTGCTACAGGTGTAAGTCGTTTGGTGCTAATATGCGGAAGGGTAAGTTGACATTCCAACACTCTCATATGATTACGGTGGTTTCTGGCGGTCTAATTGTTTAGTAACTTGCAGGCTAAGTACACAAAGTGTGTTGAGTGCCACAAAAGACGCGAGATTCCGTCCGCCTCCGAAGTTTCTAGAGAACCGCTCTTCCTGCCTGAATCTCGCTAAGGCGGCACAATGCCAAGTAAAATGTTAACACATTAGGTATTCTTGCGTGTTATTTGGTTTACGCCACTCGTAAGCGACAGAGTAAGATGATGACATCTTTAACTTCACGGATTAATGTTAATAAGTACTCTTTTTCTTTTCTAGAACTGTTCTTGACTGGTGTAATCCTTGTAATGATGTATCGCATGATACAGTGTCCGTGTTTGAAAGCAACCTGACTTGACCTTCACTAATCATTGAATCGTATCGTGTGGCATATTGTAGTTATTGTATTATTGTGTTTCTGTAGTTTAGTTTTATTTCTGTATTGTAGGTTGCATTGCAGTTGTGGTTATATTATATCTCAGTCGTTCGTTCGTGCCTGTGTCTCTTTTTATAGTCTGCTGAACCCGCCCTGCTACGCTCCTTTGAAAAAGATCGCAGTATAATTAATTAACGAATTAATGAAAATATAAGCAATAATCAAAATAATGGAGCAGATGTCTCGTTAAAAAGAAAGGGGTAGGCTGTTGACCTTATGAACAGTGCAAATGAAATAAACATTCTTAATTCAAACCTTTGTGCTTGTACGGCTTGGCAGTGTGGTCGCTGCGAATGGAAATGGAAAGAGGCGCCGCACTCAATCCATGCTGGCCAGCACGGAGCGGCGAGTCACCGGTACTCACTGCGTCGCGCGCGCTTGTCATTTGCCGTGGTCTGACCACGGCAGTTCTTTCGGTTCGGTGCTGCGAGGTTCTAATCAGAGCAGCTTGCTTATTTGTGCGGTGGCATGCAGCGCTGGTGCCGAAGTCGTGGCGCAAAATGTCGGCAGCAGCGTCACAACGAACGACAGAAGAAGCAGAAAAAAAAAGGGCTAGAAATGGAGTGGGTGAGCCATGCTGATAGAAATGGAAGTAGGAAATATTTAGCTATATATTGTCAAAAAGAAAACTAGTAATACAAAGAAAGGTAGAGGGAAAAGAAGGAACAAACAAAGGAAAACGGACAAGTGACGTCAGATAGGAGAGAGGTAGAGTCGGAAGAAAATCAAACGAGAAATTTATAATAGAAAAAAAGAAACTAAGGGAGAAACTAGACAGTGTGGAAATGACAGACGAGTGCACTCATCTGGTAAAAGCGGGGAAGTGCGGACACAACGCGACACGCGGAACAGGCCAGCACACGTGTCACGTCGGAAGCGCCGTCCTCCTCCTCCTCCTCCTCCCCCCACTCTTGCGCTGCCGGAAACGGCCGCCTTGGGCGCGCTCGGGCACGCGTGACGGCTGCGTTGCGGAAATATTTCGCACAGTGCCGGCGCAGCGTGACAGCCTCGCCCGAGCTGGCGACGAAGGATTGCGGCAGAAGAGGTCGGGACACGCGTCACAACCGGCAGTCGGCAAGCGTGCCGAGTGGCCGGAGTGACGGACAACCGCGGCACACGGCTGCTCTCGCGAGCGGGACGCAACACGAGATGTGTGCGCGGTTGCTAAAAACAAACGGCTTTGGCACTCGCTGCTGGAACGCCCAAAGTTTCAGTTTTCGCTGTGTGCCGCCGAGCAAATTTCGGCTACCTAATTTTGCTCGAGCTGCGCTCAACGATTTATGATTTCCGAAAGGTCGTGCTTCAAATCGGTACGCGACTCACAAAGCTGTCGACCAGAAGTCTTCTCAAGCATGGGACTAGATGTTGTTGTTGTTGTTGTTGTTGTTGTTGTTGTTGTTGTTGTTGTTGTTGTTGTTGTTGTTGTTGTTGTTGTTGTTGTCCTGAGTGGCCGTGGCACATACCCACAGTGGGGGATTGGCCAAGAATGGGGCGGTTTAATAAGGTGCCTAAAAATAATAATGATAACAAGGGAGTTAACAATTTGGGCGTGTGAGTTTAAAAATAAACGTTTTGTGGTTGGAGAAAAAAGGAAATAATCAGATGAAAACCGGGTATAAGATAATAATAATAATAATATTAATAACAATAATAAATAATAATAGATAAGAAATAAAAGAAAGCTATGGTTGGGAGGGAGAACGATCAATCTAACATGGAAATCGATTGGTTTCAATTAGGTAATTTTGGATCGCCAAGCAAACATTTCTGTGGCTGAACCCAACAATGGAGGCCCCAAAAGATAGAATCACAGGCACTGATAAAGTTAGACCAATAGAGCGAAGCGGGATTTCGAGTAGTCGTTTTCTTATAATAGAAAAACGTCTGCAAGACAACAAGAAATGGTCGATTGTCTCCGCTTCGCCACATAATGAGCATAATGGTGAGGGGACCAGACCAGACCTGTGGAGGTAGAAGTTCAATGCAGGTATACGGCAGCGCAGCTTCGTGATAGACACTTCAATTTTCCGTGTTCGGCAAAAATTTCTGTTCCGAGGGTGCTAGAGAGTCTGCAATTTCATTAATGATTAGTCCTTTATGTCCAGGTACCCAAATCAAACGCACGCTTCTCAAGTAGTCAGGTACCAATGATTGAAATGTCCTCATCACGCGAGAATCACTAGAAGCAGTAAGGGATGAGCACAATGATAAAGAATCAGTAACTATCACGGCTTCTCGTGTTGTTGTTGTCGTCGTCGTCGTCGTCGTCGTTGTTGTTGTTGTTGTTGTTGTTAATAATTCTGGTGCATACACATAGGAGGGAGTGACCATGAACCACGTGGTTAAGCGAAATTGACAAGAAGAGGGAAACAAAATAAATTGAAATTGCCAATTATAGATAAGAAGCATTGAGGTGCACCTTCCACTTCTTTCTTCCTTTTGTGTTTCCGTTCTCTTCTTTGTCTCTACGTCTAGGGTTAAGTTTAAATAATAATAATAATAATAATAATAATAATAATAATAATAATAATAATAATAATAATAATAATAATAATAATAGTAATAATAATAATAATAATAATTCACTGCCAGGCATAATTAAGCGGCAGCGTTTCTTTGACTATCGCAATGAGCCCCATTCCAAAGGATTACACAGTATACGCGTAATATTGCCGGTTATGCACGCGATTTACTACGTGTGACGCTTAGAGCAGTCAACAGGTTGTTGTTTAACGTAACAAAATAGGTGGGAGGGGGGGGGGGGACAAGGGAAAGAAAATGCAAGCGATGATAGTGGAGGTAATAAGGATAAGGGGGACGTGAGAAGGCTATTGATAGCTTTCAGGTGACGTCGCGGACACAGCGTCTCACCGTGTCGGTGCACCAGCATGGCGGCCACGATGACGTCAGGGCAGGTCATCCATATGAAACTTGTAAGCGTGGGGCGGCGTCGGCTGTCGTAAGCCTGGGACCACTCGTAATCGCTGAGAGGCATGTGCTGCCGTGCAATCGAGTTATTATGATGATGGTTTTGGGAATGATGATGGTGATTGTATTTATGGTTGAAGAAAGAGCGAAAACAGCTAGATAAATAAGTACAGAGGTTACGGGAAAATAATCTTGTTTGCTGCACTACGCGAGGAAATTGGAACATATATAGCGCTTGAAAGACCAGGAAAGGGGGAAAGAGGGGAGTTATGCCAGCATGATGCCACAGTCTTTCACCTAAGCCGGCCGTCTATAAGAAACGGAGCGGTCATTTTAAAGCCTGCTTGGTGGACTTACGCACCGATGTCCAGAATTACACGCTCAGGAAGCGAACGGCTGTCCAGCTTACTGATGGCAGAAGAGAGCGCCCGTTTGCATTCAGAAAAACAGGAGTGCGGCTAAAAAAAAAAAAAAAATACTTTAGTGTATCACGACCAAGACGTCAGCTAAAGTGAGGTGCTGTTTAGTAGCAACCAGGAATTGCCCAAAATTCTACATTTTCTCTGCGAATGAAGCTGCCATTTGCGAAATAATAGGGAAAGAAAGAAAAAAGAAACGGCGAGGGTAAATCACGTTGGGTTGTGCGTGAAACGTTCCACTTACCGCCCCCACCCCCCGTCATCGCGATGCGCGTTCTGCGCTCATGTACTTGCTGCTCTGCGACGCAGGCGTGGCGTCAACGCCGATTCCCAGTAGTTCGTGAAACTGCGACATTCGGAACGGCGTCTACATTCCCAAAGAGCAATAAACGACAGTCGCTTAACGCTTTAGCTGAGGGGCAAAGCTGCCGCGATGTGGGTTGCCAACATCAAATTCTGGGAAGCACGTTTACACTAAAGTTCCATCTGATGACGCTGGGATCGAGTAACTTTATGTTCTCTTTTTATTATTATTATTTACATTGCCCACATGCTTCGCGAAAGGCGACTGTATAAAAAGAAAAACGAAGCGGAAGAAAACTTGCGTTGGCGCAGCTTTCTAAGATTCTCTTTCGCTAGCCTTTCAAGCTGAAACAGGAGAAAAGAACAGTTCTCGAGGTTTCGCAAGGCTGCACATCACGCTGATGTCTGCGCTGGCAGCATCGCGGGAACGTAATGAGCAGCGCAGGCTGACTCCTCGTGAGTCAGAGGCCAAAGTAAGCAATGGAGGTTGCCCAAGAAAAGCAAGCAACGCATGCTCGGAAAGCTCTGGAGGACAGGTGAGCCCAGTGGCTTTAGCGCGTCTCGCTGAAGCGGTGCAGCATTCTCGAGGATGATGATGATGACGACGATGATGTTGGTGGTTGTACATCTGTGGAGTGTATGAGATGTAAGGGAATTTCTTTTCTTTTTTTGAAGCGAAGACTCGTAACATATGGCTTTGAACTTGATGATCGGGCGAATACGCAGGACGCAGCTTTCCCTCTGATATTTCTTCTCACAGAACACTCGTATGCTCGGCACGGATTTTGAACGATCATAACTTGTTAAACGCTCTTGTGGATGTCCCCTATTTTAACGCTCACGTGGGAAAACCTTCGCGTAATTTAAACTGTAGCGTTAGAGGTCGTACATAAATTCCTGCACATCGACACACACGTACGCAAGCACACAGTTGAACGTTCCGGTGGATATTGGCGCAGCCTCCACCGTGTGCGTTTTGATGCGCAACATTTCTTGGCATCCGTCAGCGTGGTCTTGTTGACATCGTAAAGAACACGTTTTAGGACACGATAATTTTGATTGCGAAAACCCATTTCTTAGTATACACCGACCATGAAAGGCTTCTTTTTTTGTTGCTGTTGTTGTTACGCTGCAGACAGCCCACGTTTCTCAGAATTTCTAAGCTAATATTTTATCTAAAGCCGCAGGTGGAAGCTGCCGCCGAATAGACGAGAGAGATACTACACTTCTGTGGAACAGACCACCCATCAGAGCGTATAAAGTGCTTTCACGAACAGTGGCAAACGTATCGTATTTTGATCACTAATTGTATAGTGCCCTTGCTGGTCCCGTTTTTGTTGCGTTAGCTGAGTGTGCGCGCGCAGTGACGTTGGCCAATATGATTTTGCGCTTAACATTTCGTAGATGTCGCAGCGCCAGCTCGGAGGAGGCCTTGTGTGCTTTTCCCTTACGGTATGGTTTCGTGCGATAGTTAGTTAATTAAACGATAGATTAGTGACAGAATGGCCGGTATTATATCATATTGGCAGTATCCCTGATTGGTCGGTTTACGCAAACTGCTCACAAGTCGCGAACTCTTACCTCATTCGAACGCAGCGGTCATTCTTCTCTTGCTTGGTTGACACCATTTGCAGCTTCTCTTGTGCTGCACGGATTTAGCGAGACAGCACATGCATCCTTGAGCACTAAACTACAGCGCAACCTGTCCGCCTAAAATTTCTTCGCTGCATCGTGGCCACTGCGGAAAGGACACGACCACCTGAAAAAACGCGCACGTCCCCTTCGCGAAAGCCGGGGGTCCTTCCGCCCGGAACTGCGTTCGGCCGTCGCGTATTTCACTGCCAGGTCCAACTTAGAGTAGCAGACTCTAACGCGTTTATTTACTTGAATTGGGCCTGAGAGGAGGTGAAACGGAACGAAAGGTAAAACGTGTTCCGGGTAACTTGAGCGGGTTCTTGTATTTTCGTCAGCATTGCATTTGGACGTTGCGTTTAAAGTTGTCCTCACTGAGCGCGACTGACTTCTGTATATAAACTAATGCGCGAGCGACTTAAACCGTCGAAACACGCAGTCACAGACAAATGAAGTAGGAGTAGGAAGTCTTGCCAAGCTTACAAATAAGTTATGCTTAAAGCGGCTAACCATAACAAGTCTATGTGCCGTTATATTGGAATAGCCACGCAACGTTCAACTACGTGGAAAGTGGCGACTGTGAAGTAAAATAAATGCGCGCGCACGCGCACACGCGCACGCACAGCTTTATTATTTCTATTTCTAGTATTCATTCTTCTTTACTGTGTAAGATTGCTGTATTATTCTCCCACTGCTTCTCATCCCCCTACCTCTCTCTAACCCCTACAAGAGCAAGTCGATAAAATTAAGAAGGAAAATGTATGAGAAAAAAATAATAATAAGTGGGTGTCGAAGAGCTATTAGTAGCCGCAGGGCCAGCGAAAACAGCAAACAGTAACGCCAGCTTGACGCATAGTCAGGGCTTATGCCTGCTCAGGTACTCCTCGGTCGCCCTCTCATAGCGAAGACCAATATTCAGTCTGGGCTGCCGAGAAAACGTAGGGCACTTGAGAAGCCTTTTGATAGTTCCTCGTTTGGAGCCGCACGTAAAAGCGCGGCCTTCGGTCTCTTTGGGTGCTTTCGTTCTGCGCTGCGCACCTGCGCTTCGCTCACAGCTTTCGTGCGAAAACAGCAGCGCCTAAGTTTCAGTAGGCGGTTTTCTCGCTGCCGAGCGTTGTTGAATGGGTGTGGAATATATGCGGGGTGTCCCCAACTATCATTCACCAAGATTTAAATATATGCAAATGCCACGTAGCTGAACAGAACCGAGGTAATGTTGTTTGCCGTCGCTTGGAGATGCTCAGATTAATTTTTACATTCCACCTAATTGCATAATTAGTATTAATTGATTAATCATTTTCTCAGGTATTACATTTAGATGAAAAGTGTCAATGAGAAAATTGTAGAGCAGCATGGAAAACTCCCGATACAGCTTTCTGTTGCTCAATACTTGCTACATAAATGTACTCTTCCGAGCGTGCAAGAAGCCCGCGGATACGCGTAAAGTTGCCGCGCGACTGGCCGTTGTCATCCTATATGGGAAGAACAAAGACACTTATTGAAGGAACGCACTCGGTTCTACTCATCTTTCTTTTTTTGTTTGCGTTTCTCATCTAATTTGCGCTCAATGCTTCTTTCTTTCTTGAATCTGCGCTGTCTCTGTCTAGATAACTGCAGTGCTGTGAAAACGTCATCAAGAATACTTTACCTGTTCGATACTTTGATCCTTCATCCGCTCTAACAGCAAGAGAACTTCAGAGATTACGATGCGTCCACAAAATAAATAAACGAAGATAAATGAATTTGCATTTCATGAACCCTTGAAAAGGCAATAAATTCAGGCGGAATTTCTCGACGACTTCTGATAGACACTAAGTGCAATTAACTTTTGTTTGACTGGCTAAGCACTTGAGTAACATAGTTTTGAGAAATTCTGAAAAATACTGGCGCCGTCTTCTTTTCTTTTCTTTGTTTTACAACAATAAATAGTTAGTTGATTCAACAGAAAGCACATAAATCTAATTTTAAATAATTTAATTATCACAGCGTTCAAACTGTAGCATACGTGACGTGATGGCGTTCGCTATTGACCTTAAATTTTGTCTCATGGAACGTGCAGAATTTCAAAGGCAGCGTTAAGCTTAGGAGTAAGCACTTAAGACAAAGCCGCGAAGACGTGCAAGGCAGCTCGGGTGTGGGGCAGTGCCGAGTTAATTCCAGGTGAGTTCCCGCACATTCGCTCGGGCGCCGATGCTCTTCTCGAGCCAATCAGCGCCGGCGCTCGTTACGGAGCGCGGTGTCAACAGATTAGCGCCGCGAGATTCGGTTCGGCATCGTGGAGAACAATGCCCGGAGGTTAGGGGCCAGGCCTCCATCTCGCGAGCTTTCTGATGAGAGTTTGGATGCGCCGGCGTGATGAGCTAGACTCGATCGACCTTCTTTGCCTGAGTGTGCAATCAATTCCTTCTTCATGGTTTCCTTCATCTTTCTTTCTTTCTTTCTTCCCTTCTTTCTTTCTTTTTTTAGAGCGCAGCTCTTTGGCGTCCGTTCCTGGGTTTCGCGTCGTCGTCGGCGTTGTCGTCGGCCTCGTAACCAGCTCCGCCCCCCTTTCATCCCCCCAGCGCTAGCAGCGACCGACTGATACCGCTGGATGCCGCTGACGCCGCTAGAGAGTCAAGATAACGTGACTGCATAGAACACCGTCGCCGCCATGCAGAAAGAGGAGGAAAGGGTCCCCCCCCCCTGTTCTTGTGTGGCGGATAGGGTGCTCTTCAGTTGCCGACGCGCCGGTTATTTCACGTAGGCCCCGGCACGTCGACGAATACGTGACCACCTTCCCACGGCTAGACCTGGTTCTTAGCGCTGCGGAAGCGAGGGTATCATATTGTTTGTGTCGGCATCGGCGGCGTTGTCCCTGAAACCAACTCCGCAGCTGGGGTTGACTCACTATCGGCGTCAGCGGCATCAGTCAGTCGCTGCTATCTCTTCCCTCCTCCCTTTATCGTGTTGTCCGCTTGCTGCGCGCGCTTCTGCCCCCATCGTTTGCCGCTGGGTGTACACGCCGCCCCCCTCCCCCCTCTTCCTGCGAGTCTCCGGTTGTCAAAGCGCCGGCTCGAACTTAATTCCTTTCTTCGCTCCTCCTCCAATGCAACCCCTGTGCGGTGGCAATCAGAGAGCCAGATCGGTGGCGGCGGATCTGTATATGTGCACCGCCCGAGCCGAAATTGCCGCTGCCGTTCGCCCTGTGCGGTGGCAATCAGAGAGCCAGATCGGTGGCGGCTTGACATAAAGACAAACAGCAATTTCCTAACACTTATGCGGGAGAACATCCCGTTCCTCTCGCTCGTAACGCGTCCCACGGCTGTGACAACCTCGCGAGGCACTTGTATAGATCTCGTCTTTGAGAATCAAGCATTGGTGTACCAAGTCGAACATATATCAGTCTATTTCACCGACCACAAAGCTTCCTTCATGACTGTCAAGAACTGTTAGTGGAGTCTTTGTTAAAGGAATACGTGTGAAAAATAAAAAAAAATTCTGTGATAGCGCATACATGTGTTGCTCGATTTCTTTGCCTCAATCTATCGAAAAGGTGAAACAGCTTATTTGCTGCGCTCAAATTTCGCATTAGGAAGTAACGTAATCGTCGGTAATTTTTTTTTCTTTCTTTTTTCTTTCTTTTTCTTCCCTTCTTTCTCTCTTTTTTCTTTCTTCTTTCTTTCTTTCTTTTCTCTTTCTTTCTTTCTTTCTGCACCATCATGACTTCTTTGTTATGGTGTTTTGGTTCTGAGCACAAGGTCATGGCTATGATTCCTGGTTGCTCCAGCCGCATTCCAATCAAGGTAAAACGAAATAAGAACCTAATGTGCACTCTAATAATATTTGGGGTTTTACGTGCCAAAACCACTTTCTGATTATGAGGCACGCCGTAGTGGAGGACTCCGGAAATTTTGACCACCTGGGGTTCTTTAACGTGCACCTAAATCTAAGCACACGGGTGTTTTCGCATTTCGCCCCCATCGAAATGCGGCCGCCGTGGCCGGGATTCGATCCCGCGACCTCGTGCTCAGCAGCCCAACACCATAGCCACTGAGCAACCACGGCGGGTGATGTGCACTCTAAATATTTTCGATGTACTTTGGAGCTTATCGTATCTCCAAGTGAAAGTTGTCGTTAATATCGCGCGCTCTTCCTTGCTTTGAAGCACTGCGGTCGCTGCTTTCCTGTTTCGAATGCTATGTCACGTTGACGCGCGCATGCCGTTCACGACCTGAAAGTATCGATAGCGCAGGGTTTAAGAAATGAATTGCACTTGAGATAGATTACGGTTATTGTTTTTAGACAAGCTAAAGCCCAAATTGAGCATTCCGAGGCCTTGCGGACTTTCCCGAATGTGGCTGCTGCTGTATTGCGGAACAGATTCTTTTTTTTTCCTTATGCAGAATACCAGGCCACAGCATGCTAGCTGAGGCCGACCTCTCTGCCTTTCTAATAAACTCTCTCTCTCTCTCTCTCTCTCTCTCTCTCTCTCTCTGTGTGTGTGTGTGTGTGTGTGTCTGTGTGACTGTGCGCTGTGTGACGTTGAATGTATTAGTGTAACGTTGACTCTGTGTATGACCACGTGGGTCATTCGCTGCCTGTGTGACAGTGGTCACAGAGACAGTTCGGTATTGTTTTGTTTTCTTTTTCTCTCATCTTTCGCACCCCTTTTTCCCCTTACCTGGTACAGGGTAGCAAACCGGAGATATCCTGTCTTTCCATTGATTTGATTTTATATACATACATACATATATATATATATATATATATATATATATATATATATATATATATATATATATATATATATATATATATATATATATATGTCAGTTTCCCTTGCGCCGAAGACGCAGGAATGAAATGGCCAAACTTATAGCATTTCATTAACTGCTTCGCTTCACATAGATTTCAAGATGTGCGTTGGATGTGTGTGCTCATTCTTTATTCTTTTTCATTAGACTGTACTGTGCTTTGGGCGCACGGTGTAGAACGAAAGAAACGAAACGGGTCCGTAAGAAACGCTTGCTTAGTTTCCAGTAAATGCGGTACCTTCCGTATGAGTGGCCCTCTTGACGGCAGCTGTTAGCTACGGCTGCGACAGAAGCTTTTAGCGAGAAAGTAACAAAGCTTGAAAGTCAGGCGTGTCGTTTTAAGGAGCTGAGCAAACTCACCACTATGCATCCAGTTTCTTTCTTTCTTTCTTTCTTTCTTTCTTTCTTTCTTTCTTTCTTTCTTTCTTTCTTTCTTTCAACGTGTCCTTCCTGCTATTTCAGACAAATAAGAGCGAAAGTAAGAACGTACAGCCCCGCTTTCAAGGTCAGCGATCGGATCGCCTTAATATGCTTCCAAGGACTACTGCCTTTTTCAAACGAACGACGTGAAGCATGAGAGCTCGTTTGCTGCTCCAACGGAGGAACCAGAGTATCGTGAAGTCGCCCTCGTTACATTGTTCCACTCCGTACTGTGTTGCTTTTTCACTTCGTTTGTTCAGCGCCCTTTGCGGGCGTTCTACGAAGCGCTAAGGGCTTCAAGATGGCGGAGTTCCTTTCGACACTTTTTTCTTTTATCTGCACCAGGTTAGTCTATTCTAAGTTACTAAGTTAATCGGCCACTAAGTTAATTGTCCGTCAGGCATATAACATATAGAAGGAACCGTCGTGAAAATCATAACGTTGCTGAGGATTTTTACATGTTCTCCGCAGTCGCACTTTAAACAGGCACGGAAATGGCTCCCGCTATTGTGTGCTTCGTTCTTGCAAGTAGTCGCGCTCAGCCAGTCTCAGAAGGGACAAATGTGCCCTCGTATGCAAGAAGTTACTGAAATAGATGCAGCATAAAACTGCAATTTTTTTTAAAGTTTGTCTGATTAAAATCAAATAAATATCGCGGGACAGATGATGAAATGTGAGTAACAATGCTGATTCCTTTGCAAAGCAAAGCTCATGAATCGGTCAGTGTTTCGTCAACAGAACAGGAAGCATTCCTGTAATCGTGCCCATGAATAGTGGCTCACAAAGAAGGTGATAACAAGGACGACCAAATTCAAACCAAGCGCACGAAGCGCTGTCTATAAAAGTAATTTCCTTAAAGGAAAGACGTGAACAGCGTAGCGCTTGATTTCCTTTTCTGCGCTTCTTGTGCCGTACTTTCGACGCTCTTGATTAAAGACTTCAGTTCTAATCAGTATTTGTGTCGTCTGTCGCTTACTGTCGCCTTCGTTTTTTTTTTTTCCTTTTCCTTTATTTTTCGACATTTTTCACGTTACTTAAAACCTTGGGCTTCGTGTCAGCCATGGGAACTCCGTTCTGCGTGCAACTGATTGGTCGCCTGTGGCGTAAGCGCCAAGCAATTCATTAGCGACAATGCACGTTGCATGCACAGAAAGACGTCAGGCTGGTATGTGTGCTACCGCTCCACCTAAATACCGTGATCAGAAAACCGAGAGCGATGCTTAGCTGATGCATTCTATATAAGATAGATCCTCCACTGTAACAAGAACTGCTTAGAAAGAAAGCGGCGCAAAAACCCGCGCGGTTTTCTTTCTAAACACCATGTACCATTCGCCCATCAGTAAACTCGATAAATTTATCGGAGCACTAACTCTCCAGCTTGCGTTATGTGCTTCATGTGTATGTATGTGCGTGAATTTCTCTCTTCCTCTCCCTTTTTGTGGGCTTGATTTCCTTCACCGCTTTCCTTTCCATTTTCTTGCATCCCATTAACCTTTGAAATCCTTGGAACCCTTACCGTTGGGGATAAATGGCAGCAAGTGATCGACAACCTTAGCCGAGAAGATGCAAGAGAAGGGTCAGAAAGGTGATGTTCAATACCCTTACAAGAGAACAACAGTTCATACTTGGCAGAATCTCTGCAATAGTCGCACGGAACGCTGATCATGAGCAGGAAGTTCGCAGAATAATAAAAATGGGTTGGAGCGCATACAGCAGGCATTACCAAATCATGACCGGCAGCTTACTAATGTCATTGAAAAGTGTGCAATAATTGCATTTTACCGGTGCTGACATATGGTGCAGAAACTTGTAGGGTAAAGAAGCTCGAGGACAAGTTAAGGACTGCGCAAAGATGGATTGAACGAAAAATGTTAGGCGCAACATTCATAGACAGGGAGAGAGCAGTGTGGATCAGAGAGCAAACAAAAATAGTCGATATTGTAGTTGACATTAACAGAAAAAAAAATGGAGCTGGGCAGGCCACGTAATGCGCAGGGCAGATAACCGGAGGCCCAATAGAGTTACACAAATGGTACCAAGGGAACGGAAGCGCAGTCGAAGACGGCAGTGAATTAGGTGGTGTGATGAAATTAGGGAATTGGCAGGCGTGAGATGGGGGTCAGCTAATGCAAGATGGGTAAGTGGAGATCGCTGGGAGAGGCATTTGTCCTACAATGAACATAAAAATAGGTTGATGAGGATGAGGATCCTAGCCCACAGTGCAAGTTAGCAAACCGGATATTTGCCTTCTCGTTAAGCTCCCTGCCTTTCGCACCTTGTCATTCCCTCTCTCTCCCACGTGCACACAGGAACTGTATGAGCGTATATTTCTTCGGACACCTAATTCATCGCACTATACATTTGATGTATGCTCCGTTCCATACGTAGCAGTCAGCGCTGTGGAAGCTACGCGAGAATTTCGGTCAAGAAAAGTTATCACTTCGCGCGTTTCGTCTATGCTTCGCTGCGCGCCAACAGCGTTCGCTGGCGCGAGCATGCACGTTAGGCTTCTCGCAATGGGTTGCAAATAAAAAACCCGAAAAGAACAATAAAATAAAAATGATCTATACCAACGCTGTAGCAGCCGTATACCACAGTGTGTTTGTTTCTAACGAGTAAAACTTGTTTCATTCAATACTGAGCTTATATAAATAGCAGTTGCGCGCAATTGCGCTAAAAAGAAAACATCTTTCTGTATCCAAGTGCGAACGAACCCACTGCAAGAAGTCTCTCTAGCCTCCACAGCGTTGACAGCTATGTTTGGAATGGAGTATGCACCTCACATTTGACTGTAGTGGGAACGGTGATGTATTAGCTGCGGATTCCTGTTAGGTACTACTGAATGATTCGGGGCGCAGAGCTACGGAAAAACATCAGGAAATGCAGACAGCTTGCGGTACTAATGTATAGTGTGGGGGCAGCCTTTAATTGTTCGATATTTGTGTCGGCCACGTGCTAAACAAGTGCTAAAGGCGAAGGCAGCATGTAGAAAAATAATAACACGCAAGTTCCGGCCGTACTTGAAGCCTCTACGTTTCGTTAGGTATTCGCCGTGGCTCAGTGCACTGCTCGCGTTGCTGCCGAACATGAGGTCGCGAGTTGGGGTGTGAAACAGAAAAAAAAAAAAACGCTCCCGTACTTAGATTTAGGTGCACATTAAGGAACCCCAGGTGGTCAAAATTAATTCAGAGGCCTCCATGGCGTCTCTAATAGCCATAGTATTAGCTTGGTACGTCAAGCCATATAGCCTTCTATATAGGAGGATATATGGTTAAACCTTATAAATCAACTAATAAATGTGCCACATTTTGTGTGCATCATCTTGATGATGCGCGTGATCGTCATTATTGGAGCCGTATTGTTGTCACTGAATGGCGGAACCTCGTTTTTGTCAGAAACTACGGACTCGACATCTTCAGTCGCGGATTTTCTTTTAGTACGCATACAAGCTAGTGACGTTTTAACGCTTCTCATTTTTTTTTTGTCTCTGACCGCACTAAGCACCTTGTAATGAGAAATTCCTGAGGGTGATATTGACTGCAACACGTCTGATCTATCACAACGGCTGACAAGGTCGCGTTGTTGGATTTTAACCTTTCGATAGGCGACGGTCTCATGACTGTTTGCGCAGGCGCGCTCACCTCGCGAGTCGGAAACGATTTTGAAATTCATAAGTGCGCTGTCAGGACCCAGAAATTCAATCACGTCCGTATTCAGAGCGTAGCGCATGAAATGCCTTTCTTTGAACTGATGCTTCGTTGCCGGCTTTGTTATTTTTTTATTGCCGAATTTTTTATCGCCATTATTCTTAGGAGTCTCTGTCCGACGCGGCTTCTCATGACCTTTGTCGTTAGTCAAACATAAAAAGGTCCATAATGTACGTATCTCCTCCTTCTCTTCGAGTTACTGAAAAATTGAATGCTTGCGCAGGAAATTGTGAGCCGGCGTTGGCGAAGAATGAAGCTTTTTCGTGTTAAAGTTCGAAAGATTGAGTAACTGTAATTGGTGCGAAAACAAAATGTTCGGTCGGCAGCCGGCAAACGTTACCGTGCTTGGCACCACGCGGCCGTAAACGCAGTCCTAGGCTCCTATGTTAGAGGCGCGCGTCCTTCAGACATGCCTATCGTGGGCCGCTGCAGTCATAGAGTTTCCTGCAAGAATTACTTTAGGGAACGCTTGGTGCTAGTATCTACGGGAGCGGCAAGTATGTGGCGGCTCAACCAGCAAAGAGAGAGAGGCGAGGGTGGCTAACCAAACGCAACTCCGATTTCTACCCTGCACTGGGGAAGAGGGAGTACAGACACGAAAAGAGAAGAAAGCACTATGGTCGCGCACACAGCTGGAGGGGCGCGCTGTGTGGTGTGATTGCTGGAAAATTTATAAAGATTAAGCTTAGTAATTTTAGAACTATTGTATAAACTATTGACATGTATAATCGCATGAGCATATGTAAACCATGTAAAATCATTTTTCACTTTTCTTTATAAGTGGACACGGGAACAGCGCTTGTGGCACCACGCCTAATCGCCTTGTTTTCACTATGCAGGTCTTGCTTTTTATCATCTTCGGATGGTCGTCCTGCTTATCCCGTGAACCCGCACCGTCCCATTTACTTGTGCCAGCCTCAGACATGAACGAAGCCTATTTCAGCGATACGCCAGCCGAGATACCGACCTATTCGCTCGACGTTTCCTTCGGCCTGCCAGCCACATCGACACAGCCATCACCAGGAGAGGCTGATTTAAGCTGCCGACCCATCGACCTACACTTCAGTGGACACGGGAACAGCGCTTGTGGCACCACGCCTAATCGCCTTGTTTTCACTATGCAGGTCTTGCTTTTTATCATCTTCGGATGGTCGTCCTGCTTATCCCGTGAACCCGCACCGTCCCATTTACTTGTGCCAGCCTCAGACATGAACGAAGCCTATTTCAGCGATACGCCAGCCGAGATACCGACCTATTCGCTCGACGTTTCCTTCGGCCTGCCAGCCACATCGACACAGCCATCACCAGGAGAGGCTGATTTAAGCTGCCGACCCATCGACCTACACTTCAGTGGACACGGGAACAGCGCTTGTGGCACCACGCCTAATCGCCTTGTTTTCACTATGCAGGTGCGTATAATTGCCTCTCTTCATGCTAAAAAATCTGATAACCGCTACCTGGTACTGTTCCCGTGTCCACAGGTGTTATTTGACACAGTGCACGAATGTTTTTCTGTTATCCTACTGTTATTACGTTCGGGGGATGTCGAGACTAACCCTGGACCTAACACACGTTCTGAATCTCTGCTTGATATTGAATCGCTTCCTTCTGATCCTTCAGAACAAATGAACGTTTTATTCAAACTGCTTAAGGATCTGCACACTCGATCGCTTCAAAATTCCAAAACACAAGCCGAACTAGCTGCTGACGTAAAGTCGATCAAAAATGGCCAGAAAAACATTGAAACAAAAATTACCGGTCTCCAAAATCGCTTAGATTTACTTGAAGAAAAATTTAAAACCGTCGACCAAGTAACCAAAGCAATCTCAGAAGTAAATGACAAGGTAAACAGTACGACCTGTCGCTTGGAAGCGCTTGACTTACACCTCGTTGACATTGAAGACAGATCGCGCCGTGATAACCTAATATTTCGCGGTATCCCTGACACAAAAGAATCATGGCAAGAAACCGAGACCAAGCTAATATCAACGATTAAATCATTCTTCGATACATTTCCTGATGACGCCCTCCATCGCGCACATCGCCTCGGCCCTTTCGATCCTAACAAGTGTCGCCCCATAGTTGCAAAGTTTTCACATTCGAAAACCCGGGAGAAAGTGTTCGCGTTGCGCGATCAATTCAAACAAAATAACCTTACTATTAGCGAAGACTTCTCGGTTCCCACCCGCGTTGCTCGCAAAAAAGTTAATCGAGTTCGGTACCAGTCAACCCGGTTCCCCTAACTTTAAACTCCGCTACAATAAATTGTTTCTGAACAATAAATGTTATATTTACGACGCATCTACCGATAGCGTCCGTGAAAGAGCGCAGAGTGCATCTGGCACATTACAGAATCATTCGGTTCCACTACGTGCGTTACAATAGGGAAGCGTAAGGGGTAGTGGCCTAACATCACAAAAAGCTTTACCTTACTTGCCTATTCTTTTTACAAATATAAGAAGTCTTGTAAATAAATTTCATTCTTTATCTTCGGCAATCGACACATGCGATGCAAAAATTATTGCCTTGACAGAAACTTGGCTTCCTGCACATGTGCGCGATTATGATACTTTCTGTGGCGCCGGCAATTTCGCTGTCTACCGCTGTGACCGATCTGCACGTCGAGGAAAAGGCGTCCTTCTCGCAATTTCTAAAGATATTCCATCAGTTCATATAAATATTAACACTGAACTTGAAACCACGTGGGCTTGCCTAACTCTCGGTCACACAAAGATAATCCTCGGCGTTTGCTACCGCTCACCCTCGTCATCTGCCACTTTCACTGAACAGCTACACGATGCTATTAATCTAATTTTTTCCCGTTTTCCTACAACACCGTTATTCTTGCTCGGCGATTTTAATTTTCCAAATTTAATATGGAATACGCATCCACCCACCGTAAAGCCTTTTTCCGTTCAGGCTAAAGATTTCTGTGAACTGTGTTCCCTATTTTCATTTTCCCAACTTGTGACTCAGCCTACCAGATCATCAGTCATAACCGCTAATACGCTTGACTTAATCCTAACTAATCGACCAGAAATTGCTTCCTCTATAACATACCTACCTGGTATTAGCGACCATACCTTACTGACATTCGGTTTAAAAGTCTGCTATCCCAAAAGGATAAAAGTTAAGAAAGTAATACGCGATTACAAGAAAGCCAACTTTGAAGCCATTAACAATGAACTATCGTCATTTATTCAAACATTTTTTGTTGATTTTGAGAACCGTACGGTCCAGTCAAATTGGGATATATTTGTAGACCAAGTACGCCTATTAACTGAAAAGTTCATTCCTAATCGCATCATCACTTCTAATCCTCAATCTCCTTGGTATAACTCTTATATAAAGCGCCTATCTAACAGAAAAAAACGTCCCTATCGCTTAGCTAAATCATCTGCAAGTAAAAGAACTTGGAAAACCTATAACGTTGCCAATCATCTATACTTAACTGCGCTAAAAAATGCTAAAGACCATTACTTATCTCATACATTACCTGACATGCTTACGACAGATATCCGAAAGTTTTGGCGCGTCATTAACCCGTCTTCTGATAGCTCGATCACCTTGAAAGATGAGTCTGGTGAATTTATTCCAAATGAAGCTTGCGCAAACATTCTCTGTGAATCATTTGCAAATAATTTTTCCACTTCATCGCACATTGATCAACCACACACAGAGCACTACAACTATCTCATTATGCAACCCATAGCTCTTGACTTTGCAGGTATTGCTAGGCTGATTGATGATTTGCCTTTAAACTCAGCTCCCGGTTATGATACCATTAATAGTAAGTTTTTGAAAAACACTAACACATACTGTTCTGTAATACTTGCTAATATTTTCCAGCAATCAATAAACACTTGTACTCTGCCTGCTCAATGGAAAATAGGGAAGGTGGTTCCGTTGCATAAGTCTGGTAACAAAAACTCACCCCTGAATTACCGCCCGATTTCGCTTACCAGCACATGTTGCAAACTTCTTGAACATGTTATATTTACTAATCTCGTTAACTTTCTTGACTCGAACACATTTTTTACCTCTGCTCAACATGGTTTTCGCAAAACATTCTCATGTGAAACCCAACTAATATCTTTCACTCATAGATTACACTGTATTTTAGACCGCGCCTCCTGTGCCGACTGTATATTGTTAGACTTTAGCAATGCATTCGACAAGGTTTGCCACAAACTGCTCCTATTCAAGCTGAGTCTTTTAAACCTTGACAGTAACCTGCTGAAATGGATTGAGTGTTTTCTTACTAACCGTCATCAATTTGTTACTGCGAATAATTATGATTCATCATTGACTGAGGTTCGTTCTGGTGTGCCTCAAGGATCAGTACTAGGGCCCCTACTTTTCCTGATTTATATTAATGACCTACCTTCTTCATTGACATCTCATATTCACTTGTTTGCCGACGATTGTGTGATATATCGTGAAATAATTACTAACGACGACACTAATGCTCTTCAGTCTGACTTGGACTATGTGATTGATTGGTGTAACACTTGGCTCATGGAACTTAATATTAATAAATGTAAAGTTATGCGCGTGCAGAGGAACACCAGTACTCTTCCTACTTACTATCTAGATAATATTCCTCTAGAACCCGTTAACTCATACAAATACTTAGGTGTTCATATAACAGCAAAACTAACCTGGAACATTCACACTCAGTACATAATAAGTAAAGCTAATAGCATGCTCGGTTACTTACACCACAAGTTTTCCAAAGCTCCATCATCCTTAACATTACTTTACCAGTCATTAGTGCGTCCTAAATTAGAATACGCTGCAGCTGTGTGGGACCCATACCATGAAAACCTCATTTCTTCACTCGAGCTTGTCCAAAATAACTCAGTCCGATTCATATTTTCAAATTATAACCGTACCGCTAGCGTAACATCAATGAAAGGCAATCTATCTCTTCCATCACTTGCATCTCGTAGAACAATAGCACGTTTGACACTGTTTCACAAATTTTATTACCATTCCTCCCTTCACAGTAACTTCATTTCTCAACCTCATTACCTATCGAGCCGCATCGATCATCACCATAAGGTCAGACTTCAAACAGGCAACACTAACACTTTCAGTCAATCTTTCTTTCCCAGATCATCACGGCAGTGGAACCACCTTCCCTGTGAAATTGTATCTATTGTCGACAACAAACTGTTTCGTAAGGCTTTAGCTAACATTGTATAATTAGGAATTATTAACATGTTATTTCATTTACTTGCCGTACTTACAAGCGTCTAAGGTCGACACTGATTAACATTGTAATAACAGGAATTATCAACATGCTACTTTTTTACATTGTGTGTCGTACTTACAAATTTTGGGCAAGATATTACATAGTATTGTATAATTAGTAATTACTAACACACTGTATTGTTTATTTTCCGTACTTTATTGTTATACCTCCCGTTTTCCCACTCCCCTCTGTAATGCCTTCGGGCCTTGAGGGTACCATAAATAAATAAATAAATAAATAAATAACTACCCCCACGCCAACGTGTGTGTAGGGTGCTCAGGTCCTCTCAAGCTGTTTGATGAGAGTTTTGCCTGATTTTTCTCAGCATTGTTGAAAACAAATGCAATTCAATTCAATTCGAACTAACGCTACATGAAACGTCTGAAACCATAAGCACGAAGATTAGACGTATCCATGTACTACCCAGCATTTTTATTGCAGTTGCACGATCACAGCGCAGATCACAGTTGAGACTAGCAATTTTTCTTGGAAACTCTACATCGTGGGACAGTATGAATCTAGCTATGTTGCACGTGACTCACCTACGCTCTCTGCCGCTTGGCTGCGCCATGGCTGACGCGAAGCAAGTAAAATGAATCGTGTGCGGTTCATTTTGTGCGTGTGCGGTTCTATGTTGCACGCGCGCACACACACACACAAGTACAAAGTGCTCGTTGTTTCTGTATTCGTTGTGCAACTATCCATACACTCGCGATTAATTCCTGCATTCTATATTTCATAGTTTTATTCAAGAGGTTGTTTTATTGGCCGAATGTGCACATTGTACCAACTGTCTTGTTGTGCTCGCTACAATCTTCGTCAATTTGAGGGCGCTGCTACCATGCGTGTACTTGCCATTCTCTCTCTCCCTGTGTGTGTGTGTGTGTGTGTGTGTGTGTGTGTGTGTGTGTGTGTGTGTGTGTGTGTGTGTGTGTGTGTGTGTGTGTGTGTGTGTGTGTGTGTGTGTGTGTGTGTGTGTGTGTGTGTGTGTGTGTGTGTGTGTGTGTGTGTGTGTGTGTGTGTGTGTGTGTGTGTGTGTGTGTGTGTGTGTGTGTGTGTGTGTGTGTGTGTGTGTGTGTGTGTGTGTGTGTGTGTGTGTGTGTGTGTGTGTGTGTGTGTGTGTGTGTGTGTGTGTGTGTGTGTGTGTGTGTGTGTGTGTGTGTGTGTGTGTGTGTGTGTGTGTGTGTGTGTGTGTGTGTGTGTGTGTGTGTGTGTGTGTGTGTGTGTGTGTGTGTGTGTGTGTGTGTGTGTGTGTGTGTGTGTGTGTGTGTGTGTGTGTGTGTGTGTGTGTGTGTGTGTGTGTGTGTGTGTGTGTGTGTGTGTGTGTGTGTGTGTGTGTGTGTGTGTGTGTGTGTGTGTGTGTGTGTGTGTGTGTGTGTGTGTGTGTGTGTGTGTGTGTGTGTGTGTGTGTGTGTGTGTGTGTGTGTGTGTGTGTGTGTGTGTGTGTGTGTGTGTGTGTGTGTGTGTGTGTGTGTGTGTGTGTGTGTGTGTGTGTGTGTGTGTGTGTGTGTGTGTGTGTGTGTGTGTGGACTAGCTCCAATTACCAACTTATTTTGTGATAGCGAACCACTTATAGCCGCAGTCATTCATGTGAAATTAACATTGCACCCACAACAAGACCTGTCCTGCGAGTCTTGTCGACGTCTGTTTTTTCGTGTGCGTTTCTTGTTCATGCTGCATTAAGCGCGAGTGTCGCGACGCAGTACATTTGCATAAAACAACGCGTGTATAAATTCCTAAACATAATGCACTTTAAGTACAACGCTTAGACACAAGATAGAACCGTAACGTGAAAAGGAGCCAAGAAAGAAATTTTGAGCGTAAAAAGTCGGGTCTTGGCGGCTGATACACAGTCATAGCATGTGCAGTAACTCAGTTGAAGATATATATGACAGGATGCGTTGCCCCTGCTGGGCTTAGCCCGTACTCTGGGCTTAGCCCCGTCTGGCAGTGCACTACGAGAAGCTTCCCGGCAAAAAGAAAGATAAGTGCAACTCCGGAAGCAAAGTGACAGCTCAGCAGCGACTTGTCTCCGACCTTCTCCGAGAAGTGTCGACGTAATGAAACCTGCGTGTCCGCTTATTGCGTTGAACGTGCTCTTATTTCGCGAGCGCCGTGTGCGCGTGTGCTTATTTTTTTCGTTATTTGATGCCTGTTTTCGGCACACCGTTTCTGGTCACGTCGGTGCAATTGCTTTCGCGCGGCCGATGAACCAGTGTAGAACGTTGTAACGGTCTTGTCTGGGGTCACTGTTGGCGCGTTCTTCCTAGTGGCTACTCTTGGTCGGCATTCTGTTCTGCTGCCGCCAGTGGAAGGCTGAGCGACTTGTACGGTGGACGTCAGAAATGGGATCGCTGGTCTCTGGAGCTTTCCGGGTTTTCTCGTCGTCCATCTCATTGTCGAGCGTCGCGCGAGAGCCTAGACACGAGCGTCCTTCGCTGCCACAAAGAAACAAGGATCTCTTCGATTCTGCAAGGGCACATAATATATACGCGTACAATACCGGTGCTGCTATAAGGCATGCACGAAAAAGAGGTAAAAAGTGTTTAAAGCGTTCATTTGTTGCCCGGAAAGAAAGAAGACGTGAAATTAAGCTCGTCGTACGTTGTGACCTTCACAGTAGGTCGCTATTTCTAGCCATCCGCGCTAAGGCCAAAGTTTCGACAACGGAATGCGGAGGATCACTTTAAAGAGGCCGAGGGAAAAAAAGAAATAAATTAAGCTTACACATTAATTTGGCCGAGATAACGGCGGGGAGCTGCGAACGAGAAGAAAGGCAGGCGAGCACCGCGCGGAAGCGATTTGAGCCCCGGAGAGACGCACGATCGCCGCTGCCGCGCCACGTCCGAAATTCCAAGGCCGCGCCGAGGGTGTGGGCGGGGTGCAGGTGTGTTTCACCGAATCCAATCTGGGCTCTGACATACATTACGCTTGCCGGAGCGAAAGCGAGCCCGCCCGGAAGAGGGCGCCCCCGGCCAGGAGGAGGAAAAGGGGAGTCGCCGCGATGCGGGATTTTCCCTCGCGTGTCGCCCCTGAACCATGCGCGCGAGTACGCGGGCGTTTCCTGTCCTCGAAGCACGGAGGGTTCGCCACCGCAGTCTCGGTGCGCGGCTGCGCGATGCCTTTCTTCGTTTCCTTTTTTTTTTTTTTCGCGCTTGATGTAGCTGCACTCCTCATTTCTCTTATTGTCGAGTTGTGTTTTGTTTTCGCAATGGCCGTGGTGTCGCGTCACAATTTCCCAGCGCCCTCTGTTAACTAACTTTGAATTTTACTCCGTCGGGCGCATTTTTGCTCAGTCTTCTCGCTTCGGCTCACAATTATTAAGAAAGCATCATTTCCGTTCCTTCTTTATTTATATGTGTGAGAAGGCTTATGTTCGCATCACGGATGGTGGCGGCTACTCCTTTCCTGATAGCATAAGTTGTAACCGTGGGGAGGCTCAAAATAGGGTATAATAATAATAATAATAATAATAATAATAATAATAATAATAATAATAATAATAATAATAATAAATTGCCCGCTTAAGTGTACACATAATGTGTTTATGACATTTCAAGATGTGTTCCACTGGTGCCACTTTTTGTGAAATCAATGTTCGTTGTGTTTGTATCATTTTATTGTGTACTTATATTGCGTTTATGTGGTTCTGTGACTTGTGACATCTTCCTACTTTTCCCCAACTGACTAAATGTGGAACATCTTCTCGTGCGATAAGCCTCCTCATTTAGTCACGTCGATAAAATAAAGAGTTCAAACAAGCACCCTCTGCATCAGAACATAGTTCATGCACCAAGTCCCCCTTTACATAGAAATAGGGATGAAGAAAAGTTTTGTTTTTTTCGCTGTTGATCTTTGGCCTATATACTGAGAAATGTTGCCGCTGTATACACCGGGCGCTCAACCTATCAGTATCGACAGCAGCGCCAGATCACGTAGCCCAGCGAGCGGAGGAGTGTATTGTAGCAACGTCCGCGGTGCCCTCTCCTAGTCGTTGAGCTCGGGGCAAGCGTTTACAGTATTCTGCTGCCACACATGCGGGGTGAGCATGTTTAAGTTTTACGGAATTAAAAAAAAAAAAAAGCCTGTTCTGGACAACATAATCCTAATGCTTCAGCTTGATTATTCCGAGAGGCGGACTTTACTTGCACGAGAAATCAAAACACATGCTGAAATAATTAACAAAATATCACTAATTAACATCCTAAATAATAACTGTACGGCACACGTTGCAATTTACGAACTGTAGCCGATTAGTATGCGAGGCGTATCCATTTCGAATGAATCCACAGAATGACACCAGTTTGGAGATATGCGCCATCAAACTCGCCGTAAATATGCACTGTGCCATTTTCTTCTTTTTTACAAAACGCTCTTTTATGCATTGAAGCACAAAAGTAATGGGAGCGCATATGTATTTTGTCCCACACTTTGGGAAATATCTCCAGACCAGTGTCCTCCTGAATATTAATTTCAAGTGGATCCGTCTTGCAAACTCACCGGCTACAATACGTAAATTGCAATATGTGCCATAAAGTAATTAAGAAGCTAATTTGTTAATTTCCGCTAATTAGTCAAATATGTGTCTCGACTTCTCGTTCTAGTGATGTCCGCCTCTTCGTATAATCCAGCGTAAGGACAAAAATTATGCCATTTGCCACAGCCGATTTTTTTTTTAAATCCGTAAAACTCAAAGGGGCCCTGAACCACCCCTAGGTCTAGGTAAAAGAACACTGTCGGCGGATAGCATACGCTGCTGTGAACATCTCAGCCAAATTTTGCTGTAGTGTGCGGCACATTATTATCGCACGCAGAGCGCGAAGTCACTTTTCTCTCAAACGCCCTCTTTTCAAACAGAAGCCTGCTCCTCATTATTTTCTGGACTCTTTATTTCGTAATATAGCAGCTTCCCATAGGCGGCTGCTATTGGTCAATAGCTAACGTCAATCAAAAAAGGATGGTTGGATCCGTGCGCTTCTTGCCACTGTTACTGTGTATAACCTCCCTGCATCTCGCATCGCATATGTATGTATATGATGACGCAGTTTATTAAGCTGAAGTAAGCGAAAATCTGCTTTCGAATTCCGATAATAATTACGTATACTTTCAGAAGAATCCGCCAATCGTCTGCTCACGCTCGGCGGATGCCGCCGGCTTATCGGAGTCGTAGCCGTCGAGTACCGCTGATTCCGACTATAGTTTCGAACACTCAACCCGCCGCGAACCACGCGAAACTTGAACCACACGCGCGCCTGGTATACCCAGCGCAGATACCGCGGCCGCGGCGATGTGCTGCGACGAGACCACGGTTTACTGCGGCTCGGCGAGGACAACCGCTTTTGGTACGTCGCCGGCGCCGCAATCCGAAACGGTGGCGTCTACTGCGCTCCGCAGTAGGCAGAGCCTTTTGGGCACACTCCGCTCCGCCGTGGCCTTCTCGGTGCAAATCATCGAAGAAGGAGCGGAAGCATCGCGAACGGTGTGTTTGATTGCCACTAACTCCGCTTCTGCTGAACGCATTAAAGAACGTGTTGCGGCAAAGTATTTCTGAAATAGTCTAACTTAACTTTAAATGCATTTCTCGGCTCCGGTAAAAAGTGCTTCAGGGACCCTTAAAAATGGTCACCGGTATTGGGAGCGAGGACTTAACGGTGTCTCCATCACTAGGAAGCGCCTCGCTTGCGTAGTATGAAGGATAACGCGGCGCGCTCCTCATATATACGTTTGGCTGTCGGCGCTCAATAGAAACAGGACACGTGAGCCCTCCTGTGCATTTCTGTAACTACTCTCGAAAGGAGGGAAGTTCTTTACTGTCGAAATTATAATTTTGGGCGAGCAGAAAGCACAGAATGGTTTGCGGACTCTTTACCGAATACAACACAGTGTACGCCCACTGCGCGTGGTCGCCGATATGGAGTCCCCCGAACCGGCTTCTTGAGTGAAAGGTCGGCAATCGTAGAGAGCAAAATATGCAAAATATGTTCTTGTAGTGGGTTGTCTGTATAACCAAATGGAGCATATTATGAAGAAGGAAGCCTCAGTGCAGCGATCGCATGGGTTCCCGGTGACCGACTGCGCGTCTGCATGCGTGTCCGCTCTCAGTGTTGCGCTTCGTGCCACGAAGCATATGAGAATTTCGTGCCGCAGCATATGAGAATTTCACAGTACAAGCGACCATTGTTGCGTGGACTATCAGAGCTGTTCAAAAATATTTTCCCGATAACTAGCTACTCGGACGCCTGCGGCTACTTGGGATGTGCCGTCGCGATGATTCAGTCTTTTCTTTTCTAAATTCTTGCACGTTTAAATATCATTATTTCTCCAGTTGCTTCGCACTGTACGTTTATCGGTCTTCTTAGTGAGCAATTTCCAGCTCCTTCTTTTTCTTAATCCAGTACGTCCATTGTTTGGCGCTAACAAAAACGTGAGCATATGCAGTGCTTTTTTTATTAATGAGCCTCTTACCGTTTCTTTTACGTTCCACTGAACTTGCCAGTATCTAGCGTCAACATGTTCATGGCTAAAAGCGTCATGATATTAGCCGGGCAGCGCGCGCAGCGAGCGTCTGAGTGCGCGCTTTCATTGAGCAAGCAGCCCCGACGCCTTAGTTGAAATCTTCCACGTGGAAGAGCTTGCTGCACAACCGAGTTGTAGCCAATGGCTGCTTGCCGATTCTAAATTTCGCGATCCAAGCTTCACGCAGCTTGTTCATTGTCCCGCGGGTACGTCTGAAGGCTGACACCGGCCTTCGTTGTGTACGTCCGGCACTGCGGCACCGAGGACTAGCCTAACATGTTGGACGCCTTCGAAGGCAGCTACTACCTATTATAGTGCCTTCAAGTGTCGTTAAACATACACTCGAAGCGGAAAAACTTCCAAAGTTAATGAGCACCGCAGCGCAGGTGAGACTTCAAACTTTCGTTTCATCTCGATTCGGCACTTCCGAAGCAGCCGACGCGACCGCTGTATCCACGCGATCTCTCACATGACGTCACGCCGACGGCGGCTGCAGCATTTCTAGTGGTGGAGCTCGGCCCCAATAGTACACCCGTGAAAACCGTATGCATTGGAACAATGCCATGGATCTGGCAAGACTTCGCTTATAAAGTTCAAGCATCCCATAAAACGGGCGCGGGTCTGGTGCTGTTCAGAGTGCCGTCTCATCTGCAGCACTTATAGCCTTGTAGCACGTGGAAACTGCCGACACGCCATCTGGTCAATGTCCGATGAATATACGAATAAGATGCAGTACACCAACAGTAATGATGGGCCACTAAGTATTAAACGAGTGACCCCTATATAGAACTTCTCATTGTGTCGGTTTGCCTAACACCGAAACTTAACAGTCGTAATCTCTCTTCTTGCAGGATCCGTAAAGACCCGCAGTTCAAACCTGTCAAGCGGCATTCACTGGCAAGGTACGCATGTTCGCAGTGGCTCTTTTGCTGCTGTACTTCAGTGAGTTCATTGCGGCTGCCTGCGTAGGTTATTCGCTGATTACGATTGTCGTCATTTCACTTTGACATATATTAAATTGCTTAACACTTGCCATCTATAACAATAACATTCAAACCATTTTTTGTCTAGGCAGCAACAGCAGCTTAATGCCGAGCCCACACATGACAGAGGGCATAGAATTACACCTGTAATTGGCCTCTTTTTTGTAGTGGACTTAATTGGGCTCATCAGGATTATAGTGATAACGATGCGCTGTTATTTGCAAATGAGTGGCTCATTAGTTGCTGCTTCGGTGATTGCCCGTATCAGTTTTCTGATATGCCAATTTCTTTGAAAGCAGGATGTACCTTCGTGGACAAAGGAAACTCTAACAAGAAGTCACAAAGTAGATCCTTCGCGAGATTATGTCGCAGAGCTGCCACTTATTCTTTCAGGGAAGGTATTATGGGTCTTACACTAAGCACACAAACCGAAATCGCGTCTCATTACACAAATTGGCGAGAGCGGACGCAGTTGTCCGGGATGGTAATTGTTTTTTTTTTCTATGCGCTGAGTGCTTTCATGAAGCGATCAGTTATTAAGTTTACACTCAAAGCCGACAGCGACTATATAGTAATGTACAAAAGATTGATGTTGAAGTCTAAGTGAATGATAGCTTCAGAAACGCCAGTGTAAGTCAGCACGCGCCTAAAAGCGTGAGGCTATTTCATTATCATAAACAAACACGCTGGTTTCACATTTCATAAGCTTTACCTCACTCACGGAATGAAAGCGAAAGATTGTCCCTGTCATATTTAACTGAATTATCCATAAACGAGTCCTTTATTACGTCTGAGAACGTTGTGTCGTTGACTTTCTTTCCATCTTGCTCTGATGATAATACCGTAAATTAAATGCCTGGCCCTGAGTTCCTTTCGTAACGTTGTTGAACAAAACTTAATTGTAGCTAGAAGGGAAACGATTCAAAGTCCCCAAGTGGCTTCCTTTGTGGTGGGCTTCTGAAAGCACGCGCTCAGACAGAGCTCATATTTCGAACGTCGGCTTTCGCGCTCGGGGCGGTTAAAGCCCTGCTTTATAAATATAGGGAGGAGGAGGGAGAGAGAGAGAGAGAAATGCACGCCATTGTGTGACTTCCTCTCCCCTCTCTTTGGAGCCATTCTTCGTGTCATTAGGATATTCCCTTTAGAGAAAGGTTTTGCTGTCGTAAGCTTCTCATTTTTGTGTTTAAATGCGTGTCAAATGCCCATGTTCCCTATCTGTACGAACTATCTACCGATTTGAAACATCACTTGTACATGAAGGCATAGGACGCATTCTTGCGACAAGGATTCTAAACTCTAAAGT
The DNA here is from genome assembly GCF_050947875.1 of Dermacentor variabilis. Lineage (NCBI taxonomy): Eukaryota > Metazoa > Arthropoda > Arachnida > Ixodida > Ixodidae > Dermacentor > Dermacentor variabilis. Next base: position 177,488,226 of record NC_134573.1, read on the forward strand.
AACGAAATTACTTGTTTGTAAAAGTGCAAAGAAATATATATGTATATATATATATATATATATATATATATATATATATATATATATATAATTCACGAAGTTTTTTATCACCTGTAATACCTAAAGTACCTACATTGTGTTCGAGGACCTCTGCTTCATTGAAGCGAATCGAAGAGAGCGTTGTCTCGCTGAGGAAAACTAAGGGCAAAATAGAGATAGAGCATTTCCAATTGCCGAAACTGTTATGAAATCACGTCTTTTGCATTGAGCGTCGTAATTTGAGACAGATGTTAGGAAATATATATATATATATATATATATATATAAAGATGTGTGTGTGTGTGTGTGGCGTAAGCTGACAGACATTGTTTTCACTACGACGAGACACTTTATTATGCTGATAGAACTTCAGGTTGCATAACAGGTTGTAGAACGGAAATTGCTTTTGCTGGTTGGATAATTTTTTCGCTATGGCAGAAATTCTGCGAGATACGGGTGCGTCATACTTAAGTCTTATGTATTGTAATATCTGCGGGTTAAGTGCCGTATGTCCTGTTTGTATAGTTAGTTCTATTTGTCATTGCATTCATGTGGATTGGCATGCTAGGCGAGCCGCCATGCTAACCTCTGTAGTTTTCAATTAAGAACCTATCCCCCTCCCTGTCCTTACGACAGCACGTTCTCCGGCTGTACAAGTCGCTGTACGGCACAAAATTTTCATTTTTCACTTTTTCAACTGGGCACCCTGCGAAGTCGCATAAAAGATGCGCAGACACCAACTCTGCGCCGTCCAGCGCACCGAGGAAGCTGCCAAGGGCCAACAACCCTTGGCCGAAACCTAGGCGTGGTCCAGGCCCACCCCACCAAATCGCAGGACACTGAATAAAGTTATTTGAATGAATGAATCTGAGCAACGCCAAATGTCTCCGCTCGCGTTGTTTATTAAATGATGAGCAAGTGGGAAAATAGGCCACCGACTAAAGAATGTGTGGAATAAAGTGAAACAAACGGAAAAAGTAAGAACAGGAAATAAAAAATAGCGGTGTAATGTAATATTACCTAACTCTGGCTTAGGTCACTATACTGTGTAGTCTAGGGCGTGCTTTCTCGGTGACATTGGCTACTTTACTTCAGTTTTCGTTCCATGTCAGGTACAATCACTGACATATGCAGCTTTTATGTCTGTTCTAGTAGCTAACATCGAGCAAGTTTTAAGAAGCTGGCTTTTCTTTGGCGCGCATGAAACGAACTGTATGTTAGCAACGTTTTTAAAGAGCTTCCAGTGTCTGTGTGCTCTTATTAATACATTAAAGAGTTCACAGGAGTGTGGAAGCTTGTAGTACTCAACATAGGTCGAACAAGGGATGTGTCAGGTTGCAACCAAGGTTTATACAAGTGAATGGCGGCAGAGAGGAAATATAGAAAGGTTAACCAGATGAGAGTTTCCAGTTTGCTTCCCCGCACTGGGTTGGGGAGAAACAAGCGTTGCAAACAAGACAGTGAGAGATGAACAGAAGTCCCGCTGTTTCGTTCCCATTTTCTTTTTCTTTCTCCAGCGCAGACTTGCAGGTTAGAGCGCACACGCTCGGCCGGCCTCTTTGCCTTCGTATAAAGACAATTCTCTTTCACTCTCTCTCTCAGTTTACGATTATGGCCCAAGCATAGTAAACATTCGGCTTTATTTTGACTGTTTCACTAGCTGTATCAGTGATCTTAGATATAAAGATAGAAGTGCTGCGCGTCAGCACTTTTTACGAACATTGGTCTGGCGGGATCAAAATCGGGTGCTCGAGCATTTCGCCTTCCAGGAAGCCACCAGAGTGTTAGCCGCGTGTGCCGTAAATAGCTTCTGTGGTGGCCTAAATCGTGCAGCGCGATATGTGTGCCGCGCGCACGATGGTAGGGACCCGAAGGGAACGCCGCCCCTATTCATCAACTTCGAGTGCAACTCCCCTCGAAGCTGGCTCGAAATCTGTATCGATCGATTCCTTTTCGGAGGCTGCCGCGAAGTGTTGCCGCGCCCTGCGTGTCGGCTGACTCGTTGTTCTTTCTTCCTTTGTTTTCTCCACTTTTTTTTTTTCGAGAGCTCTCACTGTTGAAGATGCTTTGCAGAGGGCTACGTGTAATGGGTTGATGTTTCCGTACATTAATGGTCGCCGGAAGATTTAAAAAAAAAAAGAAAAAAAATATTTTCTTAGCTTTTGATCGTCTTTGAATATTTGCCTGTCTTGGTCTGTTCTTTCATAGTCTGTATGAAATCATATACCCGCCGTGGTTGCTCAGTGGCTATGGTGTTAGGCTGCTGAGCACGAGGTCGCTGGATCGAATCCCGGCCACGGCGGCCGCATTTCGATGGGGGCGAAATGCGAAAACACCCGTGTACTTAGATTTAGGTGCACGTTAAAGAACCCCAGGTGGTCGAAATTTCCGGAGTCCCCCACTACGGCGTGCCTCATAATCAGAAAGTGGTTTTGGCACGTAAAACCCCATAATTTTTTGTATGAAATCATGACTAAACTATCTTTGTCAAATGTAATATCTAGTAATGAAACACACCATGGCGCCACGTTGATGCAAGAAAAAAGTATATTCGCTGCTATTGTTGTCGGCTATGACTTTCCTTTTTCTCAGTTAAGTTACAGCCGCTTTTGTTTAAACGCATTCACCCTTTCTTCCGCTGTTCTTTCCATTGGCGCCCTGCTTTGGTTACTGGAGAAATAAATTTTACCGCCTATGAAATCAACGAACTCTTCGCAAAGCGTTTAGTAGCTTTCTCTTTCTCTCGCTATTATATGTCGGTGGCTTGGGCTGGCATATTATAATCAGCGCCTCAGCTTTCACTCCGCATCGCTCATTAAGTTTATATTCCGTACCTCAAATTTGACTGTACTATTTGCTACACTTCAGAGGGGATTGAGCGGCGTAAATCGGTTGGAAAATTGTAAACGTGCGATATACTCTGAAGCGAAGACTAAGGGAAGATTTAACCTTCTTAGCTGATCCATCATTCGGTATTTAAAAAAAAAAAGGGAATGGCGCATGGCGGGTAGCGTTGTTGCAAAGACAAGCAAGATTTTGGGGCTGTACCGTGTATATCGCCTCAGAGCTCAATATTCCGTATGTATTAAATACAGCTGATAAAATGGATGTTCCAAGCACGTTTAAATTTACCATATTCAGATGTGCGTAATTATGCATTAATTATAATTTTTTCTTAAACGTGCGGGGTTGCTGTTTCCCGTGTCCGTATCGTAAAGCAGTACAGATCGGACACACTAACGGCACGACACATTTTGCTCACATGTGAGCATATGCCGCACAACCGGCTAAAGAACAACCACCACCACCGCCGTTGGAGGCACGCCACGCGCTCTGCTTTTCGCGCGCTCGCGCATGCGCCGTCTTGGACGAGGGCAGCGAGCCGGGTGCACGAGGAGTCCACGAGGCAGCGCCCTACAAACTTTATGTACTTGCAGTTTCTTGCAGTTGTATGGGGTTTATTTTCATCTAGTCACGTATAGTTGAGTGCAGTAACGTTGGTCCGCCAACATTTGAAACTGTGTATGTGACTGGGTCTCTCGGCGTTTTTCTTTCACACGTTTGCGAGACTGTCGGTGCCTGTGCGAGAGAGAACGTTGAGGGAGGCCTTGTAATGGATCCTGGAGCGCTTTGCCTGGCGGCATGCCTCACACGCTGCTCCTTATCGTAATGAAGAGAAATGCTGGGATACGCACAGAGCGAGGACATTGTAGACACACGACATACGCAAAGCACGTCACAACACGGAACGCGCTAACTAATTAAAGTACCAGTGGTTCTCAAGAAGGTTGACGAGGTTAATCGGTTAAGAAGGTTAGTCGAGAGGCACAGACAGTGCTAGTCCATGGGCCAATTACGTGTCGTCATTCAAAGCATGATCGTCTCTTGCGTAGATTTTGTGCATTAGGCATCAGACATTCGGGCAGTCCTTTCTAATGTAGTCTGTAGTAGTAATGTAGTAAAGGGGGGGTGTCTTTCCATAAGTTGGAAGCAGGGCACAGTAGCGGTCCCGTGTAATTTTAAACTGCGAATATTCTGTGTCAGCGAGTCAGTATATGTTGTCTGCGCGAAGTATTGCACTCTATTCCTTGAACTCATTTTGTTCAATTCCTGCTTTCGAGCCACACTGATCGTTTTCAGCGCTTATTTCTGTATTTCTTTCATTTATTCAATGACAAGGATAGCCGGCACCTTATATAGGCGTCAGCCGCTTTCTCGTATTCGCATGATTAAGAAAAATGAAAAGTAAAGGAAAGCTTGGCTAGATAACACCGTAGCTGAGATTTGCTGCAAGAGTGTGGTGCCATCGCACAGCTTTGGTCTGTGTTACCCATAAGTGATAACTTGTCCTGTGAGTGAGAGAGAGAGGAAATGATAAATGAAAGGCAAGGAGGTTAACCAGGACGTAGCCCAGTTGGCTACCCTACGCTTGGGGAGGGAAAATGGGAGGCAAATATTAAGGGAAGAAGAGAAAGTCCACTGTGGATATCGCCGACGTGGTAACAGTTTTCTGACTTGTCCTGTGAGAAGTGAGAAATATCACAGTGGATGCGAACAGGAAATGGAAACGTAGCCGGAGGGTCCAGCTTACGGTGAGGCCGAGACACGTACTACCCTGATGGCAGCGCAGCTCAGATAGCCTGGGACAGTAACACGCGCAGAGACGGAAGAGGGGAAGTAGAAGGCGGGGATGTCCACCAGACGCTCGTCCGGTTTACGCAGGGGGGAGGGAGACGGAAGAACAGAAAGGAAGGAGAGGGAACATTAAGGATGTCTATTCGTCCGCAGAGGTATACACGTCGAGAATATCTATAGTTGATAACTAAGGTCTTTCGATATCAGGAACTGCAAGCAGTTTGAGTGTCGCTTTCAGGGCTTCACATATTAGTTCTTGTCGTTGGGCTGCACTGCATGGGGAACATATGTGAGGACCGTGCCAGCATAAATGTGTACTTTGCTGTGTTCGCTGCCGCGTAAAGACAGCACAGAATTCGATGTACTTATTGGTACATCAAACTCGCAACTTTAGTTTCTTCGTGGTTGATGCAAGGGGCAGATAAATCTAGAGTATAGAACATTTTTCATCGCGATCCTGTGGGTGCCGCCATGTTTGATCACGTGGTGACGCGTTCATTGCTTGCTTCAGCTGCCTCCTTTGCCCGCGTGTTTGCAATGAAAGTGCATGATGCCACTGCGGCTCAGCAAACCTTTCTTTAGGCGGATATCGTGGACAAGGACTCGGTGAACCGCACGAAGCTTTGGCCACAGCCTCAGAGGACGTGTAAGCATTCTCCCAGCTTATTAGGCCTTGTTCCAAACGACGTGCGCGCAGCGTGTACGGCGCTTGTACAAAAGGCGGCGCTCAACATGTGTTCCGATTGGTTGTCCAAATTTTCCGCTTACGAAATAAGTCAGGGTTGTTTTCTTCCTCGTTCTTTATTTGCCAAACACTCTGAGGCCGTGCCTTGTCATGTTTGTGACTCTTAACGTTCCTGGGTGCGGTCAGTATCCGTTATTGCTTATTTTTTGCCTAATCGCTCGCGAGTGTGGTTAGTTTCGATAGAATTGTGCTAGCTGCTCACAAGGCTTCGAACGTAGATGTTCGGTACTTTGTAACGACTTGTAGCAATGTCGCATTATAGCTAGTCACTCACTTATTACTTTGTAGACCGTTACGAAACGTTCGGTTTGGAACATTTGTGTGCTGTCGGTGTTGTCGCCATCTCGTATGCTTCAGCGCATTGATTCAGTTGTGCGCTTATTCACTTATTCTTGATATTTTGGCGATAGAGTGTACGTAATTTTGTGTGTGAGTAGTGGTGCATGTGTGTAGATAACGTGAGAGAAACTTGCTACGCATGCTTGGAAATGGCGCTGCTCTCTTTGTCACCATTATTCAAAAGACTAGCGCAAAATAGCAGGGACAAAGACAGAAGACGACAGCATGAACGGAGCACAGTGAGTCAGCGAACGTCCACTTGCATTTCCGACAGCTGGTCGCTCAGTAGCGAGGTAGACGCGGGAATGATTTCGCATTCGCGCGCTTTCGCTGAGCCAACGTGCGGTGCGCCACCGACAGCGCCATCTCGTAGAGCAATCTTCCTCAGCGAAAAGAGTACATAAGGTACATATATGCCCCTTACTTTCGGTATGCCAGCTATGGTATGGCTAGCGGTCTCGCTATCAATACGTAACCGAAAAGGACTGTGAAAGCAAAATAACCGTGTTACCAAGTGCCTGAAAAAAAGAAAAAAGAAAGAAAAAGAAAAGGTAAGCGAAGACCAGCTGAAAGCCCGTACGTTTACCGTACGTGCCCCCACACGTCCGTGCATGTAGTGACCACGTGTTCCGGGCTTCCAAAGCATCAGGAAAAAAAAAACGCTAGGATAAAGATGTCTCCCCGCACGCGAGGTTCACTACTTATTGAATTATCTGTAGTAGTTTTTGAGACTTCATTGTGTGAAATATGTTTACTTTACCGATCATCGTTTTTTTTTTTTTCGCCTGATATTCGAATTGTAATATTTCACGGACGCACGACGTTACACCATGTTTTAGGTTTAGAAATAGTAGATAGTGCTTACGCATTACCTCTCCCGCGCTCATTTCCTTTAAACGCGTCTGTGGTCTAAATAAACGCGCTCTTCGTCCGATGCAACTTACTGTTCTCCGAAGGCAATCTTCAAAACGAAAATATCGCGGCCAGCGTTCGGTTTGTCTTAAGATTAAGTGACGTAACTGTATACGTAGCGCAGTATACGTATATTGTGTAAAGTTTCGCCAATTATATTTCAGTTGTTAAAACAAACAGATGAAGTTTCTGTGCAAGCTGGAATTGCTAAAGTTTCTGTGCAAGCTAAAATTGCTAAAATTTTGAACATTGCTTCATAAAGAGTGCTTAATTTATCTTGCAATATAGGATGGCAACGAATGTACGAGCGTTTCCTGCTTAATTTTGCGGGCCGCTGTCACGCAGCACTACGCACACGCACGCTCTTCCGTTCCCTCGAAGATTGCGGGAGCTTATATTTCATCACGGACACCAGCCCCGCAGTGAACGATCGCCGTTGAGCCGACCACTTGTGGCGAGACGTATCAGGACACCGCGCGTGGCTATTCTCGGGCCACGTTGTCTCGGCAACCAGGAAAATGCAGTCCTTGCGCGGGCGGGAAAATGACCTCACGTGGTGGCTGGGCTTCGCGTTAGCGTTGTTTTTCGTGTAATCCAAACTTGACCGCCTCTGGTTTATTTTATTATTTTTCCCTCTCTATATTCGGGGTTATATTTCAACGGCTGCTGTTCGTCGATTCACCATTTCTGTACATAACGCGGCTCGCAAGTATCTTTGGGTTACATCCGCGGTTCGGTGTAAATAATGAAAATAACTGTTATAAAGATACGTGTGATAAGCGGTTCCACTACCGTGCACGCAGATATATACGCTCTATGGACTAGTCGAGGTTTTCATGACTTCAGTATTTCGACTTGATTGAACATGGCTATAACGGCGCCTTTTGAGCACAGGACAAAGAAAGAATGAGCGTAGGACAGTCGCCGATCGTTGTACATTCTGTGTTCTGTCCTCAAAACGCGCCGTTATAATCATGTTCCATCAAGTCAGCGTTCGACTAGCCCATCCCGACTAAATAAGTCTCTTAATCAGTGTTTCGGGCACTGTTTTCAGCTGTATAGATACTGATCTACACCTCGCACAGCACAGTGCGTAAAGTAGTTTGTTGATCAAGCAAGGACCTGTCCACATTGTATCCAACTCTCAGGCACTTCCAGGACCGATCGTGGCTTTGCCAGCTCCGTCCTCTCGTGTGTTTTTCAACTGCCTACGGGAGCTGGGTTGCGAGGCTAGCTTGACCGGCAGGCTTTGAGGACGTTTTTGAGCGAAGCGTCCTTTGGCCGTGTATAACCTTCCGTGCTTCGCGTGGCTGCGGCTGCTGTCTGCTCCTGAGTCGCTCGGTATCACGGCGGATATATTTGTCGACGTATACACGTGGGTTATATGTACGCCCAATGAAAGTACCAGCTAGTGGGCTTATAAACCCATGTATGCTGACCGACAAGATATAGTACCAGAGAGCACACCTTTGTTCTTTGCAATAAAAAAAAAATCCTACATAAAACATGAACATATGCTGTCTACTCATTGGCACCTCTAAAACACACGGACATCACAATTTTAGATAGTGTACGCGTTTCGTAACACTATAATATAACCTATGACGGAAATAATCTACCTTGACGGTTCATGTTTGTCTCGTGTGCGGGCAGGGGACGGGTAAACACTGAATTCACCAGAAGGGCGTAGAGAAATATTACCTTACTAATATATTTACAAAGATTAAGATCTGCGTTTATACCTTCAGATTGCAAGACAACAAGTACAGCACGATTCAAAAGAACACAAATAACCTGAGGCAGAATTTACAAAGTTTTTTTTTTTTTTTCGTAAGTGCTCGTGTCCACTGGCTGGCCGCCTTCTCTAATATGTCCACGAAGATTGGCTGGAACTAGCTCTTACGAAAAATTATAGCGTAAGAGCTCATTGTGACTGCAGGCTCTGATTTTCCTAGCATGAAACGGCACTTGGTCCACATTAGCGCTCAATTTGTCTAGTTCACAACGTTCGTGCTAGGAGAATTAAATTCTGCGTCACGCGCATGGCCGCATGTTGTTAACTTGTCTAAAACATTTACGCGACCTATATAGAGGTGAAATACTACGATTCCGCCCTTGATATATCTAAAACCCGTCGTTAAGTATTGATTGGTACGAAAACCGCAAGAAGTGTGCACGATGCGTCAATGAGCTTAGCCGCTCCGATATTTATCTATGCTTTTGTATACAGTCGAGCAGTCTTATTCACCTCCTTTGTTCTAAATCTGAAAATAAAATTTATTGTGATAGGACCTGGTAAATTTATTTAGATTTAGATTGATGCCAAGGGCTGTAACTCGACGACCCTCAACAGGCTCACTGGATATGCTAGTAATGTCCTAAGGCTTGTAGCCCGTGTCTCAAATCGAAGAGGCAGTCTCAAAGAGGACAATTTGCTCAGAGCTTATCAAAGATTCTTCCTGAGTCATGTTATCTACAACGCGCCGTGCCTTAATTGGGGTAAAGCGGAAAAGGTCAAGCTCTACTCCCTAATCAGAACCGGCCTCAAGCGCGTGCTCGGCCTTCCGCATTCCACAAGCACTGAGAAGCTGCTGGAGCTAGGACTCCACAACACCATCGATGAGCTAATAGAAGCTCACACAGTGGCTCAAATAATGAGACTTTCATCCACTAAGCGAGGGATCAAGATTTTACAAGAAACGGGTATCCAATCCAGACATGAATCGGCGACCAAGGTTAGCTTGACCCGGGAAACCAGAATTCGTATCATGGTTGACCCCGTCCCGCGAAACATCCACCCAGTGCATAACGAGAGTAGAAGATTCGCAAGAGCCAAGTCGATCCTTAAAAAAATCAATCAGCAGAAACTAGATGCCTTCTTTGTCAATGCTGCCAGATATGACAGTGGGGATAAGTTCGCTGTCTCGGTGGTAGACGCATGGGGCAACCTGGTCAATGCAGCCTCTGTTTATACGAAGTTTGGCCATGTGGCGGGGGAAGCGGCGATCGCTTTGGCTTTTCACAGCTCAAAAGTTCCCGCTATCGTCTTCTCGGACTCGCGCACGGCGGTTAGATACTTCTCGTCCGCTCTCGTATTGGAACAGGCGAACAGTATTTTGATTAAAGCACTTCAAAGGACTAGGGAGAGCAGCGAAGGAGGCTACCACATCTCATGGTTCCCTGCCCGTCTAGATGACTCAGTTAACCCGCTTGGATGTAACCCTAACGAGCAGGTCCACCGGAGAGCGCGTGATTTCACGTACCGCACTGTCGCGGGTAGCCAGGCTTGGAACGAGGTCATCATCCACAAAGATCCATTATGTACTTTCCACAAAAGTGTTTCCCATTGTAGACTGGGCAGGAGGACATTTCCATCCCCTCACCCCAAAGTGAACAGACGTCAGGCTAGCACACTCAAATTTCTGCAAACCGTTTATATCCCCCTCCTCTGTTCCTTAGTACAGTCTGTTATGGTCACTATAATATTCCTCCTGTCGGGGAGTTTCAAGCTGTCTCCTTGTTGAAGTGCCTTCTTCCCGTGAAAATTTTCATCGTTAAGTTCGCTTTTTTTCAAGCAAGGTAAGGCAATTGGTGAAGCATGATTTACAGGATGCGCAGCAATCTGTTTTGATCACTGAAGAAAGCGATTGTGTGATGGCAATCAGTGAACTCGATACAATTTTAAATCTACATAAGGTATATATATATATATATATATATATATATATATATATATATATATATATATATATATATATATATATATATATATATATATATATGTGTGTGTGTGTGTGTGTGTGTGTGTGTGTGTGTGTGTGTGTGTGCAGGTTACGTATGTGCAGGTTGGAATATGCGCATAGTGTGGTTGGTGTTAATTTAGCTACAACCAAATATAGTACCCTTGTGTTTAAAAGTTCGTAAATACCAACAACATATTCTTAATGTATGGTAATTCACAGAAATCATCAATGCAGATTGCTTTGTTCTCATTCCATATTCGCGTAGCAGTCCCCTTATACTAATTGGGAGTCTTTTCTCTTGAAACCATGTTTTCGCAAGAATATCAGTATTGGCAAGTTAATTTCGCGCGCAGTTTCGCAGACGTATTTTGATTACGTTTCTTTTGAATAAAAGTATGTGAACATTAATAACTTGTTCTTGTTATTACACTTTGTTTTGCTGATGTCTTCTAGTCTGAACAAGGCTTCGAAGCCGAAAAGGGTGCAGGTTAAGCGAAAGTGTTAACACTCGCCAGTCAACTTTTACTTCGAACTTTTTAAACGCAAGCTCCTCCTGCAAGACCTGTGAAGCTTTATTTGTTCCGTTTTACTTCACTTCGCCATTCCATTTGAGAGAGAGAGAGAGAGATGCAACCTTGATGATGCAACCCGCTGAGCTGCCATGTACAGCTGACTGACGGGTAGCCACCTGATGGTCTAGTTTTGTGAAAGCCTTTGTCTTCGCGCTGAATCACCACATTTACAAACTCTGCGACGTGATCGAAACAGGTGCACTGCTTATCTTTTTACTGCTCCTCGCTGTCACAGTTGCTGCGTCAGTGACTGATTTTTCTTTGCTTGGTTAATATCAAAGTATGGTTCTTGGTTAGCGCACAAGTATGATGCAGCTTCCGATGTATGAGTATTCCTACTAAATAAGCATAAAATGGTGATGGCGTTATTCTTTTTTCTTTCTGTGTACATTTCATTCATTTCCCTCATTCCCTCATCTTTCCCCTAATTCGTCCTTTGTGTGTAAACAAAGAGAAGTGAGTACCATCTCGCGATTTTCTCCATGACAGTGGATTGACTAGTTCCTTGTGAACAATCCTTTATAGGTTGCCGGGCAACCTATAAAGCGCGTCCCGCCCGCACGCATACTAGGTATGCACATCCAGGAGAACAACGGCATAAAGCTAGCCTCAGAGAAATTAAATCACGTTATAAGAAGCACCGCATCACTCATCGCCAGAGTAGCGCGCAGCAAAGATGGTTTCACAGAGGACGAAACCTTAAGACTGGTACAAGCCCTCGTCATCAGCCGTGTCACGTACGCGCTACCGTATCAAGTCAAGCGCAAAAGCGGGACAGAACGCATGGACACTCTTATAAGAACCGCGTACAAAACGGCCTTACAGCTACCGTCAAGCACAAGCACAAAGAAATTACTAGCGCTAGGCGTATACAACACCTTTGAGGAGCTAGCAAGTGCCACGCTCATAGCGCAGAGGGAGCGCCTCAACAAGACTCAACAGGGAAGACACCTTCTTCAACGGCTAGGGTACCCTCTGACACCTCAGTACTGCAAAGAAGAAACACAACTCCTGCCTAACCACATTAGAGAGAACATTGTAGTAGACCCTATCCCCAAGAACATGCACCCCACCCACAATCAGGAGAGAAGAGCGGCGCGTGCCCGCATGTTGCACAAACGTTGTTTCAGAGACCCGGATACGTACTACACGGACGCTAGCCCGTATCCCTCGTCGCCACGTTGCGGGCTCAAATACACAATCGCCGTTGTCAATCAGGGGAACCTGGTAGCCTCAGCCTCCATCCGCGCCACATGCAGAGCAGCAGCAGAAGCAGCAGCAATCGCTCTCGCACTTCGCGACGCCGAGAGCAAGGGAAGGTCCGCCCGTGTCCTTACTGACTCACAAGCGGCTTGTCGTTTATACCTGAACGGAACACTCCCTATACAAGCCATTCGAATCCTGGGTCGCACACTACAATGGACCCATGGTATCGTCTGGTGCCCCGGGCACGAAGGCCTGCGGGGCAACGAAGAGGCGGACTGCGCAGCTCGAGGTCTCACTAGCCGAGCGGCAGACCCCACCGTTCTTCAACCCCCGACAGACCGACGAGCGACCCACGAGTTATTAACGACAGGTCAACAAATACTACAGGACCAACGGCTCGGAAGAACGCAATACGCTCCCCCACACAAAGCTCTCAATAAACTCCAGGCAAGGGACTGGCGCCGCCTGCAAACTAACACATAACCACACTTGTCTCGTCTACACGCAATCTACCCAGACAGTTATGCGTCCCGAACATGTCCCTGGTGTAGCAACCACACAGCGACACTCGCGCACCTAACACACGAATGCACCGACCGTCCGGGCGACGCAATTTCGCCACGAGTCACAACACACACACTCACTACGTGGTCTTGGGAGGCGAGACTCTCCGAACTGGACCTGGGAAGCCAATTGGCGACCCTCGACCAGGCCCGGCGAGCCGCGATCGCCAGTGGAGCCCTGTCAGAGGGAACCACCCAGGAATAAACCGCGCAACGGTTTCTGCAATAATAAAGTTTCTCCTCCTCCTCCTCCTGTATAATGTTCTTCCGTTAGTGCTGCGCTTTAAACTGAACTGAAATATTTCGGCAGTAAGGGATTTACAGCCACAAGCCAGTTACAGACATCGAAATTGTGGAAAGCAAGGAGGAAATTAGCTGTTTTGTCTAATTGAAGTAGGGAGCTAATGGAACGCTGACGAAAGACAGCTTGCCACAAGTGGGAGCCCAGCGCACAACTCTAACATTATGCGTGCGATGCTCAGCGATTTAGCGACCTCGGCAGGCCTACTGTGACAGTAAAAGAAAAAAAAGCCAATGGGCCCTTAAGTTCATCTTATTCTTCTCGATCACTGCATAGCGAGGGTCTTGGCTTCGACAGCCTTCAGGGACTTTGGAAGCAGCGTGGAGGGGAGAGAGCTTGAGCTCCCTTGGTCCTCGGGAACGGAGGGCCTCAGCCTCCCTTTCCCCAACCTTCTGCTTCCGTCATGCTTACGCAGGACAGACCCAATATCCTCGCAAATTGTGTCGTCGATGCACAAAGCAACATCGCCCACTTAATACACGCAAAAACTCGACATTGCCTCCTTTAATAGAAGGCTGCCGCGTGTCAGCCATGAAACGCAAACAACCACCACACGACACGTAGGAGCGGCTTCTTTGATTTCCCGCTAGACTCCGCAATAAACAGAGCGCGCTATAGCTGGCGCTAGGTAGCCGGAGAAGCGAAGGCATAAGGGCGACGGCACACCGGCGTGTCGGCAAGAAAACATGCGAAGCAGACTTGTAAAAGTGCACTCTCTGTTATTCCTTGCATTAAAGCGCCGTGAACACCGCATCACTCGTTTCCTATAGAGGCAGTCACCTGCAGTTTCCTTTGGGGTAGAGGTGAAGGGGCTGCAGTGCTGTTGTACGCGTTTCTTCAGAAGGACCCATTTCTCGTTTCTGAAGCATTTCTCCATCAAAATTACGGGCAGCAGTAAGATAGCGTTTTCTTTGCTGCTAAACCTGCGTTCTACTCTGTTTGTTTTGTTTCCTGTTGTGGTGGTGGGGGTGGTGGATTTAGCCTGGCGATCAAGGCCGGCAATCGCTCCACCCGAGCGTCTCTTACAATATCACTGTGGTGTTATCACCGCATGTACATCAAACCAGTCTCTCCAAGGAATGTAATGAGAAGGCGTGAAGCCTCCTTGCAGGTTATATAACTGATCGTTTTGAGAACACAGGATTTCTTTTTTTTTTTTTCAGATTCTCGGGAACAGAGTCCCTTTCGTCTCAGTATTTCGGGCTCGGTCACAACAAGTGTTCAGCGTCTCCTGTTTCGTCGCCCCGTCTTAAAAGAACCATGCTGCTGTACGAGCACATCCTGTCCTTATTCGATATAGAAGTGAGGCTGCCTCTCGACGAAACCTCTCGGTTACGTAGGTCTTAGGTGGTGGAAACCAAAGTGACTCTAGGTGATTTCGAATGTCAGACTTTTTAACTTGATCACTCTTTGGGGCCTTGAATTTGAGATGATGATAGAGGACTGCGTATGCAAGAGCGTCAGCTTTTATTTGTTTCCAGCAACACCAATGTGGGAGGCAATCCACCGAAACTTTACGGTGAAGCCTTTTATGCCAATTTCTTTCACGAGAGCTAGTGATTTGCAAGATAACTTGATGGGTGGTAGACCACGGTAGAATTGTTGCTACGCAGCCTTAGAGTTGGTAAGGAGAATGACATTCTGTAGAGGAAAATTCTTTAGTTTGCGCAGAGCAGCAGCTATGGGCTCCTGACACGTACTACCCAGGCGGCGCGTCGAAGCAGTAACTATCAGCGTCTCGCGCGCTGATAGTTATACTCTGCTCTACTAGTCACTTTACTCAGTAGTTTCCGAGAATATTACGCGCTTCTAGAAATCTTTGATGGGTCAGTAACGCTCGTCTTTGCAATGAGTATGTTGGTCAAGGGACCGAAGATTTTCCTGAGGCTGAAGAGCCTGCGATCTAATGCCACTAAATCACGTGCTAAGCGTTGTCTGTGTGTGTTGTGTCGCGGACATTTACCAGAAGATGCTGTAGATTCTCATCCGCGTGGTCACAAGTGCATTCCGGAGTATCAGCTCTTGAAATTTTATGTAGAAAGTGTTTTGTGTATGCGGTACCGAAGTGCAGACGGTGGGTGAGCATTTCAAAGGCTCTGGTTGTATCCAGTGTGGACGGGATATCTAAATAAAGTGATGGATCAACGTGAAATAAATCTGAAGACTTCGAGTTCTGCACAGTAAAAGCAAGAGCCAATACATCTGAGGCGGGTCCCTACAGCAACGTGCGCATATTTTTGTCGTCTAAATCATTGGCACTGCGTCTGCCGGGCCGTAGGAGGCTTGTGCTAGAACATTTTCTTTTCTTGCTTTCGCGAAATATATGGGTACCGTATGTCGTGCGTCTATCGTCGTGCATATAGAAGGTAACCGTATTCTCCGAAAGGGTCGCTTATACCTGCGACCAAATATAGTCCCGTAATGAGTTTCTTTTCTCGGCTCCGAAGCGGCAGAATGTCATCAACTGAGAATCAGCGAAGGCCTGCCAGAAGACAATGAGAGAAAGTCGGCGAACCTGGTCGATACAGCGCCCTTCCCTGTGACTCAAGTCGGGTAACGTCTTCGCTGCTAACCGACTGGGATAGAAATTGACTTTACAAATTACACCTGCCCCAAGTTTTGTTAACACGTGGCATTTATATCCTTGCATATTTGAGCTCTTTTCCTCGTCCCATCGGACTCTTCAAGGTCGAGTAGGGATGCCGCGGGAAGTTTTCTGAATTATCTTTCTGTGTGGCCGCTAAGCAGAGCACGTTGTGACAGTGGCTGCTACTGTACGCGCACAGAAAAAATATATTATCGACCAGAAGCTTCGTTTTGGAACCCGCTGTTACTGAAGTCCGGAGAGTTCTATTCTTTTTTTCAGTTTTGTCCTTTGAAAGATGAAATTCCTATTGACATTCGCGCCTGCGCTAGTCCAAGAAAGATAACTCACCTTCTTCTAAAGTAGGAGCCGCGTCTCTTGAATTCGATGTGGCGTTGCGCTGAATTACACGTACGGCGTTCGTTGGAGTGTGTTTGTTATTTTTCGCCGTCTAGTCTCAGTGACCATGGTGGTTTACTGCTCGTGCCCCGTGCGTTAACGGTACGTTAACCTCAGCTGGCCAAAGTTAATCCGAAGTCCTAATAGGATCGTAGTTTTCGCACATATAACGCTAGAATTTAAATACAGTGTTTTTTCTAACCCTCCTTTTCCTCCATTTTCATAATCATAGCAGATATGGAATGCGCAGTTGGGTACCGTGCATCATTGCGAATGCTACGAGGCACTCCCGCACATAAACGTTTTTAATGTAATTTCGTGCAACTTATGTGTTGACATACATTTTTCTGTGCTGCAGCTTTGTATTGCGTGCTTAACTCCTTCTTTATCGCAGCAAGTTCTGCCTTTTATGATACAGCGATGTTTCAGTGGGCAGCCAAGGAGAAATATTATTTGCAACAAAACGCAATGGGATTGAAAGTAAAAAATAAATAAAAAGATGGGAGTTACGATTGGTCCAAACATTTTATTTCCGGAGACGTTGCTAGTATTCCATGAATCGCAAGGCCAATAAAATGCCTTGCGATTCGTAGAATCGCAAGGCATTTTATAAAAGAAGTTTAAAATCCTTTAACCTTTAAAATAAAACCGTTACAAATCTGAAACAGTTATTATGTCGCTGTCTCTTCCGGCAAAACTGCGATTTATTTTGCCAGTTGTAGTAAATGTGATGTTGCTACAATATCAAGGGAAGTGCTAATATAATTTTTTTTATAATTACAAAAATACTTCTCTACAAGCGACAATAATTCTACAACTCGGATTTTGTGTTTACGAATCTCGCTAATCCCTTCGTGCCATTCGAGACAATCCGGTTTAATTCCATTCTTCAGGGTCTTCGAGCCGGTGATTTTGTAATACGGTAATGACAATATGTCGCAAGACGAATCGGATTGAAGAACTTTGAAGGACATCCTTAGAACCTCGTTGCATATGAATTCTATCAGTGGACTTAAGGTGAACGGCACTCTCCTTTGTCTTGAAGCTCCCAGTCAATTTTCTGCGAGCCTTCTTGGATCCACATAGGTTTATTTGTTCTCCTGTCTCTGAGCCTCTGAAAAAAAAAACGAAAGCGTTAGGTGTTTCGACGCAGTGAGTGAAGGGAACAATCTGCATCAACATTAGTGTTCAATAAGTAACAAGAAGTAAGATTGAAATAAATGGGTTGTTACTGATGCATTTGTAGTCGAAGGCCTAATGTGAAGAAAACGAATAATGTTTTTCTCCTGATGAACGAACAGAGATGTTTTTATGTTGCACTCCGGAAGTACTTTAGGACGTCGTAACAGTAGGACTCCATCCGAGTGCATATGTCGAAGGTATTACGGCACACGACAAGCTTCCGACGATAGGCTCCAACAGCCAGTTGTTGTCTATGAAGAGATGAAACTGGGAAAAATGGCTACGAAAACGCCGACTATCCCAATAATCAGAAATGAGCTCCGACAAATACAGAATGTAGGAAACCGAAGAAACGAACAAAATAAAAAGAAAAAGCTTTAAGGAAAGATGGCGCAGAAGAGGGCATGGCTTAAAGGCCAACTGCAATAAAATTTCTGAGGTCGCTTAAAAAAACTAGCTTCAGATGGTGCAGGTACAGAGCACCTTTCATGCAGACTTTTACGTTTTAAATGCGAGTGGAGGCGTCATGAAGGGCTCCCAAGAGAGAGAGAGAGATAAGGGGAGGAATAACAGGGAGGTTAGCCAGGGCCCAGTGGAAGTACCGGCAGGCTACCCTGTGCCGGGGAAAGGGGTACACGGAATAAAAGAACGAAGAAGAAAAAAAGCAAACAAAAAAATTCACACAGTAACGCGATGCTACGCGCTGCAACGTTCAAAGACGGCAGATGTCATCTTTCGCCCTCAAACAAACCGTGCTTTCATACCTACATGACAAGCACAAAGAACGCATCTACGCTGACACGGACCGTTCTGTCTCCTCTAAAAGTTCAATAAGGGCTCCCAATAGTACTGCATACACTCGTGCAAGGGGCGCTTTCTTTTTTTTTACAATTTTGACGAGATGAGGTGGCCCTTACGCAGGACCGAAACTTTTGGTCAAATTCTTTCCTGTCTACGAGTATGCAAGCCGCCGTAATCGTCCATGCCCGCCCATCGCTATACAAACGCGAATGTTATACTTATTGTGACAGCTTGGTCATCTTTTTCATAATCGCTAACAGATAAAAAATGGTGCTGGCGCAGCCGACGACTTCTGCGCACCACGGATCCGCGGATGCACCATTGCATCAGAGGGCAACGCGCAGTCCCCGCCATCTGGTAGCTGGACGCGGAAGCACGCAGCGCGCGAAAATTCACCCGTACACGCGCGCCGCATCGGTGCACCAAATGCGATTGCTTTTCTGTTTGGTGATTTTTTTGTAAATTAAGGGCTGACAAGTTGGGGGTGCGACCCTTACACGAGTGCAGTTCTTACACGAATCTGCACTAGACGTTCTTGATACCGAGACTGACAAATTGGAGGACGCTTAAGCTTCGCCTATAAGAGGAAGCTTTAGCTCGGGTGCTGTTATCCAAATACGTGTAAAAGGAGAATTCGTTTTTCTCGGCCACCCCTGCACCAAATCTGACGAGGCGTGTTGTATTTAAAAGAAAAGCTTGAAATCTGGTGACTGTTGGCTTAGAATTTTTGATTTAGGTCGTCAATTTTTTCCTGAAATCTGGCAAAAAGCGCATATTTTCAGAAAAGCAAACTATGAAGTTGACAACTCTGTAACTAAACAGTGAAAAATAATATCTCCACTATGTGAATTGCATCTAATAGTACATGTAAAGAAAAAAAATTGATATGTTACACGTGAATCTAATAAAAGTTAGTAATGTGGAAATACAGCTTTTGCAGAACCCTTGTACACAACGTAACCAATTTACGTAAGCTATACATAGAACATATCGAATTTGTTCGCTTTGAATGATCTAATGGATGCCTTTACAGAACCGCGATATCTATTCTTTTGCAGAGCTATTAATTTATAAACTACGCTCGTCTATTTTTTTCGAACTTCCGAATTCTTTAAAATTCTTTTAACAGCATTCAGGCCCTAAATCGAAATTCTGTTTGCAACAGTGACTGGAATTTAACTTTCTGTGTCAAATGCAACAAATTTCATTAAACTCGGGCAAGGGGTTATCTCAGAAAAGCGTTTCTGCGTTTTACATGTATTTGAATAGGCCGCGTCGGAGTTGGGCCGGAGCTAAAGCCAATAGTCAAATCCCTAATAGTCAAAGATCCCTGACTGCTTGTCACGCTTCCCGGCAACCGCAGCTTTCGAGCAGGTGTGCGGAGGCGAGCACCATCTGGATGGTGTTGTTGCAAGGAACCGAGCGGGCCGAGCCGCTTTATGAATAGTAGAAACGCTGGAAAAGAAGTTCGTGTGTGAGTTTCCGCGTAACAGAACTATGTTTTCTGGTATGTTCAAATTACAATCCGACGCTATCATGTCTGTTGGTTATGTTTAGGTCATACTTCACGAATTTTCTGACGCATCTTACTTTGGGGAATTCAGTTAGTTTAGTAAAGCCTCTGCGCCACGCGGAGCGCCTGCGTGGTTGTAGTTCGGAATGATTTGTCGCGAAAGGACGTCCGACACCGATACCGGATTTCTTGCGACACGGGGCCCTTGGTTCCCCGCGGCTCGCTGAAAAATCTCAGAGGCGATGTGCTGGGACTTGCGTCATTTCCGCTAACCACCTAAGTGCACGTGTTGTCTGCTTAGGTGTTATTTCAAGGCTGATAATTATATATTTAGACAATTACCAGTTTGGAAGCTTCGCCAAGTTTGGTTCTGTAGTATGTAGTACCTCGTTTATGATAAATTTAGCCAAAGTTAAATTTATACTTGCAGTCTACACAGTATGCATACGACCGTCCAGTCACAGTGTGCGTTACCGTAACAGTCACTATCTGTACCGCCACCGCGTAAAAATCAAAACAAAAATATAAAGAAAAGAACCTTGCGCGCAACAGAGAACGAATCACGTCAAAGAAAGATTCTCGGTAATTTTCATAAACGTGCACGCGGTCACTGAATAAGTACATTCGTGATCGACAGACTTGGGAACAGACTGCATAATGTCGCTATGTACAAGAGTGTAGGGAAGTTTTGTGACAGCGCGTTTTCGTTTGTCTGGGTACGGCCAGGGACCGAGAACTTAATGCACAGACAAAGGACGCCTATCCAGCCAGTTCAGGGGGCTGCGCAGGGGTTGGGCACCGACTAGCACGAGCACTAAATATGCATTGCTATTTCAAAAAGAAAAAGAGAGAAATCAAAGGGTCTCTTTGAGAAGTCCCCCGAGATACGAACTGAGCGCTGTACTTTCAAACCACAAAGTTTTTCAAGACACCACCCTAATGTGCCGTCTAGCTTGCGAGGCGCGTTTGCGTGACGCGTAATGCTCGCCCAGTTTGTACCCACGGATATTCTGAGCTGAGAAGGAACGTTCACTTAAACAACAAGACATATAAATATGTGTAATTCCAGTCAGAATTGCTTGTTCCAAGGTGCCGCTTTTTGCACATCATTTAGCTGAGAACTGGATCCCGGCAACGAAATCCTTACGACAGTGCAAAAAAATAGGCGTAAACGAGGCTCTTGCACGTGAAAGTAAACGCAACAACTTACTCAAAGCGAGATGTCGCACATTTCGGCCAGCTATTGCTGTTCTGAGTGATGCTGATGGCAATGCTATGATGTCAGCATTACCTACAAATACTTGTTGTTGAGTACAGAGATTAAAGGGCCACTCAGGCGATTTTTCGATGTCAACGGACGTCGATGAAATTTGGTGGGTACGTTCTTCTGAACACTTCCGTCATGTCCTCAAAAAAAATCAGGTTTGCGAGTTGCACTGATATTTTGTAAATTAATTTAATTGATTGTCTCGAACACCCTACCTTAGCTCCTCCTCAGTTACAGGCCACATTGTGCATTACGTCAGGTGTGTTGCATGCAGAGCATTCGCGGATCGTGCGGACGACAGCGACGAGGGCGTCGAGGAGTCGACGATCGTGAGCTGGTGCACGGCGTGAGAAGTTGCTGTCGCGAGAAGTTTTGTTCCCTGTAGACGGGCAAGAAATGGGAGGCGAGTGGTGTTGCGCTTTTGGCTGCACGAACTTCGGCCTTCGCCATCCGCACACCATTTGAGCCGATGCCCATCGCGTTCAGCCGAGCTTAAGCCTAAATGTCACAGTCGCGGAGCTCGTGCGCCCGCTGCTGGCCGACGTGAGCGACTGACCTGAAGCTAATTAAGCCATCAGGATGAAAAAAACTCCTTCTGTAGTTCAATTTTGACCATAGGAATTTGAAATAAACCATTCCTAATTTCGTACAGGGCACACACAAAAAGCGAGAAGCGACGACGCGGAGCAATATCGACATCGGTACGTTGCCGTTTTCGACGGAAAGCTGCCAGCCGCACTCACCGTCATTTCCCTAAATTAAACGCAACTGCGAACATGGTTGTATTTTTTCGTATTGTCATACAGACTCATTATTTAGCTAGGGAGATGTACTTCTTGTCTCGTAACCCAAATCGGCAGCAAGCATAGGCCCCTTCGACACAGCAGCGCATAGTTCAGCTGACAACGATGTCAATACTGGCATCGGCGTTCCCGCGAGAAAACTACGCGTTCTCTGTATGAACGATCATACGCGCAAAGTCCTCATCTGTGTCTACTTTATGGAATATATTTTGCGCAAGAAGAGAATACGAAGAATGACAAGTAGGCAGCATAACAACGCTCCCGTGCTACGGTCTCCCGCTCGCTGTTTTCGAAGGTGTGTGGTCGCTCATATAAGTGCGATTCAGAGTGATACAACGGTGCTTAAATACACAAGATCCGCTTGTTTAGGTATGTTCTGACATTAATAGATGTAGCTGATCAGCGGCTAGCACTATACCTCAAGCGAATGACGAGTGGTCGCTGTACCTTCTCATGTAAACAAATTCACTGGTCGGTGCTTTAGACTCTCAGCGGCGTTCTTTCGGAATACAAGTGCGGAAAGTCCTGCTCCACATCTTGCAGTGAGCATGCGAAGCGCTCGTATAAAATCAGTGGTTAGGGCCACCCTTGGTCTTCTTGTTCCAGCACGATATGTAGCGCCTGGGCGCTGGCTCTAGTGGTAGCGGGTCGAATGCGAACGGTGATTCGGGCTATCGAATTCGTCAGAAACATAATTGTCAATATCCGACAGATCCGAAGAGCCGGTGCAGCTGACATTGTCACCCGAAGGTCCGGCGCCGTCAAAAATCAGCTGAGCGTCTGCTTTTCGCTGGTTTCGTTCGCCCAGCGGACGAGACCGCCATGTCTTGCACGCCTTCCCCGCTGGAGACGCTCGTGGCGTCGCACGAAGAGGTTCGCTCGGCTGCTTAGTCAGGGTTTCGGTTTCGTTATTGCACCTTTTTTGCTTATTTAAAGTTATTTTCGAATTCGCGGAACAATTCTGCTATCTGACGCGTGAAGTGGGGGGGGGGGGGGGCTCGGGAGCCTAAGTATTCCATTACCTTGACATGGTAGAAAAATCGCCGGAGTGGCCCTTGAAACAAGTGAAGCTTGGGCATGTTTTCACCTGGCTCAACCTCCATTCCCTCTTTCTTAGAAATGAACGTGCGCAGCGGCGTGCTGTTCGGATGACGCACTGAAAATACTGGACACTGCAACTGTTCTGCGTGAAGATACGTAAGCTAGGGATGTAGATGACTAATCGGGAGCTACAGTTACCTTTACAATGGTTGGTACACCCACTGCGTGCACACTCCCGTTCGCATTTTGGTACGTTTGTATGGTCGGCTTTTCCGTAAGCTTACTTGCGTTGCAAAAGAGCAAGCTTTACAGGTTATGACTCTGGTGAAGTAGCGGAATTTTAAATGGCGAAAAGCTCCTGGGGACATAAATATGCTGTTTATAGTGTGATCTTGCTTGCTGCACAGCGTCACTGCGTAATAATTTTGCGCACAAGAAGATTTCTGGAGGATTACGCTGCGTCTGTGTAAAGGTTTCTGCTTCGTATGCCATTCATGCGCGTCGCAGTTTTCTTCCTTTAGCATTCCGTACGTTCCACATTACATTTGTTTCCCATATTTGACTTGGTGCTTAGCGTGTCTCGGTGTCAGCTTACACTTTCCCGCCCTTACCTGCACGTGATCTCACCTGCCACGGTAGCGTTGTCATTTATTTTGCGTTGTCGATTTAATATTATAGATGCCTTGTGTGTATGTGTGTGTGTTCTAAACAGCTTGCTTTGGATTGCGGATGCCCCTCCGAAATCGCTCTGAACTAAACATATAGTTTTTTTTTTCATGCTTAGAAAAATCGTCGCTCGAGGCCTGTCGCGCAGGCTGAGAGATGTCGCTTGAAAACACAGTTTCAAGCGGTCTGTAACTTTTTCCTCATATTAGAATTTCTCTGCGAAGGCTTTGTCGGCGTGGCAAATGAATAAATAGTGTCTGGATGGTCCTAGGATTATCCCGCATGAAGTGTTTTCGTCGCTGGTGTTTCGATGTATTGGCGCACGCTCTGCTCATTAATTGTTTCTGCTTGGGCGCCGAGATAATCCTGCTACCGTCTGCTTTATTTGTTTGATGTTATTGCCTTCCTTTGGTATGAATGTTGGAGGGGAAGAAAGGTGGCTCTCCGCTTTCTCTTGAAATAGGAAGGTCATAACAAACGTACCTGTAAACGCCGGCGCTTTCTGGTTTTATCAGATCCTTAGGAGTGTGGTGGAGAGAGAGCCGGAAAAGACTAATGGAGATTGTGTCTCTTCAATCTACTATCTAGCCTTCTTCGAATGTGTATGCGCCCTGCCGTGCGTCCGCTTTGGGAGTACTTGCTAGTTGGGAAAAGCTCTCAGGTTGATTTATTTTGTTCGCAAGCAATTTTGGCAGACTGAACGTTACCGATTGCGATCCGGCGGTGACAGATTGTGCGCTGAAGATTTGTCCTCTCGCTTGCTCTCAAACCGATCGTTTTCTTGAAACTCTAGAAGTCGGTACGATCGTGAAAAAAAAAAGAAAAAAGGTTCTGTTCGACTCCGTTATGGTAATTTATTATGGTTCGTTTCAAAATAAATAATAAAAAATAGGAAAAATAGTACAGTACAAAATTCGTGGGTTTCATTATAGATGTGATATCAGAACATAAGTTTAGTTACAAGTTGAGTTACTGAAGTGCCTGGAATATATAGAATTAATTAGAAATCACTGAGACGGCTGGGGACGAAATTCAAAATAAATCGGAAAAAATAGAGAAAGAAATAGTACAGTAAAAATTCATGGGTTTCATTATACATATGATATCGATGCATAAGTTTAGTTACAAGTTGAATTACTGAAGTGTCTGGAATAATTAGAACTAACTGGAAATCAGCTATTACCGCACACACAAGCACAGTATTGTAGACTTTAGAGACCCGCCACGTGAGCTCGACTTAGTCGAAATTCCCGGAAACCCGGCAGTAGAAAGCGGAAGTAATGCGTCCCTAATTACCTCACACACGAGAAGGTGGCATGCTGGCTAATTAATGGAAAGCAGTTGCCTCCGAGTTCGGTTAGTGCGTTGCGTTCGCCTAAAGTTAACCTAAAGAACACCAACGCCGAGTTGCGAGTGCCACTAAGAGACACCTAAGTGAAATATTAGGATCGCTTACTATTCTCTTTTTCATTTCTTTTTCTTTTTTAGCCATTAATGCGTAGTTATTTGTTTCGTGCGTCCCGTTTTATCGGCTCGAGGATGTAGCTCTTCTATGGTGTTGTACGGCTGCGGTGGTGAACGCTGACGGTGGGGACCCGCAGTTCAGTCTGCGTGCACCCCGAAGCTATCGTACGATCAGGGCGTCGGTGAAGGATCGCTACAGCCAGAAAACGGACCACTAGTAGTGCCGAAGGATTGGTACATATCTGCCAAAAGGCTCTCTCGCTCTCTATCTCTCTATTTTTTTTAAGTCACAGTGTTACTTGATTTTCGGGCGTAGGGAGCCTCAAAAGATTATCTTTTTTTTCTGCACGATGATTGCACACGTAAACAGGTACGTCAAGGACAGAACAGCCGCTGAGGGCCTCTTGCAAACTGCGCTCTGAGGTTGGAAGAAAAGCAAGAGCCCCAGTATTTCTTACTCATTTATTCTGTCAATCGATTAATGCAGTAATGCATGTAACGACCGTGTGGTGCCCAAGAGGCGCCTTTTCTTTCTCTAAGTCAGCCTCTGCAAAGGAGTGATGCAGCTAAGAGAAAGATGCAACTGGTTATGGCACGGAGAGCCACAGTTCTAGCACCTTCTTTTTTTGTTTGGTTGTTTTTCTTTCTTTTTGTTTCTGGATTCCGCGGCTAAAGGTGTTTTTAAAGAGTGCGAAGAGTGAACGAGAGATTTATTGTTTTTGCGTTTTATGGAGTTGTTTTTCGGCAGCCCATGAATGGTGTCATGGTGTGTCGTTGCTGCGGCTACACCGTATTTCATTTTCGCAACAGCAGAACCACGCTACCGTGCCTAAATATGCTTACTGAAGCCACTGAATCGTGTGGGACATTACTGATTGCGTTCGAACTGCTGACGACATTTATAATATATATAAGGTGAATGAATGTGTGAATGGGGGGGGGGGGGGGATTTCGAATAAACGCGTTGTTTTACACGTGATGTTGGAAAATCCAGTATATAAGGAGCGCTCAATGCTTCTTCCGTGCATCTTATCTCCAGGTCACCCTAGAGGCATCCCTAAGGAACGGAAAATGAGCCGCTCATTACGAAACCACACTGGGCAGCAAGATTTATTCTGGGCGTCTAGAAAAAGTTATTCCCAGAACAATCTCATCATACTATAGCGAAAAGAGAGAAGAAGAAAATAAATATAGTTCTGTTCGTAATTCTTTAAACCTCTTCATGCCCGCTATTTATTTTTGCTGCATGAAGGTTTCAAAACCAAAAAAAAAAGCACGCATTTGTTGGGGAAGATATACACGACTGCCACAAACAACGCATGGGCTTTTTTTTTTCGTTCTTTTTATTTCAACTTTAACAATGAGCTGTGTCTTGCATAGCTTCAATGAGCGTATTTAACCCTGGATCTTGTGTTGCTCACTGAACTGGAGTAATGTAACTAGTTTTATGTCTTTCTTCGTATCTGTTTCCTTTTTTTTTTAATGTTCTTCTTTACAACAAATAATAGCCCTTACTTCAGACACGGTCTTTTGGACATAGTATCAAAGTCCTACGCAGCTCCATAGTGTTGATTCCAGAGCGTCAGTCTATTCACTCCTGGGAGCACGAACATTCTACGATCCTGAGAAGCACGAAAATGCCGGGCTCTTCTTCTCTGACGTAAGGGGCGTCGTGACGAGGCACTACTTTTCGTGACATTTTGAACGTTCGCTCGCGCTTGAGGAAACACGAGAGAACGTATCCATAACTTCTTTCACACGATTTATTTATTTTATTTTTGTGTTCACCGTGCAATGTGAACGGGTGTGAAAGGGAAACCATTTGGTTGCTGCTACAAAGGTCGTTCGCACTGTTTTAAGCACTGTCGTGTACAGACAGTGTAGGCGTACGAGATAGGGGACGGGAGATAGACAGACGCTTATGAAACGGCAGAAGGGGTACACATGGTAAGCAATGTATGGCTGCCGTCGCATTTAATGCGGACACGCTGGTAACAATTGGTGCGACGTTATATAGACGCGAGTACAAAGCAAGCTGGGCTGGTTTATATAGGAAGACAAAGAAATCTTGCCATTGTAAGGCACAGTTAGAATGCATGGTGCTGACATCGTGAGGACAGTCAAAGTGCCCCCTTAGACAGCTTTATTCAGGCGACACATTGAGCTGCGGTTACGGTGACACTTGCTTTTGGCATTTGAAATACTGTTTTGTTTTATTCAAAATGCAGCCTGTCTTTCTGTTCCAGCTCTGACGTCACCAAGTATGGCGCTACGGAACATTGTTTGGCTGAGGAAGCTTTAAGTTTCGCGCAATCATGTCGTTTACAACGTAAATTATGTCCGCCGCTTCTGTGTGAAAACCAAGGAAACGATGGAACACTCGTGTACCAGGAACTTAGTGTAGTTAAAAGCACACCAGCTGATCCGAATAATTCGAAGCCGAGAACAACAACGTCACAGCCCGCTTGTTCCTTTGGCCTTATCTAAACAACCGCGAACGTTACAGAATGCCTTTTACA
Source organism: Dermacentor variabilis (assembly GCF_050947875.1). Classification (NCBI taxonomy): domain Eukaryota; kingdom Metazoa; phylum Arthropoda; class Arachnida; order Ixodida; family Ixodidae; genus Dermacentor; species Dermacentor variabilis. The sequence goes on from NC_134573.1 coordinate 177,515,520, forward strand.
ATATGCCTGTCACTTTGTGCCTATTACAGTATGCCTGTTACAGTCGGAGCTTGCGTGTTTTGTGTGCTTGTGTACTCTGAATGGATGGGTCATCTCCTATATTACCCTTGCCGCCTAGAGTAGCCTGCTCGTCGCATGTCCATACAAAAGTCTCCAGCTTCTATCACAAAAATATATTTCCCACAACTTTTTCTAAGACACGTCACTCTTTCATTTTAATGATGACTTCCGCCAAACACCCGCAAAAAGAAAACAATGCTTAAAGAAAAAAAAGTTAATAAGAAGTTAGCCTTGAATTTTTGTTTTCTTGACCTGTGAGCTGCGAATGTGATGTAACAAGAAAATTTACAAGAAAAAAAACGCGTGGACTAAATCGTGGCATATTACACTAAAAGCGAAGCCGTGCGTTTCATCAAGATGTTCATGATTGTCGGAGGGCTTTAAAATAATTGCTGTAACGTGAAAAAAAGAAGTGCGAAGAAGAATTTTTTTTCCCGCATTGACGTCAACCTATAGCGCCGTGGCTCAGTGGCTATGCCCCTCTTCTTCGGAGCACGAAGTCACAAGTGCGATTCCTGCCGCGACAGCCGCATGCCGATGGAGACGAAATGCGTACACGCTTGTGTATTTTGATTGAGGTGCGCGTCAAGAAACCTCACGTTATAAAGATTAATACGGAGCTCTCCACTTCTTAAACCCCATAATGTAAGCGTTCACTCGCTGCTGTGAGAAACCTAATCAATGAGAAGTTAAATTATACTTAAGGCGGAGTGGTCAAAAACGATATTTCCTTTTTTTTTCTTTTTTTTTCCCTCCTAGTCTGCCTCGTATGCTCGTATCGGAGCGCAGTCATCGCGAATAGAGATGCTGGAGAGCCCCTCCTCCCCCCCCCCCCCCCCCCCCGATGGAAAATGCCAGTGCCTCTGTGTCGTAGTATCGTAAGTATTGCGTCTTACGCATGGAAAAGTCCCCAAATAACGTTTCCGTCGAATGTCGGGAAGCACCGGGATGGCGAGGGACAGTAGAAAAAAAAAAACGACTGTGGCGGTGGTGGGGGGTAGTGTTGCTGCGTGGAAAGCGTCGCGTAGCATGCGTTGGCGCCTCTCCGGGAGGATGGAGTATTGAGCCGAAATTGAACTGGTCGCATTCGAATCGCTTTTCGTGCCGAAACGACCGGAGAAAGTATAGAGGTCCAGGTACCCATTGTTTATTCAAGCGCTCGTGACCCTGCCTCTTTTATCCCACAGGGGTCATTGCCGAAACGCACGCAAACAACACCTGGGTGCCGTTATTTGTCTTGCTTCCTTCCAGCCTAAACTTATTTATTCTTGCAAATGCAACGGTTACTGTTGCCGGGAAAGTATAAACTTTCTCCAGAACATTGGCACGGGCCCGATGTTGCGGTTTCGATTGCTGTTACCCCTCCGTTACGAAGGCACACAGTCGGGCTAGCCAACGGTGAAATGCAATGGGCGCACGGCTGCGCTATCTTGCGTGAACGGTCCGCTACCATTCCAGTGTATATTATGCCGTTACAAAAGCGTGCAGCGAAGTGAAAGCTATAGTTTGCTGCAGCTAGTCAGGAGTGCAGTACGCAAACTTGCATTGCTACGGTTCGTGTTTTGTCCGAGTCTTCGCTATCCTTTGGTTCTTCTAAAGAGGACGAAAAAGTACAGCGAAAAGGAATCAGCGAAAACGACGCTTGCACAATAACAATAAATGGACAGAACAAGGGCAACATACGGTCTTTCCCTTTTTTTAATTAGAGCATGTTCTCCGTTTGCTTAATATCGTATTGTGATTGGCCGACATAGCAGCACCAACCGATCACGAGCTTTGCTACATCTGTACGGCTATACGTACCGCATGTATGCGAACTATCTCACGATTCATTGACGAAGCACAGGTCTTGCGATGGAAAAGTGTAAGTTTCAATGTAGCCGTTCTAAGAATTGGTACGCCGTTGGCGTCAGCCGGAAAGAAACAATTTCTATCCGTCGCAGTAGTATGAAGACAAATAGGTCATGCAGCCGAACTGAAGCAGCTCCATACGATAGGCCATTCTTTTCATTCTGTGTTCGTATACAGTCACTTGTTTTGCAGTGTGGGGATGTTGAGGGGGGGGGGGGAGCAAGCTCGTTGTTCGAACCCGAATGGGCTGGTTTCTTTCCTGCCGCGACGTCACGTCTGGCACAGTCGTGGCGCCTGGACTCTGCCCTGAACCATCAGGGCTGTCCAGGTGATGCCCTGCGTGCAATCTACGAGAAGGCATAGTACACTTAATCTGCGATTGCAACCGCTTTACGCTCCAAAAGCCTCCAATGACCGCGTTAAATGTATCTCAGCGTAGTAAACCGGACTCTCTCTCTCTCTCTCTGTCTCTCTCTCTCTCTCTCTCTCTCTCTCTCTCTATATATATATATATATATATATATATATATATATATATATATATATATATATATATATATATATATATATATATACCTTTCAGGGTTCACATTCGGAGCTGAAACATGTACTTGAACTGTGGATTAGTGCAGCCTACTCGCTACGAAGCCATTTCTGAATTTTTGCGAGACACTGTTCTCAACGAGATACATTAATTCTCTGTGTTACGTTATGTGCCGTATCTCGTGCGTATCATTTCAGTTATCATCGCATTAACCTGTAGTAGTATGCTTGGCGTTCCGTCAGGTAAATCTGTCCAGTTTTTGTTAAAGGTCCTCACTCACTCATAGGTGGTGTGACTCTGCTTCCCCTTCCCCCATTTTTCGTGTGCATGACGTCACGCCAGAAACACGCCCATTTCACGAGGCGGCCGGACTCACAGCCTAACCCTGGCCCAAAGTTAATTTTTCGTGCGAATTGGGTACGCACGAACGCCCACATTAGGCAGCAGTTGGAACGGTACGAACCTATTTTAATCAAGTGAGTATATGATAAAGAATTTATATACAACTTATAAATAATCAATCACTATCACTCGTAGGTTTTTGTTCGGTCTGTTCAAAGAGGCTGTCGCCTGATTCGATGCGTCGTCAGTATGTAACACCATGACAAAATGCACTTCCGCATTCTTGTTCTTTGCATTAGTGGTCGCGAAACATCTCCCCTTACTACCAAAAGCTCTGGACTAGACTTCTTCAGCGTAAAGTCGTATTTAAGAAAATTGTCTTTAAGTGTGCTATTCAATGGTCATTTCAAACAAATTTTCCACTCTGAATCGACGAAGTTAATTTTGTCGCAGAATATACCTGAACGCCACTTTGATCTTGAGCGCGTGAAACCTTCGCAATTAGAGGGTCCTCAGTATTGTAATATTGTAGCACGGGCAGATTGCGGTCGCAAAAAATGATTAGGTGCGCATAGCTATGTTTGCTTATAAGTAGTGAAATCGAGCAAGTTCGCTACCTTCTCCTTCGCTAATTTGATCACTAGGCCCGGCTGCGTGCGTGTGTTTCTAACTCGCAATTTTATGGCCGTTTTAACGCGATAGCGTTTAAGGGCCCCGTGTCGCAGAAAATTCGGCGTCGGCGGAGTTGTTCGTGGGCGAAAATTCTTGTATATCTTCAGGTATATGTATATAACATGACTTGCTATATGACATCCTGCATATGCGGGTTATATTGCCACACCATTCTATCACTAAAGTTGCTCGTACCTTATCTTACATTCTTTACAAAGTTATTCCTCGGAATTTTGAGAATGACAACCAGCAAACAAATGTCATGAAACAAAACACCGATAGCGCATGCTTTTTATGTTAAATCGTCTCAGACTGAAGTATTAAAAGTGTGAAGCAATAACAGAAACCTCAAAATTATGCAATTTTTTTGGCGCGGCTGCACCCTACTTCCGGGGTCGGCACACTCAAGAAGCCGCGTTTCTACCAGAAAGCTCGCCTTCGTGCATAGTGTTCGCCGCCAGCGCTTCCTATGGTAAACATTACGATTACATGAGCTGCAGTTGCCGGCAAGCGTGAGAAGCAGTCGGGAATCTTTGAATTCTGTCGCGTTCCACTCTTAAAGGCGAAGCTTATAAGCGCCTCCAAGTTATTTCGTTTCGCTTTGCAACTGTTCAGCGTCGACGGGTAAGAATGACGGCAAACAAGCAAGGGCGCACCGAAAACGAGGACGGAAGACGTGGACACAAGTGCTGACTTTCATCTGGAAAATTTATTGAATGAATGAGTTAATACACACTTGAATAGCGCCTGCGCCTGCAAGGCAGTGAAAAATTCGTGACAAGCATTCGCGGTTAGATCATGTGATATTAAAAAAAATATCAAACGAACAACACTCAAAATCAGCGTGTTGCTCAGCTAGCAACGATTTGCGTGGTCTAAAGAGGAAATTTCTTTTTCTTCTAACGTTCTTGAAGGCTGACTAACACAATCAGGTACTACTTTCTGTATTGTACAGGCCTCACAAATTTCACGTGTCAGTTCGTCTGGATGACAAAAAATGATCTCGGTCCGAGCGAATTCTGTGCCGCACCCGCAGTCACGGTAATGCATTGCCAAGTGTGAGGAGCAAAGAGTGCTTTCAGCGAATTTTGGTGCTCCGTGAGGCGCATGTTTACACACCGTCCTAATTGTCGCACGTTCACTCGGCCACACGTGAGGGATGGATGCCGTTGTGTTCACGTCTTTCTTCGTTTTCAGTGCGCTGTTTGCTTGCCATGAATCAATACCAACTCGCCCAGTTTTCCATCCTCTTCAAGAAGCACGATACTGTCTTCGTCGATCAACGTGCTTTAGTAAGGTTCAACGCTTTGCTACACGACTTTTTTGGAGCAGAACAACTGGCGAGAGAATGCGGCTGCTTGACAAGTGCGAAAGTAAATAACGAGTAATGGACGCGGGTGTGCAGGTAGGCATTGCATAGTTGATTTCCACGAGAAAGGCCACAAAAGAGTGTCGCGCGCTCTACCAAAAGGGCGTTGATGCCCACGTTTGCCATTCCGGTGTTCCGAAGCGAAAGCATCAAATGGCCCACGGAGCTAAAGAGCCGACTGCGACGCCACGTCACGAGCGCGCCTCGACGCAGCAGAGCGGGCGAAACGGCATGACGGGAGAGGGCGTCGCCGTGACGCCACCTAGCCCACCGTTTCTAGAAGAACGTTGATCCCTATCGTCGCCGCCGCTGCCGCCGCCTTGTCAAAGTAGCGAGCAGTGGTTTTTTTCACGTGTGCGTGTTTACGCTGTGTGGTGTAAACACGCAGCGTAAGGCTCCATGGGCCTGGTCGCGTTGAGCGCCACTTCCTCTCGGAAACAGGCAATCATCAAGGATCGTAGACTTGAGTCCAGTCAGTCCATATTCCTTAATTAGCAGTGCACGTTGTGTGACGAATACAAGGTGCTCAAGTGTCTCACAGGAGCCACAGGACGTGCACGACGGACTGTCCACACGTCCTTGACGATACAAGCGTTCGCGCACCAACACAGAGCCAACTCTTAATTTCATAGTGCCAGAACAGTGTTCTGACACTGCGAGGCGAACCGCTGCGACGATACCATTGCCAGGGTACGAGCCGTTTGCAACACGGTGGTCTGGGTGCTGCTTTAGGACATATCGGCGGGTTAACACACGGGCGTTGTCAATCATACAAGAAATTTCTGGGCAGTAACTCCCGCTGTGAGCGCATGTTGAAACGAGGCGATCAACCTCTTCTTTTCCTGCAATACCCACGTCCAGAGGTATCCACTGGGCAATGAGGGACACTCCAGGATAAGCAATTTTCTCGGCGGACTCTTTTATACTGCGGAGAATTGGTCAATTGGCATACTTTCTCAACAGCCTGCTAAGGGAAGCATGGGCTAAGGACAGACACACACAGGCGCTAACTTCCATCAACAATTTATTTCCGGGACGGGCGCCACTTATATACCCTCACTATTACAGCGAAAGCTGCATATGATTAACCTTCTGTAGTTTTTTCGGCGTCCGGAAACAGAAACGGACTTAGCGATTCCTAACAAACCCATACGGGTGCAGTGCGGCAGCGCAGATGTCAAAATGCGGAACTGATTAGAACGCTCGCCGTGAACTATATATACCGTGATGTCCAGGTTATCGCAGTGTATAAGCAGGAGAGGTATAGACGCTAAAAACAGCTGCGTTGTCGATGGGACACACACTTATAGTTCGTACACCCGAGTAACAACATGCGTACGAGGAGCGCCGGAGGGAACAGCAACGAGAATGTAAACGACGCCGGCGCGAAACGACCACCGACGAAGAACGTTCCTGCAATGCTGAACGAAAACGACAATCGCGAGCCCGGGCATTTCCGAACGAGCAACGACGCCAGACTCTGAATGCAAAAGGCCAACCATTCCACTCTGTGAAGATGAAATGGCAGCGAAAGCTAACGACAGTCAAAGCTCTCAAATGAAAAGCAAAGTGCTTTCGCAGCCATCTTCACAGAGTGGAATGGTTGTCATATTTTGCGCTCACTTTTTTTCACAAGCAAGTGCCTACTGACAAGGTAGCAGAGCACATGATAGAATAACACACTTGCAGACTAGGCCAAAGCTATTATGTTTAACGCATGCGCAGGAATTCCAAATCCTTCTTTGATAGCCACAGCTAGGGGCGATTTGCTAGCACAAGCATCACCAAACTCATCAATGCCAGCACTTTCAATGATAAGACCAGTTGATTCGCATTTGCTTCTCCCGATAATAACTGTATCCTCAAAACGGGGAAAGCATCCGCATTTGGGACAATGAATTGCGAGGAACCCATACGGTGAAGGCTTGTTAATCTTAGTGGAGTGCTCCATAAGCCTATCATTAATTCATCTGCCGGTTTGTCCGATATAACCCTTTCCACAGGGCAACGGAATTCTGTAAATAACACGGGTCCTACACTTCACGTACCTTTTTCTATGCTGCTTTTCGCACGCGTTCTTTATTGTACCATGTGGTCTTGTTTTTTACGCACAAGCTCATAAGCTCGTTTGGAGCTGAGAATACTGTGTCAACCTTTCCACGTAGTCCTACCTTCTTCAGGTTATGAGATAAGTGGTGGATGTATAAAATTACGGCGAAAATTTTCTTTTTAACCGGCTCTGCGCTAGCTGACATCTCGTTCTTGTCAAGCTTAGCTACTTAAGTGGTTGCGTCAGTAGCGTGCCCGTTCGCTTGCATTTATTCAAGAATATATTGCTCGAGGAACCAGCAAAAATTTGAAGTCATCTTGTCATGAATGTGTAAGAAACTCTTAGTTACCACACCACTGGGTTGATTATTTTTTGTCTGCATTTAAGGTGGTGCCGATGCCTGTTAGTGGCGCCGGCTTTCTGACTTGATAAATGGGCACGGAATGATAGTGTTACAACCAATGATGAGATAAAGAGAAAGATCACGACATCGTCTCTCAAGTTCACAAGAAAGTATGTTCCTGACCAGTTCGCAAAGTACAAATGTTTCTGTGGATGTGCGAATTAGGTCTCTAATGAGTGCCGCAGTTTTCTACTTCGGTGTCTTTCTAACCCCTGTGTTACATTATCGTGCCCTGTGTGACAATAGAGAAATATATAAGTCTGCCAACTTGATACCGCTGATGCATTAACATCTTATAGCTAGGTGTACAAAGCTACCCCAACTGTATGGTTTTCCCATGTCTGGGTAACGGAGGAGTGTCATGAATTTGCACGTATATAGTTGTCAGTACACCTTTATTTAGGCTTCGTGTCGACGATACATATAGATAATCAGCAGCACATAAAAAATGAGCTTGCACACCCGTCCATAAGTTAAGAAGTAGTGCTTTTTGTGTACAGCTGCCTGGCCTTAATGGACGCGACGGGGGGGGGGGGGGGGGGGGGGGGGGCACCTAGAACATATCTATAGCACGAACCTTATCAAGTGCGCATGTAGTACATTAAACGAGAAATTAGTCTCCAGCTCCCTGACTTCGTACTACATCTAGTAATTGAAATATGCCTCCTCCAGCCGAATCAAATTTCGTGATTGAGTATAACGAAGCCGACGTCTGTAAAATAAAAAAGAAAGAAAAAGAAAAAGAGGACAAATATAGAAAGGAGAAGAGAAAAAGCTTTTCTCTCTACGACAGGTTTCTTTTTAAAACGGCGGTGCATTAAGACCTCTCCAGCAGCAGTTCGTCGTTTCATTGTGTTTTATTCGCATAGAGAAAGAGAAGAAAAGGTTTTGACAGTGTTATTTTTGTGCTAAGTCGAATAGCGTGGAATAAACTAATTCGGGACGGCAGAGCAGGAACGTTGGTGCTAAGAAAAGGTTCGCTGACCGTGGACTTTGTCATGGACTTGCTTTTTTTTTTTCCGAGGTCGTGGCCCCGACCTACCCGAGTTCCAGCTTTTGCAGAAACAATAACTGTGGGCGTTATAGCCTCTCCTTGAGCTTCCTTGTAATATGCCTTAGGGCCTGCATGCTTAAGTCCTGACAGCCTTAGCGTAATCAGCATTTATTAAACACACACCCTCTCTCTGCTTTTTTCCCGTGTGTTTCGCTCTCGGAAGGTGCATTGTTTAGTGCGAGTGCCACGAGTGGCGCTGACAGCACCTTGTCCTCGTTAGTAGAGAAATATCTCCCACGGTGTGTTTGAGGCGCGCTTAAGGGGAAGCTTAAGCTCGGGCCCAACTCCGACGCGGCCTATTCAAATACACGTAAAACGTAAAAACATTTTCCTGAGATAAACCCTGGACCGATTTAGTGAAATTTGCTGCATTTGAGAGAGAAAGTTAAATTCTAGTGATTGCTGGAAGCGGAATATTGATTTAGGGCCTCAATTTTATTTAAAGAATTTTCAAAAATTCGAAAGTTCGAAAAAATAGAAGCACGAAGTTTACAAATTAATAGCCGTCCGTCAAGAACAGATATCGCGGTTCTGTAAACGGAATCCATTAGATCAATCAAAGCGGACAAATTCTATATGTCAAATTTTAGATCACATGTATTTGTTACGTTGTGTACAAGGGTTTTGCAAAATCTATATATATACATTACTCTTTTTTTATTCATATGTAACATATCAATTTTGTCTGCTTTAGAGCTACTAAGAGATGCAATTCGCAGCATTGTCATATCATTTTTCATTGCTGAGTTACGGAGTTGTAAACTTGATAGTTTCGTTTTCTGAAAATTTGCGATTTTCGCCAATTGTTTTTAAAAATTGACGCCCTAAATAAGACATTCGAAACCATCATTCACTAGATTTTAGGTTTTTTTTTAACGGCAACAAACCTCGTCAAGTTTGGTGCAGTGGTTGACGAGAAAAACGAATTCTCCTTTTGCATGTATTTAGACAGTAGCGTCCGAGCTAAAGCTTCCTCTTAAGAAAACGTTTAGTTGACGTGATGGTGCAACTGCGAGTTGCCAGGGCGGCTTCATTTCGAATGTCTGCACATGTGACACAACATTAAAGTGTGAACTTTTCCATCCTCCGTTTAAGATGTGGTTCGTGTGCGATTTGCTTCTGTTAACGTGACTGGCACTTTCTCTTTTTTCCTTCCGCGTCAGGGCAGTGTTTCAATTACTGCTGCTGTCATCGGCCTGCGCATATTTTTGCTGTTGTTTTGCTTTAGCTTGTTTGCTTTGCTTTTTGTTTTAGTTTTCTTTGTTTGCAATGCTCAAGATTTCTCGTGAGGCTTCCGTTAGCCTTCATTTAAATCGAGCGTAAATTAATTTTTCTGAAGGAAGTCGGCAAAACATTTGTGTACCTCTCGAATACATTTCTGGCGTAGCTGTTCCGTTTGAACAGCCCGTACTTGGGAGCACAGGATGGTCCAACATGGGCTGACGAGGATGAGGCAGGAGGATTTTGTTGGCTTCAGGCGAATCTAGCCTTGCGGGAATTGCCGTACTGGGCTACGCCGCAGCGTCGCCTTTCAGCAGTGTTCAAAGAGCAGTGAGACGGTTGGCCAAGACGGTGTTTCTGAAGAGAACGCAAGCCCGTAGCCATCCAGTGCACGATGCCACGCCGACCCGCCCGCCTACCCGATACGACGCCCTGAAATAAGTCCGCTGCACGTTGCCAGTCACAGTATAAGTTGCAAGAACTTCGGGAGGAGCCGGGACGCTTCCCTCTTGAATGAACAGTGTCCTCGCGGAAGTGACATGACGTCTGCACTAAAGTACGGGGCGCCTCAACGGTTAAGCTCAAAGAATTGCGTCCTGCAGCGAGACTAGAACACTGCAGCAAATAATGTTCAACATCTCCGGCAGTCTTACAGGTTACAAAGGCGAGGCGGTGAATCCGACCTTGCTTAGCCATGCCGTAGTAATGGCAGGCCCCGTGGGAGGTGATACAGCAGTGTGGATCCTGGTCTTTTAAAAGCAACGATTGAAGTGAACCAAGAAAGAGTCCACTGCGGCCCTGCGTGCTGACGCGGCTGCGTTACCAAAGGCTGTGAACGGCGTCCAAGTAATATGACCCTTCTGGATTTTCTCCCCTACATGTTTCTCCCCTACTGCATGTTGCGCCGCATTGGCTTTGTGCAGGATAACGAAGAGGGCACTCGTCTGGTTGTCCTTCGTGCCTTTCCTCTTCCTTGATTTCGCTCTCTCTCTCGCGGCATTTAGTTTCGTTGTCTTCATATCTTTTGCTAATAAGGCTAACTAGTGGGTTTAATTCCTCATGTCTCGGAGAGAGACGAAAGCTGACACTACGGCTAGTAAAACTACAGGACAGGCTGTAAGCGTCGACTCGTTTATCTGCAGGCGAAAGTCTCGTATCAATATTTAAGAGATACTGTCAACCCGCATTTGAGTCATCACAAGGAGAGGGAGAGGTATATATACAGATCTGCACATGCGCTTAGCTTTCAAGCCCCGTCACAGCTACGCGTCAAGTATTCTTTTCATACATTTCTCAGACGTGATTTACACGTCCACGTTACTTCTCCATTCCTCCTATTGCACCTATATTGTTGTTTATTACGTTATAATGTAGCAAGTTTGGTCATCCAGCACGGCAAAAAGCTTAAATGTCCCAGTAAACATAGCTCTTATTTCCTTTTCTTTTTGTGTGTGTGTGTGTTTGCGGCGCACCTATCCCATCACTTGCGTTTTGCGTTCACTAACATTACGCACTGATGTCATTGAGGCCGTCATATTGTTGTACAGCTAGCACGATAAAATTCTGCTCTTCATCTCGGTCCGCTTATCTGCAGCTGCACCACAGAAGCTGTGAATGGGATAAAAAAAAAAGATAGTGTGCCTGACGTCACGGAAGTACTCCTGATCTGCAACAGGCAGCGAGCGAGCCTGTCTTCGAACGCGTGGCTTACGCCTTCGTGCTGGAGGTCGTAGGAGCTGCAAATGACCCCCCCTCCCCCCCTCCCCCCCTCCCCCTTTACTACTGTAGCAAGCATCGCGTCTTTTCCTCGTGCTCCATCTTTCTCTCCTGTTCTTCGCGTCGGGAATATCGTTCAGACGTCGCTGTCGGCCACTCATCGTGGCGGCGTCTTCTCCGATTTCCCTGAGAGAAAATCTCGGCTACATCATCCGTCTCCTGCTGTCTGAAAGGAAAATCTGCGCTCTCTCTGTACGAGGGCGAACGCGCGCCTCCCTGCCGTTTCCGTGCCGACTTTATCCTTACACCTCGTTGAGCTAAGAGAGTGCAAGCATCGTCGATGATCGAGGTTATCTCAGCCGCTGCAGGGACCGAACGCTCATAACTGTCCGATCGTCACAACATTGTTGCTAATCATCTGAGATGGTATGGCATGTTTGACAACTAAAGAGCCCGCAATCACAAAATCATAGCTATAAGCAAACAAAATACACTAAAAGAGAGTATAGTAACGATATGAAGAAATTGGGAATTATTACAATCTGTCACAATCGCTTGGATTAAAATCATCTCACACTGCAATCTAAGAACTTGACAGTAAGTTGCAGATATGTACGAATTATGCGTAAGGCAGACTCGGCGTGTGACCTGTGACAGCTATGAGCAGTCTCTACTTATGCTGAAATAGGAAAGTGCATAAAAGGTGAAAAAAAGCTGCCGTGACACCAATTCACGCACAAACAGAAAAATAAAGAAAGGTTGCCAAACCACACAAAATGTCACTGACACTACACAGTAATCATGACATTATCGTGTGATACCGATTACTGCATAGAAATAGCACTATTCGCGAAGAAATAATGAGGTCACTGTCCACAAGGGAATAGCTAAAGGTAACATGATCTTGGATTGTAGCGCGAAGTGAACATTGACACAGAAAGGAGCAGGCAGGACGAGCGCTAACTCTCAACTAAAGTTTTATTAAAACGAAGAACATATATATAGGTGACTGGAAACACCGCAGCATAAGAACATGACAAGGTAAAAAAACATCAGTTAAACATATCAGGAGGCATGGAAGTCAAAGAAGGAAACTAAAAAAGATTACTTCAGATTAGTGCACGTATTGCGAAGGTACTGAAATTCGCAATCTAACAGAGACAACGATGCATGGCTAACGCAAGTGTCTCCTAATCTTTTGATGTGGAATGCCTCGATAATTTCCCGTGTGGTTTGGCAATTGTGTCTGGAAAGAATTTTTGTGTCTTCAAAGAAAGGTTTACAACCACAATTGATACAATCTGATGCCTTAGGGTTGTTCAATGAATGTTTGTGTGTACTAATCTGAAGTAATCTTCTTCTTTTTTTTTTTTGTTTCCTTCTTTGACTTCCATGCCTCCTGATATGTTTAACTGATGTATTTTACTTTGGCATGTTCTTACTCTGCGGTTTTTGCAATGGCCTATATATATGTTCTTCGTTTTAATAAAACTTTAGTTGAGAGTTAGCGCTCGTCCTGTCTGCTCCTTTCTGTGTCCGTGTTCACTTCGCGCTACAAGCCAAGATCATGTTACTGTACCAACTCGCCCAACTTTCTATCCTATTGCAATAGCTAAAGGCTTATTTCTGCTTCTGTTTGTTTAGAGGGACAGGACCAGAGCGTACGAGCAATATCCGTCACAACGGAGTCTGGAGTTGGCTCAGCTCGTGATCGCCGTAGCAAACGCGGCCGCTCATCACGCATCGGTCTTGTTTTGCTAAACTCGCCCCCACGTGGGCTGAGCTTGCACCGCACTTCACGGGAATCCCTAAGGCAGTGTACATCACGTGGATGGCCGTACGCTGCGTTTTCAATATCAGTTCTCGCACCACGCGGGCACCCGCAGAAAATTCGTCAAAGTAACCTGCCCCTATGGCGTAGCGCTTATAAGGAAAGAAAGAAATACGAGAAGAAAGGAAGGAAAGAAATAACGGCAGAAAGAAACAAAACAAAATCGACGAAATGCCCGACAAAAATAGCGACCTAGCCCCAAAGATTTTTCGCTTCAGGTGCGCGCTCTTGCGCCGTTACTTAGGGAGCCTATATGCATGCAAGCGATGTTTTAGGGTTGTGACAGCCTTTGTAAGGGTGCTTGCCGCTACCAGCTAAATTGGCGGGTTCCGACAAACTATAAGATGTGGGACACAAAAGGGCGAAAGACCAGCCGACAGACCATGTTTCCCGCAACCCTTGGTGACATGAAACTAATTAAGTTTTTTTGTAATAAACTTTGGCCTCAGCAGCCAGAGACGTATAGCGCGTCTGTGCGCAGTACACGGCACGTCTACATTTTTGTTCAACAGGCTAGTAAGCACAGTCTTTATTACAGCACACTTCAAAAAACGCCCTTTGTATATTACGTACAAGTGGAAGGCAGCGACAATGCTTAATGCAGTTCAAATTCTTTGGCGTGAGGTAATACTGCCACGAGTACGCCACCGTGCTTTAATTAATAACTTGTTGCTTTACACGTGTCGTGCGACATGCAATAGAATAAAAAGAAAATTTTGATGGGTTAAAAGGAAAAGGCAACTAGTATATTAAATATGCATGCAGGTTTCATGTGCGCGCTGGTATAAAACTAAATTAGAGAAATTTTATAGAACGCGTGCCAACACGGGTACGTCAGAGCGTTACAAGAAAAAATAAAGAAAGAAAGACAGCCAGAAAGAAAGAAAAAGCAGAAATGCGCCGCGACTTCTATAGCCAAATTGGGGATCAAAATGGTTACTCACCAAATTTGGTGGTCAATAGCGGAAAAAATTTTGGCATTGTCACCACCCTAAAACAGCGCTTGCATGTAGGCTCCCTATTTTTACTGAACTGCTGTGGTATCTCGCTCGCCCGAGTTTGCTCTCACCGACTCGGGTGGGCGACGCGGCAGAGCGGGCGGCAGCTTCACGTCGACGGGCACGGAAGAAACGCAGCACGTTTCCTCGGCGTGCCGTGCGATAGCCTGCGCCAGACTATGGTATAGCCAGACCACGACCCGTCCAGCAGGGCGGGTCACGTGCAGCGGCGCAAAGGGCCCTCAGTGCGGCGCTCCGTTGGGGGAGGGCGGTCTCCCGGTGGTCGTCTCGTTTCCGCAACACGCAGCCTCCCTGGCGCAGTGCAGCGTCTAGCCATAACTTTACTGACACCCGGACTTCGTAGTGCTAGTCCGTAAGTCCAGCACGCGTTGGGGCTAACTTATGTTCTAGTCTGTTACGTGTGGTTTGCTGGGTGGAGATAAGGTAGGAAGTACTTCGGCCACTTCGCTTCTAACATTTATACAGCATTTTAGTTTTATTTACGGCAGAACGTTCAGTCGACGTCTTGCTCCTGTCCTCGCCGCTACACAAAAGCAGGATGTACATTGCAGTCACTAACTTTCGATGAAGGTGTCTTCATTGTACCGACACGGGTAGGAGGTCCAAACATATAGTACAAACACTTATCTAATCATATGTCCAACACACACACACACAAACGCGCGCGCGCGCACGCACGCACCCACGCACGGACGGGCGCACACAAACACAGGTAACTCGTGGCAGGTAACTCGCGGTCGGACTATCTTTTCTGCAGTAAAAGGGAGGTTGTCCAGTGTTCCTCGTTTATTAGCTAGTGAATATTCTTACTGCGGTGTATTTTGGGCACTCAAGAAAGACGCGATAGAGAACTAACTTCACCATAGATACATAACGAATAAGCAAACAAGCAAAGAAACACGTGCCTTTGTGCAGTAAAATTTCGCCTTTCGTTCGGGCAGTCTTTTGTTCTAGGACATATTCAAACGAGAGCAGAAACCCGTGATGCATGCGGCTTTTCGCCATATAGGCAGCAATGAGCATATCAGCCCGTCATGTGACCTCCTCATCCGGCCTGTGCGTACGGTCCGGGAAACGACCTTCGTTCTGTAGTCAATCGGCAGATGCGTATGGGACCATTCATCTATAACGAAAGTGCATTATTGGGTCATTACGAGTCTAATCTCGGAACTGTTGTAGATTAATCGTTCATTATTACTTATCGCCGTTATGCATCACTTTGGTGCTATTTATCCAAGGACTTTGGTGCTCCGGACAGGCCGCCATTGGAATCTGAACCTGGCAACATTTAACGTCGGAACGTTATCTAGTGAGGCGAGTCTAGCAGTGTTATTGGAGGAATTAGAGGGTAGTAAATGGGATATAAGAGGGCTCAGTGAGGTTAGGAGGAAAAAAGAACCACATACAGTGCTAAAAAGCGGGCACGTACTGTGCCACCGGGGCTTAGCGGAGAGACGAGAAGTAGGAGTCGGATTCCTGATTAATAAGGATATAGCTGGTAACATACAGGAATTCTATAGCATTAACGAGAGGGTGGCAGGTCTAGTGGTGAAACTTAATAAGAGGTACAAATTGAAGGGACTACAGGTCTACGCCCCTAACATCCAGTCATGATGACCAGGAAGTCGAAAGCTTCTACGAAGACGTGGAATCGGCGATGGGTAGAGTGAAAACAAAATACACTGTACTGATGGGCGACATCAATGCCAAGGTAGGCAAGAAGCAGGCTGGAGACAAGTCAGTGGGGGAATATGGCATAGGCTCTAGGAATAGCAGGGGAGAGTTATTAGTAGAATTTGCAGAACAGAATAATATGCGGATAATGAATACTGTTAAAAACGGCCAGCTTAAGTGCAAGTTTTGCCAGCCACTTGCGACAGGGGCGGCAACTTTCCTTGGCGTTACGCTCTAGCCTCGTCGCCGTTGTGACTGAATGAGTTCGACGAAACAGGCTTTGTGCGCAACACGACACCGCCAACCGGGTCGGCCGCGAGCGGGGGAGTTGCCGCGGGAACGTCGTCGGGGACCCCTTCCCACGCGCCGACCAAGACGCAGGACAACGGCTACACGGACGCGCTGCGAGGGTCAGCTCCGAGTTCTACGAAGTCGGTATGACGTCGGTTCCGGGCCGGACCGTGAACCTGTGTGTGTGTGTGTGTGTGTAAGGCGTCCCGGAGAGATGCGGCGTGTTTACAATGACTGGACGAACGTTTCCGTCCCCTTGGAATCAAGGGGGGACCGAGTGTTTATAAACCGCTGTTGTGCGGATGCTCGGGACACTTTCTTAAGATGTCATGTTAGACTGAGACTCTCTCTCAAGCAGTCGTGTTAGACTGACGTACTTTCTCTCGCAGTCATGCTAGGCCGATTAACTGCATGTAAATACTGTAAATAAATCCATATTCCTCGTTCTCGATGAGAAGCAGTCCTTCCCTTCATGAACGTCCTCAGCGTGGATAAGTTGGACGAGGGCATGGGCCAGCTACCTTCTAATTCATGCCGGACTCCAATCTTGACAACGGGTTACGAGCGATGGGATTGAGCCCCCAATCCTGACAATACCTTCTTCCGCAAGCGGGTTAGCCGAAAGTGGACGTGGAGGAGCCCAAATGGCGAGACTAGAAATGAAATAGTCTTCATACTCTGCGCTAACCGTGGCATCATACAAGATGTGGACGTGCTCGGCAAGGTGCGCTGCAGTGAACATAGGATGGTAAGAATTCGAATTAGCCTAGATTTGAGGTGGAAAGGAAGAAAGCCAATCAATGAGTTAGCGGTAAGAGGGAAACTAGAGGAATTCCGGATCAAGCTACAGAACAGGTATTCGGCTTTAACTCAGGAAGAGGACCTTAGTGTTGAAGCAATGAACGACAATCTTATGGGCATCATTAAGGAGTGTGCAATAGAAGTCGGTGGTAACTCCGTTAGACAGGGTACCAGTAAGCTATCGCAGGAGAAGAAAGATCTGATCAAGAAACGCCAATGTCTGAAAGCCTCTAACCCTACAGCTAGAATAGAACTGGCAGAACTTTCTAAGTTAATCAACAAGCGTAAGACAGCTGACATAAGGAACTATAATATAGATAGAATTGAACAGGCTCTCAGGAACCGAGGAACTCTAAAAGCAGTGAAGAAGAAACTAGGAATAGGCAAGAATCAGATGTGGATGAGATAGTTCAAGTGGCTGAGGAGTTCTATAGAGATTTATGCAGTACCAGTAGCTCCCACGACGATAATGTTAGAGAGAATGGTCTAGAGGAACTTGAAATCCCACAAGTAACGCCGGAAGGAGTAAAGAACGCCTTGGGAGCTATGCAAAGGGGGAAGGCAGCCGGGGAGGATCAGGTAACAGCAGATTTGTTGAAGGATGGTGGCAACATTGTCCTAGAAATACTGGCCATCCTATATACACAATGCCTCATGACTTCGAGCGCACCGGAATCTTGGAAGAACGCGAACATAATCCTAATCATAAGAAAGGGGACGCCAAAGACTTGAAAAATTATAGACCAATCAGCTTACTGTCCGTTGCCTACAAAGTATTTACTAAGGTGATCGCAAATAGAATCAGGAACACCTTAGACTTCTGCCAACCAAAGGACCAGGCAGGATTCCGTAAAGGCTACTCAACAATAGACCATATTCACACTATCAATCAGGTGATAGAGAAATGTGCGGAATATAACCAACCCTTATATATAGCTTTCATTGATTACGAGAAAGCGTTTGATTCAGTCGAAACCGCAGCAGTCGTGGAGGCATTACGGAATCAGGGTGTAGATGAGCCATATATGAAAATACTGAAAGACATCTATAGCGGCTCCACAGCCACCGTAGTCCTCCATAAAGAAAGCAACAAAATCCCAATAAAGAAAGGCGTCAGACAGGGAGATACGATCTCGTCAATGCTATTCACAGCATGTTTACAGGAGGTATTCAGAGACCTGGAGTGGGAAGAATTGGGGATAAAAGTTGATGGAGAATACCTTAGCAACTTGCGATTCGCTGATGATATTGCCTTGCATAGTAACTCAGGAGACCAATTGCAATGCATGCTCACTGACCTGGAGAGGCAAAGCCGAAGGGTGGGTCTGAAAATTAATCTGCAGAAAACTAAAGTAATGTTTAACAGTCTCGGAAGAGAACAGCAGTTTACGATAGGTAGCGAGGCACTGGAAGTGGTAAGGGAATACATCTACTTAGGGTAGGTAGTGACCACGGATCCGGATCATGAGACTGAAATAACCAGAAGAATAAGAATGGACTGGGGTGCGTTTGGCAGGCATTCTCAAATCATGAACAGCAGGTTGCCTCTATCCCTGAAGAGAAAAGTGTATAACAGCTGTGTCTTACCAGTACTCACGTATGGGGCAGAAACCTGGAGGCTTACGAAAAGGGTTTTGCTTAAATTGAGGACGACGCAACGAGCCATGGAAAGAAGAATGATGGGTACGTGTAACGTTAAGGGATAAGAAAAGAGCAGATTGGGTGAGGGAACAAACCCGGGTAAATGACATCTTAGTTGAAATCAAGAAAAAGAAATGGGCATGGGCAAGACAGGTAGACATGTAATGAGGAGGGAAGATAACCGATGGTCATTAAGGGTTACGGAATGGATTCCAAGGGAACGGAAGCGTAGCAGGGGGTGGCAGAAAGTTAGGTGGGCGGATGAGATTAAGAAGTTTGCAGTGACAACATGGCCACAATTAGTACATTAGCGGGGTAGTTGGAGAAGTATGGGAGAGGCCTTTACCCTGCAGTGGGCATAGCTAGGATGATGATGATGATGATGATGATGATCCAAGATGGTATGTAAGGAATGCTGTTGCGTAGTCGCATTTTAACTTTCATAGCATTACTAAGTAGATTATTTATGATAATAAAAACAGGTAACGCGGCACGAAAATATCATCGCTCGTGTACTTAATTTAAGAAGTACACGTCAAAAACTCCAGGTCGTCAAAATTGATCTGTAACTCTTCAACAGCTACAGCGTCCCTCATAATTCAGAGTGCGGTTTCCGGAACTGAGGCCAAACAATTCAATATCAGCGCTAGAAGGGAAATACTTTGAATAGAATTGTTATATTATTTTTCTACATTGATGAGATGACGCAAACACAGCGATCAGAAAGAGGGGCGTCGGATCCCCCGTCTATGCCAAGTTTACATGCATATAAATAATTTTTCGCTTTTTCGTGTTAGTACACATTTTAGCTGCTATGCATTTAAGATTTTACGATGAAGGGTGCCTTATATTCCTTAGAATGGGTGCCGCTCGGCACGAATGGATCCATTAGCTTTTAAGTACGTTAGTCATTGCATGCCTAAAGCCCTGCTGTAAAAGCAGATGGCGTACAATTCCTTTTCAAGTTTCCGCTTCTCTGTGCGGGGCTTCTGCTAACAAAGCTCCGTTCGCATTTTTAAGGGGGCGTTAGAAACAGCCGCCTCGGACTCCCATCTTCTCGTTTCCTCAAAGGGCTGCGCTGTTTAGAATTCTCGCTCCGGAACTTCTAGTAATGCTGTAAAACTGCGTGTTCTTCGTATTAAGCATCATTTGAGAGCCGTCCTTCTCGTCATTTTATATTACGGCCTCTTTTCTTTCTATGAATTGGCTATATGTCGTATTATGTTTCCTACTATCGTCGATTCAAAGCGAGGGATGGAACATTTCGTCGAAAGAATCAAATTATTATTGATATCAAAAGTTGTCGGGGCTTGAATAACAAGTTCGTTTTTTCCTCCTTTTTTATGGTATTGATTAAAGTCGATAAAGAAACTGTCATGCCTAATTGTACTCAGTGCGATGTTTTAGTATTTACTGATCAAGTGGTTGGTTTACGCACATTTCTTTTTCCTTCTTTCCATCACGTGCCCGCGTCCTCGTTAACTTTATTTATATTTAAATACTGCAACCCCTATGTGGGGTTTTAGCAGTATGGATTTACATTTGTCAAATTCTTACACATTGGGAGGCAAAAAAAAAAAAAGAAAGAATACCCGGAAAGAAATACCGGGGAATGTTTTCTGCATTTAACACGATGCTTCACTTGAACGAAACCCGTAAGCAAAACGCGGCAGTAAATTACAAACAGGACCATTCATGTAAGAACCACATCAGTGCCTAAGATGTGAGGCAAACAGGTTTATGGGTGGTTGTAAGACTGCCTCGTTAGTATGTTCATCTCATTAGTTTGTTGTGCTAGGAGAAAAGGATACTGAGGAGTGTTATGGCGGGTGGTAAAATAAGTAATCAATAACGCATGTCCCTGACTTGCGGCATCTCACGTAGATAAAGAAAGTATTTGAGAAATATCTACATTTATTTATTTATTTATTTATTTATTTATTTATTTATTTATTTATTTATTTATTTATACATGTAATGACCTTACAGTGTGTTTTGAGTGTGAGGGTACCAGATAATGAATGCACAATCTAACCCTAGCGGTACAAATGGTTTCGACGCAGCAAGGGGAGCAGCAGCAGTACAAAGCTTCAGCGCTCGTCTGAGGAATAAATGCTTGTGGTAACCAGAGCTAATTGGAGCATTTATATGTGTTTCGTCCAGCTAAGGTGACTTGAAATCCAAAGACTTAGGTACCTGTAGTGTGAGACCTCAGACAGGAGAACCGTTACGAGCTGAATACTTAAAACGAAGAGGGTTATATTTCTATGGGAAAGTTCTGTAAAAACTGTCTTTTCACAATTAATGGACATATCTCGATCATCATACCAATGAATAACCATTTGAAACGAGTCGTTCCACTGCATTTGATCAACAGAGCTTCCAATTCCGGCGTATATAATGCAGTCGTCGGCATACGACGTAAATTTTGCAGATATTTGTCGTTTCCTACATCATTTATAAACAGAAGAAAGAAAATAGTGTCGAGCACAGAGCCCGGGGAGCACGGGAGTGCTCATCATTAAAGGAAACATATTGTCGGTTTGAGAGATTAGCTGAAACCCAATCCACAAGCTGTGCATATTTAAGTGTTAAATCTGTTTTGTGCAGTACCTTCTCGTCTGAGACTTTATCGAAGGCTTTCGCAAAATCCATGAAAATTGCATAAGCCCGTTTTTCTGAGTTTACTGCTTGACCGAAATCGTGCGCGGTGGTTACTAATTGAGTACAAGTAGAAAAACCTTTCCTGAACCCTTGTTGGGAACTTAGCAGAACACCAAACTTATATAAAAGTTCTGAAATGTACTTGTGTATTTCGTGCTTAAGAAGTTTGCATGAAGTTGAAATAATTTACACTTGGCGATAGTTAGCAATTTTTTTTCTATTGGTGGCATTTGTTATATTCCTTACATAACGCCGGGAATTCGGTGAGCGTTTCACGAGTGTTAGCGTGGCATTCAGAGTGTAGTTGTTGGCCTGGTACAGATTGAATTACGAGCTCCAGCGGCCGCAGCCTGCAACTCGGCGATTCGCTTTCTGGTTCCTACTATAAGATAGAAAACAGTCGAATAATTAAACAATGGTCGCAATGAGAAGAGGACTGACACGATTCCTGCATGGTCGTCAGTCGCTCACGTTGTCCACCTTTTGGTCGTTGTGTCTTTGTTCCGTCGTCGTTAGTTGATGCCGTTATAGGAAGCCTCTTCAATCAATAAGAAATCGCATACCTGCCAACCTGTGAACTTCGCTATTTGTAACATCCCGCGGGAGGCGGAAACAGGCAGGGAAGGGAAATATAATGCGAATGGTTTTGAAGTTTGCCCTGAGCGCACGTTTTTCGAGGATATATACGCACTTGAGTAACGAGGATTCAACTTTAGACGAGGCACATCGAGTAGCAACGAACACGGAAAAGCAAATAACTACAGCCAACTGTTTCTAGACCACAGTGACTTTTTCGGCGACATAGCTGTTGTCAATTTCACCTGTTTCAAACTTGTTTTTATAAGCTTGCTCGAAGAAAGTATCCCTGTCTCATCCTTTGACCTTCAGAAGACTTCCTGTGGAGACCGAGGTAGAATACATTTTCGCAAACATAATTTTTTTAATTGACGCAGTATTCAGTAAGTCGCAAAATAGGCCCAAATTGGTAAGCATTACGAAAAATTAAGGACACTCGGCGATCATGGCAGATCACGAAGGAACCCACGTGGCCAGTCAGCTTTTTACTACCTCATATCGTTGTCATTTCGCCTTGGCTTTCATCATTTTTAATGATCCGTCTACTAGTCGTTCAGTGCGAACTGTGACCGCTTTCTCTAGACTTAGGGAACGCACCATAAAGAAAGAGTTAAACAACAAGCGTCGACGGTTGCCATTTTCGGCGAAGTGTTACCGCGACATGGCATTCATTAAACACTTAATAGCATCAGAAAAGTCCTGTTTCTTAAGTGCGTAGGAAACTTACGGTAGCTCTTACCACCTTTCGTTTTCTTTGTTCCTTTTTTTTTAAACGTTTATTTTGTGAGAGGCAACACAAAGGCTTGTTTTTGTTCAGATCGTCCGTGACGCTGTAGCTTGGACAACGTACTATAATAAGATAGCGAAAATGCGAAGAAACACGAGCTCCGTGTTCCTATTTTTTCTCGACTAAGCCTCGAGTTTATCTCATTAGAATACGTTACAGCCACAATGCACGTGCAAATATATCTTCTCCTAACTATAGAGCTCTTTTCTCTTCTGGTTGCGTGCACACGTGACAACAAAATTTACCGTATAGTCGCACGTATACCCGCGCAATTATACCTGGACAAGCGCGCACTACGCATGCTAGAGCCCCCCTCCCCCTAAAAGAGAGAGAGGACCATGTTTACCCGAGCGCCCCGTGTTTACCCAGTCGGCAGGCCACGAGCACGATTTGCCGGTGATCGTGGTTCCTGGAAACCCCCTCGGGCGTTTAATCCGCCATTGTTTGAGAAAGTTTGGCGTAGCGTCGCCAGCGACTCTCAATGCGCACAATTAAACTGGTGTAATTTGGCTACGCAACAGCCACGACGCACGCGCGCGTACTTTGCGCCGACTTTATCTTCCCGACCAAGGTCGTTGATTACCTGCACCGGCTCTTTTGGACTGCAACGAACTGCTGCGGCGCAAAAGTTCGCATGCGCGGCTCGAAGGCCTGCAGTGCACGTGTCGGCGAGTGGCACGTGTCAGCGACAGTGCACTTGCAGAGACACCGCCTGCGTATGCGGTGCCAAAGTTAACCTATTTGATGGGGGCGCCTTTCTACGGACGCTTTCCCCTTGGCGATCTATCTCGTGGCTTTGGACGTCGGGGCTTTACTACGCAAATATCTTGCGCCACTCGTTGTAGGTACACCAGCAACCGAGCGCGTTGTTGGTCCTTGCAAACTCGTTTTTCTGCACGACCATTGCACCACGTTGCGTATTATTTTGCTAATAGCCGGCGCAGCTGTCATTTTAGCATCGGTGTTGTTGTTGGTATTGACGATGATGATAATAGTCTGTTTTCTCTTCTTCGTGGTCACTACGTAATATGGTTTCGTTATTAAGTTTAATTGCATGCGCTGGTTATAGGCAGGTGCCCGAATTCACGAATGTTTTCAATTGTTAGACCGATACCTAATATTTACTTTACATGTACATGTGGGTTATTTGTGAAAAGCGAGCGAGAAATTTGGTAGTGGCAAGTCTCTCCATTGTCACATAAATCCAATTGCTGAAAGTGTACGGCTTAATCTATGTGTACGCCGAGTTTGAGATAATCTGTCAAAAGCTTGCGCTTAGAAGGGCTTCCAACAAACGTTTGAGGTGAAGTAACCGTACAGAAACCATGCACATGACAGTCTGGTCGGCGGGCAAGTTACCCGAACTCTGTGTTTCTAAATAGACGGTAATTTGAACAATAACAACGACATCAACAACAACTATACTCTCCCGCGAACATTGGGCGCCCTTCTGTATGGTCTAGCTAGAATCGACCAAATCGGAGGCCAAACTCAGAGAGCTGTTTACCACTATGGTTTCTGATTTGGCGCCTCCTGTGTGCTGGTCAGTCAGAATGGCCATGCTCTTGCCAGTCGAGTGCCCTCGTCCAGCAATACCTGCGTTCTGAACCCGATGCCTAATTACTTGTCGCCCAGCTCTGGAATCCATAACACCGCGTGCTTTCGCTGAGCCGCAGTGTACGCCATCATCGGAGCACCGTGGCAGCCTCCGGAGCGTCTCAATTGACTCTGCAAACAAGCGAATGGCTTTGCTAGACAAACATGTACGCGCTGTATGACAGGCACTCACGGTGCAACAGAGGCAGCAGCGGCAGCTCTGAAAAAAAAAAAGAAGAAGAAAACAACTAAAGCTCAACGTGACTTCAAAAGGCCTCAGCTGCCGCTATGTTCGCGTCCGGCGTGTTCACTGGGCAACATGTCGCGGAGTTCGGGCCGTTAAGGAGCGTAAGTGTCGCTCTCCAGTGGCAATCTGCGCACTGGGCTGCGCGAACTCCTTTGGCACGGAGAAAACGCAATACAATACGCCTTCTTGGGGTGTTCGCTTCTATAAACACCCGTCGCAGCGAGGCTAAACAGTTTTGCTCCGACACGTGCGACGTTTTCCCTCGATGTCGGGCGGGCAGGGCATTTTTTTTTTTTTAGAATGCTTGCGTCTTCACTCACTCGCTTTTAATATCCCGCGAATTACACAGTAAACTCAACGCCGTTTTTCCCGAATTTATCTCGTGACTGTCCGGAAATATTGCGTATATGTTGGACGACGCTCGTCTGTGGACCATCGTTTACAAAAGGATCCTTCCCTCCCCGTGTTCGTGCCCGAGGCTTGCTTCGTTGTGCTAGAGCTCTATTGCTCTAGTTAATGGTTGGCTCTGTCCTGGTGTCTGAACGTCGCTGCTAAGGGACCACAGCCCACTTGACATGCAGTGTACGACCCTTGATCATTGCCTGTATCCGAGTGGCTGTGCTTCTCGGCGCGACCAAGCTCATCGCACCTTGCTTATTTTTCTACGGGAGACTGGCTTGACTTCCAATTTGTGATTTGTTCTTGTTTTACTTTCGTCTACGAGTCCTGCCATCTGGCTGTTCCTTTCTTCTGTACTTCCCTTCTCGTTATGTTGAATTTCCTTTTCTCTCCCCACCATCCTAAAGCGTACGCAGGCTTCGCGCCCCTCTCGGTGGCAGTTGCCAGCCTGCTACTTCTCTATTTCACTCTCTCTGTGTGTATATGTGCTTTCATGTCTAATAATAATGATAATAATAATCCCCGAATCTCACCATCTTAAGCCAAAAACTTATCTGTTCTCACTTCCGGAGAAAAAAAAACGAAGTTATAAATGAAGTTGTAGGAATTGTAGTCATATTGACAGCCGATTCTCATTAGCTTTATTTGGCTATCGAGAATCGCCTCCGCTTCCACTGTGTGCCGCTTAAGAACACATACAAATACACCTTCCATTCTACATGCTGCACAGCCTCTCGTCGTAACTTATCGGGACTGTTTGCCTATCGACACCGTCGCGGGTGATTTCACGCACTTTCTCATCTTCCGAAACAGGTACCGACTTGCACTAGCGTAAATACGGCGTACGCCAGCCTCTGTTTGATTACTCCCGCGTTTTTGTATCCCTGTAGCCTAATATAGAGGTCGGCGACGCGAGACTGGGATAAGTGTTTATGCGGCGGAGATAATAGCTCCTTTGGTCGTGCGTGGGTCGGCCGCGCCGCCAACGAGGAGGACGTGCGCTCCACGATCATGCAATGCGGGGAATCTGAGGAGGAAGGGATGGAGCGCGCTCGCCCTCTGCTCGGGCGGCATTTGACCTTCGGGCGGCAAATAACGCGCAGCTGACGGAAGTGCCGGTCGGATGCTTTGTTTGCGCCTATAAAGCGTGCAACCTTTCGTCTCATTCGCTGTTGACCCTTGCGACTCCACGGCCGTGTATATATATATATATATATCTTATAGACGTGCGCGCACTACATCCGTATTTATATTTAGTATGCATTCGGAGCGCACAAGGCGTGTTTCTGTTTTCTTTGTTGAATTTTTCATACATTGCGAGTGTCTGGGTTGTGAAAGGAAGTCCGTGATTAATCTTATTTTATTTCTTTAGAAATGCGATGCTCCGTGATGAAGACTTCCAGAGACGTCGTTAATTCAGGCTTGCTCAAAGACACGAACCAAGTCAATGCGGAAGTACTTTGTGCAACGACAGAAAGTGAAGCACTCGCCGTCAGGTGAACGATCGAAAGCGAGGGTTCTTGTACGCCACAGCAGTTAGCACAATATGTACACGTTGCGCAACATGGTGTTCTGCTCACATTCGCGCGAAACAATGTTGCCGGCGCGATTATCCGCAAGCTCATGCGCAGCAGTATAGCAGTCACGTAGTTTCTTAAGAACGAATATTGCCTCCGATTTTTTTTTCTTTTTTTTTCCAGTTATTTTGTGAAAGTGTATTACGTCGTGTAAAAGTTTGCTTCGTCGTTCGACAAAGCAAACGACGAACGAGGGCCGAGAGTGTGTGGGGACATGAGTGAACGCATGTGAATGCCCATTGTGCGTGAATACCGCTGTAATGAGCCTCATAAGTACCATAGCTTTGCACGATCACTTATCACTGCAATCATGCTCACTCGATAGCCGTGAGTGCGAGTGCCACTAACTACTATGATTGGATGCGATCCCGAATGCGTACCATCACATAATAGCAAAAGTACTGATGTGGTCCAGCGCCGTCCATTTTTGACAAAGTGTGCTTTCTGTGAGAATCCCACTGTATACGGCGGGAACGCAACTCCTGCCTGGCGCTTTGCGGCCTGGAAACGCTTGTATAAACAGCTTGTAAATGTGGTGAAGAAAATAATTGGTAGAACGGCATTGGGGGGCACGCACACTTTGTCTATAGTACGGGAAAAAACAGCGCTTGGACTGGACGAAGTGAGGAGGACAGACAAGGCGCTGTCGCCTTGTCTGTTCGCATTCTTCTTTTTTCGCGTTCTTCTTTCTATTTGAAGAAGCGTTCTTCTTCAAATAGATTATATTTAGAACATATTTGCGCAAGCTACTTTTTTTTTTACATACAATGGGTGCATACAGAAGGTAAATGATCTAGTCGCGACTCAGCGAAAGAAAAGCAACGGGAATTAAGAAGTTACGCTTGAATTCATGCGACAAAAATGCAGATCGGCCACAACAGGGGTCACATATAACACACCGGACTGCAGTAAAACACGTTGTGGGGCTAGTTGGTGCATAGCTTTCAATAGGTGAAGCGCCAATAGCGCCTTGTCCTGTCTGTATTTCTTTTTGTGTGCCGTCACTATTGGCGCTTCACCTATTGAAAACACACCGGAACTCGAAGTCAACTCACATAAATGCAAGATCGGTGACAGCGGAGGTCACATAAGACACACTGGCACGTGAAGTCCGCTCACACAGATACACAAAAGACAGAAAATACAGTCGCACAGTTACATGAATTGAGGCTCAAAGAGGAACACAAAATGAATCCAAATGAAACAGAGACAGCTTGCACGTTGAAGAGCAGTGAGTACGGTCAGCCTGGAGGCAGCGCTTCGCTGCACGCAGCTCAGTGGAATGGAAGAGCGTCGAATCGACGCGTGTTCGGGAATGCGGCAGTCCTCTTGCAGAAGTCGTTATACTCAGATATGTTGTCTTTCTCACGATTTTTATTGCCATCAGTCGACATAGTGTTGAGGCGCAACACGGATGAGTTTTGCGAGCATCGTATCTCTCGGACAACCGCGCGAGCTTCGAATCATACCGGTCTGCACCAGATGCCTTGCATAATTTTAAAGGAACTGCAATTGTAAGTTTACTTACGAACGTGCTTCAAGCGCACACGCGCAGGAGTCCACTAAATGCGCATGCGCATTTCATACTCCGTGCTCTGTTTGTAAAGGGTCAACATAATTAAATCTTGAGAGTGAGAAAGCTTACTGTCGTGTTTGAATAAACAAAGAAAAAAAAAAGAACAACCAAGAAATTGTCAATATCCTTTCGCGCGCCTTCGCGTGTTTGTCGCTATTTATGCTGAAAACTTGAGACAAGCTTTCTTTTGAATATTATGTGACTTGTTGTCTCTTTCTTTTTGCAGGCCGATCAGCAGCATAGCGTCCGCCTAGCCTCCTGACGTGTGGCCGCAACGTGACATTCTTCGATCGCTCGTCTTTCGTCGGAGCAGGCGCGTATTTCGGACAGCAAGAGACGTAGGAACGAACCGTGAGTGAACTCCACCTCGCTTGCCGCATTCGCGTCATCACTGACGGCACTTTACCTTCGCGACGTGAGGTCCTTGCACGTCGTGTTGTTTTCACTCAGCTGGGCACGTGCGGCACCGGGCAAGTGTAGTATGGCCGGGGTGTCCGGATAGGCATATCCAAAAGCTTCATAGAAATGGAGCTGTCTGGCCCGTTCCGTTGCTGGCGAGAGTGTGTGTGCGCGCGTCTGCATTTGATGCGAAAGTGCATGGATGACTGCCCTATTGAGGGAAAAATTAACACATAGGCTCTCAAGTGTGGACGACTAACTGCAAATTTCGTGCGTGCGTGCGCGTAGGCATACAGTGACCACCCACCCAGAACGATTTCTCCTTGGCCACTTGTTTGTTTGTGTGGGTGTTACTTTTTTTATGTGCGGCCAGGCCTCGGTATACTGACGACGTGTATGTGACTTGAACTTTATTTTTTGCATATTGCGCTTGTATATCGGAGTACTTTCTTCACTAATTCTTTCTTTTTTATGATCTTTCCATGTCCACCAGCAGTTCTTTTATTTATTTATCTCAAATAAATATCTTGCATGTTGCATATGTGGTGTTCAATGAGCAAGATCGACGGCGCTTTCATTGACGAGTGGCGAATGAGATCAGAAAGATAACGAGATGGCAGCTCCATCGGCAGGAAGTGTTGCAGAATCTTTTGCCGCTTGTCGGTTGTCGTAGTGTGAAGTCGGCTTCCTTTCGGGGCTTTATATACGTTGCCAATATGCGTTGCCAGGGACATGAGAGACACACAAACGGTAGCTCTTATGATGACTTTATTGATCAGCACTTTTGACTATAATGCCGCACAGGAACACATGTTGCGGCTGCAGGAACATTGGAAGACTCGGAGAAAAAGCATTGTGCGTGCCTTTTTTTTTTTAATAACGATAAAGCAAACGTATTACATCACCCGCCGCGAAGTCATTCTTTCGCGGATAACGCCGAACGCCAACCCTCAACAAAAACATTACGAAAAATCCGACAGGTTCTGCATACTTCTCGAAGTCTTAGTGCCAGTAATAACGAAAAAAAATGTGCACATCACTCATTTGGCACTTCTTATCTAGGTGAAATCACAACACTCTCAATTACTGTGATCTTTCATTTGAACATTCTTGTCGGCAACGAATTTCCTACAGTTGGCAGTGCATGTCGAATGACCAAAAATAATCGTGCCCACAATGATCAGTCACAAAACAAGGCTCGCGATGAGATCTTCTACGTTCTTGCGGGCGATGTCGGTGAAGATGTAGTTGGCCGCGCGAGTGAAAGAAGGCGATGAAAACATGAAGTCAGCTCAGTTTAACACAAGATGAGTCCAAAAAAAGAAACAGTGCTTTTCTACACCACCACTGTAACGAAATCCGACATGCAGTGCAGACTCTCGCAAGTCTTGGAATACGCAGAACCCATTTTCAGTAAAATATACGCACGCTCTCGATAACACGGGTAGAATGAAGACGGAACAAACAGTTCTGAGCGTTTCATTTCAAACAACCATTTGTCGCGCCTAAATCTTTACAACAATTCTAACCGTAAGGTCTCTTTTTCTTCCGTCATGATTCATTGCGAGTCTTGTTTTTTTCTGCTTCGTCTTCTTCGAAGCACGCATCGTGCACTCAGTCGTGTTTCTGTAGCTTATCGGCGCTTACGTGGAGCTTCCTCTGCGCCCTGTAGCTCTTGATGTAGAAGTTGATGAAGAGTCCCAGTCCCAGAAAGCCTTGCGGCAGGGCCAGCATCGTGAGGAACTTTGGGTAACCGCAGTCGTAAAACAGCGTGATGGACATGTGCATCATGAGCCCGACGAACTGTACAATTTGCAGTTCGGTGAGGTAGCGCTTCCACCACAGGTACTTCTGCATCGCAGGTCCCAGGGCCGCGAGGAAGTAGTAGGAGTACATGATGACGTGCACGAGGGCGTTCACGCACAGGCCGAACATGGGCTGGCCGTCGCCGCCGAAGTTGATGAAGAACCAGCCGCTGAGCACGACCAGGAAGTGGTGGATGACGTGCAGGAACGTGATCTGCGCGTTTTTCTTGCGCAACACGAAGAACACGGTGTCCATGAAGTCGCCGATCCTCACGAAGCTGTACCACCAGCCGAGTTTCAGGATGGCCATGTCCCTCTCGCTTGGCGAGCTGTAGTTGATGCCCTGGCAGAAGAGGCTGTAGTTACCGCCCACGTAAGTCAGCGACAGAAAGCGAATGGCGAAGTAAACGTTGGCTATCACTGTCAGGGCGTTGTAGGTCAGTATTGCCCACTTGAGATCGAACGGCTTGCGGTCTTTCATCCAGCGGGGCCCCGCCACCTTGGCGAAGTAGACGTACCCGATCAGCAGCGGGAAAGTGAATTTGGCGTCGGCGATGAAGGCCCATCCCTCGGTTCGTGGATCTCGGTGAGACCAGAAGAAGTCGTACAGGTCGGCGAAGGGAGACGTGACGGAGCGAACGGGCGAGCCCATCGTGTCCGCACTGGGAGCGCAAGAACACACGCCAGCGAACTTTCTCGATTCCCTTGATCCTCCCTATCGCGTTGCCGATGCTTGCTGGGCGCTGGCGATGTTGTTCTCGGTGTCGTTCCTGAGTTCGCACCTCCGTGGATGTGGACTGCTGACGAGAGAAGCGCGCTCCTCGCGAATGCTCGCGTGCTTTGCAGCTGCGCCGAGAGCTGAGCGGACGGGAGATCACGGGCACGCTAATTCGCTCTCGCTGGTCGAACAGTCTCGTCGACACTTATAAACCGTCGCTGCCGGATTTTTCCGCGAGGAAGAAACAAAGAAAACAAAGAAAGGAAGAAGGCGAAGCGTAGGGAAGTGAAGTGGTAATGGAAGGAAAAAGTGTGGGGCAGAGTCTGTCGAAATAACCACTTTTGTACGTTAAAATTCGCGCTTCTCTCAAAAGTGGGAGAGGGGGCGGTGAGGTAGTACGGTGGCATCACGGCGTCGTTAGTGCTTGTGAAGCTGTCTAAATAGGCTGCACTCGCGACAACATGCGTACTCCGCAAATCGCTGCTCACACAGCCCTTGACTGTTAAAGGAAGAAAAGAGAAAAGGCGAGCCAAACAAGGCGCCCCGCGACTGCACACGTCATATGAAGAGGAGAGGAAGAGGAGCGCAGGCGAGGAGGGCTCGTGTTATACACGAATCCCACCGCGGCTACTCGCCACCATGCTAATGCGATTTCACCACATTCATGTGTAGCATCTTGTGTTTTTGCCGTCGGGATAAAATGTCTAAAATGGACATGGGTTTCTTGCCTGACGCTTCTGGTATGCTCTTCTACGCGGATTAGCCTTTTGTACACAAGAAAGGAGGACCAAATCCTTAAAAAAAAAGAAAAACCGAGCCGACACTTTACGCTAAAATAAAGACCGGCGGGGAAATCCTGTCACACTACGGCGTCCGTCCGCGCTCAGCGCATGCCATGAGGCTGTTATTTGGCTTCATAAAGGCGAGACACCATTTTCATCAACCCAGCATGTATACTTTCTAAATTACTGAGCAGCTTGGCCTAATGGTTATCTCAAAGAGAAAAATAAAATAAAAAGACCACGGAGCCACAGTGTTCCCTCGTGTCAAGCGTCGGGAAAACCGGAGACTCCGAACTGAGTGCTGTAGCCGTTTGTGCCTCTAAACTCCATTTCCTTTCTTGTCCAAAAACAAAAGTGAGTGCATGTCTTAAATTAGCACTCAAATACTGGTTTACAGAGCTCTGTCACGTGGCCTCAGCGGTAGCTGTGGTCGGCGTTTGTCTTCATAGCACCACACCTTCGCACCAGCAATAGCACGGAACCTTCGGTCGAGCCGTTGAAGAACCTCACTGAGCTACAAGTCGTCGGTTTCTCCGATATCGCTTACTCCCGCCAGGTATTCCTCACTCGTTGGACATTTGACATAGCCGGTCCATCGTTGGCTTGTTTTCCTATTAATGTAATAAACAACGCCAAATACTGACCGTTAATCATTGGCCGTGCACCCCTCTCCTCCGCACGCCCGAATTTCTGTGAATCGTGATGCGTGGCATAAGTCGACGTGCGACAACACTCGCCTGCCCAGTCGCCCCCTCCCTAGTAAAGTGGGTCGCCCCTCCGATAAAACTACATTTCTGGCAGAGTAACCTGCGCCGCATGTAATTTTTTGTTTTGAAGCTTACATTTCGTATGACTTCTTCGGCTGGTCGTTTTAGCGCTCTAGGGCGCTCTCGCGAGCGGCGTTGCCTTCGGCTGGTTGAAACAGGGTGCGTGCATGCGTTCGGCTGGTTCCTCTCGATCGCTGTCCTCCATCTCCGAGCGCTCTGAGGCGCTCCGAGCCCTGTCGTCGGAGCAGTCGTCGAGATTGAAGCATATATATATATATATATATATATATATATATATATATATATATATATATATATATATATATATATATATATATATATATATATATATATATATATATATATATATATATATATATATATAACAACTTTAAAGCAACAAGTATTCCATACATCCAAGTGTAATGTAGTTACAGTTCCGGTATAGGCGGTTACATCGCTGAAAGTTTAAGTGGAAGTCATGTGCATCAAGCTTACTCAAATACATCCGGACACGCTTCTATAGTTTCACAAAGAGCTGAAGCGCGCTGTTGTGTTGACATAATACAACACTGACGGCTGGCGAAGATAGCTGTGTGTGCGTCTCCTTATCACGTTTGCCTTTGTTTGGCTACGGTCCTCGTTTTGTTGCAGGCTTCTCACGGATTATATATACTATTTTCTACATGATATTTTCTGTACACTTAATATATTTTTCAACAAGCTATATTTCCTGAACCCTTGTTTGCTTACCGCGTACTGAACAGCACGACACACCGAATAGAGCAGAAGCGCGCGCTGCACGCAGCATGACAAACTACAATGCTTTAAAGTGAATAATAATACAAAAAAACTAGCCCGGTTCTCCCATAACGTTCTGTGCCCAAATGTTCATAATTTTTACTCCTAACCCAAGCGGTACGAACCACTGCGTGGAAGATTGCTGAAGGGATAAACAAGAGAAGCCCCGTCAAATGCATTATACATTGTTTCGATTGCTGTTGAATATTGCATGTATGCACTTTCGGTCAGTGAGGTAATACGAAGTGAACAGAACCTCGTGTATTTTAAGAGAATCGAATTCTAACTAGGACGAGGCCAGGCTGAGCACAGCTCGCAATAAATCGAATCTCATTACCTGCGGCCTATGAATACCTCAGGTGGTAAAATATTGTTTTTTTTAGTTCGTTGTTTTTAATTAACCTGGTAACTGCTGGAGGCCGTACTTACCGCGGAGGAACACAAACACAACGAACGGAACACCGGCTGCAGCGCAAGAAGCTGAGCCCGTCTTGCTCGCTGTCAACGTGTGGTCGTGCGCCAACTTCCACCGAGTTTTGCCGGCGACAAAACAACATGGACGCTTATGTGCGAATGGCGTGTTTGTATCTCCGCCAGTGCGACATTTGTGTAGTCCGTGCGAGGGTCTTCGTGCCCGGTCAAATTTGCTTGTTAACACCTACAACGTCTTGGAACCGTGGAGCACAATACTCCGTTCGCACGGCACGTTTCAGGTTGAGGGCGAAGGACGATGCCGGCCCACGTCCCTGACGCACGCTTTTGGAAGGCGACACCTGTCGGAAGTTCTCCACCTGCTTACGCGAGGGGCGGGTTGTGGGACCAGTTTAGACCCCACAGACACAACACTCGTTACAGCGACTGAGCGGCTTTGGTGTTCCGCACCTGAGAGCAACAACGTGGGATCGATGGTCGACTGCGGAGGCCGGCGTGGCGATAAAATCAGACCGTGCTTTTGTTTAACTACTTATATCTAAAGATCAGTGAAGCGTAGTTTTTGTTTGAATTAACGTCTTTTTACTTTCGCTTAACTATAGAGTGAGTTGACCATCTCTTGCGTTTCTTTTTTTCATCCTCGAGTGCTCAGTATAATTCTGTTTCTCGTAGCTTGCTTGTTTCTCGCTTTGCCACCAAGCTGCTCGGAATATATTATACATGATTTCTGTCTACACCTGCTCAGCGGAGCAAAGGAAATTGTATAAAATTTAGCCTGAATGATAACATGCTACTTGGCGGGGATACTTTCCATCCTTAGCAAACTTTGCCAGAAAGTTCGTTTTGTTAAAGCATCTTTCAGTGCGCTGTACTTGTTCACTTTACAACCCGCCTTTTTCACGGCGCGAGGACACGAAGCCACATATCGTACGTGGGAAAGTCGCTTGAAAGAAGAAAAAAAACGAGCACGCGTGCGCGCACTGTAGCAGACACTCGTGCCGTGTACTGTATTGGAACTCCACTGGTATGTGGCTCTACGTCGGTACGGTGCCAAAAACGTGCGTACCGTAAGAGTGCAACTCCACTTTAAAACAGAAAGCGGCCAGGGCCTCGTCCGGACTGCACCATGAAACACGTAGTTGCCGCCTTACATTCATGGCTAGTAAGTTTATCGATAAACCCCTGCGTTACACTTGGGCGACACTCTAAAAACATCACGTTGCTGACGAAGACTTCTTGCAGCGTCGGCCCTCTCGCTGATGACTGAGCGTGCCTGACTTCACGTACCCGTTTAAGATGCGGTAACACTGGGTCGGTACGAGACCGACAAGGCGCTGACGCCAACTATTATCATAATAGGCCGAAGACGACGCAACCAATGGACGCGAGTTGTCGTAGCGCGACGGGCTTTTTTGTCGACGGCACTGACAATCAGCGTGCCGACCATGATCGCTCGACCGAACCCCACGCGATCAGCCGTCGAACCGACAATGCGATGGCCGCAGCGCCTTCACTCGTGTATATAATTAATCACGTTCAAATGGAGTCAGAAATGCTTTCGAGGTTGAAATGCACAAGCTTCAGTCCTCCCAAGTGTTGCACATTAAGTTTGAGCCAATGTTGATCCTGTTTAGCGGAGGTTGGATTAAACATGGCCCTGTTACCTGCTACCGATGCACCTGAACTTAAAAATAAACAGTTACGACGAAGGAAACTCAGTTCAGTTGTGGCACTATAGCGATTTGATACAGACTACGGCTCACTTCTGTTGGATTTGGGGTCGGGGTTGTAGGGAGGACCTTGCTCTTTGTCGGAACTTAGGAGCACAGGATTTATTTACATATTTACATTAAAACAAGATATACATTTCAACAGCCTAGCATGACTGCAAAAAGGAGCACGAAGCTCCCACCACACAGCATACGAGCACAAAGCTCCAAGCACCAAGCACACTCCTAACAGCCGACAAACTGCTGCTTAAAAAGCATCTGTCCTCCCTAGATTCCTAGGGGAGGGAGAACTGCTGTTCAACCTTCGTCCACTCGGACCGTCCATAGTCGTTGGCGCGCAATCGACCCGCCTTTGAGGGGGAAGGCTCACACACTTACATACGTACTTTGGATTCCCAGAACCCACCGAGTTGAGCGGGTCCTCTTAGCCAAATTGTCACGCTTGACCCCAGCTCGCGCCTCTTAATTCCAGAGCTGACTTCTCTGGTAGCCGCCACGAGTGTCAGCAGACTGTGACAAATCCTGGAGCCGGAGGAACGCACCGCAAACCACCCTTTCTTGGAGAAGCTCTCTTGCTGCAAATAGACCACGAAGGCCACGGCAAATCAACCAACAATACATGGTCCGCCAAACGTGGCCAGCCCTGCTGCCGTCGCCGACTCTCCGAAGAAGGTGCATGGTGGATTAACGCTGCCGTGGTCTCCAGTTCTCCGAAGGAAGTGCATGGTCGGTTAGCGCTGTCGTCGTCGCCGGTTCTCTGAAGGACGCCACCCCCGCGGGTCGATCGAAACAACTGCTGCGGGCTAAGATAGGTTTGCAGAGCAGTACCCCTGCAGGCCGATCGTAACACTTTACACGGCTCGTACGCAATAAATGGCAAGTGGTGACAGAGCGCCATCTTTCCTGAAGGCTGCCAGTCCCACTCGCTACGTAGATGGGTGAGACTGTACGTGTTATTAAAGTAGCTTACACATTTCTTAATTCTAAAGAAGTCCGTTTACCTATGCGTCAAACAGGAAACACGAGACAGTGTTTCCTGTTTGACGCATAGGTAAACTCACTCAATTATCAACGGTGTCAGCGATGGCATCCGCGTTTTCGCGAGAGAACTACACGTTCATGCCGAGCACAGCTTTCTATTATAATAATTTATGGCGCGCGCAAACTGTAAGTATGATGAAGTTAAATGAAAGTGAGAATTGGTAATAACAACCCATAACGTATGTGTCTGGATCACATTTGCCGTAGTCGAAGTGACTCAGCCGCTCATATTGACTGGTCTCGGGGTGGCACAACGCGGCTCATGCGCAGATATGTATGTTTTGATGCGTTTTGACATTATTTCATATCATCGATGCGCCGTTTTCACAATATCCGAAGCTAACAACGATCTGTGGCTGTAGATTTCGATGTAAACAAATGCAGCACTTTGGCAAATACGAGGCCGAAGGCTGCATTCTAAGACTTCTTTGAATATGCGAAATGTCTAATGATCGTGTAAAAAGAATACAAAAAGTGAGGTGCCAAGAGCAGACATCAGTGACAGCAAACTCCAAGGCAGCCGCATCGACACACTGAACTCAGCGAGCCTTTGAAATCAACCGCACTGATAGCAGAACAGCGCGCTCAGGCCTGCTCATCCAGTAGTCGATGAGTGCTACATGACTTCCAGGATCGACACGCTGCCAAGGAGAAGCCATTAATAATTAATCGCGATCCGCAAAACGCACAGCCGACGCACACTCAAGATGGGCGCAGGTACACAAATCAACCGGCGAAAGCCCCGGCACCCTTCCAAAACGTTTCCAGCAGCGCGCGGCAGAGGGCAGCGCACATATATATATATGCGTGTGTATGTGTGTGTGTGTGTGGGGGGGGGGGGGGGGGGGGTTGAGGGCTAGAAATGAAACTGAAGCCAGTAGGCGAGAAAAACGGACCGATCCTCGCTGTTTAGTATTCTATCCAGAAACTTCCAAGCATAAAAGAACTCAACGCCATATTTCCTTGCGTTGCTTCTTATTTTCTTTTTTTTAAAGCGAGGGCATTTCGTTTGTTTTCTTCACAATCATCACAATGCGTCATCAGCACCTTTCCGTTTTCACTTCCCTTGGCAAGGCCAAGGAAGCCATTGTTAGCTGCTGAGTGAAGTGGCATTTGCTTACGTTTTGCAAACCAAGACCGGCGAAACTTATACTGCGTCAAGCACCGGTTTTCTCATCCTCTTATTTATTTAACTGTTCGCTTTATGTCTTCTTGTCGCTGATTCAATCAGACCGTAACACGTAAAACCGGAACTTGACAAGGTGGATTATAGCCACATAGATGAGCATTACCAGGGGTCTCTTGCTCTAGTAGTATGCGACAAAGACACACACTCACGAAGTACTCTGATTGATTTGATGCTTCAGTTATGCACTGATTTCAAGGTCACACGCCCAACACGTGACCTGTCAGAGAGGCCGTTTGTTTCTCTCGTACATCCGCGCCGCGGCCGAGGATCGAACCCGCTACGTTGTCCTCACCAGCAGAACGCCCAGTGAACCACCGTCATGTATAGTGTGTCGTGTAATGTGCCAGTGTGGCGTGACGTTCCAGTGTTCTTGTAGCGAGCTCATGAAACGCGACAAGAGCTACTACTTGCCTTCGCTCCGTATATAGCCAACTAGATAAAGTCGATAGCCTATATGGTACAGTTGCTCGCTCTCGTAAAGGGCGCTTTCTTTAGACGAAAAGCTCATTTTAAACAGTACCTTATTTCTTTCATTACACGCCGTTCATTCCTTAATTCCTTGTACGCTGGTGATGGTCAAAGAGAGCTTAGAGCCGAGACTTGAAGCCCTTTCAGCACGAAGCGCATACGTTTCTCTTCGGTCGCGCATATTGAAAAGGCGAGAAAGGCGTGCTCAAAATAGTGAAAATACTTTAGAACATCCAGTTGTCACCTTTAGTTTTTTATTGATTATCGATCAACGTTCTGCACCATAAGTAAAATCATTGCCCTTCTGTGGCTCGCTCTATACTTTATGTGGTGTTTGTCAAAGAAGTACGCACACAAGGGCGACGTTGCGCGGTGCACGCTGTGGTGTTCACCTGCAGGATACTTTTCGCAGAAGCGTCGCAGCGCCGCCATCATCGGCTCTTAGCAGGGGCGTTTTCTAGTTGTGGCAACCTACGGTTAGCTTTCAATTCGTACGCATAGAAATGGTTGCACAGGCGATGCCAGTTTTTCGCGTTCGAGTAGACCTGGCGTTACTACGCGCAAAGCTGAAATTTTTCTTGTAACAGCACATAAACCGAAAATAAAACAATACCACGAGGACTGAATTAATGATGATAATGCAATGATTCTAATATAAGGCACGCACCCACTCTAGAATTCAGATCGGCAAGGTTACCAAGCTGCATGGAAGAAACGTAAAGCCAGCAAGCACTCTACAAAAGAAAAGAAAAATGGGGAGGATAATGCGTAATTGATAATTCAGACTGATTGGGAAAGGGGGAGGGGGAGGTTATCGAGGGCTAGAGCGCTCTGACACGTGACTTCGTGCTCGGCTGGTGTTCGCCATTGTTCCTCCGTGCGATCGGACCCGCTCGAGAGCGCTCGGAGCTGCTGCGAGATCTCACCAAGCTCCAATCATATGACGCTCGCCACTTCCGTTTGCTGAGCGGCGAAAGCTGAAGTCCCCATTTTTCTGAGGTTTTGCTGTAGTCGCGCTGCAGTGGTGTAATTGACGCATTTGTCCGTCGATCCGTTTACGTCGCTCTAGGCATGTTCGACCGAGGCGCTCTGGCTCGGACGGGGAGCAGCTCCAGGTGAGGCTGCTCCGAGGCGGAGCCTTGGATCGACCAACCGAAGACATCATTCGAGACTGTAAACTACCCAGGAGTGATGGAGATCGAGAGCCCATCGAATAATGAATTTGTTGTATAAGTAAATCTAACGGGGATTTCACAAAGAAAGGAAGAAAATTAACTTGCATGACGTATAGACACATATTCCTTGCGCTCACCTCCCTTGCTATGCCTTCCCCCTCTAGCCGTGGTACCCCCGTTTCTTTCTCGCACATCGCTTCGGGCGCAGGCCACCTGCATTTTATTTTCCTTCCTTCAAGGTTAACGATTCATTGTCCTATGGTATAAGCCTATGTTGTCCCCGAGCGAGGCAAGCGCCGAGGTGGTCAAGTTGGCAAGTGCGCGTGAGCTGACGCCCCTTTTTCCTTTTTTTTTTCTAGTTCTTTATTTCTCAAGGGTGATCGCGGCTTATTGCGCTTGTAGGTGTTAATTACGTAAATTGCGCTTGATGTTTCCGAACCGTTCGCGTTCCTTATTCTTGCTATCCTTTCTTTTTCTCTGTCTTTTAGGGCTAAGTTTTCATCGGCGAACCCTTATTCAAAGAGATGCCGCCGCAGAAACGAGAAACGTAGAAATGCCGCCATTCGGTTCTCGTTTAACCGTATTTAACGGTAATGTTATTATATAAACTTAAAATTTTAGTTCTAGAGCATGCCGCAAGCTGTTATGCGTTTCTTTCGGCTTTCTTGCAAAACTTGCGGAAATCGGATATATTTTTAAACCGAGAAATAAAAAGAGCTTTCAGTTCTGTAACTACTCAATAAAAGAAGATGACGCTATTATATATGTATATTGTTGTACTATGTGGCACCTATAAGAGAAAGATAATATACCTTGTTGTAGAACATTTGAATTATTTGCAAATAGAATCATAAATTACGTAAGCAAAAAAACAATTCAACGCTCAATTTGAACTAATGCGTTAAATTAAATTAATTCGCTCTAGGTGTTGTTGGTTCGGTGTTGCGGAGTGTTAAGCTTGATATCTCTCTCCTCCCTCCCTCCTTCGCTCTCTCTCTCTCTCTCTCTCTCTCTCTCTCTCTCTGTATACATGTGTGTGTGTGTGTGTGTGCGTGTGTGTGTGTGTGTGTGTGTGTGTGTGTGTGTGTGTGTGTGTGTGTGTGTGTGTGTGTGTGTGTGTGTTACTCGTTTTCCACATTTTATTGCGGCGAAATGCCTGAAGGACTTCGCCGAAATTTCATTTTAGGTTTGTGGCGTTTTTTAGAAAATTACAGATCTATAATCAAGATAGCGGTTATGATAATTTCAACTATGAATATTTCTAATACCTCAGACTATACAGATGGCTGTGTATAGTGCGTGTTAGTGCAGATTGGTACCGGAAGAAGTTCGACTATGCTTTTTTTTTTCTTAAGCACGCGTGATATTTCTTTTCCTTTTCTTTCTTTTCTTTTATTACGGTACATGAAATTTTATTATTCATACCAGAGTACGTTATCCTGTGGCGTTAGCATAAATGTCACCAGGAACGGCCACTTGACTGGTCCTAATTCCGGCTCCGTGACAAGTGTCGCAGGCGGTGTCAGGCAAATGTAGCCTGCGACATGGAGCGTTAGACGATCAACCGGGGCCACGCGACGATAGGGAGAAGGGGAAGGGGGGCGACGAGGCAGGAGCTTTAGTCGGGGATTGTATCCAGTAAGCTACGCCTTAAATAGGGAGATGGACAATGTTAGACTGGCTGTGCGCATGTGAGCCTTGCGCGATCTTTTTTTTTTTTTTTTCTTTAAGGCAGTGTCTTCCATGGCGAGCTACCGCTACTTCTTTGTGTCGGGTATGTTGTTTCTGACTCCAGCGGAACTCTCACAACAAATTATATAATGGTTCACACACCCCATTCTCAACCCCAACTCACCCAGGAAGACACTGTCTTCCATCGACTACAACTAGACGTGCAATCGCTTTTTTTTTTTTTTTTACGAAATACACTTCGCCAAGAAGGATCGTGTAGCTGAGTAACTTCGCACTAGCCTGTTAAAAAATTTGTACTCACTCTGAGACAAAAGAATAAAGCATCTTTATATTCACAATAGCCGTGCCTCTCGTAAGCTATTACCGGCCTCCATTTCGGCAGGTCACGGATGCTGAACCTGTCGTCGCTGGTAACCCAGCTGTAAAAAAATTCCTCAATCGTCTCGAGGCCATTCGTTCAGTTTTCTTCGCGGTTTAAGTGCTTCAAGGTCTCGTTGGACCCGGGAGCCGAAACAGTGTGTCTGGCTCTAACTTTTCATAATTTATTGTGCTGGCCGCTGTCGTTTCATTGTATCTTTTTCACTTGTCTTCCACAGTTGCCTAACAGTGAGAAAAAAATAACCTCTCGGTAATACGTTTAACGTGCCACTACAGAGTCTGTGTGGCAACACTTTTTCGTCTAGAATACTTCAGGAAGACTTACTAGTCTGGGTTCTTTAACGTGCCTATTCTGCATCCTAGTGCAACACGTGCTTCGCAAGTCGGGACGTGCAATGGTTATTAAAAAGCGACCTAACACAAGCGTTCCCATCTTTGCCTAGGTAAACGTGCGCTTGTCTTGTACTTGCTATGGTGTTAAGCAGGCTCTGATTATATCCCGTTCCCTGTTCGGTTTGCTAGTCGCAAACTCAGATGTTGTGGTTGCTGCAAAGTGCCCACCGACGCGGCTGCAGAGAAAAAAACGTTCGCTCTGTTAGTGCTGTATGTTACAGGGATGCGAGAAATGGCGCTTTTCAAATGTCTTTATTAACGCTGTCTTTAAGGGTATGTTGGCGCCTACAGTCGGCGCCGGCATGCTCTTCTTCGCTGGCATAATAAATGTGCGCAAAACTAACATTTCCAATATATTACAAATAAAAAGGAAACACGTATGGTGACATGGGTTCTTCGAATGTTCACAAGCCACATATGCTTCTGGGAAGTGCAAACACCTCTAAACCTATTTTCAAGTCGCGTTCACATTGCCGCTATAACTTCGTTGCTTCCATTGCAATTATTTTGAGAGCAACAGGGAGTTTCACGTAAAATAACACTGGCGCTGCGCAGTCCTCTATATTGCGCTTGTGTTCTTTTATTTATTTATTTATTTATTTATTTATTTATTTATTTATTTATTTATTTATTTATTTATTTGAGAAGCCAAATGGTTTGCGCGGATAAGAACTTCGGGAAAAGGCAAAGGCCGAATTCCGCTCTTCAGGCTTTCTTGTCGTTCTGCATATCCATTTTTGCGCGAAATTGTGTAAAGGTAAACTACATTGCAACAAACTTAGGCACTGTTACTGCTACCTTAATGAGGGATCCAATGAAGACGGAGTAGGATTTTAAAACAATGTCGCAGCGCTAAAGAGGTTACTTTCTCGGCGACTTATAATATTACTTGGCGCCAGGTAACATCAGAGACCAAGCGATAATTACTATTTCACTATTTTAAACTAAGAGCCATTCAAAACAGTGGCGTCACACACAGTTACGCAATGACAGAGGCAACAGATGCCGTGGTGGGAACTCGCGCACGTTGTTCTCAGTGTCACAGAGACGCAGTCCCCCGCGTGAAGCTCGTATGCGCCTCCATTTCTTCATGAGTTTCAGCCTGTTTTCATCGCTGTTTTATGTAATCCACTGTTAAGCAATGAGACAAGACTTCGCTTGCTTGTCGACATTTATTCTGCTCGATCAAATCTCGATCTAAGCTACCGACCGATTCACTAATTGCCTTATTCTTTCTTCATTCAGATACCCTGAATGACGGACACTGACATGTCCGGTAGCTGGTGAACCTGGTTCCATATTCACTAAAAAAAGAAAAAGAAAGCTTACGCTAAAGAATTGTTCTTAAGAGCCAATCCTGATGCTGGACGTGTTAGTGATGGCGGCCAGGAAAATGGCGAACA
Source organism: Dermacentor variabilis (assembly GCF_050947875.1). NCBI lineage: Eukaryota > Metazoa > Arthropoda > Arachnida > Ixodida > Ixodidae > Dermacentor > Dermacentor variabilis. The sequence continues at coordinate 177,558,654 of NC_134573.1, forward strand.
GCACTTGCCAACGAAGAGCTTTGTGAATCCGGCCCGTTCAGCCCAAATTCACCGTTTTTTTTTTTTTTTGTTGTTGTTGTTAATGTTGTTGGCCGGCCGTAAGAACATTTTTTCTGAATGTGGGCCCTGACAAGTTGGTGAAAACACTGGCAAGAAATCTTTTTATTTTTCTTCTAATGACGAAGAAAACTATTCCTCCTTATAGCAAACAAAGAAATAAATATATTTAAAACGAAACATAAATGGCATTTTGAGCGCCAACTATTCACGCATCAGTTATACATGTACCATTATAGTCGTACATGTGAATCTCACTGTAATGCTCTAAAACGCGATTTTTGTTTAATAATGAATGGACGAATAAATAAACAAATACATAATAAAGTCATAGTCGTCACTTAGTGGCTTTTCGTAAACATCGAGTCTTTTCGGTGGCGTCCTGGTGACTGTACAAAAAAAGAAATTAATGTTACCAACACTGCTTCGGCCTGCTTACGCGCATAAAACTTCCACACATCTGAATGCTTTCACATAGACTAGTCTATGCGTGATGAACAAAGTACGCAGATAAATCGCAGAGGCAGCAGAAGTCCCGCGGGCACACGAAGCTCCGCAGTATCCAAGAAAGTTTGAAAGCTAGCAACGTTGCAGATGCGTTCGTTTCATAGAACAGTAAGCTCTAACGCGAGCTGATTGATGACGACACTTGTTGATTCTGTGAATCGCGTGTCTTGTTTCTTTTTCTCTTCTTTTTTGTTCGGAAGCATTTATAATAATAATAATAGAGATTGTGATATAACGTGTGTAAAAAATGGCTTCCTATCTCTCTCTCTGTCTCTCTTGCTATCTCTGGAAAACTGATGTCTCGGGATATATAAGAATCAGGAGCTGAATTCTCACGCTATTCATTTGAAGTAATTCTTTATTGTTGGGCAGATGTGTTGAGTAATCTTACGTCCAATATTACTGTCAGCTGGCGCCTGTGTTTTTACGCCAAACTCGGACGTATACGAACTGTTTTGTCAATATAATCTTGAAATCGAATATTTTTGTTTATTTTTTAACGTGATGCATCACCTGCCTTATTCGAAGCACATTGAAGTAGGTAGGTTCCTGTCTCGCCTCGTCTCTGACTTCTGTGATGAAAAAGAAATGCGTGACCCGTGGTGGGAACGTCTTCGAGCACGGCAGCCCGATGCTCTTAGCATTAGGCGACGATATTTTTTATTGCGATAGCAATTAGACGGGCACTCCAGGTGCATCTCTGCCGTAGGCGTCGCCGTGATGTTCAGTATAGAGTACAAAGGCGATAACATAGTCGCAGCGCGCCGTGACACCACGTGTACGCGCGTGGCACCGCGCTTGTTAATTTAGTAAGCGAATGTTTACAAGTTTACACGGCCCATAAGACTACTATCCCTACTTCGTCTAGCTGTCTACTGCTTAACTGCTACGCAATCACTGCTTCGCCTTTGCGGCGAAACTGCGACTTTATTTATTTAGCTATTTATTTATTTATTTGTTGCTTTTATTCAATTCTCACAGAGAAACAGTATACAGACACACCAGCCCAGCATGGGCTGAGAAGAGAACCAATCAAAAATCTGGCACGTACAACAGCCCTTCTGACCGAGGTAGCCAGTCTGACTCCTGCCTACTCCATTCGTGCCAAAGTCGGCAAGCTCTTCGAGTCGTCTGGCGCGGGCCAGTTTCTCGCATTTCTCCCTCGTGGCAGCTCGCGCTTTGAGACGCTGTAGTTAGACTGCACCGGCTTCGGGAGCGGCGCACATTTCCCGGTCCTTTCCTCGTAGCAGCCAACGGTACGTAGAAAATTGTGCGCCTTCATGATAGGCCCATGTTGATCCGATTTTAACATTTATACGCTGAAGTCTAGATTTCATGGTCGTTTTAACATAGATCGGGTGACAAAAACTTAGATACATACAATTGCATAACAGTTAGTCGTACATGAAGTAACAATCCGCGTTTCTCTCGTTTACGCCCGTTCAGTACCTGTGCAGAACCCAGCCATTGGCATGTCATAGCAATTCGCTTCGAACTTCTCCAGTAATAATGCTGCCATTGCCGTCATACGATCGTCATCGTCGCCTTGTCGCTGCTGTCGTCGCACACACAACTGCTAGATTTACACAAACACGTTAGTCCACCTGTTATCACTTTGCGGTACCTAAAAAAATGCTAGATATAGCCAGCTACCCGTAAAATGCTTCGAAAAACATTTACTGCTGCAGCACGTGCGATTTGTAATTTTTTTTTCTTTCTTTTGCATAACCACATTAATCGTTGGCCGGACTGTGATAACGCGTTTTCATCATTACTGGTCGACACTTTTTATTTTGTCTATGAATTGTGACAGTATGGGAAGTTTGGCTGCTGAAGAGCCTGCTATACCAAATATGTAGCTAAAATAGAAAAAGGAGAAAAAAAAAACGGAACACGCACACCCGCACAATGAATGTGAGAACAATGTGAATATATAAAAAAATGCTTTAAATAATGGAATGATACCTCTCACAATCGCTTACAGTAAAAGAAACACTTTCTACTAAGAGCTTGGCGTAGGCTGCAAATATGTACGTACCACGTGTCATAGGGAATAATCTGTGACAAGCATTATTAGACTGTACTCGTTCGTAACGAACTGCTTTAGCCTATATGAGCTGATACATAACACGTGCTCCGGACATAGATGATGGCGCTTTTGGTCAGTGCTGCTTGCACACCCATCATTAGCCGCTCCAAGTGACTGATCCTAACGATGACTCATGTTCGACACCAGTTGATGCTGTGGCGAATAAGGATAAGTGCCAGTTTGTAACTTCGCTGAAATAAAATCACTGCACAAGTTCAGTGGGGTCAAGACGTATTCCTTGGTTAACGGTCGACCGTCCTTTCCGTCGTTTAAATCGTGCTGGGCCTATCGCGGTAAATCGCTGGCACTTCCGGAGCGTCCCAGTTCGGCGTAGGCCCACAGCGCACGTTTTGTTTACTGGCAGCGAAGTGTGTTGTACACTGTATTTCGTCCGTCACGTGGTGCGCACGTAGGTCCTGAACACTGCGGCCCTAGTCACGTTTGGGTACGGGGCCAGCTTCTTTCCTTCGTGTCATCCGGAGAACGTAACTTCTGACGTAGAAGTTTATGAACAGCAGAAGGCCGAAGAAACCCTGGCTGAGTGCGAAGAGGGCCAGAGGCCTCGGGTATCCGCAATCGTAGAATAGCGTTATCGACAGGTGCATCATGAGGCCAACGAACTGCACAATCTGCAGCTGGGTGAGATAGCGCTTCCACCACAGGTACTTCTGCATCGAGGAACCCAGGGCGGCGAGGAAGTAGTACGAGTACATGATGACGTGCACGAGGGCGTTGACGCTCACTCCAATGACCGGCTGCCCGTCGGTGCCGAAGTTCATGTAAAACCAACCGCTGAACACGATGAACGCGTGATGAGACACGTGCAGGAACGTAATCTGCGAGTTCTTCTTGCGCAACACGAAGAACACGGTGTCCAAGAAGTCGGCGACTCGAACCAGGCAGTACCACCAGACTAACCTCATAATCTCGAGGTCCCTCTCGCTGGGGTTGCGGTACTCGATGCCCTGGCAGATCACGTTGTAGTGGCCCGAGAGGTACGCCACCTGAAACACTCGCACCGCAAAATAGGCATTCGCGATCACCGTGAATATGTTGTACGTCAGCACGGCCCACTTCAGCTTGAACGGCTTGCGGTCCCTCATCCAAAGCGGGCCGGCGACCTTGACGAAGTATATGTAGCCCAGCAGCAGTGGCAGCACGAACCTGGAGTCCGCTATGCCGCCCCATCCCTCAGTACGAGGGTCCCTCCGGGACCAGAAGTAGTCGTAGAGCTGCGCAACTATCGACTGTGAGGGCGCTGAGGATACCGGTGAAGACATGTAATCTATTTGTGCTAGTGCGTGGTAAGGTGCTTACAGCCGGCACCGAAGTGCGACGGATATTAGCCGCAGTTTCTGCTTCAAGATCTGTGAGAGCAGGCAGTCTTTCCCATCCAGCAGCTGAACACTGCCTTCGGCTCAGCTTGCTCGCTACGACTTGGGAATCTCAAGTATAAAATGAGAGCAAGGTGGTTCACACTCGCCAAGCGTCCCACGATATATATATATATATACCCACCGACGAGGAAAGTGAACGATGAGGCAGCGAGGTGCGGGCAGCTAATGGCTGCGCCAGGCTAAACGCGACGAACCCAGCATGTAAAATTACGGCAATACGATACGCGCGAAATGCAACACTTCCCGATACGTGTCGAACATTTCTCACATGTCTCCCCAAGCGCTCCGAGTAGCTGCCACTCTCGCACCAATTATGGCAGGCAGCGTGTTGAGTACGGTTTCGAAACGCAAGCGCCTTCGCAGATGACTGATTGAGAAAAACACGACGTTCTGTGCCAAGGGACCGGAATACTTCGTTTTAGTGCAAATGGCAGTATTACTTATTTTGCGTTGTGGTTCTTACCTGTTGTGTAAGGCTGTGCGAATATTCAGTATTTCGAACACCAGTCCAATAGTCTTTGCTATTCGGCTCGTATTCAATCATTCGCTATTTAAAATTGCCGAATATTCTACAGCACTTAAATGATCGACGCAATCGGGCATTGTTCTTAATAATTCTGCTGCAGGACACCCGTGGATGCCTTGGTACCCACCAGGGGCCGTATTCACACAGCTTTTCGTTCGTAAGTGCTCTTTGCCATTGGCTGGCCTCCTTCGCCAATGATAGCTCCGGCATCAGGATTGCCTGACATGTATTCTGCAGAACGAGTCTAGCATAAGAGCACTCTCTGAGTACGAGCTTAGTTCCTTGGTGGACGCATACGGAGCAGCCAACTTCTGTGCAGTAACTTCCGGTCATTCATCCAGAATAACTCGCCTTTAGGCAGCCTATTTAATTTCTAGTTTCGATTTAGGGAATGCGATTTCATTATTTGGCTAACATCGTCCGGAGTGCATCTTTTTAAACCGACGTGCGGCGGTGTGCAGTACTACACGTAGCTTTCCTTAAAGAACATGGAGAGTAGAGAGAGAGAGAAAGAAAGTGGAGCACAGATACACGCTCACAGTCGCTCACTATTACCGCACAACATAGCAGCACTTGCAGCGCTGTAAACATCAGTTCAGGCTCCAGCCGCTTTTCTAAGTCTGGTGTCCTTAAAAACTGCAACAGTGCCCTGGTCACGCTTCGCTGCGATGGCTTGTGGCGTCTCTGTAAATTGTAGCGAGGACAGTCACAGAGGACGTGTTGAAGATACTCCTCGCTACCACAGTCATCACGCGTAGAGTCGTCGGCCCGTCCAATTCTAAAAGTGATAGACTTCGTAAACGCCACCCCTAGCCATATTCGACAAAGTAGGGTAGCACTTTACCTCCCATTCCCTCTCTCCCCAACGTTGGGTAGCAAACCGGATCTTCCCCTCTGGTTAACCTCCCTGGCTTCCCCTTTCTTCGGTCTGTCTCTCTTTTCTATTAAAAACCAGACGTGCATATGGTGACGCGCTGTTCTCTCGTTTCATCAGTGTCATCGTTACCGTGCAGCAGATAGCTGAGAGAAATTCACCATTTACAAGCTCGTTAGTTGACCGGACCTCCAGTTGTGAACGGCTATAAATAAATGTAGGTAGGCGTTTTAAAGTGATAAATTTATTTGGCTGTTTTCCCAATTTTGATGCTGTATGTCCCTGGGCGTTTATGTATCCTTCACGGTGACCTTGACACACACACATTATATATATAATCGGCCTCGAACCCTGTTTCCCAGCACAGAAGCCGATTGCTCTAACCGTGAGGCTGCGGCACGTAAAACATTTTTACGAACTTCTCTCGTGCAAGCCAACTCTTTGAGACGCTTGGCGCGTTAGGCGCGTCAAAAAGCAACAATTTAATTGTAAAATGTGAGCGCCTGCATCTTCTTTCTCACGGTGAAAATAGAAGTTACAGGACGCGTTCGTTATTGCGAATTATTCCGAATTCTTTCAATAATTCCTACCTTCCCCCCCCCCCCATTGCTAGCATTACTTTCTCTTTTAAGCATTCTCTCTCCCCTTCCTTTAGGTAAGCGTCATGGATATGAGGAGCAAGCGAGCAAGCATTCTTTGCCGAAATCCGCTGCGCGTTTCTCACCGTATACTGTGGCGCTGTGGCGCGTTTATGCAGCACTTATGCCCACCAGTTCTAAAGAATGAAGCCACACCAACATCAGCGTCGACAAAGTCATGCACATTGTGTCTAGTGATTCAACACGTCTTCATGCTGAATAAGAGGAACGCGTTCGTCACTGAAATCTGCAGCGCGTCTCTTGTCATAATGCGCCATTTTGCCTAGCTGTGGCTCATGAAAGCTTCGCGTACACAGCTTCCCACAGAGCGAGGTATCTGCATACTATTTTGACGCGAAACGTCTTTCAGTTCGGTGTCAGCATAGGGAGCCCTTGCTAAAACCGCATGTAACGAAAGCATATTTTAATACGATCACTTATACATTTGCAAACGTACTATACCACGCGCCTTACTTTGGTATCGTTGTGTAGAGGCCATTACTTGATCATGCAGGAGCCGCGTGCACAAATTCCGCCATTGTCACGCCACGCATGACGCTATCAGAGCTCATTTTGGCCCCTCGCCCGGTATTCAGAGAGGCGTGTCTTTCCAGTTTGTAGATCCGAGCAGGAGTGGTCGAATTTGCGACAGCTCACTCAGCCATGGTTGGGATTAAAACCTGTGCTCATCAGAACTTATAAGGCTTACAGTTCTGTAGTTCGTTGCAGAAATATGACGATTGTTCTGCTATGGCGCCGCCACGTTCGACACGTAAGGTTCAGAAATGGCGTGAAGTGACTCGGGCAGCGAGACAGACGGGTGCATGCCACTTCGCACCCACTATACCTTTAACCACGGCGCGCCCACTACGAATACGGAACGAGGATGGTTCCATGAGCGAGCATGAGCGTGTGCTGTGTGGTTTTCGCCTTAAAATAGTCATAGTCGTTGCAAGGTTAAACCGTTGAACACCCTCCAGCTGCATCATAAGTTAAGAGGGAGCTTTACCTCGGGTGCTCCTATCTAAATGAATGTAAAAGGAGAATTCGTTTTTCTGGGCAACCACTGCACCAGATTTGGCGAGGTTTGTTGCATTTAAAAGACATACTTAAAATCTAGTGACTGTTGGTTTCGAATCTTTTATTTAGGTCGCGAATATTTTATTAAAAATTGGAAAAATCGAAAATTTCCTGGAAATGAAACTATCATGTTTACAATTCTGTAACTCAGCAATGAAAAATGATATCACAATTCTGTAAATTGCATCTAACAGTACATCTAAAGCGGACAAAATCGATATGTTACTCATTAATCTAAAAAAATCAGTAATATGGAAATACAGCTTTTGCAGAACCTTTGTACACAACGTAACAAATTCACGTAATATATAAATTGACATATCGAACGTGTCCGCTTTGAATGATCTAATGGATGCCGTTTACAGAACCGCGATATCTGTTCTTGGTGCAGGGCTATTAATTTATAAACTTCGTGCGTCTATCTTTCTTGAACTTGCGGGTTCTTTAAAATTATTTTAACAATATTCAGGCCGTAAATCGAAATTCCGCTTGCTATAGTCGCTATAATTTAACTTTCTCTCTCAAATGATACAAATTTCATTAAAATCGGTCCAAGGCTTATCTCAGGAAAGCGTCTTCGCGTTTTGCATGTATTTGAATAGGCCGCATCGGAGTTGGGCCCTAGCTAAAGCTTCCTCCTAATTATCTAAGCTTTGTAATGCACGAATAAATGTCACTTTTGTACTTGGTTACGTTATTTCTTTATTGCCTATACAGCAGCACGCACAAAATGTTCCACGTGACCCAGTGCGGCTGCGTCCCCTGTACAGTCTACCCGATAATTTTTATACCCGGCGCGGACTCCGCGCAAATATTATATTTCACTTTGTTTATAATTAACAAAATATTTGGTTTACAGTTCGATATTCAAAGGTAGTCGTTCTGTTTTTCACGTCTTCGTATTCGATTCGATGCGGAAATTTCGCTATTCGAACGCCCCTGCACTATTGCGCATCTTCGCCTTCGTGCGCACGCGTGCACAGCACCCACGCGCCTCGAACGCCGTCAGGCTGTGTGGTGCACGCAACGCTGCCGCACAGATCATATTTCTCACGCTGCGAAATTTCGGCCAGCATCTCTGCTTGAGGCATCCACGATTTTTCCTGTGACCATCGTCGCATTCAAAACACGGTGTTCCGTGCCACCGTGTGACTTCGTAATCACGCGCAAAATGGCCTCGACTGTTTTCCCGGATCGAGCATCGCAGCGTGCCCTGACCGCGTTCACGTCGGAGAACCTCTCGCACGGCGAAGGTCGCTGAGCGCTCATTGTGCTGGAAAGGTGGAGCTCGTTATCTCTCAATGGGACGCCCCATACAGAGGAAAACGTCACATGGCTTGTGAGATTTGTTTCAGCATTCCGTGCGTTTGCGTGAAAAAATGGCTTGGCTTAGTGACAGACATCGAAAAGGGGGAGGGGGCGATATTCAACAATTTTTCCTAAGAACACTGACGGCCTAAATCAGATATTCGCTACTAACAGTCACTAGATTTTGTCTTTTCTTTGAAATGCAACAAACCTCATGACATTTGGTGTAGTGGTTGCCGAGAAAGTCGTTTTTTCCTTTCCCGTGTATTTAGATACGGAGCCCCCGAGCTAAAGCTTCCTCAAAATTCCTAACGTAAGTTCAAAAAGCGCTGGTACACGCTTGACTACATTTGCTCCTTCAGCGTGGAACATTTGATTTAGCACGAGTTTTTCCGTACATTCTGCCAAAACACGTAGCCGTTCTTCGTTAGCGTCTATTTTCATTCGGAAGTTAAACACTCCTGTCCTCCTTACTTTTTTCGCTTCCGAATGGAGATGCAATAACAAGTGAAATCGAAGCACTACGAACATTGCACCGGGCATCGGAAAGCAAAATTGTGGTCAGTGCAGTGACCAGTTTCGCAACCCTCGTCGCCTTGAAATGCAAGCGGTGTGGTCGAGGCTTTCTTGTATATATGGAGCCCGACCCGGCGCCCGTTCGGCCTTCCATGCGGGCGTATCGTCGAGCCGCTATAGGGTCACCCTGTACGTGTGCGGCAATAGCGCATGCGAGACACGCTGTCGGTATGTGACATGCATTCAGAACGAAGGCGAGGAGTCTTTGCTGGCGGAGATGAGGTATAGTCGCCGTGGGAAGCCTAATATATAGTTTCCACATTTAATTCAGCACTTGGTGACGTACGAGTGCCCGCATTCTTTCTGGTGATCACTTGAGATCATTCAGCGGGGTTCACATTCACAGAACCTATCTTGCCGTGCGCGAATGGCGTTCGCCGCACGCGGTATGTCATAACTTTATCATGTCGAAAATCTGTCACGAGAAATCACGAAAATCTCACGAAAATCTCACGAAAATCTCACGAAAAACTCACGAAAATCTATCACGTGACTGGGAACGGCCGTATACCTAAGAGAAGCGTGGTGCATACGTGTCGAGATCGTTATCAGCCCAGGTACGAAGCAGGAAACACAGATGACATATTCAGAAAACGCCGCTTTTGACAGCTACCGTATGAATACGGGCCCAAGGTCCGCATTCTTGCAGCAAGAGTCTTGGTTCACCACTTTCGAGGACGTCATTTGCAGCGCGTGTTCATTGTTTTAGCCAGCGGGAAGGACGCCCATCCCTCCACTGACAGATCATGCTAGGTGTTAAGTCAAGCACGAGTGAAAGTTTTCCCGCATATATAGGTGACCGACCAAGAATACGTCCAGCTCGTACGCGTATATGCCATAGGAGTTACTAAAGATTGGCGCCAGCCAATCGTGATAGTAGACATATTGTTACGGTGAAGGGAAGGAAGAAGTTGGATTGGACGAGAGGAAGACGAAGTCTGGCAGTTGCCTGAATGCCATTAACCTCAGTTGTAAATATACATTATTTTACACTCGTGGGCCTGCTTTCTTCCTGCAACATTTTGGTGGAGGTGCGGGGTACAATCACGGAACTTCGCAGCGGACGTCATCTACCTGCCGCCACAATGGCAAATCAACCGACACAACCGACAATGCCTCAGCAGCCCGTGCCAACGGTCATCCTCACTCACCCGCGGGACCCAGGGACATTTTGTGGCACGGACAACGCCGACGTCGAGGACTGGCTTACGATGTATGAGCGAGTGTGCGACAACAGGTGGGAGCCAACAATGATGCTTGCAAACGTGATATTTTATCTAAGAGGAACTGCGAAGCAATGGTACGACACACACGAAGCTGACCTAACGAGCTGGGATGTCTGCAAAGAAAAAATGCGAGACCTGTTTGGCAGACCTGTCGGTCGTCAGCTGGCAGAAAAAAAAGAACTTGCGTGCCGCGCTCAGACGTCCACAGAATCCTATGTCATGTACATACAGGATGTGATGGCCCTCTGTCGCAAGGCTGATGACAACATGACGAGGCAGACAAGATTGGTCTCATACTGAAAAGTATTGCAGACGATGCCTTCAATCTCCTAATGTGTAAGGATTGTGCCACTGTGGATGCAATTGTAAAGGAGTGCCGGCGCTTCGAACACGCGAAGGGCCACCGCGTCGCTCAAATTTTCGACCGGCTGCCCAATACCGCCGCGACATCTTCTTGCGAAGACCCGCCGCGATTCGTTCAGCCCGCAGGACCGGAAGATATCACGCGCATCGTTCGCCGTGAGCTTGAGGCCATGGCTCCGCTCCAGTTCGTCCCGACTGTCGGGAAAGCGTGCCCGCTATCTCCCTTATACAAGCCGTCGTTCGTGACGAAATAGCAAGTTTGGGCATTCCACCTCTCTGCTCGGTCCGCCATACAAACACCTACCAGATTTCTCTGGCCACTCGCTCCCAGACGCAAAGCTTTCCGCCACGCCGTCGCAACCCAGCTGACTGGCGCACAGCGGATGATAAACCCATCTGCTTTAATTGTTCCGGTATTGGACACATCGCCCGTCATTGCCATAACCATTGGTCTTCGCCTCCTCGGTAGTCGTCTCCGAGTCACTACCGCCAAGTACCAGACAATCGTACTTTCTCGCCCTATACGCCGTCTAGGAACATCAACGCCGACAGTGCTCCACCAAGATCTAGCCGCTCCCCGTCTCCGCAAGGTCGTAGGTCCCGTTCGCCTCTCGTTCACCGCTCTTCGTCCCCTTCTGCAACCGGTCGCTTCGCTTCGGGAAACCAGGCGGTGAAGCTCCCGGAGGTGAAGCTGCAACTACGACCCGGCCCACAAATCCTCTGTTGACCCTGCCTACATGTGGAAACCTACTGGACATTGAAGTCGATGGCGTTCCTGTTAGATCTCTCGTTGATACAGGAGCGCAGCTTTCAGTTATGAGCGCTGCTCTCCGCCGAAGGCTCAAGAAGGTTCTGACACCCGCCGTACTGGGCACTTTGCGAGTCGCCGATGGGAGTACTTCACCTGTCCTTGGAATGTGCCCAGCACGAGTGACCATTGGGGGCCATTATACCGTTGTTCTATTTATCGTCCTTGAACACTGTCCGCACGACCTAATTATCGGCCTCGACTTCCTTTCCGAACACTCTGCCCAAATTGACTGCTCCGCAGGTGTTGTACAGTTGGATCTGCCGCTTCCTGCCGACGCAACAGCTTGCGCTTCACACCGCTTATGTTCAGCTGAGTTTGCAAGGCCGTCTCCACAAGCGGCTACAAATGTCCTCCTGACGCCCTGTCCTCCCGTACCTGATGGCGAGTACGTCGTGTCGCCGCTTACTGACGTGGTTTTGTCGCGCAATATTGCCCTGCCGAGCACCTTAGTCCGGATCCGCGAAAACTGCACTCGTATGCCCATCCTCAATTTTGGATTTTCGTCGCATGTGCTGCCACACGGTATCGCCATAGCGCATATCACTCCTTTGGAAAAATTTGAGGTTTCTTCTTTGACCTCTGAATCCTTCCTCAGTATCAACGGACCTTTTTTACCCACTCCTCCGTCCTCTACGCCTACGGACGATGTTCCTGAGATTATCGCCCCAGACCTTCCTTCCGAGCAAACAACAGCTCTTCGTCACCTCCTGTCATCTTTTCGGGACATCTTTGATTTGGACGACCGTCCACTTGGCCAGACATCTGTTGTCACGCATCGCATCAACACCGGTGACGCCAGCCCCATTCATAGGCGGCCATATCGTGTCTCCGCAACGGAAAGGGCCATCATACAAAAAGAGGTAGACAGGATGATGGACAAGGACATCATTGAACCTTCAAGTAGCCCGTGGGCATCACCAGTTGTCTTAGTAAAGAAGAAAGACAACTCGTGGCGCTTCTGCGTTGACTACCGTCACCTCAACAGAATAACAAAGAAGGATGTTTATCCCCTGCCTCGCATTGATGACGCTCTTGACTGCCTTCACGGATCCCAATATTGTTCATCAATTGACCTCCGCTCCGGCTATTGGCAGATTAGCGTCGATGAGATGGACCGCGAGAAAACCGCCTTCGTCACACCGGATGGTCTGTACCAATTTAAAGTCATGCCCTTTGGATTATACAATGCGCCAGCTACATTCGAGCGCATGATGGACTCTCTCTTGCGCGGCTTGCAGTGGTCTACATGCCTCTGTTACCTCGACGATGTGATTGTGTTTTCGCCGAACTTTGAGAGCCATCTGCGGCGTCTCACAACCATACTCTCCGTGTTTCGCAGGGCTGGCCTTCAGCTAAACTCCTCCAAGTGCCATTTCGGTCGCCGTGAAATTAACATGCTCGGACATCTCGTAAACGCCGCCGGAATCCAACCCGCAGTGATCCACAGAAAGTTCACGCCGTGCGAAATTTTCCTGTACCTTGTTCAACAAACGATGCCCGTAGTTTTCTGGGCTTATGCTCTTATTTCCGGCGTTTTGTGAAAAATTTTGCCGACATAGCTCACCCTCTCACTGACCTTCTTAAGAAAGACGTCTCTTTCTCTTGGGGACCACTGCAGGAGAAAGCGTTCTCCACCCTGATTGAGCGGCTTACAACTTCCCCAATTCTGTCACACTTTGACCCTTCTGCGCCCACTGAAGTACGAACTGACGCGAGTGGTCATGGCATCGGCGCTGTCCTCGCTCAGCGTCAACAGGGCCAAGACCGTGTCATCGCTTATGCTAGCCGCCTTCTTTCCACGCCCGAGCGAAATTACTCCATTACTGAGAGAGAATGTCTCGCGCTCGTATGGGCGGTCGTGAAATTTCGGCCGTTCCTTTTCGGTCGGAGCTTCTGCGTCGTAACCGATCATCATGCCCTCTGCTGGCTCTCCTCTTTGAAGGACCCAACTGGACGACTCGCACGTTGGGCCTTGCGTCTACAAGAATATACATTTTCTATTATGTATAAGTCAGGGCGCTTGCATAACGACGCTGACTGCCTGTCCCGCAATCCAGTGGATCAACCGGACGATACCGATGCAGACTCGGACATCAGTGTTCTATCCCTCTCCGGCTTCCTCCATATTGGCGACGAGCAGCGCAAAGATCCTGTTCTTGGAACGCTTATGGAACGCCTAAGCTCCTCGCCCAATGACCCGTCCCTCCGGATGTTCACCTTGCGCGATGGAACTTTATACCGTCGTAGCGTTCGTCCGACGGCCCGGAGCTCCTCCTAGTCGTTCCGAAGCACCTTCGACTAGCCGTGCTCCAGCAACTTCACGACGCTCCTACTGCTGGACATCTGGGCATCACTCGAACATACGACCGCCTGCGGTGACGTTTCTTCTGGCCCGGCATTTATCGCTCTGTGCGCCGTTATGTCGCTTCTTGCGACCTGTGTCAGCGCCGGAAGACGCCTGCTACGCCTCCCGCTGGTTTGCTGCAACCAATTGACATCCCTACAGAGCCCTCCTTCCGTGTGGGCCTAGACCTCCTCGGCCCCTTTACAATTTCCATCAAAGGAAACAAATGGATTGCTGTAGCAACCGATTATGCCACGAGATATGCCATCGCACGAGCGCTACCAACCAGCTGCGCTACAGATGTCGCCGACTTTTTACTATACGACGTCATCCTGCACCACGGCGCCCCTCACCAGTTGCTGACGGATCGCGGCCGCTACTTTCTATCGAAGGTCGTCGATGATCTGCTCCGCTCCTGTTCTACAGAACACCAGATTGCTACCGCGTACCACCCTCAAACGAACGGCCTCACCGAGCGACTCAACCGCACGCTAACTGAAATGCTGGCCATGTACGTTTCCGACGATCACCGCGACTGGGACGTCGCTTTACCATACATCACTTTCGCATACAACTCGTCCCGTGACGATACTGCCGGATTTTCACCATTTTACCTTTTGTATGGCCGCGACCCCACCTTGCCCTTTGACACGTTGCTACCTTCCGCAGTACAATCACCCAGCACTGATTACGCTCGCGATGCTATTGACTTAGCCGCCCAGGCCCGAGAAGTCGCCTGTCATCGCCTCACAGTCTCGCAAGCTTCTCAAAAGCGACGCTATGACCTTCGACACCGAGACTCCCATTTTTCACCTGGTTCCCTTGTCCTTCTCTGGACGCCTTCACGTCGCGTCGGCTTGTCGGAAAAACTACTTTCCCGTTGTTCTGGACCGTACCAGATCTTACGCCAACTGTCCGACGTGACATACGAGATCGCCCCAGTCGGTCAGCCTTCAGTGCCTTCCAACGCCACCAGCGATGTTGTTCACGTCGCCAGGCTGAAGCCTTATGTCCCCCCATTAAGTGAGGCTCTATAATTTGCACCGGGACGGAGCTACTCCGCCGGGAGGGTGATGTTACGGTGAAGGGAAGGAAGAAGTTGGATTGGACGAGAGGAAGACGAAGTCTGGCAGTTGCCGGAACGCCATTAACCTCAGTTGTAAATATACATTATTTTACACTCGTGGGCCTGCTTTCTTCCTGCAACAATATCATTAGCGAGCGCCATCGGCCAGTGACAAACAGTTCTTACGAGCAATGAATTTGTGAATTCCGCCACAATTATTTCATGGCATTAGCTTTTACGCGTAGTCCACTTCTCCGAAAGAAAATACCCGACGCGCACAGTGACTGGATGCTAACGGCTATTATTTTTCTTCGACGCTTTGGGTAAATTGCGTTCCGAGGTAGTAAACCTAATAGCCTTAGGGAACCCCAGAAATCTGGACGCACGGAGAAAAGACGGATTATAAAATAAGTGATTAGAAATTTTGTTTCGAAATATATGGTCTTGATACATGGTCGAAAGCTCTTCAACGACATCGTTAATTAACGCAGCGACGAACGACGTCGAGATAATCTCGTTGCCGCGATCGATGTTCGGACATCCTTTCATTTAACAGAGACTCATGAAACAAAATCTAACAATGACAATCGATGAGCGAGAATCAGCGGTAATATGCGTCTTTCTCGGAAAAGGTGCGCTTGCGAGTTACCTTTTATATGTCTGGCATCTAGTAAGAAGTGCGCCTATTGATTGGCAAATTGATCGCGGCAAGCCGGAGCCTTGAATCCTTTAATTGTTGTATCTCCTTTTTCCTTTATTTTTTCTTACCTTGCCTGAAAATTGTGTTGCTGTTCTGTGTGTGTGTGTGTGTGTGTGTGTGTGTGTGTGTGTGTGTGTGTGTGTGTGTGTGTGTTTGTGTGTGTGTGTGTGTGTGTGTGTGTGTGTGTGTGTGTGTGTGTGTGTGTGTGTGTGTGTGTGTGTGTGTGTGTGTGTGTGTGTGTGTGTGTGTGTGTGTGTGTGTGTGTGTGTGTGTGTGTGTGTCCTTTGCGCGCCAACAACATACCAGCACAGCTTAAAGTACAACATTAGAAGACATGGGTACGAATTCACCTTACTATATCAGTCTCTGAGTTAGCGAACTACGCCGCTGAGACATGATCGCTTTGACGTTGCCTGCCTCGCCAGCCCGGAGATTGAAGGGACTTTATGGAATGGATGAGCGACAAGAGATTCCAGGGTTGCGGGGCTAGTCAAGCTGCTGAAATGCAGCTTTTAGTCCCGCGGTATCCTCACCATTTAAGCACATTCTGTTCTGTACTGGATTACTGATATGATGAAATAGAACAAATCTCAACTCTCTGAAAAAAAATATGGTCTTCAATCCGCGCTGTGAAGGTGGCGGTACAGCGTAGCCGTAAACTGTAAACGACTACTAGAACGAGTACCCATTGCGACGTAGGGTGAAATTATTGACGTTGTGACATTGGTATGTATTTTGCCTAATTATCAGCCTAAGTCGTTTCGACGGCCTACGACTTGGCTTGCGCCGCTTTTTCGTACACCTGCAAAGAGTGGACCAAGGAGAAGAGAAATTCGCCGCGCCTCGTATAGGAGCCCTCGCTATATACGGGGCCGTCCCATAGAACTGTCACAACACAATTCAGTTGCTAGGCGGGTTCCTCTCTTACGTACGAAAGTGTGGTTACGTCACTCCCTGCTTCGTATGGTGCAGTCAAGTAGTCGTCGCCGTGGCTGCTTGTGCAACAGTAATCTTTGCCGGCAACCGTATGCGGGTCGCTACGTGCTTCGCATTCATATAGGCGCAGAAGCGCCTCATCATTAATTATGTGGTTCGGATGCTTGCTTTGAGCTCGCTCTTTATTAAAACGTCTGCTGTTCTGTATGTTGTGTGCGTGATTCCAAAGAATGTATGCACTGTTCGCTTTCCTTTACTGAGTGCTTAGAGGCAGGGCACAGAAAGTGACTCCGCTTGGCGGTGGGTGTTCCTCAGACGGCTTCAAACAAGAAGCTTAGTAATGAAGCAGAGTCTCTTCCACTCCGTGTTTTGGCATCTCAGGCCTTGCCGACGCAGCTTTTAAGACTGGGCGAGTTCCTCGCAGGCACGGCGCTTATTCGGCGGCTAAGAGCAAGAACTCGCTCTCATTTCCATGCGACGCTGAACACCTTCCGATTTTGAGGATTATAATGGCCTAAACGTAGTCGCCTCGACCGGCCATGGTCTTTTTCGGGCGTTATCTGCAGCCTCAGTGCACCCCACCTATCGGCGAAACGGCCATTTCACCTGCCGAAGCAAAGTTTCTTGTGCTATGGATCGCTTGAGCACGTACAAGCGTACCACTTACAAGCGTACATGCACAGTCGAGTCGGCGTGTGCTAAAAGAGATAGCTGCGCAGCGGCATTCTGCATATCCTCCCTTAATGTCTCATGGTCAGGCCGCCTGGATCGCGTAGTTTCGTCTACAGCAGTAAAAAGTGTCGCGATTACTGCGGCCTTGCGAAAACTACGTGCGTATTCTGCACGTGACGTCGTGGTGCTGTCGGACTCAAAGTCAGCGTTACAACGTTTACACCGTGGCCTACCTCGAGAGAATTTTACAAGGCAATCTCTGGCACTTATTAAAGTTCGAATGAGCAGGGGATTTAACGTGAAATTTCAATTGATGCCATCTCACGTAGGAATTGAAGGAAATGAAATAGCTGACGCTCTTGCACGCCTATAGCACGGACATATGTTTCAAACGTAAGAGCGCCAAACATTTTTCAGGACCCTAACGATACAATCCGCATTCACTTTAGGACGATCCACCAGACATGGATGCACACCTAGCCTGTGTGACCCGTGGACTTGCCCGCGGAGAAGAAACGCTGTTGTACCGCAAGGGAACCGACTCCGCGTGTATCACGGCTTGATCATTCAAGACTTGAGCGATGCGCTTTCCCTGTGCCTTCTTTGTTAATATGGGCGACATCGGCCTCTCCATTTGGCCATGCCCATAGTTCGACAGAGAAAGAAAAGCGATGGTCGACAGCCTGCAAAAGAATGGTCTTTCGCACACGACCTTTGAAGACGTCGTTTGCCCCTTGGGCCCGCGTCAACCAGGAAGAAAGTGCAACGACTGCCGATTGCCTTCATCCGAGACACGGGGCTGTTCGGCACCTGGTGACACACATAGTGACACTCACAGGAGGCTCACGCGGAACAGTTGCCGGCTATGTGTGCCAGGCCAACCCCGCCTGTTGCAACGCCACCACCACCACCTTGTTGCCTCTGCCTTACGGGGGTATGAACCATTACATTTGGGGGTATGAGCCATAGATGATAGTTTTCTGTCGACGTTACGCCACGAAGTAACCCCGGGGTACTTTTTTTAATCTTCTCTTGTTTTCTTATCTTTTCTACCCCTGACCCCAGCCCCCTGTGCTGAGTAGTCAACCGGACACTTAATCTGGTTAACGTTTCTGCCTTTCACCTCTTGTTTTCCTTCCTTCCTTCCTTCCGGGATTCTAGCCATTGACAGTAATAGTCTGACGAGGGAGGATGAGCTCCTAATAGTCTGACAAAAGAGGATGAGTTCCTGATGGGTAGTCTGTCTCTTAAATCTGCACCTGAGTACGTTGACCAAGCCCGAACACTAACTGCGGCACAATCATCTGTTTTCAAGAGAATGAAATTTACGCGGTAAAGAAAAAAAAAACAACATGCGTTCGGGCGCAAATGTAGGCGTTGTCGACTCACTAGCGCCAGCTTATCGATATCTTTGAAAATAAAAGCATATAATCAGTGCATTCTTCAGTCCGCACTACTACTAATGAAAACGACATCACAATGCGGTCTCTCGCGCGCGGTTACAAATATTGAAACTGTTCGGAGGAGACTGGAACAAAACACCTATGTAGGCGTTCTTGAGAAATGTTTGTTTTTTTTCTTCGGTATCGAGTGGAGGAGCCGTGGAGTCAGGCACTGGCCCATCGCCACGATTACCACTTACCCTGCAATCATTCGAGCAAAATCAAGACAGTGGTCGGAAAAAATTGCGACATCTCGGAGGGAGGGATTTTTTTTTTTTAATTCGTACAATTTATATCTTTATTGCGGATATGTCGAGACACTCTCGGTTTTACGCTGTGTTCTTATGCCGCCATGATAGGTTCCATGCGTTGACAGTGTTTTAATACTTGTAATTCACATTACTGCGTTGTTTCGTTCGGACGTCATGTCACAAGCAGATGGCGATGAAGGCGCTATTGAAGTTTCTCCGTTGAAGTGACCTATTTCAACGACCCTGACGCTCCCACGTTTTTTTTCTTTATTATTATTATTATTATTATTATTATTATTATTATTATTATTATTATTATTATTATTATTATTATTATTATTATTATTATTATTATTATTATTATTATTATTATTATTATTATTATTATTGTGTGTGTGCTGTAATTCCCTCTCTCTCTCTATCTGTACTTTTTCATCTTACCTTTCTGTATCACTTACCTCTTTTCAAGTGCAAGGTAGCAGACTGGGTGTTCCGCTTAGCCTCGCCGTTTTTCACACCTAATTGCCGACTCTTTCAATAACAAAACGCTACTGATGGAGCAAGGTCATTCGTTGAGCATCAGCTGTGTTTCAGCACGTCGGTCCGTAGAGCGCCTGTTTATTTGGATTTGTAGTTCTGGTAATGAGAATATGCACAGCATAGTTATAGCCACGGTAGGCGTACGTCGTGACCACGTCTGTAATGGTGAACCTCCCGAAACTGGAAGCCTTACTTGGATTCAGGACTCTTTGTGTTCTCTCTGACATGTGATGACGCCTTCAAACGAAGAATGCAACTTTTCTTTCATAACTTGCGCTTAAAATGCGATCAGAGGCAGTAATAAAAGAGCCAGAATGCCCAAAGCGTTCTTTTATTACAACGCTATAATTGCGAACTATGTACAGGAAAGAAACATCTTTAGCGCAGAAACAAGTATAACGACATGTAACCCATCCTGTTCGTTTAGTAAAATATAAACGCCAGGGTTAAATTGCCAAGTAATGGTCTCTGACGTGCCAGAGGATGTCAGAATGTTCATGTTGATATATGTGACACTGCGTCCGCCTTCACAGCACCAATCGGGATCGCATTAGTTGCAACTGCAGCCGCCAGCTGATCTCCGCTTTCGCACCTTTCACAGTTCCCTCTCCTAGGGCTCAATGTGTGGTTGCCCGTGAATGTTCACTAGCCACTGCGTCGTGCACACTCCCTGAAGGTCGCAACGAGGCTATTAAGTTTAGCTGCTTTTCACAGATTTCTCGCTTTCCGCTTTTGACTTTCTAGGCTTGACGTAGCTTTGCACGTAGAAGTTGATGAACAGCACCAGGCCCAGAACACCCTGCGAAAGCGCCAGCATCGCGAGTCGCCTCGGGTATCCGCAGTCGTGGAAGAGCGTGATCGTCATGTGCAGCATGAGGCCGACGAATTGGGCGATCTGCAGCTTGGTCAGGTAACGCTTCCACCACAGGTACTTCTGCATCGAAGGACCCAGGGCCGCGAGGAAGTAGTAGGAGTACATGATGACGTGGATTAAGGCGTTCACGCACCCGCCCAGCGCCGTGTGCCCGTCACCGCCGAAGTTCATGTAAAACCACCCGCTAAACACGACCAGAAAGTGGTGTATCACGTGCAGGTGTGTGATCTGCGAGCTCTTCTTGCGCAGCACGAAGAACACGGTGTCCATGAAGTCGCCGATCCTCACGAAGCTGTACCACCAGCCGAGCCTCAGGATGGCCATGTCCCTCTCGCTGGGTGTCTGGTAGTTGATCCCCTGGCAGAAGAGGCTGTAGTGGCCGCCCACGTAGGTCAGTCCCATGAGTTTCACGGCGAAGTAGGCGTTGGCCAGCACGGTTAGCGCGTTGTACGCCAGCACTGCCCACTTGAGGTCAAACGGCTTGCGGTCTCTCATCCAGCGGGGCCCGGCGACCTTCACGAAGTAAACGTAACCGACCAAGAGCGGAAACACGATCCGGGCATCCTCGATGCCTCCCCATCCCTCCGTTCGAGGATCTTTTCGTGACGCGAAGTAGTAGTCGTACCATTCCACGATCGTGGACGCCTGCTCGAGCTGCGATGCCATATGTCTTGACGATGCGGTGCTGGAATATTTTGTACTAGTTGCTTCGAGCGAATGTGCAAACGCAATTTCAGTAAAAAGAACAGCGAGGGTGTGAGCCGATCCCAAGGTTCGAAATATATATATATATAGGTACGACGTCGGTGAGGAGGAGGTAAAAATGAAAGAAGGAAAGTGCAGAACGACAAGAATAGTTGCTTTTGTTTTCGCAGTTACTGCTTTCCGATTATATTGAATTTCAGTGCACATGTTGTAATGGTGCTCGCTCTTTGCCTTCTAATTTATTGCGAGCTTGCCAGTGTCCATGAAGAGATCGACACAGCGAGGCACGCGCGGGGAAAGAATGCCGATGCTTTGAATGGGAAAAAAGCGTGAGAAAAAAAAAGCGTTTCCCGCTTATCTCGCGCCGCTGCACCGTGAGAACTGGCTTATTCATTCGTGTCCACGCCGATGCCTTGACTCGGCGCAAATTTCTTGAGAAGTGACATCGCACTCCCGTTCAGTGGACGTCGTGCAATGAAATGGGCAGTACTTGCGAAAGAAAGTAATGCTGTATGAAAGGGAAATAGTGCAAGATGCGGCAAAGCCTACTTCTCGGCGTCAAGGTAAAAAAGAAAAAAGAAATTTAGACACCGTTCCACGAATTAGATGTTTCCTCATAAGGTCAGTCATCTTGAAAAATTTTCGGTGACATTACGTTGTATCTGGGCGTTGTGAGGTGTTCGTACGTCACAGCGTACAGAACACTTTTGAACTTCTGACCCAGCGGAAACCCTTTCTTCTCACAGGTCGTCGACCGGTAAATGCGAAATAGTGGTACGAGGCCTCGTCACTTTTGCGTTTCTCCGTGAGTATTGAGGTATGGGGAGCTCCGCTGTTAGCAAACGCCATTAATGGGAGATGGGAGAGAAAGCGTAAAGGAGAAAACAAGGCAGGGTTAGGTAGAAATTTTTTTAATAATTTGAAAGAGATTGTTTGCGAAAGGGCATTTAATCTTGGAACTTCGTTTTCGTCCTTGCAGCTGCACCTCACAGTTCGTGTTCACGAGAGTCACGGCCAAACATTGCGGTGACAGACACGCATAATGATCGAGGCAGCGCTGATTGGCGGATGGGTAGCACAAGTGTCAGGCTGTCAACAAGATATAGGTAGCGCTTTCCAGCGGAGGATCGAACTTTTTGAGAAGTGCGCGGGCATCCATGCGAGGGATTTAACAACATTTAGCCTGTCTACATTTTCCCGTCATTTTCATGCTTTGTTGCGGGTTACAAATTTTGCTTTTCGCAAATAACCCACCCTTGTTGGCAGTCAGCGCTTGTTTCCGTCGGTTGTAAACTTATTCTGTGTCCTGTTTTTGCTTTGTATACGCTAGAACCAGTGAGATAACAGCGTCATTTCACCGCGCGTGCGACAACCTGGGAGCCAGTTTTGCCCAGAAATTTGTATGTTAAAAGTACCAACAAATTTCTGGGTACTATCCTTCCATGTCTCATGGATCGTCAAAACCATTTTCGCTCCTATTACCAAGCTTGGCATGCCTCCTATCACTAGACACTCGCAGATCGTTTATTCTCCTGTCTTTAGTAAAGGCCACCCAGTGTGCTTCCACAGTCACATGGGCGCGTATTCACAAAAATATCTTACGCTAGAATTCTTCGTACGAGGAAGCTTTAGCTCGGGCCCAACTCCGACGCGGAGTATTCAAATACATGTAAAACTCAAAAACGTTTTTCTGAGATAACCCCTGGACCGATTTTAATGAAATTTGTTGCATTTGAGAGAGAAAGTTAAATTCTGGTGACAGTTGAAAGCGGAATTTCGATTTAGATCCTGAATTTTGTTAAAGAGGTTTTCAAAAATTCGCAACCTTGAAAAAAATAGAAGCACAAAGTTTACAAATTCATAGCTCTGCATCAAGAGCAGATATCGCGGTTCTGTAAAAGGCATCCATTAGATTATTCAAAGCGGACAAATTCGATACGTTATTTTATATTTTACGTGAATTTGCTACGTTGTTCACGAGGGTTTTGAAAGAGCTGTATTTCCATGATATTAAATGTTTGGGGATTCATGTGTAACACATAAATTTTGTCCGCTTTAGATGTACTATCAGATGCAACTCACAGAATCGTATTATCATTTTTCGCTGCTGAGTTACAGAGTTGTAAACTTTATAGTATTGTTCATTAAAAGTTTTAAATTTTTGCCAATTTTTTATAAAATATTGAGGACTTAAATCGAAAATTCGAAACCAACAGTCACTAGATTATAAGTTTTT
Organism: Dermacentor variabilis; assembly: GCF_050947875.1. Classification (NCBI taxonomy): domain Eukaryota; kingdom Metazoa; phylum Arthropoda; class Arachnida; order Ixodida; family Ixodidae; genus Dermacentor; species Dermacentor variabilis. Next base: position 177,581,872 of record NC_134573.1, read on the forward strand.
CTTTTAAATGCAACAAACCTCGTCAAATTTGGTGCCACGGTTGCCGAGAAAAATGAATTCTCATTTTACATGTATTTATATAGGAGCACTCGAACTAAAGCTTCCTCTTGAGAGAGAATTCTTGCCAATCCTGACATTAGGCGTTTCATTAGCGAAGGCGATCGGCCAAAGGTAAAGAACACTTGCACGTGTCACATTTCGGTGTTCTTTGTTTTCTAAATAATAAAATAAAATAAAATCGTGCCGGAAACACCCTCCAAAATTTTACCTTAACAGGATAGCCCAGAATATTACGGTGTCTGTATGCCAACTGCATGACCTTTCCTCGCGGCCAAGTAATCCGCGCAAAGACGAAAGGACGAGCCGCCATCGACAGAGGCCACAATTGCATTTCGCCCCAATTTAAACGATAAATGGTTTTGTTACAATTAACAGCTTGAATATAACGATTTCGTCATTCGTCTTCAATAACATTATAAATCAGTGCAGCACGCTGCCATGAAACGAAAACATTTTTTTTCTTGCATTGTTGTGTATATTGCGCGAATAGAAGAAACCGTGTCAAGGTAAAGCTTCGTTGAAGGACGCCGGATTCAGCCACAGTTGTAACGCCGGCTTCGTGGCCCATCCTCCGTAGCGGGTAAGCGCCATGGGACGAAAGGCGTGCAAGCAAACCGCACCAGCTGGCAGTCATCCCGTGTCTTCGTCGGCCGGAACCTTGTCCGGTGTCCGCCTTGGGCGCTGTAACCCTTGTCTCATGGGAAACTCCAAACCAGCTCAATAAAGGACAATTATATGTTATCTCAAGTTCATTACACCCCACCGCGTTCACCCTACACCACCGGTCGCGTACAGCAAACCGCACCTCAGAGGCTGTCACAACACTTTGAAGGCCGCCCTTGATCCCTTTCGACGAACGCTTCGACAAATTTGTTAAGCCTCGATCAGCCTGAATACCTTCGATCATACTTAGGCTTGTTTTGCTTGATCAGATCAGCATGAAAAAAAATATATACGGCAGATCCAACGCACTTGCTAGTATCAGCATTAATTGAAGCTTAAAACTTTGATTGAGATGTTTCAATAAAAAGTTATGCAATGACAGACATGACGCTTGCAACATTATTTCAAGTATACGCGCATGGAACTGTTCGTGCTCTGCACCATGTTTCGAGGGCGTCGGAAAGACGACCTGTGCGTAACGCGAGAAGACGAGGACAGGCGCTGTCCCTTGCCTGGGGTGTCCTGTCTCGCGTTACGTGCTGGTCGCAATAGTCGACCTTACTCCTCTTAGCTCGTTTAATTGCTACCACAGCAGCATAGCCTTGGCAGCGGATACCGCCATCTGCTCAAGAACGTAACCTGTGGGCGATGCACATCAACGCCGTCCTCCATCTTCCGTCACAGTTTTGTTGTTGTGCACGCGCAATGCGCCGTGCACAGGGTGCGCGTTAAGCTGTCGCCTAGAGTAAGCACGCCGGCTGTTACAGAAAATATGGCGGCACTGGTTGCCAACATTGCCAGTGGCGTGGAATAACTGGATCATAAAACTTGCTGCATCGTTTCCGGGCTGCAGACCGCAGTGAGTAGAGCACAAACGGCATGAAGTGACACACGCGGCTCTGTGTCCCTCTGTCTTGTGTCATTGCGCTGCTCCAAGTTACGATGAACTCATGCAGACTCGGTTGAACCGCACCTGCTCTGTCCGCCAGACGAAACGATGACGTCGGTTTCTTATTGCTTGCCAAAATTAGTGCTCGCTCGGTAGTGCGCTTCTGACAGTGCTCAAGTGAAAGTGTCTGGCCAGCTTCGTTGCATGCATGCCGTTTTTATTTATATTTTCTTTTGGACCATACAGAATTTTTATATGTTGCCTGTAGCAGATAGAATAATTCACGTCATTGAGCCGTATACTGAAAGAGGCGGACATTTCTAACTCGAGAAATTGAAATGCATGATCGAATAATTAAAAAAATCAATTAGATTTTTAATTCATTACTCTGCAGCACATACTGAAATTTACGAATTGCAGCCGGTGCATTCGCAGGGCGTATCCACTTGGAAGTAATTTTCAGGATGACACCAGTTTCGAGATATGCATTCCAAAAATGTGCGACGAAATACATGGGCGTTCCAGATACTTTTGTGTTTAAATGCATAAAATCGCGGCTTGTTTAAGAAGCAAGTGGAACAATAGTGCATTTTTATCACAAGTTGCGCAGCGCATACCTCGTAAACCCGTGCAGTGCTAAGAAATCGTTCCAAGGGGATAAGTCTTGCAATCTCACCGGCTGCAATACGAAAATTGCGATATGTGCTATAAATTAATTAATCATAAAGTTAATAAATGCATTTTTGTAAATTGGTCGATTGCGCGTTTCACCTTGTCATGCGGATAAAGTCCACCGCGTTACCCGCCATGACAGGGACTGAAATTACGCTATCTGCTACAGACAACTTTTTTTAAAATTCTGCATGATCTAAAAAACCATCCCATATATTCCGGTTAGACCGTCATGCACCAAATAAAGGTTTTTCTTTGTTTGTGCGCGCGCGCGCGAGTTTGTGTGTGTGTGTGTGTGTGTGTGTGTGTGTGTGTGTGTGTGTGTGTGTGTGTGTGTGTGTGTGTGTGTGTGTGTGTGTGTGTGTGTGTGTGTGTGTGTGTGTGTGTGTGTGTGTGTGTGTGTGTGTGTGTGTGTGTGTGTGTGTGTGTGTGTGTGTGTTATGGATTTTTACTGATTGACTGCATGTAAGCATTTTCTAGGAATGAGAATCGGAAGGTGAAATGTAATCACTCAAGTTATTTAAACATATTAGCTGAACCTACATAACAAATAAGCTTGTTGTTTTTTTCACACAGCGCGTATTACAGCTTTATTTAAGAGCAATTCTGTCTCCCTCACGCTGGCATTTAGCAGCCAGGAAGCAGCCTGTCGCAACCTAACGTTCAATTTCAGTTTTCAGTCTCCTTTTTTTAACACCTGTCGCTCCGAGCGGCCTTCCACCAATAATTGCTGCGCAGCTACGTATGAGTCATTAGCCAATAAGGAAAATAATAAGAAAATATAATAAATCGTTACAAATAACGACGTCACGAAGTAAGTTGCCAACACACGATTCGGTCTGCCTGATGAACCGCGATAGGAGCCGACGGCCGTGTCTGCCTCGGCGGTCTTCCACGCTGAACTTTACACGCCGCAATAGACGCACACAAACAGACGTGTTCAGTTGTAAGACTTGCTTTCCTTGTCTCGTGATGCGCGATGTGCCCAAGTTCGAGAACTGAAAGCAACCACGCGTTTCTTAAAGTTCACGTATATTGAAATCTAATTTGCAATGAGCACTTCACAGCTCCTTTTTCTTCCGTTTCGCCGCTTCTAGGTACGTCTTCGCGTAAAAGTTGACGAACAGCCCGAGCCCCAGGAATCCTTGCGATATGGCCAACAGCGCGAGCGCCCTCGGATATCCGCAGTCGTAGAACAGCGTGATGGTCATGTGCATCATGAGACCGACGAACTGCACGATCTGCAGCTGGGTCAAGTGGCGCTTCCACCACAGGTACTTCTGCACCGTAGGTCCCAGGGCGGCGAGGAAGTAGTAGGAGTACATGATGACGTGGACGAACGGGTTGACGCAGAGGCCCAGCAGCGTTTGGCCGTCACTGCCGAAGTTTGTGTAGATCCATACGTTGAGCACGACCAGGAAGTGATGGATGACGTGAAGGTTGGTAACCTTGGAGTTTTTCTTTCGAGCGAGGAAGAAGAACGTGTCCAGGAAGTCGGCGATTCTGACCCAGGAATACCACCAGGTCAAGTTTACGATGGCCGCCGTGTGCTCGTCAAAACTTTTCTCGTAGTCGATGCCCTGGCAGAAGAGGCTGTAGCCGCCTTGCAGGTACGAGTGGCGCACGTACTGGATGCAGAAGTAGGCGCTTGCGACAGCGGTCGCCAAGTTGTAGGCCAGGATGGCTCCTCGCAGGTTGAAAGCCTCGCGGTTCTTCATCCAGCGGGGACCGGCGACCTTGGCTATGTACACGTAGCCGATGAGGACCGGAAATACGAACCGAGCGTCGCTGTGGATGCTCCACTCCTTGATCCTCGGATCGCGCAGGGACCAGACGTACCCGCACAGGTTGCGAATGTACGACATCAACGAAGGGGACGACACTTGCATACTGGTATACTGGTGTCACTCACACACGCGCGCGCGTTGCAACGGCGACGACGACGTGTCTAGCTGTAAAACGCCAAGACTTTGGGTGACTTCGACGTCCAAATCCCGCGTACACTTAGGAGTTTCAGCTCTGGCTTTTATCCTCACGTGAAACACGGACCAGGTCTGTGCACCGTCTCAGCCGGGGCCGCATTGAACTGAGCGGCGTGGGCTTACGATGAGGACAATTCTGCTGCTGTCGGCGAGGAACTTATGCGCGATTCAAATGAATGGGCGAGGAGGCTAATCGGATTGCGTCGTCGTCTGTCGATACTGATGTGGAGGAAGAAAAAAACTACCAGGACCATGACGTCACACAGCCAACGATCGGAAGTGAACCTACTTTGACGCCATTCTCTCCTGTTTTCTTTCTCCATTCGGTGCCGCTCAGTGCCTCGCACGTGGTGGAGATGCGGCCGGCAGACTTCTAGGCACGTTGCACGCCATGTGAAATACTTCGTCGACAGTAAAACATGAAGGCTCGCGCTTATTTCATGTGGCTAAATGTGGCCCTCCGTTCTATGTGTTCTTTTTTTAAAGATTATTTTCCTCTCAAGGGTAGACATATCTTCCTGGCGCAACACTGTACTGTGTCCCCGTCGTAGCTGATAGTGCCCGAATCTATGCGCGTGGAGGACGAGGAAAGTACTCTCACCGTTGTTCTTATGCAGCGTGGCTTCGGGAACATTAAACGAGGAAAGCACCGAGAAACCAAAAACAGGCTATGCCTCTTGCGATGCCGCTACGGACACTATAGTTCCGAAGTGACAAATATGACGAATATATCGCACGGGCTCATATCAAAATCGGTCGACGCATGTTCTGGTTACTACTGGCAGGAGCAAAGTGATAACCCATGTAGTCGTTCGACATAAACTTCTTTCCTGTCAGTTCAGCGGTCCGTGTCATGTGATGGTTGTTGCGGCCATTAGAGACGCAAGGATGATTTGGTATATGGCTAATGTTCTACGCCCTTTATATACAGTGTGTACCAGCTATTACACATCGCGTTCTTGTAAAATACGGGCCATTCTACTGGAAGAAAGCCAAGTACATATTGTTCACAGTCGAGTAGAGTAGCGAGTGAGATTAACTTTATTTGGAATACGGTGATTGGAAGGCCCGGGCCTTGGGCCGCCTGGATGGGCACTGGGAGCTGTTGCTCCCCCGTACGGCCTCCGTGGTTCGCTGGACGGCCCAAAGTTGGCGTTGGAGTTCTGAGTTGAGCTGCGCGGCCGACCACCGCGCCCGTAGATTTTCCTGGGAGACTGCCACTTTATCTCGACATATTTTACATCCCCACAACATGTGCTGAAGGGTGGCTCTATAGCAGTGGCGTCGCCAGAAATTTCGTGGAGGGGGGGGGGGGGGTCACGTTGCAGCTTGGCCTCCTCTGTATAGAATTTGACGAGGGATCAAATACATTATTAATAACTGCATTGTCATTGCCAAAGATGCTGCAAACGAATTCTTGACCGCTACGCATTCTCAAGACAAGTAAAATATGTATTTCTTCGTAAAAGAATATACTCGTATGTCCCAAAAACTGTGCCCGAAATAACTGGTATCAATGCTTCGATGTTTTTGCCTATTTAATCAGTAAAGAAAATATCACGCGAACTTTATAACTATATCAGTTATACCAGCAAAGCAGTTTAAGCCGCTGATATGAAAAATGTGAAGGCCGTGAAATGAGCAAATTGAGGACAAATATTTTAAGGAAACTTTGTTAACTTCCCTGTCTTTCTGTCATTTGCATTTCTCTCTCTGTGTCATTCAAGAACCTTGTTTACATTTTTGTACATATGCAGCGATCAGGGAAAAATCTCAATGACGCTATCCTTCGTTACAATGCATTGCGCAGGAGCAGCTGTCACTGGTCGTGTATTGTGAGTAATTGCACCGAAATTATAGTCGCAACAGAGAGCACATATAAAAAGCAGGAGTTTTGCAAAATCTACGAGGGCGAGTCAAATGAAAGTGAGCCAATGCGAATATATAACAAACGGGGTACTTTATTGAAAAGTAGTCTCAATGAACATTTAGACATTTGTCCCACTGAATAACGAGTCGCGTGATTCCCGTCTGATAAAACTCCTTGGGTTACTGTTTCAAAACGTCTGTAACTGACTTTTTCACCTGATCGTCCGACACGTATCTAATTCCCTTGACCTGTTTTTTTTTTTTTTTTCAAATGCTCCAAAATGTGGAAGTCGCAAGGCGACAGGTCTGAGCTGTATGGCGGATGTTGCAGCGTTTCTCACTTGAACCTTGCCACTTTTGTACTAAGCACATCACCCACGTGGCATTGTCGTGGAGAAATATCACCCCATTCCTCAATTTTCCACATCGTTTGTTTTTGATTGCGACGCGCAGCCGATCCGTCGTTTCACAATATCGGAACCGATTCATAGTCTCTCCAGGTTTAGCAAATTTGATCAATAATGGTCCCTGACGATCGAAAAAAAAAGTCACCAACACCTCTCCGGCAGAAATGGCTTCCTTTGCTTTCCTTGCGGTGGTGAATTCAAATGTTCCCACCGTAAGCTTTGTCGTCGTGTTTCAGGCTCGTAGTAGCGGCACCATTATTCGTCCCCGGTCACAATCACAGACAAAAAGTCGTCGCCCTCATTGTGATACCGGATTGGATGAGTCAAGGCAGCGCCGAACCTCTCCGTCTTCTGGTGGTGGTTTAAAATATTAGGCATCCATTTCGCACACAAGAGCCGATAACGGAGATGTTTATGAATTATGGCGTGACCCGAACCGCGACTGATGTTCACATGCCCTGCCTATTCATCGATGCTTATCCGTTCTTGTCTAATCAGCCTTTGCAATTGTGTTGAGGGTGAAAGCACGGTGGCTTTTGCCCGGTCTTGGATCGTCTTTGCAACTTTCACGTCCTCCTTTGAACCATTTCCTGCAACGCTTCACAGTGTCCAATGAAATGCAATGTTCAACGTACACAGCAGTCATACGGCAACTAATTTCTTTTTGAGAAACATCTTCAGCTGTCAAAAACCTTAATGACACCACGCTGTTCAATTTTTGGAGTGTCTATTATGTCATGCAACCATGTTCAACCCGCTGTATGAGAGCATTAAAGAACCTTTATCCTCACACCTGCGTGTCACTTTTGTAAATGAGAGATCTCTGTGCTACGCGCGTACTTCGCACATAATGAACCGAACCACCATTATGCGGGGTGGGTCGGCTCACTATCATTTTACTCGCCCTCGTAATTAGAAATGAAAAAGATAGAATGGAATGTACAAATGCGAAGATACAGCTTGATAAAGGGCAAGAAAGTGTCACTGGAAACAAAGTTCATTGCACGTATACACAAAACTTCGCAACAAGATATATAATATACGTGTAAGTCTTTAATAAATCTACTAATTTAAGAAAAAGTCACTGTATATACTGCGTCAAAAAAGCAAATAAACATGTCGCGCAACCATAGGTTCACAGATCACAGTCCGCCTGTCCCTCCACTCCCCCTGATGTATCGCGCGCGACAGGAGGCGGCGCGCTTTCTACTCGCTTTTCTCCCTTGCGCACACAAGACTGAGCCCCCATCGTCGTCTCACCCATGCCCTCCCCCCCCCCCCCATTACGCTTTCACTCGCGCATACAGCATGGGGTGCGCGGTCCCGATGTTATCTCCCTTGGATTTTATACGGAACATGAGGGTGACAGTGACGGCAAGAATGCGCCTAGAGTGTCCATACAACTTCTATCGCAATAATATAATAAGAGTATCCGGCAACTGTACTTAAGGAGGATGACCTCATTCGACTAATGCATGCCTTCGTTTTGTATCACTTTGCATACGTGGCAGCCATTCATCGATGGAAACGGGCAGAGTGGCATAAATTGAATGCACAGCTTAGGGAGATTGCTAAGCGGGTTCTCGGGTTACCCGTCTACACTTGTACAGAGGGCTTAATGCAGCTTGGCATTCACAATACTCTGTAAGAGATTGCAGAGGCCCAAGAGCACGCACAGCTAACTCGCCTCACTACAACGAAGGCAGGGAGGTCCATCTTGCAGGAACTCGGATATCACCCCGATAGAGTATAGCGTAGGAGTTCTCTGACGTTCCTCCTTCGATTCGTGAGAACATTACGGTCGCGCCCATACCTAGGAACATGCACCCCGATCATAATCGCGGTAGAAGGAGGGCAAGGGCGGCCAACCTCCTTAGGCAAATACACGGTGATCAGCGACAGGTCAGCTTTGTGGATGGCGCTTCTTGTAAGGGACGTCGGGCGTTCACCATCGTCACTGTCGATGGTCGGCAAGGAACCACCAATGCTGCTTCGATCGGTTCGGACGAGGGACTCCGAAATCGCTGAACAAATGGCTATTGCACTAGCCCTGCTGGATAGCTCACGGAATGTCGTCTATAGGGATTCAAGGTCTGCAATCAGAGCATTTGAAAAAGGCACTGTTTCCAAACAGGCCCTCAGATTTCTTCGGGGCAAGGCATCACGCACCACTTCATTTATTGGTGTCCGGCACATCAGGGTCAGATAAAGGGTGCTCCTCCCAACCTCAACGAGTCGGCTCACGGGGCTGCACACGAACTTGCCCACCACGCTACCCTCGACCAATCGGAAGCCGACTCCACAGAGAACAGGGACACGCCCTCCACCTTCAACGAGATTACTAAACACTACTATCTCAGCCGTAGAACCTACTTCGTTCCTCATCCGCGGCTCAGTGGAGCTCAAGCATTAACGCTCCGTCTACTACAAACGAATACGTATCCCAATCCGCCGCTCTTACATAAAATCTATTCGGATACTTACTCCAATGGTACTTGCCGCAATTGTGGAGTAATAGCCACGTTAGAACACATGCTCTGGCGTTGTGCCCGGTCACGCTCTATCATCGATAACAGCTCGGCCAGATGGGAGGCGGTTCTCCTCAGCCCTGTTCTGGCTCTCTGGGCTGTGCAGCAGGCCCACGATGCGGCCGAGAGGCTCGGCCTCCCGGTTCCCACATGGGAGCGGCCCGCTTCGTGAAGACTCGCGATTTGCAGGACTTTATTCAATAAAGTTTTACCATACCATACCATACCATACCATCCGGCAACTGAAGCGCCCCGTAGCCCATTACTTTCCGCAGAAGAAGTACCGAAAGCGAACTTTCACCATGCGCGAATTTGCTGCGCCGCAACAATGGGTCTTTTCTTCTTCTTCTTTTTCTTTCCTTTTTTTTTTTTGGCGCGGGTGCACGGAATTGAACAAAGCGCAAAGGAAAGCATGTTGGCCACAATGGAATGCCTACTTTGGGCACGTAATGTGTCTAGCGAAGGAATACCCCAAAAAATGTGAGGACCTTTGTGCACAGAGAACCATACGCAGGCTGCTCGGTATCCTACACCGGCGAGACAAAATTTTCCGCAGAAGTTGCGCTCAAGCGAACGCGTTGCAATCCATCGAGTCCCCGCAGTGATGGCGGCGAGCGACAATGCATTGTTTCTTTTTCTCGTCTGCTAGCCAGAAAGCGTCCAAGCTCTGCCAGACGAAAATCCACTCGGCCAGAGAAAAACGAACGCGCATCGAAGTGCGCCGCGCTGTGGTCGAGGCAACATGAGAAAAACGCATGCGCTCTGACTGGTTGCAGCAGCCCGCGGGTAGCGAAAAAAAAAAAAAGAATGAAGAGGCTCAATGTATCCTCGCGTATAAAAGTCGAAGTATAAAAATAAATAAGAACGTAGTTACCTTTGCTGGTTTTAGTGTCTTGACATGAATGCTATGTCGCAGGCGAAAAAGAATGTTGATATTCTTTTCTGTGACATGACGGCACAAATGAACCACCACAACGCTTCGGCTCGTCGGACTTCGCTGCGTGCTTTGTCAAATTGTCTGACAGTGTGTTAATTTGGCGTGTCTCGTTGTATGGTCCTTATGTACGACTTCAGAAAAGTCAGTGCTCATTTGGCGTCAAATGGTTATGATAACTTATGACAACATTAAACCCGCAAAGTTGCGCAATTGAAAATCTAAAGCACGACTTTGGAAATGTCAATGCACCTTTCGCATCAAACGTTTATGAGAACTTTGCGCCCATAATGTTTCAGAATTGAAATCAATGCGCTCCGTAGATTCCGCGGCCCCCGCGAGATGCCGCGATGAGCCCGCTCGCCATCAAAACGCTTTGTGCTCGGATGGGGCTCCTTGCGTTATGCGACTCCCAGTGCGTGGGCGTTGCCGAAAAATCCAGCCCGATTTCGCTATGTTCGCGCTGAAATGTCTTTTCGAGCATTTAAAAGGACATTCTAGACAAAATGCAGCATGTTTTCCGGCGCCGGTGCTTATTTTGGTCGCCGGCACATGACAGCACGAAAAAATTTCGGGGAGGCTGAAGCCCCATAAGCACCTCCCCCCCCCCCCCCCCCGGCTACGCCCCTGCTCTATAGCAGACTTGCATTTGCATATTTTGCATATGTCGCTGTCGTATATCTTGGGGTAGAAAGTCTTTAATTGCATTATTCTTTTATTTATTTAATTTCAATTGCAATTTAATTTAATTACTCGCAATTCGCTTTCTTTTTTTGTACTGCTCTGAATGGCAGGCTGTCGATGAAGAATTTGTAGAAAACTGAAAGAAACTTATAGGTATGTTCTTAGCCAGGTACTTCTTGTCCGCTTATTTTTTCCCGGTTGATTAAAAAAAAAAGCCTGCGAGAAATGAAAAATATCGCCTGGCTAACCGTCCGCCCCCATAAAAAATGCAGCGCCCCCAAACACGCCTCCTTAGCAATTGATCGCAGAGCTTTATTTGGCGCGCCCCGCCCACGACAGCGCGACACAATGGCGCTTACAATAACTGGCGACGGATGCGTCGTGGAAAGAGTGCGCTCCTGTAGAGCGTCTTTGAGGGAGCTGCTTTTTTGATGCAGGCGGGCGGTTAACGAGGTGATATTTTTCATTTTTTCGTAGGCTTTCTTTATCAACTGGAAAAAATGGACGGGCAGAAAGCACCTGGCTGAAAACATGCCCGCCTTAAGTTTATTTCGATATTGTACAAATTCTTCATTGACAGGCTGCCATTCAGAGCAGTAATTAAAATAAGCTAATAGCGATTTATCAATGAATTGAATGAGATCAACGAAATATTAGTGGCGGCGTCTCTACTCGACTGTAACCCGCCGTGGTTGCTTAGTGGCTATGGTGTTGGGCTGCTGAGCACAAGGTTGCGGGATCGAATCCCGGCCACGGCGGCCGCATTTCGATGGGGGGCGAACTGCGAAAACACCCGTGTACTTAGATTTAGGTGCACGTTAAAGAACCCCGGATGGTAGAAATTTCCGGAGTCCTCCACTACGGCGTGCCTCATAACCAGAAAGTGCTTTTGGCACGTTAAACCCCATAATTTTTTTTCAGTCGACTGTAAAAATATGCACTTGCTTATCTTCGCGTATAGAATGGCCCGTCTTTCTTTAAAACGTGATGCATGATGGCTGGGACACCCTGTATAACGGACCCTTGTGCCTATCTATAGCTACGATTCATCAAGGAACACCCCTCGGATCATAGTATTTCTTCTTTTCGTATTTATTTATTTATTTCTGACGACGCTGGGACGGCGACTCACGAAGACACACACGTGCAGTAGTATTATTCACAGCGCTCACGTGTTCTGAACACAAAACTTCCACTGCTGGTCTCTGCGTTAAAAAGTCTTACAACGCATGCTGTCTACTATATCAAAGCGTGATCAGAACAGATAGGGAGCAACCATGCCTTCCTGCCTGACTTGTTTGAGATCGAGCGCATATCGTAGCAAGAAAGGCCAGACCTCAACGACGGCACCCGTCCGTTCCCTCCTTTCAGTCCTTCGTAGTAATTGGTCGGCGGGCTTTCACCATAGCGTTGTGCGATTGAAGGCCACCATTGGCACATTGGCCTGCGCGGTCGTTTACGTCACATTCCCGAGCGCGTCTAAAAGAAGCGCTTCGTTTTAAAATTCAAATAAAGGTATCCAAACTTCACGACGTGGTAATGGCCACTCGTTTTCGCCTGGGTGTGCGAAACGTACAAACAGGTTGAAGGCAAAATAACCTCTGTTTGCTGTAGTCGAGTGTCGCAGTCATCGCCACGTGCTGCGCCGTGCCTTAATCCTTCGGCAGCGGCGACAAGAGGGAACAAACAACCACGCTGGCGTAAGCTGTCGCAGCGTTCTCTTAACCATTACGATTCCGGACATCCTCGTATCGAGTAACGTCGAGGTTGAGCATGCGCGACGGACGTGTCTTTACGTATGCAAACCGGTATATCGCCTGGAGCTCCTGCAGTCGTCTACATTGTTCTAGTTTTCACTAACGCCCACCTTCTTCCCATCTTCCAGTAAAAAAGGCGCATGCATGCCATACCGTGATCTTAATTGCCGAGAAATCCACGCTTGTGTGAAGAGGGCACAGTGGCACCACTATAGTAACAGCGCAGTGAGGCAATTTGGTAATTTTCGCATTGCAGAAGCACGCCTCTGCCTGGCAATGTTTCGCACGCTTTCCCTGTGCTTAAAACATTCACCTCAGCCCCGAACGAGACCGACGAAGGCATCACGCACGCCATTTGCGTAGCTGTACACCGAGAGCGGACTACTCGAGGGTCTGGTCGTCGACTATATGCACTCCGGCGCCGGTCGATGTGCTTTCCTTTGTTTCCCGGTCGTGTTCGATATTAGAACACGCAGCACTGTGGCCGCACAGTAGTCCTTCTCACTTTTTCTGGTGCTAAAGTTTCTGTACCGCCATAATACTCAGACATTTAAGCATATGTTTTAGATTTCTGCCATGGCCATACGTTTATATAAAACGCAGAAACGTTTTCTGTTTTTCAGTAAGCAGACGTCGAACCGATTTCAATGAAAATTAATTGCCAACCGCCGTGGTTGCTCAGTGGCTATATGGTGTTGAGCTGCTGAGCACGAGGTCGCGGGATCGAATCCCGTCCACGGCGGCCGCATTTCGATGGGGGTGAAATGCGAAAACACCCGTGTGCTTAGATTTAGGTGCACGTTAAAGAACCCCAGGTAGTCGAAATTTCCGGAGTCCTCCACTACGGCGTGCCTCATAATCATAGAGTGGTTTTGGCACGTAAAACCCATAATTTAATTATTTTAATCAATTGCATTCAATACGAAAAGTACACTTTTGTGGCTGTTGGTAACGAACGCTTCATTTAGGCCCCTAAAATTGTTTACATAAGTTGTCGACAATCAGAATCAGTAAATTTAACTGAATGCAAGTAATAGCTTTACGGAGTGGATGCCAAGGGAAAACAATCGTATTTGAGAGTGTCGAATAGGCGTGATAAGGTTAGTTGAGAGAAGGAAGAATTAATAGCTGAAAGGCAGAGAGAATAATCAGTATAACTGACCGGTTGGGTATACTATGTAGTCGTGGGAAGGAAACGGCAGAAAAGACTAGGAGCAAAGAAGAGAAATATCATCTGTACGTATAACACGACGAATGCGCCTGACAATGGTTACAGTCACTCGTCCAGTCTCGGCGGGTTCTTCAAACACTTTAGTGCCGTTAATGTAACTCTGGTTGACGTCGGCTGGAACCAAGCTACAAGGATGTTACCGCCCGTAAGAAGCCGTTCGTCAAGTTTATCGAGCTTGGCTCAGAGCGCTGTCTTTTGTGCGCCGAAACGGGCACATCCGCAAAGAAGGTACGAAATTCGTCTCTTTGCACGCTCAAACTTGGCATTCGGGGCTTCTGGCTGTTCCGATGAGGAAAGAGTAGGCGTTTCTGAACGATACTCCAAGGCACTAGACGACGCCTTAGAGTTGTAGGTCACGTCATTGTAAGCCGCGCGAAAGGATGAGCTTTATGTGATGATTCAGGGAACGAAGGCCCTGGTTTGTAGGCGGAAAACTTGCGTGGCCTATAGGATGGAGTCGACGATGTGCAGAACCTGCAAGGGTGAGTGTACTCATACACTCACCTGGTTCGATGTATCCCAGATGGTAGACCTTTGACTAGAATCGTCATTAAAATGTCAACGTGAAGGTTGGTGACATCATTCTTGCCGCCCTCCGTTCGCCGCATTTTCCTAGCTTTCAAAAGTCGTGCCTCAGCTTTAACAGTACTGCTAGCAGGAGGGCGGCCTTCCCAGTTAGAGACGTGTGTAAAAACATGCCTACGAAACTTTGAACATCGCCGGGAGAGGCAGTATGCAAAGTTTCGTATGCAATGGTGGTGGTGGTATTCTATACGAAATTAACGCTTCTTCAGAAAGGAGGTAGTAGAGAAAAAAATATAATAAAGAACCGACTTCCCAACCGCGCAAATGGGCGCTTACTGTGAAACTGACGTCAAGGTGGCGTTCAGTCAAACGTCAGAAGGCCAGGGGGCGTTCATTTCTCGCCATTGTTTCTCGTCGTCCAGTCCATGTGGAACAGTAATGTGCGCCACAATTCGCGTAATCTAGCGAGTGAAACGGCTCGGTTAGAGGCTTTCGTGCCATAAGCCTAATGTCCCTGCTTTCGGCCCCGGCCTCGCGGTGATTTAGGAGCCCGTGAGCTGTCATTCGACGGCGTCGACTATTGCAGTGCAGAGTAGGATGCCCCTGACAACACCGAGTAAAACAAAACAAAAACACCACTGGAGTGCGTTTTTTAAATCGCCGTAAAATTGCCGCGGGACTAGCCGCACGAGGCACTTTGCGAGTATTAGCGAGCTCCTTTCATACTTGGAAAAAACACTTTTATGTAGCACGTATCGAGCAACAGAAAGCTGTACCTGGAGCTTTTCATGTCGCTCTGCGATTTTCTCATTGACACCTTTCATATAATTATAATATTTGAGAAGTAGATAAATTAATTGTGACTAATTACGTGATTAGACGCAATGCAAAAAAAATTAATCTGAATGTCTCCAAGCGACGGCAAGCAACATTACCTAAGTTCTGTCCAGCTACGTGGCATTTGCATATTCTTAAAGTTTGGCAAGTTACGTGGGACACTCGGTATATGTGGCACCCTTTCCTTTATGGTGCTTCTCTTTTTTTTTTTTTTTTTACTGCGATGCCATGGAAGATGGAGGCTTTAAAGTGACGCCGGCTTGAACGCTCAGCGAGAGTTCCTGCCCTTCCAAAGCCGCAGAATCGCGGGTGGGCGGGTATACAAGGGACTTTCTGTGCAGAGCGCGAGATCGACATCAAGCTGCGTCAGTGAGTTGCAAATTAAGTGCTGGATCAGAGACATTTTTTTACTGCATGCATAGTGTTCGCGTCTTTCTTTTCCTTTTTTTTAAATCTGTGCCAAGAGCCGTCCAAAATTTCAACTTTCATAACGTCTCTAAATGACGCAGTGGGAACTTAGAAGGTTTAGGTGACGTATAGTTGGCTTGCGTTGACGTAATCATGGCCGCCATTCTATGGTGCTAGCACGTCGAGTCACTGTGTAAGCAAGGAACATGGCAGCACGACAGTACGACAGACGCATATTTCACCGAGCGATAAATTGATAACAATGGTAATCCAGTGAAAAACAGTCATAGTCAGAATGCAAAATGATGTGCGCGTAATGATATGGTGCGCTGACGTCATCGTGGCCGTCATGCTTGGGTACTAGAATGGTGAGAAACTGCGTCCGTGACGTCTTATACACTTCTAGCTATACTTACAATGCGCACAGCTTCATGCCCCAGCTAGCCTCCGTTTGCACTGGGCACTTCGACTATAGCGCACTGTGTTAAATCGTTACACAGCCAGTGCTTAATTAGACTGTTGGAATTTATTTATTTATTTATTTGGTTATTTATTTATTTGGTTATTTATTTATTTATTTGGTTTGGCTTGGTTTAGCGTAAAAAATAATAGCAAAAGCTTCGCGAGATGCGCTAGAGCGGGGACCTAAAACTAATTTTGAAGCGTACGATTTTTGGTTGGTTTGTTCATGATTTGAGCAAGAACAGCGTTGTGTGTATGTATGTACTTTGTATATTGTGTACCACTCTGCAAGAAAAACAAAAAAAGATGCAACAGGCGCATGCGTAGAAGTAATGTGGAAAGGAATCAATCCGATAGGAAAAATACCTCCTTCGGGAGGAGTGAAATAGGAGGGAATGCATGCACCGCTACTTTCTTGCGTGTCGAAGCTTTCCGACATCAGTAGTGCGCGCCCACCAAAGTATCTTGACACATTATGGTGCAATCTTTAAAAAGTTGCTCACAGTGACATTCAACACCATGCAGTGACAGGTGGCTATCTCTAGCTTGCTTACTGACTTTATTTGTTCGCGCGTGCGGTCATTCACACAATGCCCCGTTTGTCCGACATGTATAGAAACGCCAGCAGGAAGGAGGAATCTGGTAGACAGTACATATGCTTGCCAGCCTATTTAGGGCTGTGAACGACAGCCAAGCGCATTCCCGGCTAACAACCTTCCTTAAATTGCTCGGTTTCTTGTGCAGAGAGGCGCGCACGGAATTACCGTGCGCTCCTCTCGACGCACGGAATTACCGCAACACATTGCTGCCAGCGGCTACCCGACTGAGTGTCCCCGAATTCTTGCTTTTGAAGTCAGCTGTGAGGCACTCACGGATATATACTCGTCAAAAGCTTTAAGACGTGCGTAGACTCTGCACGTTTCAGCCTTTCTACTTGAGATGTGAAGCTTAATTGTTCTCACTTCGGGATCACAAGAACCGCTAAGGGCCGGTTTTATGCACGCTCTTATGCACGTGCACCCAAATCTAAGTACACGGGTGTTTTCGCATTCCGCCCTCATCAAAATGCGGCCGCCATGGCCGGGATTCGATCCCGCGACCTCGTACTCAGCAGCCCAACACCATAGCCACTGAGCATGACGAAAATTCAGTGGTCAACCCTACGGCATTTCTGCACATATCTTAACTCGCACCCAACCCTCGGTTCTCGGCTTCGATTTCGCGCGATTTCTTGCTTAGTGGACCCCTGATATATAGCCGCTGAGTCGCCGCGGCGGTAATTAAGCTTTTGAACGCTTTGCCATTGAAACGTGACTCGCCACGTGTCTAGGTGGCCGCGACTAAAGTTAAAGCCATAAAGAACCTCGATAAAGCTGCGCATGCGCCGACCGTAGGATGCCCCGGTACCACGCCACTGCGGCGCTGTTACCCCAGTCTGACGGCGCTTCGCGCGCATTGTGCATCGCGTGACGATAAAACCCCTTCTGCTTATCGTCACTAAAGGCCGAGTGAAAGCGAATGTCAGTCACAATTTTTCGCGAAAGTGCTGAAAAGCTCCCTTTTGTGAAAGAGACGTAAACTACGGCGCAAATGGCACGCGTCGTTTCGCGGCTCGGCCCGCTCCGCATCGCTGCCTCGAGTTCAGCTCTGCGGTGCGCGCGGTCCTGCCGCCGCGTGTTGGTCATCACAGCTCCGCTATACTCGCGCGCGCGCGCATAACAATGGGGCGAGAGCCATCGTCTCGGCACGCTTCGCATTGTTTCCACGCCAAATGCGCCGACTGTGGCGGCGGGCTGCCTCGACGAACTCGCCACTAAGGTCCCTCTATGATTATGATTTACTCGCCACGCGCCCAGCACGCGCTCTGCCTAGGGCCCGACGCAGATTCTGCGCAGCCGAATGTGCTGCACTCGGGCAAGCTACGGGGCGCGCACGTGGCGAGAGCGAAACCGTCGGCATTCAAATTTTCCGCTCACCCCGCGCTGTATGCTGCGTCAAAGCATCGTATTATCGATATTATGTTTCTCAAAGCTTGTGGTTGAAACGCAGGCGAGTGCGCTAATTCAAATGTTCGGTGTTATTAGTGCGACTGCCTCGAGCGAAAGTGCTTCGAGGGGCCAGTCGCGCGGCAATCTTGCGTTTATTCGCGGGCTTCTTTCACACTCGGAATAAACAGTTTTATGTAGCACGTACTGAGCAACAGAAAGCTATATCGGCAGTCTTTGATGTTGCTCTGCAAACTCCTCATTGACACTTTTAATCTAATTATCTAATTACCTTGGTCTTGCATATTTTTAAATCTTGGTGCATGATAGTTGGGACATCCTGTATATTTAACACGGCGTGGTCGGCTTTCTGTTAACTGTCGATAGACCTTTCTACAAAAAATACTCGAGTGAAATATGGCGCTGCAACCTTTCAGCTACCGTTGGAATGAAAGAGTAGTACGCGGATTTGACTAATTTCCGTGTTTGGGGCATCACAAGTCCTTTTGCCATTACTTATTGATCTTTACCTTTGTAAATTTCCAAGCAATCATGTCGTTATCTATACAATACGTAGGGTGTTTTATTTAAGCTGCACCATAACATTATACTTGAGTAAAATTTAATTAATAATAACCATTGCTAATTCGTTTTCTAAGTTATCCACAACCGAAAAATCACTCCAGCGTATCGAAAACGCTACTGTATGCTATGAATTTAGTTTTCCATGCTCAAGCTCAGTATCCAGTTTGAGGTATTAGACTTAGCGTAGCATCAATGATACGTTGGGCATTACATGGTTAAATAACACATGGTCTTACATCATCTTTACTGAAAGAAGAACATGTGCACTGTGTTTCCTCGTCATGAAATAGCAAAACTGCAGCTAATCCCTGCAAATGGTCCAGCACGTTTTTGACACCCTTCGACTCAGCATCGATGTGAACAAATTTTCGAGCGTTCACCAGGTTGCCACTGTGCCCGAGGTTACGTCAAACAGGGGGCGTCAAACAGGGGTTGGAAAGAAAGAAAAAAGAGAGGGAAAGAACAAGAAAAAAAAAGTCACAGGAAGGGCGTTCCAATTAGAGGCGTTCACACGGGCCGGTGGATCTCAAGAAGCACAGTAGCTCTCGCACGTCGTTCTGATGCTATGTTGAGTCCCGTCGATGTAACATTGACCGAGGCCGGTCGCCCAACTGGTTGAGCACAACGGAAAACGGTTGCCTCTGCACACTGCATGTACTGCAGGTACTTGCGCAGAACATGACGGATTGTTTACTCTTTGCCACAATGGCCACAAGCTGCGGTGTCGGCCATCCCTATGCGGAACGTGTGGACATTGGTCAATGCGGCGCCCAACCATAGCCTACACAAAATGGTCGCATCTCTTCGGGGGAAGTCTTGGTGAAGTCGAAGCTTAAGGTTGGATCCAGGGTGTGTAATCGGGCATTCATGAAATGTAGCTCGAAGACAGAAATACGTCAGCTATTCAAGGCGAGCAATCTGTCGAATCTATGCGCTGCTTGTGTTGAACTGAAAATAGAGGCCGTCCTATACGCGGAGAGGCCGGTCGTAAGTCAGTAGAGCTGCAAGAAGATTGCGCAACGCTATAGCGCACCCTGACCAGTCCCACGGTGACGACAGTAATCTCGGCCAGGCTTTCCGTGCCGGCCTGTCAAGAAAATGGAGTGCGTCAACCTCATGAAGTGGAACTTCGCTCGCCTTGTGCAAATGCCGTGCAGTGATGCATCCCGCTCGCTCGGTGGTCAATGCGGTAGGACGCTCGATGGTCAGGTGTGACGCTAGGCGCGGGACAGCGGTGCGTTAAGTCGATAGAACGGTGACGAGCGGAGTATTCCCAAGGAGGGTGCCTTTGTGGTTCGTTCTCGTTAAAGCTCGAGGCACATTCTGCATCATGGAATCAATAAAGTGATAAAAGTTTAGAGGGGCGTGAAAGAAGGGAGAGAGTAGCGTCCGCTTGGACTGCAGTTAGAAGCACTGACACAGGCCACTGTCTAAGCTCGTATAGCGCGTGTCTTGAGAGCGGACGTGCGTTTGAAGCTTCTATTTGCTCTTCGTGCCTATTTTAATTCTTCTTTCAGCGTCACATGACATTTCGTTTGACCGCGGTCGTAACGAAGGCCGTCGAAAAAGTGCCACAATCATTGTGCACGGCGTTGGTCAAGGGGCACCCAGAGATCTTGGAGCCTCCTCGGCACCCACGTTCGCGCTCAGACTCCAGCCGTGCCCGGTATTTATATCGAAACATCAGCCCTGACGCATCGTCGGCACCTGTGCCGTAGAGCGCCTTTCTTTGCCTCGTGTTTTGCGCCATGGACAATCCTGAGGCCTGCAGCGGTAGCTTAGTTGCTATGACGTTGCGCTGCTGAGCTCGACGTAGCGTGTTCGAACGTCACCGCGGTGACCGCATTGCGATGAGGGGAGACATGCAAAAAATGCTCGTGTACTGAGATTTAGGCGCACGTTAAAGAACCCCAGTGAGTCAAATTCATTCACGACTACGGCGTGCCCCGTAGTGCATATCGTGGTTTTGGCACAAAGAAATATCGAAGAAAAAACGGGTTTTATTAGTATCTTCTTGCACCCCTAGTGCTCTCGTTATCTGCGCGTACTGGGAGCGTCCGCATTGTCTGCTTGATAGTGCGTTCTATCGCGGACTGCTCGTCATTTTTCCGTTCAAATACGTGTGAAACGCAGATATTATGCTCCGTTTGGGCAGCCACTGAATTGATGTAAATTAAGTTCTGATGGAATACGGCAGCGCACTTCGAAGCAAGGAGGTGACACAGAGTGAACAAACATGAGCGCTGCGTTTGTTCGCTCTGTATCACGTCCCTATTTCGAAGTGCGCTGCCACATTCCATCATAACTGACCAACTATAATCCACCACTACGTATGAACCAAAATCGTTTCCGTTTTAACAGAGAGGACCAAATCTCGTACACCGACTGTTGCTGGCAGAACTTTGATTTTGGGCTTGAAATATTCTGCAATAGTTATACAAAATTATGGAATTTCATAAGAGCTGGGACGTTAAGTTTACAACTCTATGACTCCTCACAAAGAACAGGTGTCGATTTAGGCAGAACCGAGTAATTCTGCAAACGGTGTCTCTTAGACCGGCTAAGGCGGATAAGTCTGACATGCTATTTTACATTTTACATGTACTTGTTACTCTGGCTACGTGAGTTTTGCTGAACTAGCCTTCATTATTTGTTCCTGTGCTTGATGGAATGCTTAACGTATAGATTTTGTCCACCTTAGACGGCCGTAATAGGCACAGCTCAAAGAATGGCGATTGTGGAATTATGAAGCTGCATGATCTTTCGGCGAACATTCGGTGAACCGGTGAAAATTTTGAAGAATTAGGGAGGAATCCGGCTCGAGACAATTCAATTGTTTGGTATGTAGCGCACGGGATGCGGCTTGTACAGCATGTCGATTTAGGGAGAACGGGGAAACGACGTGCCGGTGTGGGGGTCGAACCGACAGCCGGCACATTGAGTTGTTGAGTAAAATAGCATTATGATCATTATTTTTAGTGTTGTATGTAATACCTGGCTCCGGACAGGCCGCCATTGGAATCTGAACCTGGCAACGTTTAACGTTAGAACGCTATCTAGTGAGGCGAGTCTAGCAGTGTTATTGGAGGAATTAGAGGGTAGTAAATGGGATATAATAGGGCTCAGTGAGGTTAGGAGGACAAAAGAAGCATATACAGTGCTAAAAAGCGGGCATGTACTGTGTTACAGGGGCTTAGCGGAGACACGAGAACTAGGAGTCGGATTCCTGATTAATAAGGAAATAGCTGGGAACATACAGGAATTCTATAGCATTAACGAGAGGGTGGCAGGTCTTGTTGTGAAACTTAATAAGAGGTACAAATTGAAGGTGGTACAAGTCTATGCCCCTACATGCAGTCATGATGACCAGGAAGTCGAAAGCTTTTATGAAGACGTGGAATCGGCGATGGGTAAAGTCAAAACAAAATACACTATACTGATGGGCGACTTCAATGCCAGGGTAGGCAAGAAGCAGGCTGGAGACAAGTCAGTGGGGGAATATGGCATAGGCTCTAGGAATAGCAGAGGAGAATTATTAGTAGAGTTTGCAGAACAGAATAATATGCGGATAATGAACACCTTTTTCCGCAAGCGGGCTAGTCGAAAGTGGACGTGGAGGAGCCCGAATGGTGAGACTAGAAATGAAATCGACTTCATACTCTGCGCGAACCCTGGCATCATACAAGATGTAGACGTACTCGGCAAGGTACGCTGCAGTGACCATAGGATGGTAAGAACTCGAATTAGCCTAGACTTGAGGAGGGAACGGAAGAAACTGGTACACAAGAAGCCAATCAATGAGTTAGCGGTAAGAGGGAAACTAGAGGAATTCCGGATCAAGCTACAGAACAGGTATTCGGCTTTAACTCAGGAAGAGGACCTTAGTGTTGAAGCAATGAACGACTATCTCATGGGAACCATTAAGGAGTGCGCAATAGAAGTCGGTGGTAACTCCGTTAGACAGGAAACCAGTAAGCTATCGCAGGAGACGAAAGATCTGATCAAGAAACGCCAATGTATGAAAGCCTCTAACCCTACAGCTAGAATAGAACTGGCAGAACTTTCTAAGTTAATCAACAAGCGTAAGACAGCGGACATCAGGAACTATAATATGGATAGAATTGAACAGGCTCTCAGGAACGGAGGAAGCCTAAAAACAGTGAAGAAGAAACTAGGAATAGGCAAGAATCAGATGTGTGCGTTAAGAGACAAAGCCGGCAATATCGTTACTAATATGGATGAGATAGTTCAAGTGGCTGAGGAGTTCTATAGAGATTTATATAGTACCAGTGGCACACACGACGATAGTGGAAGAGAGAATAGCCTAGAGGAATTCGAAATCCCACAGGTAACGCCAGAAGAAGTAAAGAAAGCCTTAGGAGCTATGCAAAGGGGGAAGGCAGCTGGGGAGGATCAGGTAACAGCAGATTTGTTGAAGGATGGTGGTCAGATTGTTCTAGAGAAACTGGCCACCCTGTATACGCAATGCCTCATAACCTCGAGCGTACCGGAATCTTGGAAGAACGCTAACATAATCCTAATCCATAAGAAAGGGGACGCCAAAGACTTGAAAAATTATAGACCGATCAGCTTACTGTCCGTTGCCTACAAAGTATTTACTAAGGTAATCGCAAATAGAATCAGGAACACCTTAGACTTCTGTCAACCAAAGGACCAGGCAGGATTCCGTAAAGGCTACTCAACAATAGACCATATTCACACTATCAATCAAGTGATAGAGAAATGTGCAGAATATAACCAACCGTTATATATAGCTTTCATTGATTACGAGAAAGCGTTTGATTCAGTCGAAACCTCGGCAGTCATGGAGGCATTACGGAATCAGGGTGTAGATGAGCCATATGTAAAGATACTGGAAGATATCTATAGCGGCTCCACAGCCACCGTAGTCCTCCACAAAGAAAGCAACAAAATCCCTATAAAGAAAGGCGTCAGACAGGGAGATACGATATCTCCAATGCTATTCACAGCATGTTTACAGGAGGTATTCAGAGGCCTGGAGTGGGAAGAATTGGGGATAAAAATTGATGGAGAATACCTTAGCAACTTGCGATTCGCTGATGATATTGCCTTGCTTAGTAACTCAGGAGACCAATTGCAATGCATGCTCACTGACCTGGAGAGGCAAAGCAGAAGGGTGGGTCTGAAAATTAATCTGCAGAAAACTAAAGTAATGTTTAACAGGCTCGGAAGACAACAGCAGTTTACGATAGGTAGCGAAGCACTGGAAGGGGTAAGGGACTACATCTACTTAGGGCAGGTAGTGACCACGGATCCGGATCATGAGACTGAAATAACCAGAAGAATAAGAATGGGCTGGGGTGCGTTTGGCAGGCATTCTCAAATCATGAACAGCAGGATGCCACTATCCCTCAAAAGGAAAGTGTATAACAGCTGTGTGTTACCAGTACTCACATATGGGGCAGAAACCTGGAGACTTACGAAAAGGGTTCTGCTGAAATTGAGGACGACGCAACGAGCTATGGAAAGAAGAATGATGGGTGTGACATTAAGGGATAAGAAAAGAGCAGATTGGGTGAGGCAACAAACGCGGGTAAACGACATCTTAGTTGAAATCAAGAAAAAGAAATGGGCATGGGCCGGACATGTAATGAGGAGGGAAGATAACCGATGGTCACTAAGGGTTACGGACTGGATTCCAAGGGAAGGGATGCGTAGCAGGGGGCGGCAGAAAGTTAGGTGGGCGGATGACATTAAGACGTTTGCAGGGACAACATGGCCACAATTAGTACATGACCGGGGTAGTTGGAGAAGTATGGGAGAGGCCTTTGCCCTGCAGTGGGCGTAACTAGGCTGATGACGATGACGATGTATATATATATATATATATATATATATATATATATATATATATATATATATATATATATATATATATAATTTAGCATTACATATAGCTCGTGTATAGTGTCTACCAACGGGTCATTTCCAGCTCGACCTTGTATCGTATTTGCGCCGCGTCCAATTCCGGCAATCCGCATAGCGTGCGTTGGAAGTGTATGCTTTAGCGCCTGTCCCGTGCGGCTTCTGTACTCGAACCAATGGAGCCCGCTGCTCTCCCTCTTTCACGCAGCTCGCGTGAGCCGAGGATGGAGGTCGAGCAGCAGCCGGTCGGCGACCCCGCGGGCGCCGCGGGCGGCACGGCGCCGGCCTTCGACGCCTTCCTGCAGACGGGTCGCACGGGGCGTCGTAACGCCCTCCCCGACATCCTCGAGGAGGGCGCCACTAACGTCAGCACCGCGTCCCTGCCTTGCTCCTTCCAGAAGCTCTCGTGCAGCGGTAAGACGCCGCGCACGCATGCGCCCGCACAGTGTGTGTGGCAAAGCGCAGCGAATGCGCTAAAGAGGATGCTGAGCCTGCGAGCACGCGAGACATTCATTAAGTTACTTTGACATTCTCATTCGAATGCGTTGTTACTTCCTATATTACGTGTTTTCTCTTGTTTTTCTCTTCACCTGTTCGCTTTTTCGGTCGCCTAGACATCGCCACTGGGTCTGCCTGGTTAATGGCACGTTAGAACTGTCGTGGCAAGTATGTATGAAGACCATTAAGACACATACGCAGGTTCACTGAGTGATTTCTTAAACACCACAATCGACGAGGGTAGGTATACATGGACTTGTATAAATGGTGCCTTCTAGTTTCTTGTAGCGCGGGCAGAATGAGAGGGATACGGAAAGGCAAATTAGACAGGCACACGGCGCTAACTCTCAACAACAGATTTATTTCCTGTTCTCGCAGGTGTACTTATACTCATTAAAATGTCATAAGACACGTGTACACTATTCGAAAAATATAAACAAAATTGGGAAAACCACACTTGCGGCCACACTGATTGTTTATAAGGGTGTCCGTTCAATGCGAACAGAGACAACCGATCTCTTGTATATATTTTTTTAATATATCAAGAAATACTGACGCTTGCACTTGAATTTTGGCGCCATAACGCCGGACGCTCAATTTTTCGACCTATGAGCCGTGTAAGGCTTCCTCCTTATACATCATTCCCTGCGCGCTACTACGCTGCTGTAATGAACTCGCCCGGTCTGCCATCCTTGTACAGTTCCCGCATGTGCGTTTGTAAACGAGAGAGGCGGACAAATAGGATAGGAAAGACAGCGAGGTTAATTGCAAGAAAAAGGTCTGGTTTGCTAGCTTACACTGCGGGGGGGGGGGGTTGAAGGTGGGGGGGGAGGGCGAACGGATGCGGAACGACGAAAATAAAGGGGCAGAAAGCACAGGTACGAAACAAAACGCAGGGTTTTTTTTTTTTAAGGGTCACTTGAACGCAGGAAGCTCCGGAGCTCATTGATCATCATCTTTCGTTCCGACAGCGCCCCAGGATCGTTTCCTCCCAAAGCGGGTGGTTGTCGGGACAAGCGACGAACATTTCTGTAGGCGCAGGCAACTACTTTATCGTCTTTGTCGAAAAATTGCCATATTAAGACCTGCTCCAGTCCATACGCATACACAGCAAAGAATATATCTTCGACAGCATGTAGTGTCGAAGTTGACAATGACACAGGCGGGCGCTGTTGATCAAGGCCCGTTGGCGGAGAGACAGCAGTCTTGATAAAACGCTGGCATAGCCGCTAACGAAATGTTGCTCAGTGGTATAGTTTAAAATAAAATGTCAGGGACGTATAAGTGGCTTTTATTTCTAAGGCTTTTTAGAGGAGAATTACTCGCAATAACTCGTTGGTGTAAAAATTTTGACGCCGTGGGGGAGGAACCCTATCAAGGCACGTTCGTCGTCATACACGTCAACGTGTCTTGTGCGTCAAGTTAGATAGCCTTCGTTGCTAGAACGAATGCTTGAACACAACCGTAATGCTGAAGAGCGCCTGCTAGTGACGTACGGAAGGGGTGAAGTCAAACGGAACCAACTAATGCTTTGGCTGTGAGAATCTTCACTATCCTTCCTTTCAGGTTATATTAATCGCCAGGAAACATTCGAAAAGCTGTGATCAAGTATTAACCACTGTTTTCGCCAAAATAGGTGCCACTGAAGCTAACTTTGACTGAATGCACCTGCAAGCTCATTCACGCACCGTCATAAATTTTTCCGGGATGTAATAATTTTTGAGCATCCCTTTTGAAACGTGGTGATGACTTTTGCCAGCGACGGCGCCAGCTGAAACTGCAACTGAATCTTCCGTTTTTCAACCTCTATCACGTGACAAAATGGCGGCAACGTTGACGTCGTCGCTTGACATCCCAGACTTCGACGTGTTTTAGTGAAGTTTGTGGCTAACCTTTTCTAGTGGATAAGTGAACTACGGAAAACTTTAGCTCGTGTTAAGTACTTGACGAGGCTTTCTTGTGTGTGTTTATCTGATATGCAATATGACATTCAAACTGAAACATTGTCAGTAAATTACTAATTGCAAAGGTGGTTAATTACTTTTACTAGTTAGTACATTAGAAAAAGCGAATAGTATACTTGCGAGTACGATAAACAACTAGTGGAAACACACATCAAATTACGTTAGCTCAAAACTCCCAACTTTTTTTTTAATCACGTAAACTTCGTTTCCTCTCTTTTTTTGGGGGGAGGGGGGTGGCGGAGGGCAGCGTATACGTATATGCCGCTGTTAACTTTATATTAAAACTTTACTTCGATATTTCCGCGGTTTTTCTTGGTTGGCGGATGGCGATCTAACATCGTAGAGGGTGACAAAATTGAATATTAGCGAGTTAAAAGCGGGGATACGTGCAAATATGGAGGAGAACAGAGGGATCGAGGCGTGTGATTGGTTTACGCAGGCGATGATGTCATGCACATATGAGTAGGCACGGGAGCAGAAGAGAGGTGAGAAGGTTCTCCACATGAGAAACGCAGCTGGGTAACCGGAAAGCTATCGGTGACTTTGACAATCATTTTCGACGGTTTCTTTCGGAGTACATTACTTTATTTCTGTTTTGTCATGCAGACCCGTCACCGAACACCAACTCTGCAGAATCGTCAACGGACAAGCCTTCGACGTCGCAGGGGCCACCCAAGTCCTAGTGTGCCTGCCCCTCGAACACAGGAACTAAGGTGTCTGTGTTGGTGAAAACGTTGTTCCCCATGAACTGGCCCTCCGGCCAGGGCTGCTTCAAGAAGTCCCCAGCCACACCCACACGGCAGGGCGGCCCTCGGCGAAATTCTCATTCGCACGGATTGCTGGTAGTGTCGCTGTTACGCGCTTAACGTTTGCTCTGCACTCCACTTACGATATGCCCGTTTGATACAGCGCAGCTCGAGAGAAACAAAAAAGCAACAGTATCTGGACAATGTGAACCACTAAGCGGCTATTTCCTGATGTCACACCAGCGGCAGTGTACGCGTAAAGACCCGAATAACATTCCTGAAAATGGGACTCTACAAAACAGGCCTGGGTTCGGAATCTGGCAACTCTTCGGACTCTCGTGTTGGTGCGTCTAGTTCATAAATTCTAAATTTGGAAGTATAGATCGAAACGCAGAGATTTTGCGCACCCCATATATGCACAGCTATATATGGCAGCGTGTTCGGCATACGTATACGTGCTGAAGTGTTCGCTGTGCATCCTCTTTGTTAGGTGCAGCGTGCTCCGATCTGATCGTTTTCTCATTGCTAAACGCCTCGAGTGTGCTGCCTTTTTGTTACCAGCGTCTACGTGTAGCTCTCACTAATTTGTGCCGGTTTCCACGCAATGCACCTTCCTTAAGGTTCCTCTTTTCCTCAATGCGCGCAGTCATGGCAAGGCAGCTTGACACGTCGTACACTTGCCACGGAGTGAGCCCTTCCTTAATGCACTTTTATATTTATTTATTTACTCGTTGTTCGTAACTAAATGTCGTCAGTAAGCTTATACCAGCGCGAGCTCCTTGCTTCGGCTTTCGGGTCGGACGGCTCCGCCCCTGCGCCGCAGCGCCTGTGCATGCAGCTCCGATCGTGTCAACTGATCCAGATTCGGTAGCGCCTGCGGCGAGCCTTGTTTTTATTTTAGTGTGCGTGCGTAAATACAAAAGTAGCCCGTTACACGTGGTGTGTGTGTACTTGTCCGAACTGTCTCGTGATGTTTTCGCGAAAGCGCGTGATCGCGAATCTAAATCGCGACGTTTTGTGGCATTAGTGATACGTGACCGACTTTCCTTTAATGGCGGACGTGTTGCGCGGGCGGGGGAAGCGCCAGAAAAGCGAGGCGAAAAGAAAAGGAAAAACGCTCGCCTAGAGGTGCTCTTCGTCTACAGAGCTTGTTGAAGGTTCTGGTTGTGTTTTGTACACAGAGAAACGAGAGAAATAAACTTTTCAGTCTATACGTCGGCTTGTGCTCATTGTCAGTCCATCCATCTATAGACATTCCACGTTAAGGCGACACCGAAGAGAAAAAATAAGCTTAGCTGCATCAGTTAATTACCCTTTCACAATAGGCCGCCCATACTTGAAGGTCTTGAAAGCCTTGAAGGTCTCACGCCAGCTCGCGGTGACGGTGTCTTTCCCGGCCCGGTTAACTTGTTTATCGGCAAATGTAAACTACATTGTGTTCTAAAAGAACCAGACTAAATCGGTGAACGCGCCGTGGTTGCTCAGTGGCTATAGTGTTGGGCTGCTAACCACGAGGTCGCGGGATCGAATCCCGGCCGTGGTAGCCGCATTTCGATGGGGGCGAAAACACCCATGTACTTAGGTTTAGGTGCACATTAAAGAACCCCAAGTCGTCGAAATTCTTCACTACGGCGTGCCTCGTAACCGGAAAGCGGTTTTGGCACGTGAAACTCCATAATTTAATTTTTTTTTTATCTGTGAGGTCACACTGATGTATAGGCACTTGGTATCGGCGCGAAATTTAAAAAAAAAATTTAACTTTCAGCTTAGTTCTCTCTGCTAATAACCAATCTCTTTTCCGCGAAGGTAGTAAAATGGATTATCAGTCTAAAGTGATGAAGTGTTTGTCTTTATATAGTGTCCTTATAATGTTGTTGTCGTATAATATGTTCTGTAATACAAAAGAAACTGTGCAGATCTCACGCGCTATAGCAATCAACGGTACATGAAGCACTTCGCAGGCAGTTGGCCATCGTGCACTGTTTGGGGTTCTGCAAAGTGTTACCAAATGGTACAACGTTATTGTGAATGCCAAGTGTGTGTGTGTGTGTGTGTGTGTGTGTGTGTGTGTGTGTGTGTGTGTGTGTGTGTGTGTGTGTGTGTGTGTGTGTGTGTGTGTGTGTGTGTGTGTGTGTGTGTGTGTGTGTGTGTGTGTGTGTGTGTGTGTGTGTGTGTGTGTGTGTGTTTCTCCGGCAAAGACACGTTGCAGCGTGTTTCGTTGCACGACTCGAGACGGTCCCGAAGGCGGTGCAGTCTGACACAGCGCCTCAGTTAAAGTGCGCCAGGAGGGAAGAAGGAGAGAAAGTGGCGCGCTCTCGCTCTTATAAGTAACTTGATATGCGACGGGACGCATGACAGTGGTAAAATTGATTTTCGCTCAAGCATTTCATTCTCGAGTCAGTGGCTGAAAGGAAACTGGCACGGGCGTGTGTGGCGTGGGGATGTAACAGATATCAAGATAAAATGGCAGTCTTCCCTGAGCAGCGCGGTGGTCGGCCGCGCTGCTCAGCTCAGAACTGCAAGACCAACTTTGGGCCGTCTAGCGCGAGCCATGGAGGCCGTACAGGAGCAGCAGCTCCCATTGGCCATCTAGGCGGCCCCAGGCGCGGGCCTCCCAATCGTCGGATTCCAAATAAAGTTATCTCGCTCGTGTGATCTCGCTCGTGCATGCGACTTGCAATACTTGTCAGACGTCTGAACGAGCTAGCTCGCGCTGGCACGAAAGAAGCATGCGTCTAATCGTGACCTAATGGTAACAGCATCGGGCTGTTACCATTACAGTCTGTGACGCAACACAAGAAAACTAGAAGCATTTTTCACTTAAAGGAGTGGCCAAGTGGCGGCATAGGTGCGGTTGAAACTCTCTTTGGTCGTGCATATCCTTCAAGTAACCAATCATTTGAGCAAACTGAAATTTCGGAGAAACGATCGAAGACGTGCACGTTAGATGAGGCTACATACCTACGCACGATAAAAGCGAATAATAATCTTTTCACTGTTCTTCGCTCGTGCAAGCCAGTACTTTCAGACGATTGGCCCGTGCGTCACGTGGCATGGCACTCACTTCGCTTATAAAGGCGAGTTCGTGCCACTTCCGTCCCCTTGCCGTTGTCGTCACGCACAGTTTCACGCATTACACGGTGCAAGTTCCGCCCTCTAGTAACACTTGCAGAACGCGAAACGATAGTAGATAGCTGGCTACCTGCAAAATGCTTCGCATAACGATTCCCGCAGGGCATGGGATCTGCTTTTGAAAGGTTACTAACCTCATCGAGCCGAGTTTCGCCGTCGCCATCAATTTGGCCTTGATTTGACTGCAGCTGCGCCGTAGCCTTGGCAACGCATCACGTGACTCGCCGCGCCGAGCTCTGGCGCCTCCGCCGGCTTGGCGCATGCGCTCTGCGCAGCTGGGTCGCCGCCTGACCACGTGACTCGCCGCGCGCCTGGCTAAGAGTGTCGCGCTCGCCTAGTCAGTGTGAACATGGCCATGGATCAGACCGAGGCCGGGCCGTCTTCTCTGAGCGTTGCGCGGGAGCGGGAAGCTTTGAGCCGTCGTCGCCAAGCGGCGTCTGACCACCCCGCGGATATCGCCCAGCGAGCTGCTTCACTGAAGAGGGTCCGCAATGCAACAGACCGCACCGTCGAGATCAACGTAGCGACCGCGTTCGCGCCCTGTCCGTTTGTGATTCGACGCTGCGCATGTTCGCGGCGTTTCTTTGCATGTTTAGCACCTGCGCTTTCCCTGTGGAGCAACAGGCGTCGCAGCGTCGAACGATGTGTGTCTACCCAAGCCTCATCACAGTCATGTCTAGCCACCGACCTAGGCACAGCCGTCATACCTGGCTTAACAATTATTGTATACCTAAGTATAATAATTACAGCTAAATCAAAGTTTAACCAAGTTAAATCAAGCTTTCGCTTTGCATATCCAGGCTTAGCTAAGCCGAAGCCAATTTTTTATTGTGCAAAGAATGCTGCGGAATAAAAAAATTATGTAGATCCCACGCACTCTGGGAATCGGTGTTATGCGAAGCATTGTGCTGGTTTCTGGAAATGCAGCATTATTTGGGGCTCCGCAAAGCGACACCAGGTGGACCAATGTGTTAGTGTAAATTGAATAGTTGTGTGAGCGTCGCGAGCCTACTTGTGTGTGCCGACAGCAGCACGGCCTCGTTGAAGATGAACGTGTGGCCGCAACGGCACTCTTTCTGCGCCGGCCGTTCGACATGAGCTTACGACATGGCGATTGTTGGGTTCTACATAGGTAGTGGACGAGCGTAAGTGAGATAAACGCGGCTTGTGACGTCATTAGCCAACCTCGTGTTATACAATTCTACGTGCTGCTGCGACGAAGACATCTTAAAACATGGTCAACTTAGGCGATAATGAACTAGGCACAACGTCGAGCAATATCTA
Source organism: Dermacentor variabilis (assembly GCF_050947875.1). Lineage (NCBI taxonomy): Eukaryota > Metazoa > Arthropoda > Arachnida > Ixodida > Ixodidae > Dermacentor > Dermacentor variabilis. The sequence goes on from NC_134573.1 coordinate 177,613,881, forward strand.
CCAGTGGCTACGCCACTGGTAGATAGTAGAATTTCGTTCGGGGGAAGGGGGGGTGGGCTCACATTGCAGCTCGGTCTCCTCCTTAAGAGGAAGCTTTAGCTCGAGTGCTTGTATCTAAATGCATGTAGAAGGAGAATACGTTTAATCAGCTCACCCTCTACCTCAACAAACTATGGGAGGAAGGCAAAGTACCAGCGGAGTGGAAACACGCCGTAGTGGTGATGATTCCCAAACCCGGCAAAAAACTCCAAATTGAAAATCTCAGACCGATTTCGCTTACATCATGCCTAGGCAAGCTGTACGAAAGAATAGTGATCCGAAGAATCCAAACGCATCTTGAAGACGGAGGATGGTACCCCAACACCACGTTCGGCTTCAGGGCAAACTTGTCTACCCAAGATATCTTGCTACAGCTAAAGGAAGAGGTACTCGAGACAATGCCGAAACACGGGGAAAACGTGGTCATGGCCATCGACATCAAGGGAGCCTTTGACAACGTGTCCCACGCCGCCATTATGGAGGGGATTAACACCACTAATTGCGGGAAGAAAGTCCATGACTATATCAGAAGCTTCCTAACCGACAGAACAGCGACAGTAGGCCTGGGAGACCTACGGAGTGACGCCTTTCAAAAGCCATGCAAGGGCACTCCGCAGGGCTCAGTAATCTAGCCAGTACTCTTCAACATAGCAATGGTCAACCTTACCAAGAAACTTAGCAAGATCCAAGGAATCAGTCACGCAATGTACGCGGACGACATAACGATCTGGACTACTCAAGGCTCACTAGGGGATAAACAAGAGGCACTACAAGAAGCTGCCACCTGCATCGAAGAATACACAAAGTAAAGAGGCCTCAGATGCTCCACGGAGAAATCTGAACTCCTCAGGGTGGGCAGACACCCCACTGATGCCCCGCTCGAAGTAAGGCTAGAAGGACAGAACATCCCGGAACAAAAGATTATTAGAATCCTCGGCATGTGGCTGCAAGGAAGCCGGAAATGCAGCCACACAATCTGCCTGCTAAACAAAGCAGCAGGACAGGTGGGCCGAATGATTAGCAGAGTGGCACACAAGCGATATGGCATGAAAGAGGAGGACACACTCAGGTTGGTCAACAGCCTGATAGTCAGCCGGGTCACATACTCACTGCCGTACCATGCAATCACCAAAACCGAAAAAGAGCAAGTGGAGACCATCCTCCGGAAAGCGCATAAAACAGCTCTCCACCTCCCAAGGAACACATCCAACGACAAACTCATGCAACTTGGAATCAGCAACACTTTTGAAGAACTAAGGGAATGCCACCTCAACGCACAAGTACGAAGACTCAGCAATACAACAACGGGAAGGGCGCTCCTGACAAAGCTAGGTCGGGAAGTAGAAAAACCACAAAGTAGCAGGGCCACAATACCAGACCCACTAAGAAAGAAACTACGCATACAACCTATCCCTCGCAACATGGTCCCAAACCTCCATGCGAGTAGGAGACAGGCTAGGGCAGAGTTTTACGAAAAGACGATGGGACATCGGGACAATACTGTCTATACCGATGCGTCCTTATACTCACAAGCACACAAAAACAACGCGGCAGCGGTAGTAGTAAATAATCAAGGAGAATTAATCACAGGGCTCACGGCCGAGGTGGCTAACATAACCGAGGCAGAGGAAATTGCTGTCGCACTGGCAGCGGAAGAAGGTTATAGAACAGGAATATCCCTCAATATTCGAACAGATTCACAAGAGGCGTGCCGGAGCTATATAAGAGGCAGAATTAGTAACACGGCGCTCAAGATCCTCAGCAGAGTTCCAATCGCTGAGGGACAACCCACACATAAAATTATCTGGATACCAAGCCACGCAGGGATCAGGGTCAACGAAGGGGCGGACAGCCTAGCTCGAGGGATGACCAGCCGAGCAGGGACGTCAACCGCCCCAGAAGGGCCACAGATCAACTGCGGGAACAGCTATTCAGAGCTATTAAACCTCTATAAGGGGCTAAGATATCAATATCCCCCACCACATAAAGCATTAACAAAGGAGGAGGCCGCAGGATGGCGGAGACTGCAAACGGGCACCTTCCCAAACTTACACATACTAAGTAGGATGTTCCCCACGCAGTATAGCGCAACCTGTCCGTGGTGTGGAGCTAAACCAACATTATACCACATTACATGGGAGTGTACAAGAAACCAGGCATTCCACAAACACAAAACACCAAGTGCGGAGCAATGGGAGAGCTGGCTCACCTAACGCGAGCTAGAGGCTCAAAGAGCTCTTATAGCGCACGCGTGCGAGGCGGCCCGGCTCAGTGGAGCCCTGGGCTAGGGGCCCATCCATGGCTGAAGAGGACCCAAGCTTCAAGAACGAAGACTTCGGCCTCGACCCGCTAAAACCTTAAAAGAGTCAATAAAGTTTTCCATTCCATTCCATTCTCGGCAACCAATGCACCAAATTTGACGACATTTGTTGCATTTAAAAGAAAAACTTAGATTCTAGTGACGGCTGGTTTCGAATTTTTCATTTAGATAGTCAATTCTTTATTAAAAATTGACCAAAATCGCAAATTTTCAGAAAACGAAACCATCAAGTTTAAAACTCTGTAACTCAGCAATGAAAAATGATATCACAATTCTGTGCATTGCACCTAATAGTGCATCTACAGCGGACAAAATTGCTATGTTACACATGAATCTCAAGAAAGTTAGCATTATGGAAATACGGCTTTCGCAGAATCCTTGTACACAACGTAACCAATTCACGTAAGATACGAAATGACACACCAAGTTTGTCCGATTTCACTGTTATAATAGATGCCGTTTACTGAACGGCGATATATGTGCTTGCTGTAGAGCTATTAGTTTGTAAACGTCGTGCTTCTATTTTTTTTTTTAACTTTCGAGTTTTTCAAGATCGAAATTCTCTAAACCGAAATTCCGCTTCTAACAGACACTAGAATTTAACTTTCTCTCTCAAATGCAACAAATTTAATTAAAAGCAATCCTGGGGTTACCCCGGAAAAGCGTTTCTGCGTTTTACATGTATTTGAATAGGCCGCGTTGAAGTTGGGCGCGAGCTAAAGCTTCCTCTTAAACAATTTGTCCGGGGATCAAATACATGAATAATAACTGCGTTGCCATTGCTAAAGATGCTGGAAGCGAATTCTTGAACGCTACGCACTGTCAAAACAAGTACAATATGTATTTTTTGATAAAATAATATGCTTGTATGTGCCATAAATTGTGCCCAACTTAACTGATGTCAATGCTTCCATGTTTTTTTCTCTATTAATTAAGTAAAGAAAATATCACACGAACTTTAGAACTATATCATTTCGAAACCAGCAAAGCAGTGCATGTCGCTGCTATGAAAAATGTAAAGGCTATGAAATTAACAAGCTGAGGACAAATACTGTAATGAAACTTTGTCGTTCAAGAACCTTGTTTAGATCCTTGTACATATGCAACGGCCAGTGAAAAAGGTAAATGTCGCTGTCATTTGTTCCAATGTATTACGCAGGAGCAGCTGTCCCCGGTCGTGTATCGTGAGTAATTGCACTGAAATTATAGCCGCAACAGAGAGCACGTATAAAAAACCGAAGTTCTGCAAAATATACGAGGGCGAGTCAAATGAAAGTCAGCCAATGCGAATATTTTACAAACGGGGTACTTTATTTAAAAGCAGTCTCCATGATTATTTAGACATTTGTCCCATTGTTTAACGAGGTCGCGTGATTCCAGCCTCATTCAACTCCTTGGGTTGCTGCTTCAAAAAGCCTGCAACTGACTCTTTCACGTGATCGTCCGACACGAATCTGGTTGCCTTGAGCTATTTTTTTTTTTTCGGTTGCCCGAAAATGTGGAAGTCGCAAGGCGACAGGTCTGAGCTGTATGGCGGATGTTGCAGCGTTTCCCACTTGAACATTGCCAGTTTTGTATTAACCACATCAGTGACGTGGGGACGGCATTGTCGTGGAAGATGATGACCCCATTCGTCAATTTTCCACGTAGTTCGTTCTTGATCGTGACACGCAGCCGATCTGGCGTTTCACAATAACGAAAAGAATTGATAACCTGACAAGATTTAGCAAATTCTATCCATAACGGCTCCTGACGATCGAGAAAAAAAAGTCAACGACACCTTTCCGGCGGAAATGACGGCCTTTCCTTTCTTGGGGATGGTGAATTCGAATGTTCCCGCTGTAAGCTTTGCCGTCGTGTTTTAGGCTCGTGGAAGTGGCACCATGGCTCGTCCCCGATCACAGCAGGAGACAAGAAGTCGTCATGCACCCTTATTGTGATACCGGATCAGATGAGTCCAGGTAGCGCTGAACTTCTCTGTCTTCTAGTGGTAGTTCAAAAATGCTGGGCAACCATTGCGCACACAAGAGCCGATAACCGAGATGTTCATGAATTATGGCGTGAACCGAACCGTGACTGATGTTTACACGCTCTCCCAGTTCAACGATGCTTATCCTCCGTTCTTGCCTCATCAGCTCATCAAGCTTTGCAATTTTGTTAGGGGTGATTGCACGATGGCTTTGGCCCGGCCTTGGATCGTCTTTGAAATTTTCACGTCCTTCTTTGAACCGTTTGCTCGAACGCTTCACAGTGGCCAATGAAATGCAATGTTCAACGTACACGGCAGCCATACGGTGACTAACTTATTTTGGGCAATACCTTCGGCTGTCAAAAACCTCAGGTCACCACGCTGCTCAACTTCTGGAGCGTCCATTACGTCACGCAACCATGTTCAACCCAGTGTATGAGAGCATTAAAAAAATTTAGCCTCACACCTGCATGTCACTTTTGTAAATGAGAGATGCCTGTGTGCTACACGCATGCCTCGCAGATAATGAACCGAACCATTATTGCCCGGGGCTGGTTGGATCACTTTCATTTTACTCGCCTTCGTACATCAGAAATGCGAAGATGCAATGGAATATACAAATGCGAAGATACAGCTGGATAAAAGGCAAAAAAGTGTCACTGGAAACAAAGTTCACTGCACGTATACACAGAACCTCGCAACAAAATTTTTAAATATACGTATAAGCCTCCAATAAATCTACGTATCTAAAAAAGTCACTGTATATAATGCGTCAAACAAGGCAAATAAACATGTTGCGCAATCAGAGATCCACAGAATCCTATATCCCGCCCCCATTCTATCCACTCCCCCCGACGTATCCCGCGCGATGGAAGGCGGCACGCTTCGTCCCCGCTTTTCTCCTTTGTGCACACAAGACTGAGCCACCATCGTCGTCTAATCCATTCCAGCTCCCCCCCCCTCCCTCCCTACGCTTTCACTCGCACATACAGCATGCGGCGCGCGGTCCCGATGTTATCGCCCTTGGACTGAAACATGAGGGCGACGGTGACGGCAGGAATGGGCCTGGAGTGTCCATATAATTGATGTCGCAATACCATATAATAAGAGTATCCGGTAACTGAAGCGTCCCGTGGCCCATTACTGTCAGCAAAAGAAGTAACAAAATCGAACTTTCACCATGCGAGAATTCGCTGCGCCACAACAATGTCATTCTTTTTCATTTGTGTGGCCGGGGCACCGAAATGAAAAAGCGCAAAGTATGTTGGCCACGATCGAATGCCTACTTTGGGCACCTAATGTGGCTACCGAAGGAATATCGAAGAAAGCACGAGATGCTTGGTCCACAAGAACCATGCGCATACTGCTCGGTACCCCACACCGGCGAGACAAGACTTTCTGGAGAGGTTGCGCTCAAGCGAACGCGGTGCGATCAGTCGAGTTCCCACAGTGATGGCGGCTAGCGACCATTGTTTCTTTTCTTCGTCTGCTAGCTAGAAAGCGTCCAAAGCTCTGCCAGGCGAAAATGCACTCGTTCAGAGAAAACCGAACGCGCAACCAAGTGCGCCGCGCGTTGGTCGGGGCAACACGAGAAAAACGCATGCGCTCTGGCTGGCTCTGGCAGCCCGCGGGTAGGGGAGCGAGAACAAAAAAAAATTGAAGAGGCTCAATGTGTCCTCGCGATTAAAAGTCGAAGTAGAAAAAATAAATAAGGACGTAGTTACCTTGGCTGGCTTTGGTGTCTTGATATGGATGCTTTGGCGTAGGTGAAAAAAAAAAGAGGATTTTTCTTTATGTGTCAGGACGGCACAAAAGAACCACCACAACGCTTCATCTCATCGGACCTCGCTGCTGACTTTGTCAACATGTCTGATAGTGTGTTTATTTGGCTTGTCTCGTTGCATGGTCCGATGTAAGGCTTTAGAAAAGTCAATGCACCTTTGGTGTTCAATATTTATACGAACATTAACCCACAATGTTCCGCAATTGAAGATCTAAAGCACAACTTTGGAAATGTCAATGCACCTTTCACATCAAAAGTTTATGACATATTTATACCCATTAATTTCGGAATTGACATCCATGTGCTCCGTAGATTCCGCGGCCTCCTCAAGATGCCGCGGCGAGCCCGTTCGCCATCAAAACGCCCTTGAAACTTTGTGCTCGGATGGGGCTGCTTGCGTTATGTAACTCCCGGTGCATGGGCGTTGCCGCGAAATCCAGCCCGAGTTCGCAAATTCGTGGTGAAATGTCTTTTCAATCGTGAAAAAGACATTCTAGACAAAATTCAGAATGATTTCCGGCACCGCGGATTGCTTTGGTGGGCGGTGCATAGACAGCACGAAAACATTTCGGGGGGGGGGGGGGACTGAAGACCCATAAGCCCTCACCCCCCCCCCCCCTGGCTACGCCCCTGGTATCTACGTAGCATTAGCTGCTACAAGGAAGTAGTGAGGAAAGTGGGCCGGTCCCGGAGGTAGTGAATTCAAACACGGTGCCTCAAAGCGCGAGCTCTCACATGGAAAGAAGACGAGAAAGTGGCATGGAACGCATGCGCCGAGTGTTTCAAAGAGCTAGCTGGCTGTGGAGCGTGGGAAGTGCGTGTGCAGTCGTGACCTCCTTGTGTGTGCAGTCGTGAACTGTTTGCCTTGACCGTAGATCCGAAAAGATATTTAATCAAAGCGAGCACCACCGCCATTTTGATTACCTCGCCGCCTCGAACCGGCGCTCTCGCATGCAGATCCGCTGGCAGCCGTAGCCACCGTAGTAGCCACCACCGCGGCAACGCTAGGCCTAGCTGCTTCGACGTTCGCTATTAAAGGGCACTTCACCATGTCTGGCCATTTTGAGCTGACAAGCGCAGAGCATACAATGCGATTTAACGATTGCGTTTGCGAAGAATTACATCGCTACGCACCGCGTAAAGGTCTGAAATTTCAATCCGAACGCTGTTTTCTCTTTCCCTCGCGGCGACCGCGCTCCAAGCCGGACGGTGACGTACTTGTATTTCTGCGCCTACTTACTCGGGTCTGCAGTGTGACGTCGCTCGTGGTGAGACCTGAATTTGAGAATTATTCAAGGCAACATCTGTTATTTGTGTGATCTGTTGCTTGAATTGGACAAATTGAAGTTTTGAAAAATAATAAAACACACAAACGGAATGTCTGCGTGTTTTTTGTTTTACTTCGCACCGAAGCAAGAGAGATGTACTTCCGCTTCGTCTGCTTTTCCCACGGTCGTGCAATCACGTGCGCAGGTACCGAAACTGCCATTTTCTACCGTGTTCCAGCCAGTGATCATGCTCTGCGATCCGCTTGTTCTGCCTCAGTATTCGTGTAGCATGCACTGGTAGTCATGTATCCTTGTGCACAGGGCGCAAAATCGTGCGCTGCGCGAAACCGGACGATGCCGTCAGCAAAAATGCGCAACGCCTTTAAAGAAAGAAAAAAAATAGAGAGAGAGAGAGAGAGAGAGAGAGAGAGAGAGAGAGAGAGAGAGAGAGAGAGAGAGAGAGAGAGAGAGAGGGGAGAGGGGGGGGGGCGGAAGAAAGAAAGAACGAGGACGAAAAAATGAAGGCGGTGCCCGTGCTAGAGGACATGCAAGAACTTTCAGCGTACAGCCAAAATTTGCTATGGGACCTGTTGAGGGGTCCTTTAAGAGAAAGCTTTCGCTCGGGCCCAACTCCGACGCGGCCTATTCAAATACATGTAAAACGCAAAAACGTTTTTCTGAAATAACCCCTAGACCGATTCTAATGAAATTTGTTGCATTTGAAAGAGAAAGTTACATTCTAGGGACTGTTGGACGCAGAATTTCCATTTAGGGCTTGAATTTTCTTAAAAAGATTTTCAAATATTTGACCGTTTGAAAAAAATGGAAGTACGATGTTTACAAATTCATAGGTCTGCATGAAGAACCGATATCGTGGTTCTGTAAACGGCATCCATTAGATCATTCAAAGCGGACAAATTCGATATGTCATTTTACATCTTACGTGAATTTGTTACGTTGGTTAAAGGGTTCTGCAAGAGTTGTATTCTCCTATTACTAAATATTTTTATATTCATGTGTAACATATCAATTTTGTCCGCTTTAGATGTACTATTAGATGCAATTCACAGAATTGTATTATCATTTTTCGTTGTTGATCTATAGAGTTGTAAACTTGATAGTTTCGTTTCTTAAAAATTTTCGATTTTTGCCAATTTTTAATAAAAAATTGACGGCCTAACTCGAGAATGCGACACGAACAGTCACTAGATTTTAAGTTTTTCTTTTAAATGCAGTAAACCTCGTCAAATTTGGTGCAGTGGTTGCCGAGAAAAATGAATTCTTCTTTTACATGTATTTAGATAGGAGCACCCGAGCTAAAGCTTCCTCTTAAGAGCTTTCTCGCTTCTGAGTACCCCATGGCCTCCAACCTACGCGGCACTTTCGATACCGGCGTGCATGGCCGCTTCGAAAGACAAAGAGCAACACTCAGCGTTATCGCGCTGCGTCTTTTACATAACTTTTGCGTTGCCAAAGCATCACACGAAGCCTTCGTCACCGCAGGCCGTTTCACAGGCGATGGCCTCTCGGTGGTACTTTCGACGTGCCTCTCAGGTGCCGCAACATGCGTGCTTAGTTCGATCGACGCTGAAAGCTGGGCCCTTTGCATTAAGTTTTCCAGGAGAAGCCGGCTATTGTAAATACCGTCGTTTTACAGCCGGTGCATTTCGTATACCGTAAGTATTACGTATGCGCGTAGCATAGAATGTTACAATAGCAACGATGAAAGAATGTGGGCCTTCAAGGTTCTTATGCCTACGCTCAGCCGATTGTCACTGTTTTTATGTCCGCTGCCGACCTGTTTTTATGTCCACTGCAGGACGAAGGCCTCTCCCTGCAATTTCCTATTACCCCTGTTCCGCGCCAACTGATTCCAACTTGCGTCTGCGAATTTCCTATATTTTGCTGCCGTCCTCGACTGCGCTTCCCTTCTGTTGGCACCCATTCTGTAACTATAACGGTCCACCAGTTATCCATCCTACGCATGACATGGCCTGCCCAGCTCCATTTTTTTTCTCGTTTATGCCAATTAGAATATCGGCTATCCCCGTTTGCTCTCTGATCCACACCGCTCTCTTCTTGTCTCTTAACATTACGCCTAAAATTTTTCTTTCCATAGATCTTTGCGCGATCCTTAACATGTTCTCGAGCTTCTTTGTCAACCTCCGAAATTCTGCCGCTTATGTTAGCACTGGTAGAATGCTTACATTAAGAGTCTAATGCCTCTTAAACCGTAGTCAATTAATTAGGATTGCAGACCTGAGTGAGGGGTGTGATACGCACTTTTATTGCTATTATTATTACTGTTTTATTGAGGCTGCTACAGAGATCACCAGTCGGACATACGAAGAAAATCCAGGGATCGATCCTAATGAAGCTTCCCAATAATAAATTTTTGTACATCTCTCGCACTCTGGGAATCATGCGAAGTATCACTCTTTATGTTAATGCAAGTGCTTCCGCCTATTTACGCTATGACTAAACGTATATCACCGATTGGCCTTTTCGTGAAAAAGGTAAGCCCATTAAAATGTCAGCGCAACCAGATCCACTAACTTCCCTGGAAAGCATTGGTTCGGCGCATACATCACTCTTTATGCTAATGCAAGTGTTTCCGCCTATTCAAACGATGAATAAACGTATATCACGGATTGGCTTTTCAGAAATAAAGGCAAGCCTACAGCCCAATAAAATATCGTTGCAGATCCACTAAACATATATGTAACGATGTCATACGTGCCCGCAGGCTCGATATGCACCCTGGAAAATGCTGGCTCAGTGCATACATCACTCTTTATGCTAATGCAAGTGTTTCCGCTTATGCATGCGATGAATAGGCGAGTCACCAAGTCACCAAGGTGGTTCAGGACCCTTTTAACCCTGTGATACACAATGTATACTGCGCCGTTTGAGACTTCGAAATTCAAATTTGCGCACGTGAAACGCAAGTAGCGACATTATTAGGCTACAGCTAAGTGTCAGTTGTGCATAGCTTATGAGGCTAATTGCTAACTGCAGTGCTAATTATATTTACTCATACAATGTGTTGCATTAAGTACATATGTACCCTCCATGGCGAGAAATAAAGATGATTAAATTATGTGTATTTTCATTGATGTAGAACAGTGTGTGGGCATTACAGGGTTATAGATACTCTCCAATATTGTTGGTGTCAATGTTGGTGGATAACTTGAACAGCAAACTGTGCAAAGTAAGTATTTGAAAACTTCAGCAAGCAGCGGCCTATTAAACGGACAGCGAAGCCTAAAATGGCACGTGACTTCTACTGCAATATTCACAATGCATCTTGAAGACACACCACAGGTAGAGTCCATTAAATATCTCTGGATGAGGCGCCTCTGAAATGGCGCCTGTGTATTGATTGCTTAACTGCAAGAGGTACACATGGCAAAAATTTGCTTGGATATCGAGTGTTGATATACATTTACTATAGCAATAAAATGAAACTATCAGGTATAGAATTCTGTAGCTCAGTAGCGAAAAGATATATAAAAATTCGGTCACCGGCATTTGAATTTATCTAAAGCAGACAAATCTGATATACACTCTTGAGAAATAGAGTACTAATTTGTGAATAGGACGTGTGAAAAAGAAAACCTTGTACAGTAAAACCCCGTTAATTCGGATTTCACGGGACTGGAGAAAATGTCCGAATTGACCGAATGTCGAATTAACGAGGTTTCGACAACAATAACTCAAAAAATGCCAAAAACATCAACATACCTTTACTTCGTGAAGTAACTGGTTATTGTTGCTTGTTCTGCGCGAGAAATTTGCGCGGAAAGCACAACTTTTCGGAGTCCTTGTAGGTGGTGCAGTCCGCGCAGACTGTCGGGAGAAACGACACAGATGTCCTCCAAAACATTAAGGGCGCCACCGGTCTCTTTAGCAGTGCGGCGCGCCACTTCACACGCATCCACGACGGGCGCATTTTCGCTATCAGAGTCGGGCTCTCCGTCGTCGTTGAGGCGACGGCACTGTCGATGTGGATGTGTATTCGTCCAGCGGGACGTCCGGAGGCAGAATTCTGTCGAAGCAACTGTCATCTTCCTCGGCCTTTTGGTTAACATCCGCATCCCCGGCTTCCAAAGAATCACCGTCAAGGACAAAGCCGCTGTGTCAGGAACCAGTTCGCAATTACTGCGGGAGTCGTGTTGCTCCACACATGCCCCACCATGTGCACAGCACTGAGCAGAGTTACATCATATTTTTTCTTTGCCTCCAGACGGAGCAACATGCGCTCAAGTACTTGTCTTCTGTTTGCCGTTGGGTTAGGCGGCAAAAAAAAAAAAAAAAAAAAAAAAGCAGCTGCATGTTTGTCAGCCCCGACACATTATTGTGCGCACTACAGTTATCTAGAACAATTAGCGCTTTGCGCGATTTTGCACAAAAGCGGCGGTCCATACAGTTCGCGCAGCCAGGCCTGAAATATCGCTGAGGTCGTCCGCGCATTTCGATTCGAGCGATAGTCTACGGGAAGTTTCTTTATGCTTTTGAAGCATCTCGGCTTTTCTGCTTTGCCGATTATCAATGGCGGCAGCCGCTCCGTGCCAGTCATGTTGGCAGCCAGCAAAATTGTTATTCTGTCCTTGCTTCGTTTACCGCCAACGCAAGGGTCCCCCTTAAAAATATGACGGTTTTATCCGGCAGGGCTTTGTAGAAGAGGGCCGTCTCGTCTGCGTTGAAAATGTCGTATCATAATCGGCTAGGCGTGCGGGTAATCCGGCCCTCCAATCTTCGACAACGCCTTCATTCACAGCCCCTTTCTCGCCGCACACGCTTCGGAAGACCAGGCCGTGTCTTTTCTTGAATCGGTCGATCCAGCCTTCCGATGCCTTACAGTCTTCGATGCTGAGCTTCAGCGCGTAGTTTTCGGCCTGAGCACAGATAAGGAGGGCCACTCAAAGTCAGCTGTGCATCGCGCGAATCGGCAATCCATCTTAAAGGGACACTAAAGCGAAACAATAAATCAGTTTATGCTAATGAAGCTTTGTTTGAGAAACCTGCAGGCAGTCATTTCAAAATAATAGTTTGATCATTAATCAGAAAATGAAGGTCGAAGTATCAGTTTTAAGCCTACCGCTGCAACCTAGAGCTAGTGCTGCTAGGCGAACATCCCCCGTTGCATTTGGTGGAGCTGCTGGGTTTCTCGTCAACATCCTGGAACTCCGCAGTCGGACGCTACTACCAGCTGTTCCAATGGATGAACCGGGACCGTCCCAGGCTGCTGCTCCCGTGCCCCCGGCCATCGTCTGCTCTGGTGTTATCCGCCAGCGCGATCCGGCTATATTTAGCGGCACAGACGACCATGACGTGGAAGACTGGCTCGCCGAATATGACCGTGTAAGCGCCTATAATAAGTGGGACGACCGCGCCAAGCTCACAAATGTCATATTTTACTTGACTGACGTGGCCAACCTATGGTTCCGCAATCACGAAGCCGATTTTACCACCTGGTCGGCTTTCACGGCGACTTTGGCTGAGGTCTTCGGCCGTCCCGCAGTTCGCCGGCTTCGCGCTGAGCAGCGCTTGCGTGGCCGCGCTCAACGCCAGGACGAGACCTTCACCAGTTACATTGAAGACGTGCTCTCGCTCTGCAAGCGCGTCAACTCATCCATGGATGACGCAGACAAGATCAAGCACGTCATGAAAGGCATCGATGAGCATGCCTTTCAAATGCTCGTCGCGAAGAGTCCCCGGACGATTGCCGAGCTCATACAGCTTTGCCAGCAGTACGACGAGCTGCGCAAGCAACGTGCATCAACACGCGCTGCTCAGCAGGACACTGCGGATCTCGCCCCGTTGGACTTCGGTCGCGACGCTGCCGACATCTCTGCTTTAATGCCGGCGATAAAGCAGTTCATCCGCCAGGAAGTCGCACGCCAACTCTCTCTGGCGAATAGCGCACCCGAGCCGTCGACAACCCTGGCTCCTTCGCTTCGTCACGTCATTCAGACGCAAGTTGCCGCGGCGCTGCCATCTGCCCCTCCTCCGCAGCCTGCAGCTGGACCGCTAACGTACGCTGACGTTGTCGCGCGGCCTTACACTCCTCCGGCTCCTGATTCCTACCGGGCCACCGGCACCTTCCATGTACCGCCGCCACCTTCGCGTCCGATAGTCGTTCCTTACTCGGCTGCTGGAACCCCTGTCGTCAACCCGTGGCGAACACCTGATAACCGGCCAATATGTTATTCATGCCATTTTCCGGGCCACGTGGCACGATTCTGCCGCCGTCGCAGCCCCCGTTTACCTGACAGTGGGGGTGCCTCAAGCTACAGGCCTGCTCGACTTCCGCGTCAGGACCAATCTCACCTTCCTCCGGACACCTCTTACAGTCGCCTCCCCTTCGATTCACGCCGGTCGCCTTCCCCACGTCGCCGATCCATTTCCCCGATGGTTCGCCGACCCAGCCCAGCCCGAGAGGAAAACTAGCAGTCGCAGTTCCTGAGGCAAGAACTGCGTTTCCGTCGAACATTTCAAGGCCTCATTCTGCGCCGGCGAACGAAATTGAAGTGTCCGTAGACGGCGTCACCGTACACGCACTTATCGACACCGGAGCCGCCGTTTCTATTATTAGTGAGAAGCTCTGCCGCAATTTGAACAAAGTGACCATTCCCCTTACCTCTCTTTCTCTGCGTACGGCAACCTCGCATCGCGTTCAGCCTTCAGCGTCGTGCACAGCCCGGGTTGTCATTCAAAGCGTTATGCATGTTATCGAATTTGTCGTCCTGCCTCGTTCCTCGCACGACGTTATTCTTGGTTGGAATTTCTTATCTGTAAATCAAGCTCTTATCGACTGCGCTCGTTGCGAACTTACGTTATCAGTGCCGTGTTTTGACCCTGACGACCATTATTCTCCTAAAGTTGTTGCCGCCTCTGACATCGATATTGCACCTTTCTCCGCCGCTCTGGTTCCTGTGTTATGTAGCTCTGCTGCGAACTCATCTGTCCTTTTTACGCCGTCGACCACTTGTGCGCGCCGCCGGAACTTTCTTCTTCCGTTTGCTGTCGTCACTTTTTGCGAAGGTTCTGCTGCCCTTTACGTGTGCAATCCGTCCGCCTGCCCATCATCCCTACTCCGTGACGAGTGCCTGGGTACCGCTGCAGCTTTCGATAGCATTCTTCCGGCCACCATGTTTGCTGATACGGCATCACTTCCGCTTTGTGCCGTAACTCCTCCCGCCGCGACCGATGCCCCTGTAGACGTCTTCGCTCGTGCCGTCGACGCAGAACTCACACCTGCGCAGCACGCCGAAATCATCAAGCTCCTCCAGCGTTTTCGTGCCTCATTTGACATTGGCCAACCATCCTTGGGCCGGGCGTCCGCAGTCGTTCACCGTATCGACACCGGCCAACAAACACCATTGCGCCAGCGTCCGTATCGTGTGTCGGCCGCTGAACGCCGTGTCATCGACCAGCACGTTGACGACATGCTGGAGCGTGGCATCATCCAGCCCTCTAACAGTCCCTGGGCATCTCCGGTTGTCCTTGTTAAAAAAAAAGACGGCTCCATTCGGTTCTGCGTCGACTATCGCCGCCTTAATCGAATAACGCGCAAAGATGTCTATCCTCTGCCACGCATCGACGATGTCTTGGACAGTCTGCAGGGAGCGGAATTCTTTTCCTCACTGGATCTACGCTCCGGGTATTGGCAAGTGCCAATGGCAGAGGCCGATCGCCAAAAGACAGCCTTTGTAACTCCTGATGGGCTATATGAATTCACCGTCATGCCGTTCGGCCTCTGCAACGCGCCTGCCACTTTCGAGCGAATGATGGATAGCATTCTTCGAGGGCTGAAGTGGAAAACGTGCCTCTGTTATTTGGATGACATTGTGGTTTTTTCCACCGACTTTGCGACGCACCTCAGCCGCCTCGAGCAAGTCCTTGCGTGCCTCTCCACTGCAGGACTGCAACTCAATCTGAAGAAATGCCACTTCGGCGCTCGCACACTTACTATTCTCGGTCATGTAGTTTCCAAAGACGGTATCCTCCCGGACCCCACGAAACTTAGCGCCGTAACCGAGTTCCCCAAACCAACCACCATGAAAGAGCTTCGCAGTTTCATCGGCTTGTGCTCATATTTCCGGCGCTTCATCCGTAACTTCGCCTCTATCATCGCCCCCTTGACGCAGCTTCTCACCGGCAGTTCTGACCTATCAGCCTGGTCCCCGACATGCGACGACGCATTCCAAGAACTGCGACGCGTTCTCACCTCTCCTCCAGTACTGCGACACTTCGATCCATCTGCACCAACTGAGATCCATACGGACGCTAGCGGTGTCGGGCTCGGCGCTGTTCTTGCACAACGCAAGGATGGCTTCGAAGAGTACGTCGTCGCGTATGCCAGCCGCACCCTTACCAAAGCCGAGGCGAACTACTCGGTTACTGAAAAGGAATGTCTGGCCATCATTTGGGCAATCGGGAAATTCCGTCCTTATGTGTACGGGCGTCCATTTGACATCGTGACCGACCATCATGCCCTATGCTGGTTATCTTCATTAAAAGATCCAACTGGTCGGCTCGCCCGTTGGGCATTGCGCCTGCAAGAGTACGACATCCGCGTTGTTTATCGCTCCGGCCGAAAACATTCCGACGCAGACGCTCTATCCCGGTCACCCCTGCCCTCCGGTCCTGTCCACTCGTCTATTTCCACACATGGAGCCTTCGCCCTCAACATTACCGACATGCCATCAGAGCAGCGCAAGGACCCATGGATCTCTTCGCTTATTGACTTCCTGTCTAGCCAGTCGCCAGCGCCAATTTCTCGGACGCTCCGTCGTCAAGCCGCGCACTTCATCATTCGGGATAACCTGCTGTACCGCCGCAACTACAATTCGAGCGGTCGCAAGTGGTTGCTTGTTATACCCCGACACCTGCGCCCTGACATCTGCGCCACGTTCCACGACGATCCCCAATGCGGCCACGCTGGTGTCTTAAAGACATACTCTCGCATCCAGCTTCGGTACTACTGGCGCGGTATGTACCGCTTCGTTCGCCAGTACGTCCGGTCCTGCCTCATATGCCAACGACGCAAGACGCCACCTCAACATTCCACCGGTCCCTTGCAACCTTTACCATGCCCCGCGCGCGCGTTCGACCGCGTCGGCATTGACCTATACGGTCCGCTTCCCAACACTCCAAGTGGCAACCGCTGGGTTATTGTCGCTATCGACCACCTCACGCGGTACGCCGAAACTTCAGCCCTAGCATCTACCACAGCAAAAGACGTCGCCAGTTTTATCCTTCGAAACCTGATTTTACGCCATGGAGCACCTAGAGAATTACTGAGCGACCGCGGTCGCGTTTTTCTCTCCGACGTCATTGCAGCATTGCTAAAGGAGTGTCGCATCATTCACCGTACCACCACGGCATATCATCCTCAAACTAATGGGATGACAGAGCGTTTCAACCGCACCCTTGGTGACATGTTGGCCATGTATGCTTCATCTGACCACTCGAATTGGGATCGCATTCTGCCTTTCGTCACCTACGCTTACAATACCGCCACGCAAAGCACCACTGGGTTCTCCCCTTTCTTTCTCCTTTACGGACACGAACCTTCATGCACTATGGACACGATTCTGCCTTACCGACCAGATGCTTCGGAGTGTACGACTGTTTCTAGAGCGGCTGCTTACGCCGAAGAATGTCGCCAGCTCGCTCGTTCGTTGACATCCCAGGACCAGTGGCGCCAAAAGCATCGCCATGATTCATCTACTGCGGCTACGTGCTTTGCTCCTGGCTCGCTGGTCTGGTTGTGGGTGCCCTCTACTCCTCCAGGCCTTTCCTCTAAGCTCCTCTCCAAGTACCACGGTCCTTATCGGGTACTGAAGAAAACATCCGCGGTCAACTACCTCATCGAGCCAACGGAAGCGCCTTCCGACCAGCGTCGTCGCGGCCAGGAAATTGTGCACGTCTCCCGGCTCAAGCAGTGCCATGACCCTTCTGTGTTTTCGTGCCCTTAGGTCGCCAGGTTGGCTACTCTTTCGGTGCGGAGTGATTGTACTGAAGGCACTGGGCAGCGGGCATGGTGCTAGTGGATGAGAAGAAGACGACAAGGTGTGCTTGCTTCCCCGTTTCGAGATAGCACCGACCTGTTTTAAGCCTACCGCTGCAACCTAGAGCTAGTGCTGCTAGGCGAACATCCCCCGTTGCACAGTATTTGAATTTCGCGCCGAAATCCCGATGCCGGTACGTCAGTCTGACGTCAGGCATTCCAAAGTAATATTTTCGCTTTTGGGCCGCGTTGGCTGAGTAAAGGTTCACGAAACTTGCCATGCTTAATATTCGGTTCCTTTAGAACACAATGTAGTCAGTCTGTAATGCTATATAATTAAATAGGCCCTAGAAGGTGCCATCAAAATCCATGAGGTCACAGCGAGCAGGTGCGGGAACTTCAAGGAGGCGTCGCCACCAGTCTTTCGTTTTTGCGCTTTTTCTAGCTTAGCAAGCGCCTTATCGTGGTAAGAGTGGTGTTTTTGGCGTCGTAGAAAGGTACTTTACTGATGCAGAAGTAATCATTTTTCTCTTTAGTATCCCTTTAACAACGCTTCTTCGAGTTTCCGGTGCGCTGCCGTTCGCAGTCTCTTCCTGTTGTCAGCGAACTTGTCGCTGTCGTACGCCTGAAGAATCTCCGCTTCATTTTTCACATATGAGCTGAGCGTGCTTCTCTTCACGATGAATTTATTCATTATAACCTGCCGAGGCGCCCCTGCCTTCACGGCTTTCAATATTTATGCTTTCACTGCAAAATTCTTCACACTTCACCTCATACTTATTCAGTAACCTTAACATCCATCAGTATTCTCTTTTTCCCCATGCAATTTCACTATGGAATAAATTACCCGAAGTAGTAGTTAACGCTAATACAACAGAATCGTTCGTTCAACTTTCAAATAACCTCTTCTTTGACCTCTAAATTGCCGAAATTAAAGCAGTTTCTTTTGAGTTACCCTTTTTCATTGTTATTTTGTTTATGTATTGCACTGTTGTATGTTCATGTTTATTTCTGTTACGTATAGTGTTACAATGATGTATGTACATGTTTTGTTATGTTCTTAATTGCTAATTGACATTTGTAATTTACGTTTCTGTATGTACCTACTCCTGCTTGGGACCGAATAGGGCCTGCAGTATTTGTAAATAAATATATATATATATATATATATATATATATATACTTCGCCCGCTTCGGTGGGGCATGAGAGCACTTGGTGGCGCGGCTAGGCGTGGCAATGAAGCGACGGGTACACGCACGATGTCAAGAAAAAACAAAGTATAATTAGAAAAAGGAAAAGCGCAAACAAAATTTAACACACACACACACACAATAAAAAGTTCCGCCATCCTCGCACACGCACCTGACGCAAACCGATAAACACGATAAAAACGACAACGAAAAATAAACTGCACAACTCCACAAGCCAAAGACAACGTTGGAAATGGCAGACAGCAATATGTACAAAGAAAAAAACATGTATGTATAGATTAGGGTTGCTAGCATAGACCGATAGCTACCGTGCCGATAACCATAGCGATGCAGAGGTAGTGCCAAGCACCAAAAGCATGGAGGAAGTAAACTCCGCGCGCTAGGAGAAAAGTGTGGGGGAAGTGACGTAATACGTTCGTCTCTTTTTTGCAGATTTTTTATTTCTTTGCCGTAGCGGCCACGCCTTTCGGGCCACAATGGCGGCTTTATTTTGGTTCTGTGCGCTCACACGTGTTGCTCCGTAGGTTTCGTACCGTGGCATAGGCGCCGTGCGGGCAGGTTTGCGTTGGTCTCCGTGTCTCGTTGCGCTGCGTTATCTGGACCGTGCTATAGCGGATGTTGCTGTGGCTAGGTGGGACAGGAGGAACTAAAGTTCGTGAAATGAACGCGCATGCAACGCTGTACGCAATGTACCGCGCCACGGCAATGACAACGGACGAAGGAATATCCCCGGGAAATATTGCCCTCTTTGGCAGAATCATGCTAACGTGCTAACGATTGTTTAGTATTGCTGCGGAGCGCGCAGGTCCGAGCAGCACGGTTGCGCGCAGCGCGGCGTGGTTTCGCGAGAAATGTAAACAAGAGAGGAGAGCTGGCCCGATAGGCGGAGCAACGCCAACTTCCGGCTTCACTTTAGCTTCGCAAAGACTGACGTCAGGGCCTCTCCTGAGTTTCCTGCCTCCGTGACCAAAAGCGACTGCAAAGCCAGAAGTACGTCATTGTCGCCATGTTTTTTTAGACGTAGGTTTCTCTATTATGTAGCAATAAAACAAACAAGGCGGCCCTGACGCATTTCCGGTCTTTTGGCCCTCCTAGCACATGCAAGCATGGCCTTTGAGATCGGCGCACGCTAATCGGACACGCCATCGCTGGCGGTGCGATTTGAACACCCCCTAGTGCCACCCGCGCAACAACAGTGTGTTTGGGATCCGACTGCTGGTACGATCGGTTGTTGGGAACTCGGCGCTGACGCCCGTGGTTGTACCTGGGTCGCAAGCCCCAAGGGTAGCGTTGGCCTGGCGGCCTGGGGTACAACTGGAAGCATCCGAAGGTCCCGGCAAAGCATGAGTCGACTTGTAACAACGAAACAACTTGTTTATTTTAACATCGCAAAGAGTTGGCGGTCAGGTTTGACCGAAGTAGAGAGACGGGAGAGCACTTCACTCAACAGAAGAAATCGGAGCCCTCCTTTTGGCGTCCGGGGGCAGCTGTTTTTATACTCTCGCAGTTGAGGGCAAGAAGGAACCCCTCAAAAGACGAGCACGTGAATGT
The DNA here is from genome assembly GCF_050947875.1 of Dermacentor variabilis. Taxonomy (NCBI): domain Eukaryota; kingdom Metazoa; phylum Arthropoda; class Arachnida; order Ixodida; family Ixodidae; genus Dermacentor; species Dermacentor variabilis. Next base: position 177,634,041 of record NC_134573.1, read on the forward strand.
ACAATGGGCTAATGGTGACGCACCCTGTCGTAGCGATGCCGTAGCACCATGTCGAGCACGATCTCGTAGCACCCTGTCGTGGCGCTGCCGGTCGGACACAATGACTGTAATGAGAGGATGGTCCCTGCTTTGGCATCGCCTGTTTCGGGCATAATGACTGGAACGAGATCCCTGCTTTGGCATCGCCTGTTTCGGGCACAATGACTGGAATGAGATCCCTGCTTTGGCATCGCCTGTTTCGGGCACAATGACTGGAATGCGAGGATGATCCCTAGGCGGTCGCATCGCCGCAGACGCGCCTGGAAACACCTGGCGATGAGTGTTGCGGCGACGACGATCGGGCCAAAATGTCCGCCGCCCCGCCGCAGTCGCGCCGGCAAAACCACGTGTCGCAGGCGAAACGCAACAGACCGCCCCGCCGGGGGAAGGAGATCCCGATGGACAGGGGACTGCATCCGCTGTCCGGAGGGATGTCGCTCGATGATGCTCATAACCGAAGTCGGGCGTCCCTCGACGTTTCTTGAGCGCAGCGCACAGAGAAGGCCTCGTTCTCTTGTTCAGGTTCGCACGGGACACTGCAAAGTGACTTCGGGAGAGTTCACATTTTTGTTCTCGTTCCCGGCAAGCGTTAGAACTACGCTGAAACTCAACCGCTCAGTCAGCAAGCACGGCACAACCCTCCCTAAGCCCTGCCAGGCTCTTTCCCCTTTTTATACCACTGCCTAGTTCCTTACAGTAGTCTAGCATCACTCAGAACGCGTCCACAAATTGAAAAATTGCACTAGAAAGCATATCATCACTTTGAAACACTAAACAAAAGCAATATGTTAAAAAAAAATCCTGCCTCAGGAAGAAAAACATCAGTAACAAACAATTTTGAGGCTGATTCCTACGTTAGGGGCTTCGACTTAAGCCATCGGCGTTACCGTTGAGACTCCCCTTTTTGTAACGCACCTCAAAGGAATATTGTTGTAAAGCGAGGCTCCAGCGCAGGAGGCGGCCATTTTTGGGAGAGATGGTCTGCAGCCATTGGAGAGGGCAGTGATCCGTCTCAATGATAAACCTCGAGCCGGCTAGATAGCATGACAATTTCTGAACGGCCCACACGAGACATGCACACTCTTTCTCGGTGGCGCTATACGCCTGCTCACGACTGGTCAGCTTACGACTAGCATACAGGACGGGGTGTTCTACTTCTCCATTTTCCCGTTGGCACAGTACAACGCCCATGCCTCGCTCACTAGCATCGCACTGAACAATGAACCCTTTTGTATAGTCTGGCGATCGTAGCACAGGCTGGCTTGTTAGGGCACTCTTTAGGGCGCTAAAAGCTCTTTCCTTTGTCTCGTCCCAGACGACTGTTTGAGGCTCTGTCTTTCTTAGAGCATCCGTCAGGGGAGCCGCGATATCAGAGTACCTAGGGATGTACCTCTGATAGTAGCCGGCGACACCCAAGAACGACCGAATATCGGTCTTTGTGCGCGGTTGCGGAAAGTCTCGCACAGCGGCCACTTTTATTTCAGAGGGGCGGCGACGACCCTGACCAATCACGTGACCGAGGTAGACAACCTCGGCCTGTGCTAACTGGCACTTAGGAGCCTTGACTGTCAAGCCCGCTTCGCGCAGGCGGGTTAGCACTGCCCGCAAGTGTGTCATATGCTCAGACCAGGATGCGGAGAATATCGCTACGTCGTCTAGATACGGTAAAGCGAATTCTTGCTGTCCCCGCAACACTTTATCCATGAGGCTTGAAAAACAGTATGGCGCGTTCTTCAAACCAAAACTCAACACTTTAGGACGGAATGTTCCCATTGGTGAAATGAACGCCGCATACCTACTAGCCTCTTCTGTAAGTGGAACCTGCCAATAACCCCTGACAAGATCTAGGGTGGAAATAAACTGAGCGCTACTAACTTTCTCAAGGCGCTCCTCGATGTTAGGGATCGGATAAATTTGATCCTTAGTGATAGAATTAAGCCTGCGGTAGTCGACGCAAGGACGAGGTTCCTTGCCCGGTACCTCAACTAAAATCAAAGGGGAGGTATAATCACTCTCACCTGCCTCAATAACACCGAGCTGTAGCATTTTCTTTACCTCAGCCTCCATAATATCGCTCTGGCGGGGTGACACCCGATACGCCTTGGATCGTACTGGCTCTGTGGAGGTAAGTTCTATATCATGAGTAAGTACAGAAGTCCTACCAGGCCTCTCAGAGAACAGACCTTGAAACTCTTGTAATAGCTGGTGTAGTTCGGTTTTCTGCTCGGGCGACAGCGGTGCTTTACTGATAAGGTCACTAATGACTTGACCGGTGTCTTCCCTGTTCGTCACTGAGCCTAGTCCCGGAAGCTCGACCGGAAGCTCTTCAGGAACGTTTACCATCATGCACACCACTGCTTCCCTTTGTCTATAAGGTTTGAGCAGATTACAGTGGTAAACTTGCTGTGCTTTCCGCTTTCCTGGCAGACTTACCACGTAGTTAACGTCCGACAGTTTCTGAACAATTCGTGCTGGGCCCTCCCACTGCACGTCTAGTTTGTTGTTTAGCGATGTGCGCAATATCATGACCTCATCGCCAACCTCAAAACGACGGGCCCTGGCTGTCCGATCATAATAAACCTTGGCCCTCTGCTGGGCCTTTGTCATTGCTTCACCTGACAACTCCTGTGCCCTTCTTAAGCGTTCGAGGAGCTTAAGCACGTACTCCACCACGACTGGGTCGTCGCCCCTGCCTTCCCATGATTCTCGAAGCATGCGAAGCGGAGATCGAAGCGAGCGACCGTACACCAGTTCAGCTGGCGAAAACCCCGTAGCCGCATGCGGCGCGGTCCTTAAAGCAAACATCACCCCAGGCAGACACAGCTCCCAGTCAGTTCGATGTTCAAAACACAACGCTCTCAACACGCGCTTCATGACGGAGTGGAGCTTCTCAACGGAATTCGACTGTGGGTGGTACACTGAGCTGTGTAGCAGCTTTACCCCACACCTTTCGAGAAAAGTTGTCGTCAAAGCGCTAGTAAACACTGTGCCCTGATCTGATTGAATTTCTGCAGGAAAACCAACTCGCGCAAATATGGACAGCAGTGCATTAACTATCTCAACTGAGCTGAGTTCTTTAAGCGGCACTGCTTCAGGGAACTTTGTCGCTGGGCAGATCACAGTCAAAATGTGTCTGTACCCCGTGGCTGTTACCGGCAGAGGTCCCACTGTATCAATAACGAGCCGTCTAAAAGGCTCCGTAATGATAGGTACCAATTTCAACGGCGCCCTCGATTTGTCCCCTGGTTTGCCCACCCGCTGACAAGTGTCACATGTCCTCACGAAATGGTCTGCGTCCCGAAAACACCCTGGCCAATAGTACTCTTGCAAGAGACGGTCCTTAGTTTTCTTAACTCCAAGGTGTCCGGACCACGAACCCCCGTGTGACAAGCGCAACAGATCCTGACGATAGCATTGAGGCACGACCAGCTGATCGAACTCCACTCCTCTGCGGTCTAGATACTTCCGGTACAGGACTCCACCCCTTTCCACAAAACGCGCAGTTTTCCTGGCGATACCTTCTTTGACATTGCAGCGCACGTTTTCCAGGCTGCCATCCTTTTTTTGCTCGGCTATCAAAGCCGACCGGCTGACTTTTAGCAACCTATCAAGTCCGTCTGACGTAGGCGCGATGAGCAAATCAGTAGATAGCTCTTCTAACTTTCCCGCGTCGGGCGTTTCCTCTCCAGTATCTGGCGCCTTTAACGTTACAGACTCAAGTTTATTCAGTTCGGGCGTGCTCTGAATATCAGCTTGCTGCGCCTCTGACCCTCTTTCGTTGTTTGATAACGTCGGCCCCGCAACTACCGCCTTGGCAGCGAGCTCCCGAACCTTCGATCTGGTTAAGGCCTGAACACTAGCTTCACCAAACAAAAGCCCCTTCTCGCGCAGGAGGTGATCGGACCTGTTTGAAAATAGGTACGGGTACTGGGGTGGCAGCATAGATGACACTGCCGCCTCTGTCTCAAGCGCTCCGAAAGGTCCTTCAATAAGCACCTTTGCTACTGGCAGACACACGCTATGAGCTTCCACGGCTTGCTTGATCCATGCGCACTCGCCCGTGAACATATGGGGTTCTACGTAAGACGGGTGAACTACATCCATTGTAGCTGCGGAATCGCGAAGCACTCGGCACTCTTTCCCGTTCACGAGGAGGTCTCGCATGTAAGGCTCGAGAAGCTTCATGTTCTCGTCAGTGCTGCTTATTGAAAAAAACACAACTTTTGGTGTTGTTTCCGGACACTGCGCCGCAAAGTGACCCGGCTTCTGGCACGTATAACAAACGCGCGCTTGCCTCATCTCGAACCGCTTTCTGCGTTCGGCTTCGGCTGCCGCCGTCTCCTTAGGTTCGGTCGCACTGCTTCCACTCGCATCCGCACTACGCGTGTTCCCCTTTGCTCTCATGGGTGTGAACTTCGGCCTCTCAAATTTCGAGCCAAATTCACCCTTTTGACCGTCCTTAGCTCCGCGAGCCCGACGCGTCACAAACTCCTCGGCTAGCTCAGCGGCTTTAGCCACCGTACAAACGTCTGGCCTATCCAAGACCCAGTATCGCACATTCTCCGGTAACCGACTATAAAACTGTTCTAGCCCGAAGCACTGCAGAACTTTATCGTGGTCACCAAACGCTTTCTCTTCTTTGAGCCACTCCTGCATGTTCGACATAAGCCTATACGCAAACTCTGTATATGACTCACTTCTGCCTTTCTCATTTTCCCGAAACTTCCGACGGAACGCCTCCGCAGACAGCCGGTACTTTTTTAGCAGACTCGATTTTACTTTGTCGAAATCCTCTGCTTCCTCTCTATCCAAGCGAGCGACTACGTCGGCCGCCTCGCCGGGTAACAAAGTGAGCAAGCGCTGTGGCCACGTTTCCCGAGAGAACCCCTGCTTCTCGCACGTTCGCTCAAAGTTAACCAGGAACAAACCAATGTCCTCTCCAAGCTTAAACGGCCGCATCAGGTCAGTCATTTTGAACAATACGCGTTCTCCTGCACCGTGTGCCTGACTTCCATTACGAGCGCGTTCCATTTCTACCTCAAGACGCTTCATTTCCAAAGCGTGTTGACGGTCACGCTCTTGTTGCTCTCGCTCTTTCTGTTCTTTAAGTTCGCGCTCCTGTCTTTTTGCAGTCTCCCTCTCTTCAATGGTCTCAAGGCATTCCGACAGCTCGTCATCCTCAGCCTCTAACTCAAGAATAGCCTTTATCAGTTCTGGTTTTCTGAGTTTGTCCGAGACATCCAGACCCAACTCTCTTGCAAGCTCCAACAATTTCGGTTTGCGCAACGACTTCAAATCCATGGCTGCTCTGAATGCTGCTTTCTCTACTGCCTATTATTGTCTTGCCGCAACTAACCCGGCAGCAACGACAACCACAATTACCAGCTCTGTTTCTAACACTAACAAAAGCCTGGCAAAGCTCAGAAGAAGAAAGTCCCGCACTCACCTAACCTCGCAGGCAGGAATTCCGCGCAGTCGTTCCGCTGCAGGCAACCAGTCGTCACACAGGGCTCGTTGCACTGCTCCCGGATCGTCGTTGAGCTGCTCAGCATACTGTCAACTGCATCTCTTTGCTGCTGGCCTCCGTTGTCGCGATCTCGCCGCTGGCAGACAGTTGTTTGAAGTCGTAGGCGATCTCACCGCTGCCAACCAGATGTTTGGGATCCGACTGCTGGTACGATCGGTTGTTGGGAACTCGGCGCTGACGCCCGTGGTTGTACCTGGGTCGCAAGCCCCAAGGGTAGCGTTGGCCTGGCGGCCTGGGGTACAACTGGAAGCATCCGAAGGTCCCGGCAAAGCATGAGTCGACTTGTAACAACGAAACAACTTGTTTATTTTAACATCGCAAAGAGTTGGCGGTCAGGTTTGACCGAAGTAGAGAGACGGGAGAGCACTTCACTCAACAGAAGAAATCGGAGCCCTCCTTTTGGCGTCCGGGGGCAGCTGTTTTTATACTCTCGCAGTTGAGGGCAAGAAGGAACCCCTCAAAAGACGAGCACGTGAATGTACAATGGGCTAATGGTGACGCACCCTGTCGTAGCGATGCCGTAGCACCATGTCGAGCACGATCTCGTAGCACCCTGTCGTGGCGCTGCCGGTCGGACACAATGACTGTAATGAGAGGATGGTCCCTGCTTTGGCATCGCCTGTTTCGGGCATAATGACTGGAACGAGATCCCTGCTTTGGCATCGCCTGTTTCGGGCACAATGACTGGAATGAGATCCCTGCTTTGGCATCGCCTGTTTCGGGCACAATGACTGGAATGCGAGGATGATCCCTAGGCGGTCGCATCGCCGCAGACGCGCCTGGAAACACCTGGCGATGAGTGTTGCGGCGACGACGATCGGGCCAAAATGTCCGCCGCCCCGCCGCAGTCGCGCCGGCAAAACCACGTGTCGCAGGCGAAACGCAACAAGTGCCATCTGTGCATGCGACTCGTGCATGATCCAAGCAATGGCTTATCTCCTCTAAACAACGATACCATGGTAAGCCACGTGGGAGTACGGTCGCCAAGATACAAGCGATAATCGGATTACGTTCACATTACATGTGGTTTTAGCAAGCAACCCCCCATGCTGGCCGAACTGCAAGTTTCACGTCAAGATGTGCATTAGATCTGAGCAATATTTTTTTTTAATTCTTGACAGCATTTAGTTGTAGTAGCCAATTTAGTTTGAGTTTGAGTAGTTGGAAGTATCCACTTTCCTGAATATAACCGCGAGTCATGACCAAGCATAGAGTTTCTGACTATAACACCTAGAGGGTAATGTGGCGCCACCGTCTATGGGAGTTTCTTAAGGGGGCACAGTGCCATCATGGGAATGACGGTATATGTGTCTGCGAGGCTCGTGTTGGCTGGTGTTGTAAGAGGCTTCGTCTAAAACGTGGATATGGCTACGCAAATAACGCGTTCTCAAAGTAAAATCTTCATAAAATGTTTCCATTCACGCATATTACATCTTTACTCACCCACGATGCAAGACCAAGCGAAGAAAAGCAAGAACAGACGACCAACTGTTTCAAAGCGAGCGCGAACCTTGTCGTCTGTCCTCCAACTTTAGCGGCCCGCTGATACTTTTTACGTAACATATAGTCGTACACACAATAACAAGTTCTCATAGTTAAACAAAACATGTTTTCGCGTAATAATAAAGCTAAAACAGCTTTTCACGTGCTGTTCTAGTAGAAAATGAATCATTGTGACAGACGGAACGGTACTTGCCAAGCGTGTCTTCAAGGTGTCCTGTCTCTACGAGAACGATGCCAATCCGAATCCACAATATACCGGCATTCCCATGCATACCACAGCGCAGCAGCGCCAGATTTCCCTCTAGGTAATGTAGTGAGAAACTCTATGTGACCAAGTGGCCAAGGCATAGAGAAATGTAGCTCGATTGGTGCTGGGATTCCCTTGTGATCTGACCACTGGTAGGTAGCGCACCCTCTTGTGCTTGTTGCTAATGCTTTGATTTTCACAGTGCAGGGGACCTGTATAAATTGGTTGGCAGTTTTTCTGGCTTACCAAGCCTCCTCCTACGGTAAAGGTGGCCGTTTTGACTATACAGGCATATTTACTGACACAGCATAATTAATATTTCTCTTTAGTCTACCTTTGAATAGGAAATGACTATATGCAAAGCAGTACAAATTTATTCAAGAAATGGGGGAAAATGTCCCTACTCCAAGGTTTCAGTGTCTTTCGATTTATGCTTGTGCTTGTGTCTACTCTTGTGGTGATGAGATCGATGATGCTTTTTGTGCTCATGACTTTCTGTTGACCTGCAATAACAGACACATTGATGTTAGAGCCTTCAATTCAAAACAACATTGACCCCATTTGTTTCAGTCTGTGCTGTGGTGTCTTGACCTGAGTCATCTTACAGAAGCCTGCTTTTGTACGTAGACTCATGCTCCAGGTAAACAAATTAACACGAATAATCGAAATAGACGAGATGGAGCAAGATATTCAGGACTTGTTGCAAAAACGGATTTTCAGATTATCACAGTTTCAGGCTCCTTTACTGAATAGCTGATTTGCTATGCTAATTTCAAGCTAATTTCCTATATGGGCGGTGGTGGCGCACGGCAGCTGTTCTATTGTAAATGTCCCAGGCAGTTAGTCTTGTGGTGTTCCTATAGACATTTGCCCCTCCCATGTTACACTAATAACATACCTGAACTAACTTGCAGCCCTAGTGCACATAGTACAGCAAAGAAGAAACAAAAACTGCACACTAGGTAACAACTGCAACAGCAAACTAACTTAAGTAAACTTTACAACCTAAGTATACAATCTAAATTCAAGAAAGGAAAAATTGCCATCCACCCGTATGCAACACAAAGCTACAAAGGAAACCCACACGGGTTTCTCAGAAACAAAGTATTGTAGTTGAGGAAAAATTCGTCCTGGTCTGGAATTCGAGCCTGGGACCAACACCTTTCTGGGCCAGTTCTACTATCTGAGCTAACCAGGAGGCTATCAGATCACCATGCGAGGGCGAAATAATAACTTGAAGCACAACGACACTAAATATGGCAGTTCAGTTCTGATTTTTTTTTTTTTTTTCGTGAACCTTCCTCCACCTTGCAGGATTCTGCAGAACTGATTTGCCATATTTAGTGTCCTTGTGCTTCGAGTTGTCGATAAATTCACCTTCGCGCTGCGATCTGCTAGCCTCCTAGTTGGCTCAAGAGGTAGAGCAATCGCCCCACAAAGGTGTTAATCCCAGGTTCGAAAATTTCTCATCAACTATGAAACTTTGTTTCTGAGAAACCCATGTGGGTATCCTTTGTAGCTTCATGCTATATACGGGTGGATGACAATTTTTCCTTTCATGAGCCTTCCTCCACCTTGCAGGATTCCACAGAATTGATTTACTAATCTAAATTCAAACATATCACTTCCACACAAAGTACACATGCATCACAGCAAATAAAGAGTTATGCCAATGGCAGAGAAGTCCAGCATGCTCAAGAACATACAGCCACCCTAAAATCCACAGGAATTACTTGTAATTTTCAGTGTGACCTAGAAAACGAAGAATTGGACCACTGCAACATGACTGCCATTATTGTAAAGGCCTATTCATAGCCTTCATAACACTGCAACAAGATCAACATGCAAAGTGAGATAGCATAGAGCATTTGACAGAAAGGCCTTCTCAAATCAGAACTCAAGTCAACACTGTAGGCAAGATTTCTGCACTACACCAAATGATTATGACACCATTCAGTGTGCCTGAAATACTTATGTACTGTACATTGCGTTTGCATGATCAGAAGATGTGTTTTAGAGGTCAAAGGAGCTCAGCGGTTGCATTAACATTCTCTCTGTAAACTGCTTCGTAACAAGCTCTCGCATACGCCACACACACACACATGCACACACTAACCTGTGTCTGCTGTGGGATACATCGGAAGGCTTTCTGTCGATGCTGCGACCATTAGTGTCGGGGCTACGACTGCGCCTCCATTTTGATGACGTTGAAGACACCACAGATGACTCCCTCTTATCCCTCCACTCTGATGCACGAGGCAGTGGCTGTCTTTCGATGTCATCCTTTCCTTCCAGTCTGAACATGAACATAACAAAAATTCACATTCTGATGAAATTTGGAGCTATCTACTTGCAGTCGCCAAATGAAATTCTGAGGTAGCTATCCTTCGCTCCACAAAGCAATGATGATGCCAGCTTTATTACAGGGGGATTTGTACATAGTGTAGAACCACTTTGATACATTCCTGCTATGCTTTCCTGGCTGTTACACTCACGGCACACCACTAATGCAGCACTGACTGCCATCTGCCGCCACTGGAAAGCCACTTCACAGCACCTGTCAGGCGGCCTAGAAAGATTGTGGTCGCCACATTCAGGTCATCATCAGTCACCAATTTTTGTAAGTACTCACAAAGTGAGATGCCAAAAGGAGGTGGACAAAGGGTCACGGATGCTATTGGATGATTGTTAATTTTTTGCACGGTTACTTCAATACACAAAGCTGCGCAGTAACTGAAAAAGGGGTTTCAGTGTGCGAAAATAGGCTGTTGTTATTCACAACTGGACCCAAGTGCCAGATGTAAATTACAAGCTTCATTAATTGTGACTCGCTGCTGCCATTCCCCAAAATTTATGTAATAGTCTGGCCAGCTGGAAATTTGGCCACGCAAAAATACTGCAAGTAAAATTAATGTATTCTGGTATAAAAGGTGAACACCAAGTCCAAAACACAAAAAAGCCACAAGAAGAAATTTTCATGCAACTCAATGAATGACAAGTTAAATTTAGTTTGTGGTAGGTGGAAGCGTTCCCCTGCTTACTACTTTCTTGCCTTTTCTGGTAATTCCAGTACAGGTCTATTATTTAGGACTTCTCATAAGTTGCCCTGCCTTGCAAGTTAAACTTGCAAGACAACTAAAACTCGTAAATAATCTAGATTTCCATGATGCAATCAGACTCTATTCAAAATAACATCATACAGTGTGTTTCACAGCAAGAAAGCTCTGTAAAGGAATTTGGTATGTGGCATTACGATCAGGGGTAGCCATCACTACCAAAAGCAAATGGCAAACAATAATGACAGTAAGAAAACTTGCCTATCTAAAAGTGTACTCAAGAAAAATGATAAGAGCAAGGCATAACCAGTGGCGTAGCTAGGTCATTTGGTACCAGGGGCCGATAGCTCTTCTGTCACCTCCCCCCCCCCCCCTGTAGTCGAGGAAGGTGAGGATATCGGCAATTTTCAGGTGTCTTCAGACGTATATGAATCCCCCACCCCCCCCTACTGGGCCCGTGCAACAGGCGCCCATGGCCCTCCCCATTCCTACGCCACTGGGCATAACAGCTATTACCTTGGTGAACACCCTGCTCCCTCGTCATTTCCTGTTTGAAGTTGCTTGAGGTACTCTGTTTGGTTTTCTATGACCTCTCTGAGGATCTGGAAAACCAGGATGTCAAATTTACCATGGGAACATGGAACTCATGTGACAGGAAACTCTTGACCCTTACAAAAAAGTGCTATACATATTAGCTAATTCAAGCCATAAACTCACTAACACATTGCTTGGCTAATGTTGAGTCAAATGTCTGCTGATTTTCATGAGAACAAGGCACCTTCTTTTTTATTTGCAACGTACTCTTCTGAGGCAACAAGTTGTGTTTTTTTTTTTTTTTTCAGACAAATGGCCCACCAGACATGCCTAGCATGACAACAAAGATAATGACAGCATATAGGCACTGCTACTGACAGCATAACAGTAGTAAGACAAAAAAAGCTTAACAAATCTGCAGCTACACTGTGACTCCTCGTCACTGAATAAGCTAAAATTTTTTCATGTTCTAGATAACCTTATACACGCATGTTCTGTTATACTGGTTAGCCGAACTGCATCCCAAATAAGGCTGACACGATCTGCCATAGTTTATAAAAAAAAAAGACAGCACAAGAGAGAGCTCAAGGCTATTTGAACAGGCAGAGACAAAAATGCTTAGACACCATTGTTCAGTCAAATGCCATACTAACAGAAAAGGAACCTTGCCTATCTGATAATGACAACTATTGTCATCTGCGCAACAACTGGCATGAAACCACTATTTGACTTATGTCTGTAGTTTACTAACCTGCCCACGCTACAACCCTAAGATTCGGGGAGACTTGTGAAGCAAGCAAAAGAAATAAAAAAAGGTGATTGAGAGAAACGCTCACTACAATTGAATGCTTTCTGTGCATTAGTGAAATTGTAACTGCCACAAAGAACAAAGCACGTAAGAAAAGATAGGACATCATGATGGTCATATCAATGCCAGTGCTGCCTTTTACAGAGAGATGCTGCAGAAAAATGTGGTAATAAGTATGGACTCAGAGTTACTCAATGCAATGGTGCAGGCGTTCCTTGGCAGTAGCTTGATGTACTAAAATTCTCTTAGCGCTGTTGTTAAATGGAGGAGCTACAGTAAAATTATCGCGCCATGGTAATGTGTCAATTCACTTCAGCTACACTGATGAGCCTTTCTTGTGTATGGCTAGACCAATGCCAGCATTTGAGGGTGATAAATGGGAATCTACGGTTTATGGGAAATGCCATTCTCATCTGTACAACTGCACCATGTCATCAAGCTCTGCTCATTGTACAGATAATTCAGGAGACTTGGCAGATATCATCACAGCATCTGAAACTATTGCTTTTTAGACCAAAACATGCCCAAACAGCTGTTTGCTGTATTATTCAATAGAAATGTTGCCTGTTACACTTCATTAACAACCAACATCTTATTACACTGAAGCAATATCATTAGGGATCATACCAGCAAATCTGCAGTTATTCCAATTGTGTGAGCAAAAAAAGGAATTGTAGATTATGTCGTGAATTGCTAGCTTTCTTTATCATGCAGACAGATTCCCAAGGCACTAGGAAAGCACTAAATCTAAGATGTGTTACCTCTGTGTATGTCTTCTGTGTAATGTGGACATTCTTAGCCCGATAAGACTGCCTTCGACGCTTGTAGTCTCGCATCTGCCTTTTCAACTCCAACTCACTGGGCGGGTGTTGTTCATCTGAAAATAGCAGCATATCTTGTATATGATACGACAGTATGAGTGTTCTCAAACTGTGTCCCCCCTCCTCTCTCATTAACGGCACCATCACACAGTTGCAAAATGTTTACTACACATACAGAAAGGAAAAAAAAACGTGAAATGAGCATATACATCACAGTGAAATGTGCACCTAGTTTCGCTCAAACATGGTGACAATGCACAGTACAGTCAAACTTCATAACAGTCTATCCAGTACTTTGCCAAATATGGCAAGTCTGGAAATGGAAAGCCAGGAGCATTAACAAATTTGAAACCTCATGAAATCCAGAAACATTGCTCCCTGTACACTGCATATGAAACTCTGCAACAATATGAAGCGCAAAATCTTCGGGTCAAACAATTGAATGCAGTGGATCAATAACATATATCTAAATCTCAATGCATAAGCATTTTTGAACTTTTCCCCCATTTGAATGTGGCTTCTCAGGTCGTGTTTCAATCGTACGACATGTCACTTTGCTGCAGAACACCACAGTAATTGAGCCATTAGAGCGGGCAATACTAGTATGAACTTAATCAGAGGCTGTGGTCCAGAGTTGCGGGGTGGGGCCGTTTATTCCATTTCTACTCCATTTCGAAGAGTGGCGATCCCCATAATTCTACTCCCTTTAACCCCTCGGAATGGTGAGAGTTGGGCCATTTACACTCCTGGAGTGGCTGAGCTGGTTCATTCTATTCCTCGAATTCCAATAAATAAAGTGCCTTCTCTATAATTGGTTATACTTGCACTTGCAGGTCTAGTGACAAAAAAAAAAAAAGAAGAAGAAGTCTTAACACTTCAACAATATAACACACAATGCTACATACAATTCTTTCAAACAATAATAAACATTCTTTGAGGTCTATTATCCCTTCAGGGTGTGGTTGAATGTAAACTATCTAATTAATAGAGGTTGGCAAATACTCCCAAGTTTCAAATATGAATAGAATATTTCACGAGAACAGACTGGGGGGCTAGGTGGTACTGCATAACCTGAGGCAAAGTGAAAAAAAGCACAACAGAAGGGATCGAAGATACAGCGCTACTAACAACTGTTAGTAGCGCTGTGCCTTTGTTCCCTTCTGTTGTCGTAATGCTTTTTTTGCGCTTTGCCTCAAGAATATTTCACAACATTCACATTCGTATCCGAAGAGGTCAATATTCTGTATTTTGACACATTAAAGTATAAGCAAATACTTTGAAACAACCAAATGTATTGTTACTGCTCTCTGTATGCTAGGCAAAGTGTCACATTTTATAAGAAGTGAAACAATGACAAAAGCTTTCAAAGCAATGCAGAAACAAAATGGGCAATGCAAGCTTTGTTTTAGGTCTTGCAACTGAAGCCTACATGACGTGCGACTTTTACTTGTATTCTGTCATTTAGTGTTGTTAGCTGTCAAATCATGCACATTTTTTACACTACGAGTAGTGTTTCCTTTGCAACAGGGCCTTTTACATATGTCCATGGCAAACAAGTTCTTGAACAGCTTCTCTCTCTCTTTCTTTCCCTCCATCTGATCTTTTTTTTCAGCAACCACATATTTCGCATTCTTGGAAAGCTAGACATAAAGCAGCCAATAGTTTGTCAATTTTGTTTGCAACCAGGCTCTAGAAGTGGTTGAGAGGATATCTGTGCGGTTCTTTAGTGACATATTAGTGATCTAGTGTTTAAAACTGCTTCTTTATACCCGATATAGTTAGCTGTCCTTCTTTCACTGATCAGTAAAGGCGTGGTACCTAACTGCATTGCCATAAGTATTCCTGCTGCAAATATATGCATCTACATTTGACTATTCAATATTCTATACTTCTTATTAGTATTCAATTCATACTTAACAGAATTCTTAAAAATATTACAGGGTTTTACATGCCAAAACTACTTTATGATTATGAGGCACGCCGTGGCGCGGGACTCCGGAAATTTTGACCGCCTGGGATTTTTTAACGTGCACCTAAATCTAAATACACAGGTGTTTTTGCATTTCGGCCCTATCGAAATACGGCCGCCGTAGCCGGGATTCGATCCCGCAACCTCGTGCTTAGAAGCCCAACACCATGGCCATTAAGCAACCACAGTGGGTACTTAAATGAATTGATATTCGTCCACTTCTGCTTATTAATTATTGGAGTAAAGCAAAGCACAAATTAATCCTATATCGTGTGCCCTGCAGTGAGTGAGCAGAATTATTTGAGGAAAAATCAGACAAGCAAGATTAAGATGGTGATCATCAAGAAGAATGCTGCTGTGGCAGTACACGAGTTCCTAGCCAACAGAGTCACTGAAGCCTGCTGCCTCTTCTTTGGTTCACATTTACTGGCATCTTAACAGGCACAATTTTCCTGCACAATTCTCCTACCACCTGTTATCATGCCTACTGGATACTCAGCAGTGTGTGAAAAAATATGGCGTGCTTTCCAAACCACCGTGGCCTTGCACAGGGTGCAACCATTTGCATACCTGCCAACACTTACGATTTGATCGTAAAATACCCAATATTTAGCGCACCTTTACAATTGTTGTAATGGCACAAACATTACAAGATTTTTCATTTGTGTATACGTTTAGGGTAAAAACAACCTAAAAAAAGACAAATACTATTGCTGAGTGATTTTTCATGGCCAATTTTTTTATCTATTCACTATATAAATGTGCCCACGTGGCAGCAACATCAACTAATAGAACCAATGTATAACAGCAACCTAATCATCCCTTCAGAACAAAGTCTGCGAATCACTGATAAACAGCCAATATATATATATATATATATATATATATATATATATATATATATATATATATATATATACACACACACACACAAGGTGTCTACCAAGTTGACATTTCCAAATAAATTCCCTGAGTTTTCCAGGATTTCCCAGAGTGCTGCAGAACTATGTTTTATGTCAAGACGGGCGGGAACCATGTCACCAGATGCTGTCACTCTTTAAAAAGCATACGAAACATTTTTTTAAAAGAACCGACTTAATCTAATTTGAATACTAAGTAGTGTTTATATCATAAGAAGCCAACAAACACTGACGCTAAGGACAACATAGGGGAAATTACTTGTGCTTCATAAATGAAATAAAGAAACGATAAATTAATGGAAATTAATGTGGATGAAAAAACAACAAAAAACAACAACCGAATTCACAACCTTCGCGAAATGCGAAGGTTGTGGGTTCGGTTCCCACCTGCGGCAAGTTGTTTCTTCATCCACTTTTCTTCCATTAATTTATTGTTTCTTTATTTCATTTATTAAGCACAAGTAATTTCCCCTATGTTGTCCTTGGTGTCAGTGTTTGTTGCCTTCTTATGATATGACTTATAAAAATTGAGCGCCTTGGTTAACCCTCTTTCTTCTCGTTTATTACATAACGAGCATCTAGAATCCGGCAACATTGATGCCTTCAGGTAGCATATGTGGGTTTATTGACCAGTTGCCTTCACCCAAAAAGATCACGTTCTCGTGACGCCTGCGGCAAAAAGGACGTGCCACGTCCGCCGCCAAGGTCTGTGAGTGGTGGCGCTGGCTAACACTCCCAGGGTTCTACTAGGGCACATAAATACCCAAGAAAGTGGATGGGAAAACAGCGCCGCGGTAGCTCAATTGGTAGAGCATCGCACGCGATATGCGAAGGCTGTGGGTTCGGTTACCACCTACGGCAAGTTGTTTTTTCATCCACTTTAATTTCCATTAATTTATCTTTTCTTTATTTCATTTATTAAGCACAAGTAATTTCCCCTATGTTGTCCTTGGTGTCAGTGTTTGTTGGCTTCTTATGATATGACTAATAAAAATCGAGCCGCTCAGTTAACCCTCTTTCTTCAAGTAGTGTTTATGTCATTCAAAAAAGAAATAGAAGGTAAGGGTCAGTAAAATGCACAGCAAATAAAATGTCTTCGAAAGAAATTGCAAATCGAGTCAGACATTCTCAAATACAAATAAAAAGGAGATGCATAGAGAAGCAAATATTTTCGAATATGAGCTATTTATACCAACTGATAGCAAGCTCAGTGGTATGAGGCCCGAATTTTGTGACAATTCAGAGTCTCTCTTAACAGCTCGTAAGTCAACCTCAACTGTCCTGACATACTCTCAGCCAGCGCATGACGCCTCAGTGTTGTGTTTCACTGCTTTAAAGAATTTATTTTGGTTTGTATGAGGGACATCTGCATCTCGGCGTCAGCCAAGAGTGTTTTTTGAGCTCAGGCTCCTTCAAAGAAGCGCTCGCATACTTCATTCCCCGTTCATTCCTCAATGCATCGATCCTTTCTCTTCTCATGCTCCTTTTGTCGCGCGTTCGCACTACGGACCATTTGAAACATACTCATGGTCAGTTTACAGTCAACGTCCAAATTTTCGGACGCCCTAGGGGCCGCGCAAACTTCCGAAAAATCAGGCAGTCCGACAAAATAAATGCATGTCTTTTTATGCTAGCAGGGTGCCCCGCGATTCCCCCAACCTCGTTGAAGAATGGACACAGTGGGAGAAAAGGATTCAAAGCCCATTGTTTCAGGACCAACTAAGGGCCGTCCAGAGGGCCCATGATGTCGCTAAAAGGCTTGGCCTAACAGTGCCAACGTGGGAGCAGCCCGCCTTGACTTAAGAAGTCGAGCCTCCGGACCTCATTCCAATAAATGTTTTCACACACACACTGCTCTTAAGGGCTAAAATCGACACAGGCACGTCTGGAAAAGCTCTGAATGCCTGTCAGTACACTTATTAGGCATAGCGGCGCTCCTACTGTTACAGGAGAGGGTGGGTGCACGCATGTAAAATTAAGGAATACATACTGTGTCCCGTGACAATTGCCCCTTCCTACGCTTGTTAAGCTTCACTGCAATACCTTTGCGAATCGTTCACCGCGTCACACCACTGTACTGAGTCGAAACTAACTTTCCGGAACCAGCATCATGGAACGCGTGGTGCTTTCCGAGCTTCAAAGTCAAAATTATTGCAATTATTATTCGGACGGCAAGGAGTTCTTGCGTCCGAAATTTCAGACGTTCTGATACATTGACTCTATGGGTACGTGGTGGTGCCACGAAGCCGTCCAAATTATCGGGAATCCGGAAAGTCAGTCGTTGACTCTACACTGGCAACTCCTCCAGCCGACGACAGGGCGTCAAAGACGATTCGTTACGATTCCTGTCTGTTACTCGAGCCAGCATTACGGCGACTTTCTACCCTTTCAATAAAATTACAGCTAATTTTCCCTGATAGAGGCACAAATTCCCTGAGTTTTCCCAGACTGCTAAAAATCCCTGAGAATTCCCGGTTGGTAGACACCCTGACACACACACACACACACACACACACACACACACACACACACACACACACACACACACACACACACACACACACACACACACACACACACACACACACACAGTATTTTTACAAATTTTCATACTTTTCTGGCTTCCACCGTCGTGTTTTTCAAATTCTAAAGTTGGCAAGTCTGCATTTGCGATGTGGCCCTTTTTGGCCTACTCTTTGTCGTAGGTCATGCTTTTGCTAAATCGAATCATTCTTGACAACTCCTCACTAAAGCTAACAAGTTATGAGCTTAACTCCCAATTAACAGTTCAGGAATTAACTCTAACTAAGGGTTGCCATCTTTAAATGCACTTCAATGTTGTAATGAAGAAAGGTTTCTGTATCACCAGAAATGTGGAATGTGTAGAATAGCGCGTTGTCCCCATTCCATTCCAACTACATTTCGTAATCTCGGACTCCCATTCCATTCACACTCCATGTGTCCCAATGGTGCCACCCTTCCATTCAGAGTATTGGAAAATGTGGAATGATGCTGGACTCATTAAAACTCCGGAGGTGGCACTCTGCAACTCTGCTATGGCGAACTCGCTAATGGTACTGCAAACCATGAGCTCTTGCACCACTCAGGCCACTTCAGTGGTAGCAGGCCATGCAGTGACCATACCCCTAAAAGCAACTGTATTGAGCAAGTAACAGGAAAGGAAGATGAGAAGGATGCTCTATGTTCCAAAGGCAGAGAACTATGCTTATGCCATGTAAAACGCAAAGATATGGGTTACTGTCCTAGCCCTTGATTCCAGAGTGACATTCACCACTAGTCAGCCTACCTTTGTCAGGCTTCTTTTCAAAGTTGACTTGGAGGTCCTCGAGCTTCACAGCAGATGCCTTGTTTGTGGCTTTTGCTCGCTCAACCACATAGTCGTAGACTGCAAACCTCTCTGCAGCAGTGAGCTCCGAAAAGCAGCGCTCCATTGTCAGTGGCACGCCATTCTTCACCTTCTGGCAAACTTCGGCTGTTTGCAGTACATAAGCAGTGTCATTTCGTCAAGAACTACCCTACAATGCCCAGCAGGAAAGAGAAACTGCGACTAACCAGTACGGTGAACACATGGATCACACACAGAAACACAGCTCATTTACACTGATAGAGCTTTCTATACTGGATGATGTTCAAGTGAACGTCAAGTAATTATTAAAAATCATGTATTAGAGATACAAGGATTATGTTTCCTGGTGACATACCACTCCCGCTAGCAGAGGTTAGAAATTTGTGATCACTTTCTATTAAGTAAATTCACAACTTTGAATTACTTGAGGGCACACGTTGGAAATATGAAACTGAAGCGAGTTCTCACAGCCTACCTGTGTAGCTGGAATCCTAAGAATACCAGCAGTTTTCATTATATTAATTATCAAAATCTGCATCAGAAAGCAATGGTGGGGCGACATGTTTGCTCTAATATGACCATACAAAGCACCACACAAACTTTACGTTCAGAAAATACCCTGTGCTAAAATGTAAAATATTACCAATACACAATCTTCTCCTATCAGATTTCTCCATTTCTTGCCTGGGTTCACTGTTTTTGGTGTTTCTACTGTTTTTCTTTCTTCACAACACTGCACAAGAAGCTTTATGCACTTCGATTACAATGAATGCAAGATAGAGCCACGGGAAAAGTCAAGCAAAGGCAATTATGATGCATTTATTCATTACAGTAGTGCTGCCAAGTTCCAAAGAGGTACCATTCAGTAAAAAATAAAAGGATATCCTTAAGCGAGGATACACAAGTCTTGCCACAAAGAGCATCATTATGGTGGCCGTAGCAGAGGCAAGATGAGCTGAAAGTAATCTGCAGTGTTAATACGACTTTCTATGAATGGTTAAGCATGATTGAAATACAACATTAGCAAAAAAACGATGACGGCTGCTCAATTAAAATAAATTGCACCATGTTACTGGAGGCTTTACTTGAACCCAACAGCAATTTTCCTGTTAAAATATGCATGCAATATAGATATGCTCCACGTAGACAATCGCTGGGCCAAATATAAGATATAAATGAATGACACCTGTAAAACCCCGGTTGTTTAACACAAATGACAAAAACACATATCAAAATAAGTATATAGATTGTACATCTGCCAAATTTTGCTAAACTGCTGTAAAATTACCTTTTGTTATGAGCCATAACTTGTAATGAAACCAAAATATTCTTTGTGGACAACGTAACGCATCACACTATAGCTTGGGACCATACATGTTTTCCATTTGCACAATGGGCACACATCCTGTTTTTGCTAACTACACTGCCAAGCATCATTTCCCTTGCTTTCGTATGGCTTTATCTGAAAACAGCATAATTTATTGCTTAAGTGCAGCTATCAAGCTTAGTTCAGTACAAAAGAAAATTTCCACAACAACCTATTGATGCATTCTGGGCAGCTATCAGTCTGTTAACATACTTCTCAACTCAAGTAGCATTCTGGCAGAACTATAAATATATCAACAAAATAGTGAAGACAGAGTAGTTGGTTGGGAGCTTGATACTATTTATTTTTAGAAAACAAAGAATTTGCATCAATCACATCAAGTGAATTTCTTAAATAGGCACAATCACTCTCTTTTTTGTTTGCAGTAGCTTACCTGGAACGTCTCCTCTGAATGCTGCATCTGTAATTATTTTGCTTTGAGTTTCCCTGTCTGTAATGGAGAATGGATGAAAGCTGACAAAATCAATTCGCTTAGGACGCATCACACGTCACCTTACCTATTAACACAGGAACAACTGACGTGGACCTTCCATAAAAGAAATGTGAGCTTGGTGGGGCAGCCTCCTGCATTTAGCAATAGGGAAAAAGGATAGCATATTATAAAGGCAGGATGCTGATGTCAACAGAAAAACTTGGGGAAGTTTCACCAACATACAACAAATTCATGGCTGTTCTGCAGTATTACGGAAAAAACTGCTTTTTATTGGTATTTGAGTAAAGACATTTAAAGGAACTTTAAGATTAAGTATGAAATCGGTATGGACAGGTATGATATTTGTTCGAAACTTTCTTACACACACACACACATACACACACTATATATATATATCTATCTTTGGCAGGAAAAGGCTGGTTATTAGAGGAGAAAAATTAAGGCCCGAATTCTATGACTGCGTTTAAACTGCAATGCTGATGACATCACCACGACATCATGAATTTCATGGTGTTTCTGTACATTTCACTTCATCATCATCAGCAGCCTGTTTTATGTTCACTGCAGGACGAAGGCCTGTCCCTGCGATCTCCAATTACCCCTGTCCTGTGCCATCCAATTCAAACTAGCGCCCATGAATTTCCTAATTTCATTGTTCCACCTATTCTGCCTTCGTCGACTGCGTTTCCCTTCTCTTGGTACCCATTCCGTAACCCTAATGGTCCAACGGTTATCTAACTGGCACATTAAATGACCTTCCCAGCTCCATTTTTTTTCTTTTGATGTCAATTAGAATATTGTCTATACCTGTTTGCTCTCTGATCCGAACCACTTTTCTGTCTCCTAATGTTATGCCTAGCAATCCTCGTTCCATCGCTCTTTGCACGGTCCTTAACTTGCTCTCTAGCTTCTTTGTCGGTCTCCAAGTCCCTGCCAATTATGTCAGCACTGGTAAAATGCACTGATTGTACACTTTCCTTTTCAATGATAATGATAAGCTTCCAGTCAGGAGCTGACAATGTCTGCCGTAAGCGATCCAACCCATTTTTATTCTTCTGTGTGTTTCCATCTTATGATTAGCGCTCCCTGTAATTAATTGACCTAGGTAAACATACTCCTTTACAGACTCTAGAGGCTGACCGGTGATCCTGAACTCTTGTTCTTTTGCCCAGCTATTCATCATTATCTTTGTCTTCTGCATATTAATCTCCCCCCCCCCCCCAACCCCACTCTTACACTCTCTCTTAAGGTCCTCACTCATTTGTTGAAACTCGTCTGCATAGTTGCTGAATAGAACAATGTCATCGGTGAACCGAAGGTTGCCGAGATATTCACCGTCGATCCTTACTCCTAAGCCTTCCCAGTTTAATAGCTTGAATACTTCTTCCAAGCACACAGTGAATAGCATAGGAGAGATTGTGTCTCCCTGTCTGACCCCTTTCTTTATAGATATCTTCCTGCTTTTCTTGTGTAAAATTAAGGTAGCCGTAGAATTTCCGTAGATATTTTCCAAGGTATTTACGTAAGCGTTCTGTACTCCTTGATTACGTAATGCCTCTATGACTGCTGGTATCTCCACTTAATCAAATGCCTTTTCGTAATCTATAGAAGCCATATAGAGAGGCTTATTGTACTCTGTGGATTTCTTGATTACCTGATTAATGACATGGATGTGATCCATTGTAGAGTATCCCTTCCCGAAGCCTGACTGTTCCCTTGGTTGACTAAAGTCCAGTGTTGCCCTTATTCTATTGGAGATTATTTTGGTAAATATTTTATATAATACTGGCAGTAAGGTAATGGGCCTATAATTTTTCAATTCTTTAATGTCTCCCTTTTTGTGGATTAGTATAATGTTTGCATTCTTCCAGTTTTCTGGAACCCTTGCAGTCGATGGACACTTCGTATAAAGAGCCGCCAGTTTTCCAAGCATTATGTCTCCTCCATATTTGATTAAATCGACTGTTATTCCATCTTCTCCTCTCACTGTTCATATTTTCATGTCTGGCAAGGCCCTTCTGACCTCATTGCTAGTTATAGGAGTTTCTGTATCCTGTTCATTACTGTTTCTAATGGAGGTATCCCAACTCCTCTGGGAATTGTACAGGTCAGTATAGAATTCCTCTGCTTCTTTTACCATATCTTCGAGATTGCTGATGATATTACCCTGCTTATCTTTCAGCGCATGCATCTTGGTTTGTCCTATGCCAAGTTTCTTTCTCACTAATTTAAGGTTGCATCCATTTTTTACAGCTTCTTGCCTGTCTGACATTATAGTTTCGAATATCACTTATTTTCGCCTTGTTGATCAGTTTTGACCGTTCCACGAATTCTACTTTATCTCTTGAGTTGGACACTTTCATTCTTCGTTGTTTATTAGGTCCTTTGTTACTTGGGAGAGCTTACCGACTGGTTGCCTTGGTGCTTTGCCTCCCACTTCACTTGCTGCCTCTGAAGCCAGCCTAGTTAAGGTTTCATTCATCAGCTCTATGTCATCATCATCCCTCTGTTCTAAGGCTACATATTTGTTTGCAAGTGCCAGCCTGAATTCATCTGCTTTCACCCTTATTGGCTCTAGATTGACCTGTTTCTTCTTGACCAATTTTGCTCTTTTTTTCTTCAAATTGAGGTGAATCCTAGCCCTCACTAACCTATGATCACTGTACTTTACCCTACCTATCACTTCTACATCCTGCACTATGCAGGGATCAGCAGAAAGTATGAATTCAATTTCATTTCTTGTTTCACCATTACGGCTTTTCCAGGTCCACTTTCTGTTGCTACACTTCCTGAAAAAGGTGTTCATTATTCGAAGCTTATTCCTTTCTGCGAATTCTACCAGCATCTCTCCTCTATATTCCTAGAATTGGCGCCGTAGTTGCCGATTGCTTGTTCACCAGCCTGCTTTTTCCCCACTTTTGCATTGAAGTCGCCCATTACTGCAGCATACTGGGCTTGCAACTTTTCTCATTGTTAATTTAATATCTTCATAAAACTGATCTACTTGTCTCTATGCAAAAAAAAAAAAAAAAAAAAAAAATCTGGAAGTTCTGAGACTGCCCAATTGATTTACTTTCAAATTCACAACGCCCGGAATACAGGAGAGGAGATTCAGAGAGAAGCCAACATATACACTTTGATTAATCTGAGAGTTTTGTGTGTTGGCATGTGAATGAGTTCTGCAAGGTGCACTTGCAATTTTTACATGAGGAGAGCCTGCACACTTTCATACAGATACAGTTCATACACCACAGGTTAACCTGTTTGAATAAAAAAAAGAGTATTAAAAAAAACTATCTATGAATAGACATTACACATCTTATATTTATAATTGCAGAAGTAAATCGAGCTGAAATCTCAAAGCAATGTGGTCGCTGCTCCTTGGTTTTTATTTCCCTTCAGGTTTAACGAGACTTTGTTCCAAAAGTGTGCTCTACTAATACAATAAGACAATACAATATGATAATATTGTTGCCTTCACATCTAGAGACCACTAAGGCACATAGCAGCAAACGCTAGACTCTGGAAATATAAAAAGACAACACTCCTTTTACACAACATTCGTCTAGTGACACTCACCTTCTCTTGCCTGCTATATCCCTCCTTGAGCCAAGCACAGAGGTCAAGGTGTGCGCTCAATGATGCCTCGGGCATTGTGTGCCCTGGTTCTATAGGGCACACGACATAGCCCTTCTGGAACAAAAATTCAAGGGACACTGAGAAACTCTGCCGACTCAGCGATTGATCATTTGGTCAGCTTTCATCTCATCAAGCTGCACATGGGGCTATGAAGAACATCACAGTTGCGTCCCTCATACCAATAATCCAACACGGTTCGCCTAAATTTTCGACTACTGTAGATTTTACTGCGAGAAACAGCATCACGATCAGAACAGTCACCGGTATCCAATAAAACAGTCTACGTACCTTCTTCAGGACCTCGTCTTTCGACCATTTCAGTTTCTCTAATACAGATGTTAATTGTGTTTCGCTGCTTTGTATCAAAGACTTCAGTCTTCTCAACTGCGTTTCACGACTCGGGTTCATTGAAAATCGCGTCGCAGCGAAGTGCGCACTACGTAACCTCGCGCTTCACAGGCGCAACGCCACTGCAATCAGAGGCAGGCGAAATTGCAGAAACGCTGGCAGGGCTACCTTGCGTTAAAACTTTTACGTTTGGTTTGGTCACGCGCTTGATGATAAGCAAACCCAGCACGCTATCTCACCTACACAAGCACACGAGCGCAAAATTGTAAAGAAGCTGGCGCCATAACGGAAACTAATTGATGATGATGATAATGAATTTCTGGGATAGGTGGATGAATGAGACTCAGTGTCAGTGAGAACCACGATACAGTAGGTCGTCGTTAGAACAGATTGTCTTCTAGCCTCCTATGCTTACGGAATCCATTTTGTAGCTCTCCAAGCACCCCCTCGTTCTCTACCCATGCCTGCAGTCTGTCCTTTATAATCTGCATAACTACCCTGTAAACCACTGACGTCACTGTTGTAGGTCGGTAGTTATTTACACTCTAAGAACAGTTTACACCCTTTGGCTTGGCCCTTCTGCCACACAAAAATAATCGTCATCTGCCTTGATGCGTTTCCTTTCTTTATCGCTGCAAGCCCGGAACTTTCCAGTGACGAACGGCACGCGCGTTATCAGAAGGGGCACTCCAAAGGGTGTAAACTGTTCTATGCTGATAACGCGCGTGCCATTCGTTACTGGAAAGTTCTGGGCTCGCAGCGATAAAGAAAGGAAACGCATCAAGGCAGATGACGATTATTTTTGTGTGGCAGATGGGGCAATTGCCAAAGGGTGTAAACTGTTCTTAGAGTGTATGTCAGCTTTGTCCCCCTTTCTCTTATATATCAATAATAGGTGTCTCGATGTCAGCGCCGCCAGCGTGATATCGAGACGCCTAGAGGGGCCCTGGCAGGGTGGCGTACATGGTGGCGTAGCCCCCTCCCCCCCCCCCCCCCCAATATATATATATATATTACCGAGGAGGCTTGAAAAGTGGGCACGGACGCCTCATTTGATGATCGCTGTCTCTGAAGAGGCAAGGTTCTGACTGGTGTTGTACAAGTCGCGGGTCGCTTTTTTCGTCGCGGCGATAGACTGCATTTTTTACAAGCACTGCTCCAGGAGGGCGCATGTAACCGGCAAACGGAGGCCTCAGGAGAGCACCTGAGGTTATAAAACTCGGTGCCCATTATTTCAGTATCTTCGGGATCGGCCCACGTACGGCGAGTGCGTAATGCCCGCTTTACCTCCGCTGCGGGTCGGGTCGGCCCGGCATTGCACTATCTTTGGAATCGGCCTACGTATGGGGAATGCTTAACGCCTGCTTCACCTCCACCGCGGGTCGGCCCAGCATTGCACGCTTTTTTACACGCGACGATAGATTGCATTCTTTACAAGTACTGCTCCAGGAGGGCACATGTAACCGGCAAACGGAGGCCTCAGGAGAGCACGCAGGATCTCCAAAGTACCCAAGCGGTAGCGGGGCGATGAAAGCTGGAAGTAGGGCGGCCCGTGGGTCGGCGCCGCAGAGGCCGAAGCGTGCCAGGGGATGTTCGCTATCGCGAACAGCTGATCTTGTACTCCCCTGGCACGTGCAGGCCTTGGCGAGCCCCAACCCTGGGACCAGTCAGAGTTCTAGCTTTGATGCCCCCGTTGCCGCTCTGGTGTCCTGGAGGCGCCGCCAATAATGCGAAATAATGACACGCTGTCTTAATTAGTAAAAAAGAACACGATTGACTAAATTACGTCCAGCCGCCAATTGCAATGTTAAGTTCAGCACTACCACGCCCCGCGACTTCTGCCATCACGCCTAGGGACAAACGCGTACAACGCACGCTGGCAGTCGTATATTCAAGGAGCAAAAGTCCCCACATTTTCTCTCTCGCACCCGCTCTTACTCGCGCATGCGCGCAAACGTCCGTCGTCTCCGCAAGTGCCACGCCCCGCTGTACCTACTAGCCATAGCCTCCTATATTTTTACTATAAAAATAATTTTATTATACGAAATATAGGAGGCTATGTACTAGCAATTGTGCCTCTGGCGGCAGCCCATGTACGTGGAGTTTTTTGCTTACCACAGCAACGACACGAAAATTTCCTTCGTCGGTAGAGGTATACAGCTTCGCTGTAATAAAGTAGGCGGTGCAGGATCTCCAGGGCACCCAAGGGGTAGCGGGGTGATCAAAGCTGGAAGCAGGACGGCCCGTGTGTTGGGGCCTCAGCGAGCCCCAACCCACCGTCTAGTCCGGGTTCTAGCTTAGGTGTCCTGGAGGCGCCGCCAATAATGCGAAATAATGACCCGTTAAGATTACGAGTAGTAAAAAGCACGATTAAATATACTTACGTCCAGCCGCCAACAGCATGAGCGCCGCAGGTGCGAGACAGTCTGTCCGACACCGCGGTCGCCAAATCGGGCGTCAGTGCCTGCTGCTTCACCTACTTACCGCGCCTGGCCGAGCGTAAACAAACTCGACCCCCCTCCACAATGCCAGCACGCCTAGGGGCAAACGCCTACAACACGCGCTAAGAAATCTCCGTAGTGCCTAGGCAGAGTCATATATTCAAGGAGCAAAAGCCCCCAGATTTTCTCTCTCGTGCCTGCTTTTACTTGCGCCGGCGCACAAATGGCTGGCGATCCTAGCTTTTCTCTGCTTTAACTTCCTGGGGCTCTCAGATGGACTTGCGAGCTAGAAGTCTGGCGATACGAAAACAATGTACGCATTCTCATTGCACTGGAGGCACGCACAACACACTGACCTATTTGTGATCCCTCTGGAGTGTATGAGCATAAACACGTTTTCTCGCTGTGGCTTGAGGAATCGTCATGCTTTACTGGACAAATTTTAGGTGGCCGTGCATCACTACCACAGCATGCCAGCGAGGAGGCAGAATGTCATTTCTGACTCAGTGTTTTGATTCATTGACTACGGCCTGAGGTGCCTTCTTTCCAAGCTAAGTGAAGCTTCACAGAACGAAAGTTTTGAGCCAACATCTGAGCTAACCAGGCTAGCTGCCTGGTTAGCTCAGATGGTAGAGCGGCTGCCCCGGAAAGGCGGTGGCCCCGGGTTCGAGTCCCGGGCCAGGACGAATTTTTCAGCTGCGAGGCATTTCTTTTGAGGAACCCATATTGGTTTCCTTTGCAGCAATTGCTACGATTGGGTGGGTGTCTCATCTTCCCTTAACAGAAATGCTAAGCGATTATATACACATAGTAGTGCTTATCAGCAGTGCCCTCACAATAATGGATGCAGATATATAGGCCATACCACTGTCAATGCCAAAAATGCAGCCAGCATGTTTTGAACACCTTTTGTACAGTGCACCATCCTTCTCTGTAGAATACTAGAAATGCCAATGCATTCTTGGGTGACTAACTTGAAAGATGGACACAAACATGGTGAAACCATAGCATTTAATTTCATGTGGTTCTGGTCTGATAGGGCCTGGGCACTTTTGACAAGCCTACAATCAACCGGTCTCTGTACAAGTGTGCTTAAATACAAGAAATCATGGTGGAATGGCACATTGGAAGTGGTACACTATGCATGACATGATCCTTATTTGATTGTAGCAAAAGGCATTGGGACACAATACGAGTGTACTAGAAATTTTTAAGTGGTGTGACCACATCCCTCTGCCTGGTGCGTTTTGGGTTGCCAGTAGCGGCAGCACTGCAGTTACTGGTGTCTGACCAGTTGCACACTCCAGACCAGCAATGGCTGGAGCTAGATCTCCTAGACATCTTCAATATTGAGCAACGACATCACCACGCCCACGAACACAATTTTGCACGATATGTGTGATAAGACACGGCACACGTCAATCGGCACATCCTAGTTCACTGTAACAATACTTTGTAGTATGAAAGGAAAACGTGTTCACGTTTTGCTCATCGTCTTGAATTTCCATCTCCCGCATTCCCCGTCTTTTCTTTGTAGTATGAAAGTATCATATGACAGTCCACATAAATTGTTAACTTAAGCTTATGTTCTTTCCCCTTAGTAGTGCCAGTAATTTAGCATGTCTGACACTACGACCTATGCAAGTGGGCAAGTTGTAATCCTACACAATTTGCGGAAACTTTTACTTCAACTTATGCTTTCATAACCAAGCTTCTGGCTAAAGTTGCGAGCAAGGAAACTCAGCATCCACAGTTATACAAAACCTTTCTTAAAGGTACCTCAAATTTTTGAGAACATACACACACATCCCTTTATGTAAATCACTTGCCAATCCAGTTCATAAAGAGAGAACCACAGATGTATGTCCAGTTATGTTTATTCCAGACAAACACTTCACCTAAGCCCTAAGAGGACGCTTCATAATAAGGATGCTTGTCAACCCAGTGATAAACACAAAAAGATGGTCACTAACAAAGGTGAAGGAACAGATATGTTCTCAAAGCCAGTGACAAATACATAAAATGATTAGAAGCGAGAGCCTAGCAGAGGAGGCCTGCCAAGAAGCCCTCCAGATGGTGAGTGTGCACTCTGTCGATAATCACCAGACTCTCTAGCTGGCAGATCACGGAGATGGGTGCCACTGTAAGCTTTGCCATAGTCATCGAGATAGTCACGGCTCCTTCTCTCTCCGTAACTATCGATTCCAGGTCTTCTCTCATCTCTTCTCTCAATGCGATAATCCTGCTCCCGATCACCAAAGACTGGTCTTGACTCGCCAAGCAGTGGTGGCCGCCTTAGTGCATGGTCTTCATAAGAATCCCGCAGAAGCGGGCCTTTATCATGGAGGAGAGGAGCCTTGTCATGAAGCAATGTGCGCTCTTCGAGCAGTGGCGGCGTGTCACCGAGCAGTGGCAATCTTTCACTATGTGGGAGTAAGCGTTCATCTTCTCTGACAGGGCGATTCAGATCGGTCGCCATCTGCCGCTGGCGGCTCAGTTCCTGGGTTATATGATGGCTCAGCTGCTGACTGAGCTCCTTGCTGAACTCTGGCCTAGACAGATGCTGAGACAGCTTGCTGATCTCTAATGCCAAGTCTAGCTGTAGCTTCGAAAACTGTTGTGTTGATGACAGACCGTAGGGCCCCTGCTCCCTTGGGGTTTGTACAGGAGGGTCCAAGAGACCAAAGCTGGTGCTTGGTGCTGGCTCAAGGGGCCTCTGGCTCGGAAAGGGTGGGGCAGGAGCAGGCAAGACGGGGCTTTTCCACTGCGACTGGACAGGAAGGCTTTGCCACAAATTTGAAGGAGGTTGGGCAGGTGCCCTAAAGTGATCATCAAGGCTGCCAGAAGGCTGTGGTCTGTCCCGGTACTGTCTGCTGCTTGGTACAAATTCATGTTGATTTGCACCCTGAAAAAGGGCTCCGCCATAACTACCTTTGCTGGACACTGCAGAAGGAACTGGTCCTCTTGCAACCTGAAGCAAGCCACAATGAAGCATGACATTCGGCACCTACGACAACACTCATCCTTATTCACTGCAAGACAAAGGTCTCAAATGCACTTCAAATAACGCTGTGTTATGCAAGCTACAACCACTGCACTCCTGCAAACATATTAGTCTTCATGACCTGCTTAATTCTCTAACATCTCTAACTACTGTAAAAACCTGGAACATAAGTAATTTCTTCTCTAAAAAATATATTTGTGGAAAAGTGCTCCTCATCTGATGTAGTCTTTGGCACAATTTCAAGTTTTGTTTAGGAAAAAACTATAGGGAAAGCACTATGTATAGGGGAAACAGCTGTTGCAAAAGCACAAATTTCGCAAACACTAGGCAAATGTGCTTGGCTACTGTCTCAGGGTGCAAAATTAACAGGTTCCCCCCCCCCCCCCCCCCCAGCTCAGCTTTACCCATTCCATAAAATTCGAAAATGATGTTATAGAATCAGGGTGTCTACCAAGTTGACATTTCTAAATTCCCTGAGTTTTCCAGGTTTTCCCTGAGTGCTTTCGCAAAATTCCCTGAGTGATGCAGAACTATGTTTTATGTCAAGACGGGCTGAAACCATATCGCCCGATGCTGTCACACTCTAGTAAACATATAAATAAAGATTTAAGAAAAAAACAATTTAATCCAATTTGAATGCTAAGGAGAAGTGTTTATGTCATTCAAGAAGAGAATAGAAGGGAGAGGTTAATAAAATGCGCAGCAAATAAAATGTTTTCGAAAAAAATTGCAAATCGAGTCGGACGTTCTTAAATACGAATGAAAAGGAGATGTATACAGAAGCTAATATTTTCGAATATGAGCCATTTCTATTACCTGATAGTGAGTGCAGTCGTATGAGGCCCGAACTTTTTCATAATTGAGATGCTCTCTCTACAGCTCGTAAGTCAACCGCAACTGTCCCGACATACTCTCAGCCCGCGCATGACGCCTCAGTGTTGTGTTTCACTGCTTTAAAGAGTTTATCTTAGTTTTGATGAGGGACACCAGCACCTCGGCATCAGCCAACACTGTTTCTTGAGCTCAAGCTCCTTCAAAACGGCGGCAGCACGCTTCCTTTCCCGTTCATTCCTCAATGCGTAGGTCGTTTCTGTTCTTGTCCTCCTCCCGCCACTCGTTCACCCCACGGACCATTTGAAGCATCTTCTTGGTCAGTTGCACAGTCCATGTGCGATTTTTATAACTCCCTAGGGGTCGCGAAAACGTCCGAAAAATCGGCCAGTTGGAAAAAATAAATGCATGTCATTTACTGCCCTTAAGGGCTCAAACCGCCACAGGCACATTCTAAAACGCTCTGAAGGCATGTAGGTACATGTATTAGGCATATCGGTGGTCGTTCTGTCAAGAGATACCGGGTGCACGCATGTATAATTAAGGAATACATACTGTGTCCCGTGGTAGTAGCCCCATCCAACGCTTATGCTTCACTGCAATACTTTTGAGCATGCTTCACCAAGTAACATTCCTGTAGAAAGGCGAAGCTGACTTTCGGGAACCGGCATTATGCAACGCGCCGTGCTTTCCAAGCTTCTAAGCCAATCGTGAGGACCACAAAGGCGGAGTCGGTGGCTTTGCTGACAGCAGCGAATTCTTTCAAAGAAAAACACGGCACCCAATGGCAAGAAGGTAAATAGCGAACGTAGAAGCAGCTAGGTCTAGCGTTGCCGCAGTGGTGGCTGGCTGCCAGTGGACCTGCGTGCGAGGGCGTCGATTCGAGGCGGCGAGGTAATCAAAATGGCTTTGATTAAGGCCGTTTCGGACCTGCGGTCACGGCAAAAAGTCCAGAAAATCGGACGGGGAACGTTTCTTGCGTCAGAAATTTGATACGTTCTGATATATTGACTCTATGGAGTACCTGGTCGTGCCGTGAAGCCGTCCAAATTATCGGGCATCCGGAAAGTCGGTCGTTGACTATACACTGGCAACTCCTCCAGCCAACGACAGGGCGTCAAAGACAATTCATAACGATTCCTGTCTGCTGCTCGAGCCAGCATTACCGCGACTTTCGACCCCTTCAATACAATCACAGCTAATTTTCCCTGATAGAGGCACAAATTCCCTATGTTTTCCCTGAGTTTTTCCAGATTACCCTCATAGTGGCGGGGAAACCCGGGAGCGCGGCTCCATCCAACCGCTCTCCCTACCGTGACGGCACTGCGTTGGGCAAGCCGTCGACACCCCCCTGCAAGAAATGATCCTGGCCCGCCCGCAGCACTTGTTCAGACAGCCAATCGGAGGCGCTTGTGACATAGTCGTGCAAGATGGCGCAAGTGCGAGTTGTCTCACTGCTTCATTGTGTTTGCGCCTTGTGGGCCTTCTCCCGCAGTGTTACTGTGATGAAGTGGCAGAATTTGCTTTTTGCCGTGAAGCTTGAAAACATAAATCGAGTCTAATGCGGTGAGAAGACAGATCACCCCGCTGCGTGCAAGATTCTGAGGCGCACTCTCAGAATGATCTTGAAGAATAAAGGTGAGATTAGGGCTAAACGGATAAACTCGCCACCCGGTGCCCATGGCGCCCAACGTGTACGCATGGCCGTGTACAAGTGGTTTATCCGAAATTGCTTCAGACGTGCCGGCTTCCGCGTGCCCGGTGATGACTAAATTCTGATGAGTGCGATGAAGCCATTGCCAATATTGCTGAAATTTGGAGCGAGCTGTCAGAATTTCCGGAAGCCATTGACGAGTCAACAGTCGACGAGTTTGTGAGTGCAGATGATGGTGTCACGACCACGGGACATCCCGAAAACGAAGACTACGTTGCCGACATCATACTGAGCACAAGTGAAACTGGGCACAATGAGGAAAGCAACGATGGTCCTTTGCCTGCATCCTCCGAGGTGATTGGTGCACTCGCACTATTTTGGTGCTTCTGCGCAAATGTGGAAAGTTGCAGCCTCAGCTGCTCCGACTCTTTAGACAATGTGGAGAAGTGCATGCGTCGCAGGCAGCAAAATTGCTCAAGCAGAAGTAAATACAAGCCTATTTCATGCAAACTAAGCTAGTTTCATCAATAAAGTGATTTTATAAATGGTATGTGCATTTATGATGTTCAATTCTTTAGCAGGCTTACATCGAATTATGCCCTATATCAAACTGATAGGCGTTTTTTTTTTTTTGCAAGTTCGATATAGCCAGGTTTGACTGTACCTGCAATGCGTACTCTCTTTTTCCTTTTTTACCTCAAGGCATCGGTACAAACCTACATTCGGTATCAACCTTTATTCTGATTTACATGGTATGTTTTTTCCTCCCTTTTTGTTCCCCACAATGATTTGACAGAAAACAGATTATCTGTTTTAAGCACGCATATGCGGCCCCAATTTTCTTCTTTTAATTTCAGATACAATGTGTGCACTGCTAATGAGAACAAAAGCAGCATTGCTTAGAGCACATACTCAAAATACATGCAAATAACTGGAAAAGCCCAAAATGTTGCATTTTGTAGTATAGTGAACAAGTACTTACATGAGCCAAGTTTTCACGATGACGGTTACTTCCCATATGCTAGAGAAATAAAGAGGTTGGAGGGGGGGGGGGGGAGGAATAAGAAGCAACATTTAGAGTATTGCCTTATCAATGCAGTCATAGAAGGCTGTACTTAATTAAACTGACAGTTCATACCTGGGTGAACTGAAATTCAGACTTGATGGCGAGTTGACAGACATTACACCAGAATGGAGCGCCCCCCACACCTGGTTTTGGCTGCTGCTGGCCCTTTATTTTTTGAGCTGGGTAAAGAGAGAACAATGAAAGGGCATAAAGTCGTTTCCCTTGGGCAGTTTGTAAGATTGCAGTAGATTCCGCTTAAACAGAACTCTGAAAAGAAGCTGCAATGTTGCTCCACTCTATTAAAGTCGTGTTTGTGTGCAGTTCATCTGGTGCACAGTTCATCCATGTGCTTACTAGATGGAACAGTTTAAGCTCACATACAGTTGAAACGACTTATAACAATATTCAAATGCCACAAAAATTCCATAGTTATTACCGAGTTGCATGGAAAAAAAATAAGATGGCGGGTGGCGTAGCTGTTTCGAGAAAATCATAATGGCTGGGAGGCCAGTTCTCCTCCCCACCACCTTCCTCCATACGGCTTCTGATTGTATTGACTCTAACTGTTTAACTCTGCTTTTTGCATGCTTTGATCGCGTGTTGTTAAAAAGCCGCAGCTGTCAGCGTTCAAGAATGGCAATGCTATAATTGCAAAGAGGAGTCATGGGTGGCAAGTGACATATGAGCTCCGCCGAGGCATCGCATTGGGGGCCCCAAAAGACACCTTTTAAAAAATGCGGGAAGGTTGCTGCAGCAGCATCTCAGCTTGAGAAATCCAGAAGAAACGCTGGGATGTGATCATCACAAGCCTCTTGTCACATACTTCCCACTGGCTTGTACAAGAAAGCCGCATGTTCGTCAGCCTTGCTTGCCTTATGCGAAGCTTGCAGACATCCTTCTCCAAGGCATCCAGGTGCTCCACATAGGGAAGCAGACAGTCCCTCGTGAGAACAAGCCCATGAGGGACTGCCTCATCTACAGAACTTCCCGCGGGGAGAATGTTGAGGCAGCCTGCCCTACCATGTCAGCAGTGCCGTCGCGGCTGTCACTGTCGCTATCCGATGCAAGCATGTTCGCGACGATCGCCTCATCGGTTAGAAGCACATAGTTTCCAATCTATAGCAATGCGCTTTCTTTTCACCGGCAATGTCGTGCATTGCCGATGATCAGCGGGCAGATCAGCCATCTTCCGTTTCGGTGGCAAGTCAAACGAGGCTGAGAAACGACTTCGACACAATGAACAAAGGCAAGCATGAGTGAATTAATCCGTTAGCAGAATTGCGCAGAATGAGAGCCATAGAATAAAGAATCAACTGTGAGGGCCCAGCCATAGAAATGGCCCAGCGAGCAATCTCGGAGCAGTGCCGGCAGTGTAGTTGGCGCGGACGATACGTGTTTCGGAGGGTGGCATGGCGGAGGGGTGGAAGGGTGACGGGAAAGGTGCGCGCGAGGCTGGCGTGCATCTCTCATGGAGAGAAGTGCGCGGCAGCAGTTGCAGCGACATTGCGATTGTGCAGCGGCTTGCCTTTCACTTTTTCTTTTTTTTTTTTCTTTTCAAGTATTTCGCATTCCATTACCTTTCGGCACGGACACCCAGCAGCCAGACTTCATCGTTATAACCGATAATTCGGCACGGGGACATTGTAGTAAGCTGGTTATTTCCCCATAGAAAACATACAAAAGTTGACGGTGCAGCAGCTTCTTCTTGTTATAACTGATATACTATTAAAACCGGTATCATTATAAGTGGGTTCGACTGTATAGACAAAAAGCTCCAAGCTAAATTAATGCAACACAGCCTAAACTTCCAGGGTAAAAGCTGTTGACTGATTGGTCAATGAGGGATGATATCTCCAACATGACAATAGCTAGCTGTGTTTTCTGAGAAATGATGGGGGCTCGCCCGTTGTGAGGCGCTGATCCTTCCGTGAAGGTTCCGTTCAGTTGGCAACGCATGGAAGGCGATTAGGGGTGGACAACGCAGCACCCTCTGTTCTGATGTGCTGTTGCATAGCTTTACCTGCCCTACATGTGCGTGTGGTGTGGAGCTGGTGAAAGTACCGGTCAAGGAGGAGAGAACACTCACAAAGAGGAGCGAGAAACCACTGCTGCCATGTAGCCGTTTATCAAAGGCCTATACCTTTGCTAATACAGCGTCATTAAAAAAAACGATTGCATACACATGTTCACTATGAACTGGTACAAAGCTGCGACTACATAACAAGTTTTCAAGCTCTGAGTGGTTTAGGGCCCTTTAAATATACAGTCGACTCCCGTTAATTCGAAGCCGCTTAATTGCAATTTTCGGTTAATTAGAAGTGAAGTGCTGGTCCCGTCAGTTTTGCATGTACAGTGGAACCCCGTTCATACGTTTTTCACCGGACCGGGAAAAAAAAACGTAACAGCCGGGAAAACGCAACAGTGAGGAAAGCTCCGAAAATGAATGAAAAAAAGTGCAGCTTCAACTATAGACAATTTATTTCCACAGAGTGCGCTTAGGACCTAAAAAAAAGTCCAGAATTGTGGCTTGCCCTTTCTTTCGCTCGCTAGAAATCACCACACGTTTCTCAATAGCCTGGAAGGCCGCATTGCTGTCAGCGTCGCTGTGAGGTGCGACGTACCTGCGGAGGAGGTCCAGAGCCGCAACGGCTTTTCGAAAGCTACGATTTGGCAACTCCCCGGCATCATGCGGCTCGTGCATCGCAGTCTGCGACTTCACTCGCGACCGAGATCCCATCGATCTCGGCGATGCTCTGACACTCTGACGTCCCGACAACAACATCCACGGCGACGTAGTCGTCGTATGTGACCGCCATTTTGGCTTTTGGCGAGTTTTGGCCGGGCTTGGCTATGGAGCTGGCTGCAAGAAGCCGCACGCCAATTCGATGGCGGCCTCTCGAACTGGCGTGCGGCTTCTTGCAGCCAGTTCCATAGCCAAGCCCGGCCAAAACTCGTCAAAAGCCAAAATGGCGGTTGGAGCGCGTTGCCTACTTTAGCCCAGGCGGGTTCGGGGGGCTAAGTTGCGACGTATCATGCGGGAACGTTTTCACAGCTACGACGTAACAGCGGGGTTCCTTATACATTGGATCCTATGGAAGCTATGCCGGGACCGGATGAAAACGACGTAGCAGCCGGGAAAACGCAGCAGTGAGGAACGTAACAGCGGGGTTCTACTGTAATCCTATAGAAGAAATCACTCGATAATTCGAACTCCTCATCCAGTAATATTGTTTAATTGGAAGTTAATTTTCAGCCGGGATCCTCGAGGTGACCGTCATTCTTTGGTAGAATGTGCAATTTTTCAAGTGTTGCAACAGTTCCGTGCTCCGCGTTGGTGTCATCGCCACCGCAGCCGCCCGCAACGCCATCCTTCTTGGAGCGGCGCGATTATTCATTGCTACGGCTGCCGTGGCCTCCGCGATCAACTCCGGCGGGAGGCGAAGCGGCTCCCGCCGGAGGCCACGCGCAGCTGCCGCGCGTGGCCGGAGCTGATCGCGGAGGCCACGCCGGTGCCATAGGTGCACGCAGCGCTGCATACTGGCAGTGGCAAGATTGTGCAAGATTAGTCTTGCAGCGTGCGCAGCGTATGCTCGTAGGCTAGGTTGTTCCACGAGTGATTCGGAATTGACTGTACCTAGTCGCGCAGTTTATAGCCATGGCAAACCGTGGCTCTTATCGCACGCTCGACCTGGCAACGAAAGTCGAGGTTTTGAAGGAAGTTGAGAAGGGAGGTGCCGCCAAACAAGACATAGCGCGGAAGTACGGGATCAAGCCGAACACGCTCTCTAACTACATCAAGAACAAGCGCGCAATAATGGATGCATTTGAGAACGACAAGTTCAAGACTTCTCGGAAGCGAATGCGCACCGGCGCTTACCCAGAGTTGGAGAAGGCTCTGCTGGTTTGGATTAGGGAGGCCAGGAGCAACAAACTTTCTCAGCGGAGACATCGTTGCGATGAAAGCCCGAACGCTTGCAGCAATGTTGGGGATCGATGACTTCGTTCCGTCAGATGGATGGCTGACGCGCTTTAAAGATCGTCATGACCTGGTTTTCAAGAGCATGTGTGGTGAAAAAGCGTCCGTTAACCAGGAAACATGCGCCACGTGGAAGGACGGAAAGCTGCGTGAATATCTCGCCGAATACAAACCGGAAAACATCTTCAATGCAGATGAGACTGCACTCTTCTATCGGCTTCTACCAGAGAAGACCCTGACATTCAAGGACGACGACTGTGCTGGGGGCAAACGCAGCAAGGAGAGAGTGTCGGTGCTGATCGCGGCAAACATGACTGGCACGGAATGATGTCGGTTACTTGTGATCGGGAAAGCCGCGAAGCCGAGATGTTTTAAAGGCGTGAAGACGCTGCTTGTGGACTATGAGGCGAACAAAAAAGCGTGGATGACGGCCGAAATCTTCAAGAGCTGGATAAGCAAATTGGACCGCAAGTTTGCTGCTTCGAACCGCAAGGTGTTGTTCCTTGTCGATCACTGCAGTGCTCACGTGAATGTGCCAGCCTTGAGTGCAATACGCCTCGCATTTTTGCCTGCAAACACAACAGCTGTTTTGCAGCCAATGGACCAAGGCATCATCAAGAATGTTAAAGTCCTGTGCAGGCGGCACCTCCTCGAGCGCATGATTTTGTGTATGGATAGCTCCACAAAGTACGAGGTGAGCCTGCTTAGTGCCATCTACATGTTGGCGCGAGCATGGGATCGTGTGAAGCAAGAAACAATCGCAAACTGCTTCAGGGCTTGCGGTTTTGTGGCAGCTTCTTCGGAGGATGCCTCTGAAATTTCAGCGGAGGAAGCGTCAACAAGCGAGCTTGACGGCACTGATTTTGGTGATGCTCTCGAGGACGTCAATTTTGAAGATTACGTCGCCGTAGACAAGGCGGTCGAAACGTGCGGTGCGCTGACGGATAGCGAAATTGTAAAGATTATTCGGCCCCAGGAAGCGACCCAGGAAAGCGATGATGACGTTGAAGGCGAGCCGCAACCTAAGGCTGCCGATGTAGCTGCGGGCCTTGCTCTTGCGGAGCGCTTCTTTGCCGCTGAAGGTAACGCGGAAGAAGCGTTCCGCCACATCTACAGCCTGCAGAACTTGCTTTCAGCAGCGCGATTCGGCAAGAAGAAGCAAAGCAAGATGACCGGCTATTTTTCTTAGAGAAAATACTCGATTTCGCCACAAATAAAGTGCTGTTTTTTGTGTTTTGTGTTTAATAGGAAGTTCGTTTAATTCGAAGTTTTTTGCGGTCCCCGTGAACTTCGTATTAACGGGAGTCGACTGAACCACGTTTCACTATTTGTGATACATGACTGTGTAGAACTTTGTTTTCATGTCTAACAGAAAGCCTTCGATATTTTAAAAAACCAACTTGACCATTTGTACTTGACATATTGCACTTGCATGCAATAGCAGTGCAAATCGTTAAAAATGATGAAACTTGTCACATCAAACAATGGAACTAGTATTGCCACACCAGCTTTACTTTACCTTGTTTTACACCTGTAGCATTTTGTGATTTGTTGCCCAGTTGAGTGCCCTAAAACAGAAACGAAAACAAGAGAGACAGAAAATCAGATTTTCTTCAGCAATTCTGTAATAAAAAACAGCATACATAAACAACGACCAGAGGCATGACAATGTCCACATGCGAATTGTCAAGGCATCATGCACTGAGGTAGGAAATGAAAACACATGCCAACAGGTCACTCGCCCTACTCAAATGCTGTTCTTAGGTATGTTCTCTAAGTGTACACAGAAAAAAAAAGAATTCTCGCAACTACGGCAAACTACTGGCATTCCAATTACTTTTGCGCCACTCTGCGTGTGAGAAGCGTTTCACGAACATAATGTGGAAGTCGAATTTATTTGTGGTTAATTTCAGGGATGAACATCCGAAGCAGTGCTAGCCGTGTGTGACATAACTTCATTGCTGCCCGGTTTTGATTATGTTATTGCTACATGTGTCCTAAAGGAAGATAATGACTAGAAAATTGTTATTTGCCAAGTGAGCACTACAATTCGTTATGCAAGTGATTTCTGCCTGTTCAAGCATTCCACCCGAAGAGAGGAAATTGCATTATCTGCAAAAAAAAAAAAAAAAAAAACCTTTTTTGATGTACCTGTGCTCAGCATACAAGTAACAAATTAACTTTTTTTAAATTCTAGATTGAAAGCATGAAAGTAACACACAGAAGACTCATGATAATTCAAACCATAGTTGTGGAGTGGGGCCCTCCACTCCATTCCGGGAAGTGGAAATCCCCTGTAATTCCTCTTAATTCCTCGGAATGACGAGAGTTGGACCACTCCTACTCCTAGAGTGGCTGAGCTCATACATTCCATTCTTCCAATTCTAGTAAATGAAGGCTTTCTTTGTAATTGTTGAAAACTTGCATTTGTCTGCCTATACTAACGAGGAACATAGTTTTTAAGTCTTAACAACGTTACAACATTATGTAAATTTTTAGCACTTAAAACATGCTTTGAGGCCTATTACAGTCTATGCTTGTTACGATGGACCCGTGTACAACAGACTTTTGGATATAGTGGACCTTAGTTTGTTCTACCTATTTTATTATTGCAACAAAGTTTGCTTTTCAGGGACCGTGCTACAACGGACTATCGGCTACAGCGGACGAAATTAGCATCCATTTTTGTCAAAATCGGGCATATAAAACATACTTTTGCCGTGGTGACACGGGCTGACAACTGACTTGCGAGGTTCAGCCGACAACCGTGGCTCAATATCGCATGCGCGAGGGAGGAAGGTGGGGCGGAAACGCAGCAGCATCTTTTGCGCGCAAGGCACGGGGGGGGGGGGGGGGGGGGCAGTTTTACACTAGCGGCTACTGTTTACGGCATGGCTGCCGTATCATGAAAGCGATCTGCAATGTGGACAAAGTGTGCCCAGTGCCAGTAGCTTCGTATGCGCTGTGCTTTCAACATTTAGTTTGTGTTGAAGTGAGAGACAGCATAAAGGTCAATTCGCTCGCTGCTGCCGCTGCGCTTATCTTGCTCAATTTGCTATCGCAATCGATGCTTCGCCTTTCAGGTGAAACTGCTACTTTTTTGTTTTTCACTCTGGATGTTCGTCACTCACTCTTGGCAATAAAGTTGTTAGACATCGCAATGAAAGTTTCGCAAGTGAGACGTTTCGGATATTACAGACTTCAGATAAAACGGACATCTTTTGTCAGATTACCAGGGTCCGTTGTAACGAGAGTCAGGTGACAACATATGGGCTGCAAGTGGCAAAGACTATGCAAGGCTTGCAAAGCCACAGTCTCACTACCGATGACACGTTTGCCTATAAAATACGGTGAATAAGGTAGTCATGCCTACTCTGGCAACAGCTTGCAATGGGCATGTTGCTTATGAGGCAAACCGAGCAAGGGCTATCAAGGGCAGTACAGCTGCTGATACAAGGCAAGAGATTCTCAATTGACAGCATGCCTAATCAATGATGGTAAACTGTATTTACTTGGGCACTCTAACCAGGGGTTGTGGGGCCTGAGCATCTGCCATACTCGCCTGTTCTCACTGTTCCGGATTATTTTTTGTTTGCACAACTGAAGTGCACACTCAAGGAAGTTTTCTGCCATTCAAGACAACGTGACGAACTTGAACACGGTCCCAAAAGGAGGGCTTTGCTCACAGTTTTCAAGTCTCGTAAAATTGATTGTCAGACCTGCACTGCGATTGATGGAGACTACTTTGAAGGACCGTAATGAATGTTTTGTGTATTATGGCAAACTTTCAAGTTCTTGTATTATTCACCGAACGTACTGTTAGAGATTGAAGTTTAACAGATTGAAACAGGCAGTAATCCAAGGCACTGAGGTTCAGTACAGAACAGCCTAACCACAGATTTTTCACTGCTGCTAGGTGACTACCTGCTGTGGCCCAGTTTTCAGCTGTGGGCCTCTGGGCTTGTTGACACCAGCTCCTGGTCCCCCTTTCACCTCGGCAAGCCGATCCTTGTGCACCCGGCCTTTCACATGCTGCAAAAAAAAGTGACAAGAGAACACAGCTTTCAGCCACATGCTGCACCAACGGTACAGAAAACAGCATAGAAAAAAAGTCAGCCAATTGATAAGGACTTGCTTTCGGAATAGTTGGCACTTTTCTTTTAAAAAATCAGTGTTCCAGTACGACACCAAAAGCACAGGTATGTATGTATGTTTGTATGTTTGTATGTATGTATGTATGTACGTACGTACGTACGTATGTGTGTATGTACGTACGTACGTATGTGCACCCAGGCATAGTGCCTATGTTTGTCATTTGTGTCTACTGCCCTATGTATTCATCTTGGTCACTAACTTTTCCCCAGTAAAGGAACGCATACCCAAAACAAGGAGAGAGATGGGATGAGTGCTGGACTTGTATATACATAGTATATATTTTTTTGTCAGACAGGGCCTCATCCCCCTTTACAATGTCTAGAGCAGTACAATATATGTAAAAAGTATTTAGACATATTGACACGTGTACTTATCTTTATCGGGCGACCACATTTCGCCGCCTAACAAATGTTATCGCACAGCGCGGGACGTGCCTGCATGTATCTGAAGTTTCTGGAAAGTTATCGATGCTTCTATCCGCTGTCTGTTGTCGCCGAACCTTGTGTTATCTGATTTCATCGCCTGACGCGAATGGTGTAGAACTTTGTGGAAGGCACGCGGGTCCGAACGATTAGTCTGGAACATTCGACGACTGTTGTATAAAAGCCGACGCGCTTGACCCACTGATCAGATTTTCGACGATCGCCAACCGTGTTCGCCGCTATCGTTGTGCTATAAGTGTAGCCTGTTTTTGTGGGCACAGGTTCGCCCAATAAAAGTTAGTTTTGTCTTTCACAGTATTGCTATTGTGCTCTTCAACGTCACCACCACACGACAATATATATAAACAATAACAGCACAAGAACAATATACATACACAAGCGAAATTTGTACAAAAATCGAAATGTAACTTAGTCATGAAGTGCCACTGCTTACGCTAAAAGCAAACAGCAAATAATTAAAATAATATCCAGCAATTGCACAATATAATTTCTACATGATAGCAAACTGTTATACAGAAACTGTTTAAGCATCCAAAATGACAAAGGATGGTAAGAAACAAAATGCAGTATACAATATACAAAAAGAGTCCCACATTGCGGCATTGATTGATGGATATCATTTCCTGGCGCAAGAGCCAGAAATGGCCAAATAGCGCCATGACACTTGGTGATGAATGGCAATGAGTATCGTTGAATATGGCGGAAATCGAGTGGCTGTATATTGGCCTAAAATATTTGTTGTAAATGGTGTAAAATATGTATCTATTAAAATAATGTCAATGAAAAGTGAGTCCTATGGTTGTAAAAGTACGTTGTGAAGGATTAGATACTAAAACGTGCTAATTTATAGCAGCACCAGTGCCTCTGCAGAGCCCTTCAGCACAAGGGCTGCGAGGCATGAGCTCTGTAATTGATTTCATTGCAGCTACAGCCTCTAAGCAGAGGCTATGCTACAAATAGCCTGGCCAAATGATTTCTATGGTATTCGTTTCTTCTAAGAACTTGAGTGCTGATTTAAAATTAAATAGAGGGTCATTGCCTAAAAAGAAGACTGGGTGCAAAGGCATATTATGACGGAATAAAGAA
Organism: Dermacentor variabilis; assembly: GCF_050947875.1. Classification (NCBI taxonomy): domain Eukaryota; kingdom Metazoa; phylum Arthropoda; class Arachnida; order Ixodida; family Ixodidae; genus Dermacentor; species Dermacentor variabilis. The sequence continues at coordinate 177,677,295 of NC_134573.1, forward strand.
GGGAAGAACTTTTTTTCTCTCCTCTTCTAATAATGGGCACTGAATGAGAACATGAAGGACTGTAAGTCTACTTCCACACCTAGTGCATGTCGGAGGGTTAGTTCCAGTTAGAATATACGAGTGAGTGCTATAGCTGTGCCCAATTCTTAATCTACAGAACAGTACTTCCTGGTGTCTTGTTTTCTCAGAGATCCAGTTCCCTATTTTTGGTTTGATTAGGTGCAGTTTGTTGGATACCTGATTGTCCCATTGCCGTTGCCAATATTTCTGTAGTTTATACTGTAAAAATGGCTTAAGGTCTGTGTAGGGTACAGGTATATTAATGTTTGCATCACAAAAAGGTACGGACGTAGCCCTTTCGTCAGCAGCTACATTGCCCTCTAGCCTCTATGGCCAGGCACCCAACAAAGAACAATCATTTGGTTCGACATGTATGCTGAGCATAGAAGGTTGTAGACTTTACTAAGGATAAAGTTTTTGTGTTTTCGTAGACTTGATATGCAACTAACAACACTTAATGAATCTGTGAATATGACACCTTTATACCTGTTTGTTTTATATGTTTCACAGCAGAGAGGATCGCGTATGCCTCCGCTGTGAAAATGCTGGCGTTTGGATTTAATGCACCGGACGTTGAAAATTAAGGTCCGAGCGCTGCATAAGCTACACCATAAGTAGACTTTGAAGCGTCTGTATAAAAACCCGCGCAGGAGTACTTCGCCTGGAGTTCGAGAAAGTGTGAATGTATGTGCTCCTGAGGCGCATGTTTTGTTATTGCGACTAAAGACATATCACACTGGATAGTCTGCTATTCCCAAGGTGGCGCAAGGTTAGTGGGCGACATTAGGACTGTTTCTCGATGTTGAATACCGCTTTCATTAGCCAGCTGTTCTAAGCGCACAGACAGAGGAGCTTGAAGAGATGGGTGGTTATGGTGAAGTCTTGCAGAAGACAAGTCAAGTACAGTTAAGTAACACAAATGTTCGTTATTCGATTTACATTTTAAAAAGTAGCAGAAGCTTAGATATGTTCTGCGGAGGTGTAAGGACCATTCGTTCGCTTCGACATACAGACTTTCCACAGGACTTGTCCTAAATGCACCTGTTGCCAGCCGTATACCTAGATTGTGGACTGGGTCGAGAATTTTGAGAGCACTGTCCGATGCGGATTGGTGCACCACAGTTCCGTAGTCGAGGCGTGATCGTACAAGGCTCTTATACAGGCTAAGCAAACACCTCCCGTCACTACCCCAGTTTGTTTGAGAAAGTAGCTTCAGCTGGTTTATAGTCTTCCGGCACTTCGCCTTAAGGGGGGACGCGGCTCTCGAAAATCGAAAAATCGCGAAAAAGTCAATTTTTGATAAAACCATATTTTTGGGTTGTATGTCTCATAAACTACCTGTTCCGTAATTATCAGCACCTAATTCAACCGTAAAGTACCAAAAATAATGCTACTTTTGAGGCCACCGTGGCCCAAGAAATGCGCGCAAATGCCGAAATGAAGTCAAATTTCGCGCGAGCGCCATTCCCGGCCCATGCGGCCTGCCCGCGCCATCTTGGTGTCGTTTTGACCGTGGATTCTTTGTCTCTATTTTGCCGCCTTGCAAAATGGTATCGTCAGCGCGGTTGAGCCGCTATTGGCATTTTCCCGCGATGTGATCCGGAGCGCTGATTGGCCGGAGCAGCGCGTTCAAATCTCGCGGGCTAAAGCGCGCCTGCCATTGGCTGCTGCGCGGGCGGCGGCGGCTGCTCCCTTTGATGCCGCGCTCACGTCGTTGTTGCCCCTTGCTCCGTCCCCTCCGTCCGCCTCAACATGAGCTTGCGCGCAGCTCATCGCCTTGCGCTATCTTTTAGATTATTTGCTCAGCTTTCTTTTCTCTCTAGTTCTTCACTGCATGCAACACCGGCAAAGCCCAAGACAGTGCAGATGTTCGGTGCACGGGAGCGCGATATGCGTCTTGTACGAGCATCGAAATTCCGATCTCCCGCAGCGAGTGCCGACTGCGTAGACGCTTTTCAGCGGCGGAACTGTGCTTTCGGCCGTCGCCAGTCGAAAATCCGACACACTGAGTGTGCCTGGAGCCGCAAGAGCTAATTAGATGCTTCGCAGGAGCTTTCTAATAAAAAAACACCTGTGTTCAACTTTAAGGCCTGTTTTCTCGGAATGGATTTTTTTGCTAGTAGTGGTGCTGGGGAAGGCGATATCTCAAGAACCGCTCTTCAGATTTGTATGCAGTTTTTTTTATTCTGTTCCTGAATGACTTTGCCAGGGGGTAACAGGCTTCTTCTTTTGAAAGCTGGTGCAGTTAATTTATAATAAGCAATTAATTTTTGATGAATGTGGTCATTACTGGCTACATCAAATTCAAAGTTGTCTTAAATTTTTTTGGAGGGGAAATTAAAGAAAAGGGCTCTTTAGCCCCCTGGGATATCTATTAAGGAATCAACACAGTGAATTTCAGCTTCCTACGTTGTCCTGGCATTTCTCCAGGCTCTTCCTCAGGCATATACATGAATCACCTAGTTAGACCTCAATAACTCTGGAACTAATAAACATATCTTCATGAAACTGCTCATAGTTCGGTGGTGTGAACGTATCCTGAAAGTTTCATCTGGATATGTTTAAAAATGAGAAAGTTCGGTCTCCAGGGTAGCCTTCCCCCTTAAGATATTTCAAGTGGGGAATGAAATTAAGTTTTGTGTCCAAAATAATACCTAAAATTTATGTTCAAGGCTGACCGATAGTCGTTCTCCGTTAAGGTCAATGGCGGGTTCCAGTGACATGCCTCTCTTGTTTGAGAAGAGAACACATGTGCTTTTTTGAGGGTTAAATTTAAAATCATTTTTTTCTGACCACTTCGAGAGTTTGTTTAGGCCAAGCTGTAGCTGTCTCTCGCAGATGCTAAGATTGCATGACCTAAAAGCTATCTGTACCACATTGCAGTGTTACTGCACTAAAATTTATTAGTGCACTATACAAAGTAGTATGTAATGGCACTTGCAACAAGAAAACTTCTCCAAATATTTTTTTCAAATGTAGAAAAGGTTTTGTGAAATGAACGTTCTAATACTCTCTGTTTAGAACTCTCATTACATATGAACATTGTTATAATGAGACAGGATATAATGAAATAATGAATATAACGAAGTAAATGTAATTCCCGTTGAAATTCCCATAGAGATCTATGCATCAAAACCTTGTTTTAACAAAGCAAAATTGTTCTTCCAATGCATATAACGAACTAGATTAGTCTCTTAAATAAGAAATACCAACTATTGCACAAACAGCACATCACTTTCCACTGGGTTCCATATTTGTTCAGAATTCCAGCATCGAATATGCCGTCAAGCAACACTAGTCTTTCTCATTGTCATGCACAAGTAGCACTTCTTTCTTATCTCATCACACCTTTCCCTCGCTGCGGAATCTATACATAGTTGTCAAAGCTAGGCGCAGTCTCCGAGAGCACAATCTCAGAGGCTACACACGCCTAGGTGCACCACGCCCCATATCGATGATGATGCTTGTGTGCGGTGTGCTAAAAGCCAGTGCCTCCACTTCTTGCTCACACTGCGGTGCACCGTGCTGTGCTTACGCAGCTAAGTGCGACCTCCGCGATTGCGTGAAACCGGCACGAGCTAGCCATGCCAAGCTGGCACGCTCACACAGCAGAGCTGCAGGGCCACGAGAAAGCGGTGGATCAGATAGTTTCACCTTCAATAGCCAAATGGAATGTGTGCGCGTTTCTGTCACTGTTCCAAGCTCTGTTGGCCGTATACTTCAACGGGTTTGATAAATCTCGCAAGACAAGCTATCTTCAAAATTCATGGAGGTTGCTTGAGAATACCGCCCCAGCTGTGGACTTAGCCAGCGCACAGTGTTGTGTGCCACACGCTGCTCGGACATGACATTCAAAGTTTGTTTGTTTTACAAGCGAAGCTTCTATATTATCTAGCCTAAACATCTGTGTCTGTTTGCAAATATCCAATGGCTCATACCCCCATAAGCAAGCAAAAAATGCAATGGCTCATACGGCCGTAAAGCACAGGCTACAAAAGTTTAATGTGGGCGACAGTGGCTGATTACATTCATGTTTGAATGCTTCTCAATTCGGTGTTACACTCAGGTAAACGTACCCGCTACTATAAGACATACATGTATAGATTTGACATTTGCAAACGACATGTGTGACATCGAGATGACCGAAATCCTTGCAGTATACCACAGCGATCACAAGGCTACTTTTCTCACTAGCAAAAAGTTGACTGGTGAAGTTTCCAATGTTCAATAAACATGCACTTCACTGCCAACAAAGCAAGGTCAGTGGCTGATAACATTCATGTTTGAACGCTTCTCGCTTCCGTGTTGCATTCAGGTGAACGTGTGTGAAGTCGGTCCTGGCGCCACTGCTAACAGCGGCGAATTGTTTTAATGAAAACACGGCACCGAACAGCAAGAAGCTTGGTAACGAACGTTGAAGCAGCTAGACCTAGCATTGCCGCGGTGATCATGCATGCTTGGCGGTGGTGGTGGCTACGGTGTCCAGCGGACCTGTGTGCGAGAGCGCTGGTTCGAGGCGGTGAGATAATCAAAATGGAGACGGTGGCGGCTTCGATTAATGCCGTTTCAGACCTGCGATCACGGCAAAAAGCCCCGAAAATAGGACAGCGAAGGGTTCTTGAGCCCGAAATTTCAGACGTTTTTATACACTGATCCTATGGGGCAGGTGGCGATGCAGCAAAGGCGTCCAAAAATCTGTTGTTGACTGTGTGTGTGTGCGTGTGTGCATGCGCACGTGTGTGTGTGTAATGCAGTTTCAAATGTACCAGTCATAGCAAGAAGTTCGAAAAATCAACTGCGGCGGGTTACAGCGCCTGAAATTTCAGATGTCCTTATACATTGGCTCTACAGTATACGTGGTGGTACTGCGAAGGTGTCCGAATTACCAGGCATGCCCAGAAAATAGGTCATTGACTGATCATTCAGATGCTGGCTGAACCACAATAATTTCTGTAGGAAACACTATAGCCTGAGTTGAGTGACAGTGAGTAGAGAGTAGCTACTAAACCGTACCAACAAAAGTTGACAGCTGCCAGCTTACCTCATTCATTTGAAATTCAGAATTCAATCTGATTTTACAGATGTCACACGAGAACAACTTCTTGACAGCAGGTGCCCCAGAAGGTGCCGTTGAGGCTTCTGCACATGGAAGAACACAATGGAAATTATAGACTGCAGCACTTTAAAAGCCAAGAGCCTCAGTACACTAAACATCAAGGTGGCCTCCTTACAGTGTGATTGGTGCAGTAGCAGTTTTTGCACATGTCACCTAAGGTGAGCTTCCATAATCGAGAAAATCTCGGAATATCTTATTGTCAGTGTGTTTGCCAGCGATGACATTCTAGGCAAAGGTCATCGCAACATATTTAAATAGGCCCTGAAACACTCTTTGGACATAGTAAAACATTGTTGATTTGTCAACAAGCCGCCTGTGAACATGTGAGCAGAATATTACTGCACTGCATGAAGCAGGGAATTTGAAATTTTGTGTCAAAAGCAGTGAACAATTGCCTGCTCTCGCTTCCACAATGTCGCCATGCAGTGTCATTGCAAGCAGCTCGAGAACATTATCTGTAATACAATCATTGCTCATTTGAATGAAACAGACGAAAAATATATGTCTGCAACATCAAAAAGACCCAAAAAAACCATTTCATCTATGCACTGCCAGTCTACTGTAGCTCAAGGACTATGACCAATAAAGTAATAAATAAAATAAAAGCCAGACTCAAAAGTCGGCACAAAATGTTCTCGGTCACGGAGTCCGAGGCACCGATGCTTGTAATGCTTAGCTGCAGTTACAAAGAGTACAAGCACAATATACTTCATTGCGAAGTTAAAAGTGCTGATGCTCAAAAGGCTTAGCCACGGGTCCGAGGATTCCACGTGTGATATGCTTGGTTCCCGAGCGCAAGGAACATATGTGCGATGTGCTCGTTCGTGGAGTCAGAAACGCCAATGTTTATCAAAATGCTTACAGCCACAGGTCCAAAGGTTCTGCATACAATCTGCTTGGTCATGGAGCCTGAGACGCCAACGGTCGAAATGCCTAGCCGCGGGTGCAAGGAGTACGCAAGTGACCTGCTTTGTCGCGGGTCTGAGATGCCCAGAGACGGAGGAATCAGCTGTGCTTCTGTGATGTGCACGACATGATGAACATCAGCAAAACAATGTCGAAACCTGGTGGTTGATCTTTCTTTGCCTGCAGCTGTCAAATTGATGTGCAGTTTTACACTGACTCCTAAAAGGTTGCCTGTCCATGATCACACAATGAGTGTGAACATGTAACAATGTAGCGCTATGTGGTCAAGACATTGAGAGCTCGTGAAGTCAAAGAGCAGGCAACGCCCCTTGAAGCGAGCACCGGACCAATGGCAAAGCATGCTGGAGTCGCATGGCAGCAGTGGCCAATGGGAGACTTTAGAACTACCTCCAATGACTTGCTTTTTGTGCACTTGTTGCTGTGTGGAGATCAATGAAGCAGCAAATCTGAAGATGGAGAAATGAGCTCTCTCATGAAACCAAGATGGCGGTGCTCGATTGCACCATTCCGGAGGAATCAAGTAAGTATTGGGGCCTCAAAAGCACAGTCATTTCATGATTTTCAAGGTATATTTTGACACATTGGCTGATAAAAAAAGTTTAAGAGCACTTCAGTGTGGTTTTCAGCGAAGGTACTTCGGAATGAGATAGTGAAAGTTATAGAAATTGAAACTTAAGATTTTCCATAAATCAATGTTTTGGCCATTTTTAGCAATGCAAAAGCCGAGTCTCCCTTATGTTGAACACATATTAGATGCCACTTTTAGTCTGCCACATCATGGGCATTGCCTTAAATGACAATGAAAGAACTGCTTGTAGCACACTGGTTGCTCAGTGGCTATGGTGTTAGGCTGCTGAGCACGAGGTCGCGGGATCGAATCCCGGTCACAGCGACCGCATTTCGATGGGGGCGAAATGCGAAAACACCCGTGTACTTAGATATAGATGCACGTTAAAGAACCCCTGGTGGTCGAAATTTCCGGAGTCCTCCACTACGGCGTGCCTCATAATCAGAAAGTGGTTTTGGCACGTAAAACCCCATAATTTAATTTAACTGCGTCATATGCATGCAATGCAAACAGAGTAACGAATTAAAAGGTATGATTATGAAACCTCATTAATCCATTAACAGAACTGCAGCAGTAAAGAAAAAAGAAAAGGATCAAGAGAGAACCTTGCAATGGCTCTTGCTTTTGCTCTGGCTTCGGTTTCTTGGGTGGTCCAGAAGTAGATCCACCAGCTGAAGGGGCTGGCCTTTTTACTGCTTTTGCAGCAGGTTCCTAAGACAGACACAGTCTTGTAAGAAATCTGCATTGTAAATTGGAAGTGCAATAACAGTATAGCATACCCTCACCACTCTTTTAAAGACAGAAGTACTTTTGTGGTGAAAGTATTATGGCCATTCCCACTAGCATGCACAATGTAAATTGATGTACTTGCCGTGGCTAGGGATGATGTTTCAGTAAAAACTGGCACATGCCAACTGCCGATTTTTGTTATACAGTTGACTTCTGTCAATTTGATCCTGACAAGACTGACAAAATTTATCTAATTATCCGGCGAGTCAAATTAAACAAGATGCCGGAAAAACGGGAAACCACACTGCTGATTCATTCAGCGGTATTCGCCCAGCTCTAACCCGCTTTCATATCGAATGTGCCTGCTTTCTATGTGTCAAAAGTAGAAAAGTAACATCGAAATAACACTTAAGCTTTTAAACAAAGCAGACATCTAACATGCACCCAATTTTTTTAGCAAGAAAAATGGGCAAGGGTCTAATGTTTGTTGCACCAAGGTGGTAGGCTCCCTAAAGTCAGCTTCACCGCATTACAATTGTTTTGCAGTAAATAGGGCAAAGGCAGTTTTGGTTTCCTATTCAGTAGCACCATGCAGACAATTTCTGACCTGATTTTCCTCGAAGTAAAAAAGGTGTGCATTTGAATCAGATAAATACCGTAATCAGACATTGTGAGCTACGATTATTGCTTAAAAATCTTCCTAGGGCAGGCAGAAAATACTAAGTGTTTTCTATGGGAAATGATGCATGCTCAACGCATCCACTGTCCCCTAAGCTCTGCCAAGACATGCTGCCATTAAAACATGCTGTCACTGGTGTCGCCACAGGGGCTAGGCTCATTAATGTTGGCTGGTCAATTTCGTATTATCCAGCGAAGGCCAATTTTAGGACAGAAATAACGAAGTCTGGGCCAATAGAAATGAATGGTGCCAGCCAGAAGGACCTCCAGTTGGGATTGAATGAACCGAAAAATTGAACGGGCATCGAATAACCAGAAGTCTACTGTATGAACTAACTAAATACCAACAGGTTCAAGAATTCCGAAAATCATTAGGCGACTGCACAATTAAATCAAGCTCAGGTTGCGCCAGTGAAGGCTGACGTATGAAACTGCCAGAACTATCAGTGTAAATGATGTTGGTAATGATGCTGGCTGCAAGTGGATCTAGCCTTGAAGCTTTTGCTGGCAAACGCTCCGTCTTAGCACCACCTTTTGAATGCAACCTCTGAATATGCAAGCAAGGCCTGCACATCATAAGAGGTAAACGAACAAAAATAAGAACAAAATGGCCGAGACAGAACGCAAGCTCTCAACCAGCAAATACCATTTACTCCCAAGTTCAGCACAAGTGAGGACCTTCAGTTCCTCAACACAGAAGAAAGTGTCTATGGACAATGCAATGCTAACAAGCAAAGTCTACCTGACAAACTCATTGTGCCCTCCATCGGCCCCATAACCTCCACATCCAACGATACCGCATAATCATGTGGGATCAGAAGGGTCACCTTCTGATCCCACGTATGATTATACAATATTGCTGGATATAGAATGGTGGGAAATATGTCTGTTTTAATAAGGTGGCAGCATGAAGTCAACATTGTTGCACATTTTTAAAGGATGATGTAGCATCAAGTCAAGCTGCACAATTCAATAACCCAGAAATAACTTCTGGAACAAGTGAATGGCATTTTACCAAAACATCTTTTGGCCATGGCTTGTCGCTTCTTGCGGCACTACCAAGTGTCGCAGATCAGCTGCTAACCGTGCTGAATTGTGGTGTTTTTTGCATTTTTGTGAACATTTGCAAAGTCATGTTGTGCAAGTGTAAGTGTTGCTGGGTCCTGCTGCCCACATGTTGACAATGCTACAGAAGTATTATGTGTGGGAAAGTTATATGATATTTATCTTCCCAGCAGATGCAGTATCCTCTTTTTGCTCAACCCCTTATTTCCAAATTTGGCCCTGCTGCAATAGTATCTGTATGGCTGATGAAGCTACAACACTTGCACTGTCAACATTAACAGCTGTTAAGCTACTACGATTATTAGCCTAACAGCATCAATGCTGCACTGGCAACGATACATCAGGAAACTGCATCAGGTTCCCAATTCCCACTTTTGTTACAGGTTCCTGCAACAGGAACCTGTAACAGGTTCCTGACAAAGCTGATATATATTTGGCTTGCTTCTGAGGCACATGAAACACTGCCAAATGAATCAGGCTATAGGCTTCATCAAAAAGGGGTGACGCCTGTAGCCTGTTTGTAGCCTGTTGAAGCTTGTAGCCCTTCACCACAACAGTGATGTGAAATGCTGCTTGAAGCATTTGCTCATGCCAAGTCAACACTGTGCAGAGTGTAATGGACCTGTCTGAAGCAAGAAACATCATTTTTAATTTCATCACAGCTCTGTAGCTGCTAGAGAAATGTTGGTCAAAAGAGTTACTCAGTAGCAGCAGTGTGCTCCATTAAAAACTTCCTTGATTCCCAGAGAAAAAACGCCACGATTGAAGAAAGGTCCTCAAGGTGAGTATTTCTCATCTTATGAACCGCTATGAATGTAGCGATTCCTTTCGCTCGATTCTATGCCCCTCTTATCATCCACTGTTCAAAGCTGGCTGATCCTGTCGATAATGCGGGCAGAGCGCCGCTTGGACCACTGACAAAGTGCACCAAGAAATGGCACTGGCATAGAACTGCAACATTATACAGACCCTGGTATATTTATGCTGAAAGAAAGTTCTGCTATCGAGAGTGTGAACAAGTGCACTTGCCAAGGCTCAGCCACAGCATGAATCTTGCTACCACCAATGTCAGTTGCCAATTTGACTATCTTAATCTCTAAGCCAAGGTTAACTAATGATGCCAGAGCCCTGCTTAATATTTCATTAGAAATTCTAAATACTGTAAAATTCCACATATGTATAATTAAGATCCAAATGAACCACAAGGGGTGACTTTGGGTCTGCAGCTGTTTAGAGCGGCTGTCTAGTCTTTTTCAGCGATTCACATTAACTACCTATGGTCTTTCCTGCAGTTAATAGCCATCTGACCACGCACATTACTAGTGCATTTTTCTAGACTAAGATCCACATTGTTAACTGATGCAAATGAAATTATTTCACATGCTTAACTAGTTAACTTGTTACAACAGCTGCCTAACCTCCACGCACTCGTTACAAGATTCTACGCTGCCCATGAACAAGGAGTATGTTATTGAGCTTCCACTGCAAAAGTTTAGGACAGACTACACAGACGGACGGATTAGAACAAACATTTACACAACATAAGTTATGAACTCCCTATGCGTGCTGAGCTTAACACTGCGTGGCACACTAATGGTACATTCAACTGGTTCCTACAGCACTCCACCTCAGTCTGCAATGACGTGGAGCTCTTGTGAGATTGGAGCCAGAAGTTTGCTTAAGCCGAACACCCAGCTGCTGCTTCATGACCAATTGGATGGGCCACAGGACCAGCATTATTTCAGATTTCAGTCATAATCCCAGAGCAATGCTGAGAATGCCTCCAAGCAATCGAGCTGGCACACGGCACCTTACATGAACCAGGCAAATGTGTTCCAGGTACTCGATTTTGACCAGCCAAATGTAAAGCAAGCCACAAGAGCACCTGGAAGCAACCAGTCAAAGTACCATAAGGGGGCCACATACAACCACCATGACAACACGGTGCTTAGATGCGACACTCCAAAGGAGTGTCTGCACAGTATGACAGAACAAAAATGGTGAACCTGAACCGCTAGTCGCAGGCACAACCTGCAACAGGCTCCTCCTGATTTCAGGAAGAACATTTGACATGCCACTGCTTTTGTGGGGGTATTGGCTCCCTCAGAAGCGGACGCCTAAGGTTTTCATACCAGTATTTTCATTTATTTACCTGGACAGCATTGCCAGGCTTTGGAGCTGGAGCTGCTGGTTTCACGGCGGGGCCAGGTGGTGGCTTGCCATCTGTGAGCCAGATGGCGCACTGCACTTACTCCCCCAGTCGAGTGGGCACAAGTCACAACGTCCGAGAAACAGAAGTTGGCATGTGAAACCATTGTTTCAGCATGCACTCTTTCTGCACTCTGTATGTGTGACCCACATAGGCTCTCACAGGCTCACACACCCCTGCAGCAGCAGCCGTCTCAGAGAGACAGCCACGTTGACTGCAGGCGTCGAAGAAACAAGTACTGACTTCTGCAGGAAAGCTGGGCAAAATTTCTCAGTTATAGTGCATGGCAGCACGCTGCCCTGCATCACCCACAGTTACCCCAAGCACCATTCTTCTATAATCCGATTTTCCAGCCAGTGAAAGTAAAAATGAGCAATGAATGGTTCAGTTAGGAAGTTAGGAATTGAGACAAAAATAAAAAGAAACCATGTATGCAAAAGTGCTCAAGGCAAGCCACTGGATGTGGTCACAAGTGTGCCTTGGACAAGTCACATCCAGGTTTTGAACACCGAACTGCTTACATGCAAACTGCGACAGTTTGTAAGCCACATTGGTTAAAGAATGCAGCAAAGAAGACAAACTGGCAGTCACAATTGCTGAGCAGCAGTTTAGTAGTACTATGTTACATACAAGTAAGAGACAGGGCACAACTTTCTCTTGTGTGATGGCAGAAACATCCTGCAAGCCCTATCTACACACTACTCAACATGGTGCTAGCTACAACAGCACTAAGGGAGAGGAGGACTGAACAAGGTACCTCCATAGTGGAGCCAGATAAAGCATTTCTTATTGAGGAGGAAGAGAGGTGTAGGAGTCACCCCTAGTCCAGGGTCTCGAGGATGACACCAGCAACATCTCGGGCCCACTGCAACATGGTACGGGCGAACCTCAGGAGCTCCATCGCGGAGCGCATCGGCCCACAATGCTTTCTTATGGAGGGGGTAAAGGAGAACTGGCAGGGGAGGGAAGGCTCGATACTGGAGAGTCCAGAGAGTGGTGTTGCTCTGTTTGTTGGGCAGTAACAAACTGCTGCACCAAGCACTGAGCCTAACTGCATTAACAGTGCAATAATGTTCACTGTGGAGAGAGCTATGTGGGAATGTCGAGTCTGGTTGCTTATTCACTTGTGAAATCACAGTGAAGTTGAAGTGCAGTCCTCTTGGTTCCACTAGCAGACGCAGTGATTGTGGCAATGAGTGCAAGCAACTGAAAACAACCAGCTTGTGATGCAGTTGTTTTAGTTAAGCATGATCAACCAAGTTTATACACTTGGCTGTACAATGGAATGTGTGTCATGCATCATGCATGCAGAAAAAAATTTTCTCACACCACGCAAAAAGGACTGTTTCACACGTAGTTTCTCACAGATTTGCACAGCTCACGTCCAAACCATGTTTGCTGTGCCAATGGCATCGCACAAACTGGTGCAACATTTCACCATATTGTGGAACAGTCAGAACCTAAGAGTCTGCTATGAGGTGTGTACACAGCTCAAGAGCTCTATCCGTGTATGACCTTGAGCACTGTTGCTCGACAATATATGTTGCGCATCGCAGTTAGGCATCAGTTTTCTTGTGCTAGCAACAACTCAGAAACCCTTTGTCTGTGTCTCATTAGAATAAAGCAAGTGAGGACTGCTCATGTGCAGCAGAACTTTGCTCATTCAAGTTTTGTTGCACCCTGAAAGATGTTCAATATATTCAAACAAATGGTTTTTTAAATGGCCTGAAAAGGAGAAAAGACAGGAAGAAACAAAAACAAAGTTCACACCTTCTATCTCCTCCACCTATCGGCTTGTAGACAACTACTTCTAATACTCAATGCCGGACTCTAGAATCTCACAGCTTGCTGAGCCTAAAGTTACCTTGAAACCACTGACAAGCACTAAAACATTATTCTTTAAAGGGACACCAAAGTGAAAAATGATTTCTTCTACATCAGTAAATTACCGTTCCACAACACCAAAAACACCACTCCTACAATGATAAGACATTTGGTAAGCCAGAAAAAGCGCAAGAACGAAATACAGGTGGCGACGCCTATTTAAGTTCCCGCACCTGGGGGCTGCGACGTCTTGGATTTTGGTGGCATCTTCTAGGGCCTACTAATTGTATATAGCGGTACAGATTGGCTACATAGTGTTCTAAAGGAACCAAATATCAAACATGGCAAGATTCGGGAACCTTTATTCAGGCAACGTGGCCCAAATGCGAAAACATACTTTGGAATCCCTGACGTCACGCTGACGTACCGGCGCTGGGGTTTCGGCGCGAAATTCGAATACTGATACTTGGACCTTCATTTTCTCATCTAATAATCAAACTATTTTTTTAAATGACTGCCTGCAGGGTCCTCAAACAATGCTTCATTAGTCTAAACTGATTTATTGTTTTGCTTTAGTGTCCCTTTAATAAGAACTTGATTCCACACCAGTTCAGTAAGGCTAATGCTTATCTTATAGACGTAATAAAAAACAAAAAGGCCAACTGTGTAAAAATCAAGTAAAACATTTTCTTCAACTTGTTAAGGCATCAGGATGCCGGGTACTATAAAGAAAGTAATCGAAATACCATACAAATACAAAAGAAAGAAAGAACCTTGAGAACACAAACAATACCATTCTTTTGGAGCACTGTCTTCAACTGGAAAGGTCTCATGTTTGGTGGAAGTTTCTGCAAAGAAATCAGGAGTTCAGAAAGTGCACTTTGGTGACTATGCAGCCAAGATAAAGCAACACAACACGATGACTGCTTCTGGTATCACATCACTTCAACAGTGGTACCCAGTAGTTAGTTTCTTAATGTTGTAATGAGTGGTGGGCACTCCAGTGGTGGGCAATACAGTGGTAATAAAAGGTTGGAAAAGATAAACACATGAAGTGGGCACTCCTTCTCAAACTTAACAAGGCAATGAGGGGGCCTAGTTAGTCGCTCCTTGTAATATCATTTTAGCGTTGTGATGATGTGGATTGTGTGGCGGTGACGTGAGGAAGAGGAAACGCATGGCCACGAAAGCGAGAGTGGCGTGTGGTTCAAGCGAATCAAGTATGGAACGATTCGGATAGCAGCTCACTGAGCAGCGGTTCGGGGAGGGGCAAGAATACCATGTACATTTTAAAGCTTGCTTCGAGCACATGCCTTCTGAGGTACAAATGCACGTGATGATGATTCACTTTTAGCAAACTTGGAATTGTAAAGACTGAGAAGCAACACATTGTTTTAGATTACAGTGACTTTTTCTGCCATTCTGCTGTTGCGGACTTCATCTGCTTCAGGAACATGGCTGTAAAACTTCCTCAAAACAAGCACCTCTTTGGCATCCTTTCACTGTCAAAAGTCTTCCAACAAAAGGTTTAGAGAGCAACAAATGAAACATTTTTCTCAACAGAATTTATGTTTTGTAAAGCTTGACGCAAAATTAGCAAAATCGTAAAACAAGCTTAAATTCATAAACTTTACAGAAAATACCTAAACTTTACAGAAAATTCGGGAAAGTTGCCAGGTACAAGCACTCCTATGATTTCTGATCTGTCAAATACAGTCGCCAACCGATAAATCTAGCACCGATAATCCGGACATGCTTGGTAATTCAGACAGCTTCGCGGCACCGCAAATGGCCCCATAGACTTAATGTGTAAGGACGACCAAAATTTCTGACAGCTGCCAGCCCTACATTTGGTTATCCAGACTCTGTTCGGGGCTGTAGTGTATGCAAACTCTGTCACCATTACCTGCTCTAACAACCTAGACAAGACCAAGTATGGCCTCAGGGATTACATGCTAGACGGTAATCTCCGAGGCCTTGCCTTGATCGCCGCTCTGCGCCTCCGAGATTTAACTGCAACTGCCAATCTTAGAGGCTTTGCCTGAATTGTGAGGTCACATAAACATCAAGATCATGACATCCTTATCCAGCACCCCCGCACACGGCGCGTTTCTGTTTGTTGAGTTTGCCTTCCGCACAGCGATCTGCCATGCTGTGCTTGTTTGTTGACTTTGCGTTCCAGACAGCGCTCTGCTGGCTCCAACAAGACTTTCTCATGAAGTTATAAATAGGCCACGTCACATGGCACTAACGGTGCCCTCGCAGTCTGAATGGGCCCAACTCCGCAACTGAAGAGGCTGAACTGCCGCATACCACAGCGAGCTCAAGTGTGGACATCATTGATGACCTGCTGCGCTGTGGTGTGCCAATTCCTGACTCAGTAAGATTTGAAGACTTTGCAGACGTAAACAGCACAGTTTCGTTGTGTGCTGAACTGAACTATCAGGAAATAATTGAGCAAGTTCTCCCACCATCAAACAGCAGCTCTGACTCAGATGATGATGTGCCATGTGCTCTGGAGCCTTCCACATGGCAGATCTGACTCTAGCCTTAGCAGTCCTTGCATTGACGTAGAGCGAAACTCAAAACTGGCAGAAATACAGGTGGACTCGGCTGCACAAAAGCGGAAGGGCGTGCAGCAACGCATCGACCACTTGTTCCGTGCACAGGGGCCTTAAAACAAAATTAAAGTGATCTTTTTTGGATACATTAGTTTTTTTCGGACATTCGATAGTTTGGACTTATATACATTCCCAGTGGAATCTGAATTATCAGTCGTAAACTGTATTCGAAAAGTAAGGTACCAAAGTTTAGTTAGCTGTTAGGGGGAAGGGAAAGACTTTTGGGCAACAATAGCATAGGCAGCTGAAGAAGTTTCAAATGTCATGTTTCTTGCTAGTGAACCTGGCCACACAACCATAGGTGTGGAGTCGTGCATATGAATATACAAATAAACGAGATCAGCCTGGCACCATGGCATGCTAACACTATTCAGATTCCTCATAAATACATTTAATAAATGGCAAGAGTTCAGTGCACGTCCATCACGAAATATATGCGTGAGAATTGGATACCGTTGCCATGGGTAATTATATTTTATACATGATTGGAATATGCAGTGCTATGCAGTGACGTAACAATGCTGTACATTTTGATCATCCCTGACATTTTTAATAACTTTGCTGAGTGCTAAGCTCAGAAAATGGTAAAATAGTCACACCAGGAGGTTTAACTGAACTAGTTATTGCTGTACAATGAATTTTTAAAGGCAGATTAGCTCCAACAAGAACAATGTCAAGAAGTGTCTTACTGAGAATTCCTATTCTGTCTTCACCATATTGGTGGACTTTACACTCGCTCCCAATACCATTCTGGTTTACTCACGAGCTAGTTTCAGAGGCAATGAAGGGAAAGCTAAGGGGGCTGAGTTTCTGCACCTGTGTTTCCGGGCCATGTAGTCCGGCAGTACTTTTGGTTGCTTGGAACAGATGCCACATCAGGGTAGCTTTAATGTGCGACAGTTTTGCATTTGCCCAAATGCGGAAGAGAAAGGCAGAAAAATAAGTCACATTTACCGCTCCATGGCATATTTGGTCTTACTTTGCTTTTATAAGATGTTTACTCTTGCTCTTTGCCAGCCAAAACTAACGCAGATGGGAATGTGGGACAACTTTCAGCACTCTCACTCATGCATGATTTGCCTCCGTAGCTTTCCCCACATTGCCACAGAAAGGTGTCCACAAGTATAGCAATCTCTATGTGATGATTCAGAGATGCAAAAATGTGAATATTGTTAAACACAGTATCTATGAGCATTAGGCAAGCCAGAGCTCACATTTCACAGGTAATAGACTTACCATCAAGTTAACTATTATAGCAAGTAATTAAATGGTTGCCTTTCTCAAATGCTGAGACGTGGAGGAAAAGTTAAAAAAAGAAAAGACACTGCATACCATTACTGTTTGCTTAAGGACATTGACAATCTCCCGGTGTCGCCTGCCGCTGAGGTGCTGTGAAAAAAAAAAAAAAGGCTATTAAGGAGATAATACAAGCTACATTAGTTAGGAAGCTATTATAGTAGAACTCCACTGATATGTTAGTGGTGAACTGCACACAATTTTATTTCAATGCCTAAGTTTGAAATAAAAAGTCGAAGTTTCCCCCAAAAGGCAAAGCATCAATAGAAAATTAGTAGACAGCTATACAAAGTAAGGTTATAGTTTTATCGTCCGTATAAACATGCACACTTTCGCTTATTAACTAGGTTAACGAGCATAGTGTCCGAGCACACAGGCAAACACGAACACATCACACTCGATCACCGCGGACACTCGCAGTCAAAACACTGTTGTGAGGAAGTGTGGCAGCAGCGAGCGAAGTGACCTTCGTGCTGTCTATCGCTTCAATGCAAACTGAGTGGCGAAACACAGCACACACAAAGCTATGAGCCGTCGACATTGGGGGCAGAACCCAACACAGGTTGCTTTCAAGATATGGGCCACGTGACTGCACAATATGCAGTTGCTGCCAGAGTACAACGCCGCCCTCCCTCTCTCCTCTGCCTGGCGCCTCGCGTGTGAGAGGAGACTGCACGCTTCCTCCCTGACTTTTCCTTCCCCAGGTCCATTGGGGGAAGGTTACAGATCCCCGGATGGTCACAATTGTTCTGGAGTTCCCCATTACATTGTGCCTCATTATCAAATCGTGTTTTTGGCACGTAAAACCCCAGAAGTCATTCATTCCTCTCTGCTTTCCACTACTGTGCACGCGAGATTGAGCCGCGATCGCCGGCTCCTCTCGCATGCTTTTACTAATGCATGGAGCATATGGCCCACGGCGACAGTGTTATCACCCTTGGATTTTATACGAAACATATCTTGGCGCATACATATGTGCCAAAAAAATGTGAGCCCCAATGCGTCACAGACACCATCTTTAGATAGCAACTGCGGATCTCAAAGGCCATGCTTTTGCTGGTGGAAACCAATACGTCATAGGTGCTGCCCCTGGAACTTTGGGTGGCCAATCTCATCAGCAAGCCACCAAGCCAAAATACACGAAAAGCCAATATGGCCGCTCAGGCCGGTTGCGGAGTGGCAGTTCGCAACGTGTGATGCAAAAAAGGGTCCCACAGTTGTGACGCAAAAATTATAGGGTTTTACGTTGCAAAATTACTTTCTGATTATGAGGCACGCCGTAGTGGAGGACTCCGGAAATTTCAACCACCTGGGGTTTTTTAACGTGCACCTAAATCTAAGTACACGGGTGTTTTCACATTTCGCCCCTATCAAAATGCGGCCGCCGCAGCCGGGATTCGATCCAGCGACCTATGCTCTGCAGCCTAACACCATAGCCACTGAGCAACCACAGCGGGTAGTTGTGAGGCAACAATGGGGTTCCCAATGCACTGGATCCTATGGGAGCTATGTCAGGACCGGCCGAATATGATGTAACAGCCAGAAAAACGCAGCACCCAGGAACGAAACAGCAGCGTTCTGCTGTATTATGTCCTAGAACTAGGGAAGGAAAATTTCACTTGCATACAAAGTTGCATGTAAAATGACATTGTCTTCCATTTCAGCTCAAATACATATTGCAATGAATGCACAATTGCTGGACTGCCAGTAAGTTGAGATCTGACATTGTGACGACTTTTTTTAGTGCACAAAACAGTAATGCCACCATCTCACCTGCATTAGCTGATGTACAGAGCTCAATGTTATGTTGCAGACATCACATACAGGCCTCTCAGGCAACACAGCATCTGCAACAGAAAGAGACGTTCAGCAACAGCAAAAGAAAAAGCTTTAGTGCAGTGAAAATATACTAGCATAGACATAGTGCACACCGAACTACTGAAGGCTGCACCACACTGATAACCAATAGCACTTATAATAAAAATAACATTAAAAATAAAAATATAAATATAAATATAAATATATTTATATTTATAATATATAAATATAAATATATTTATAAAAATAGCATTTTTTGTACTGCCTTTCTTTTTGAAGATACAAAGATATTTTCACGGCAACTATGTTGCTCCTGACGCACTTATGTCATCAAAGAGTGTAAAACAGTCAATCACTCAATCAAAAGTTAGCGGCATTTTGGTTGAACACACCTTCGCAAGAGTATGTTTCTTTTTCAGGTATATGTACTTCGTTATGCATTTATAAGCAGTATATATATATATATATATATATATATATATATATATATATATATATATATGCAATAATCGACATAGAATCGTGGTGAACCATCTTGCTTCTTAACTAGTACAACAGGTGAAGCCAAAGGACTTGTCGATGGCTGAATGACATCACCATCCAGCATCTGTTTAACTCGATGACAAATAGCATCCATTTCTCCGTGACATGAGTTTGGTTAGAGGAGTCTTAGAGGAGACTGAGGAGCCTCTCCTTTTTGGGTTGTTCCAGCTGTGGACTGACGTTGATGTGACTGGTCAAGTCTACATGGCTGTGTTCATGAATAAAGATTGCCGTCTCCGAAGCACAGGCGTTGGACTCGTCCAGTGTTTCAAAGTAGGCCATGGTGGTATGCCTCGCGAAATGCTTGTACTGTATTCGCTACTGAAGTTAGTAACTAGGATAATTTTTTGCCTATTTTGGAGCTTTACAAGACCTTGTGCGATGCCAATGTCTCGGTTCAGCAAAATAGTGAGATTACCTTCAGCAATGCCTATATCTAGTTAGTCTTGCGGGCACTCAACGAGAATGAGATGCTACTTTGAGGCAGTAACATTACGCAGTCATTGACCACACATAAAGCCATGCGACAATGTTTATCTTCCACATTCAAATCCGAAGAAACAAAGTTAGAAAAAGCCCCCAACAAGACGTGCAGATTAATGATCGCCCCATATTCCTGAAGAATATCTATGCCCAAAATAACCAGCTGAGAACACTTGGGCAGCATAAGGAAAGACGCTACGAAGGTCGATGTACAAATTGCAAGTCTGGCGGTGCAATGTCCAATGGGTGGTGCCCTCCAGCCGTGATCAGATGTGGGCCGTCCCATGCTGTCAGCACGTTGCATAGCCGAGTGGCCAGTGAGGTACTCATAACCGAGTAATCAGCTCCCACACTGAAGGTAATAGTAGCAGAAATTCTTTTGGCAGTTTCAAAAGAAGGCGTCAGCAATATGTCGTGAGGGGGTGGTGTCACCGGAGGATATTTGACGGTTTGCATGACAGCGGCCTCACCCCCAGAGGTCGCCGTTTTCAGTTTCCCCGGCACGGCTTCCACCGTTGACTCCAGTGGAATCAAAGGTGGAACGAGTGTGGTTTGGTAGCGTGCCGACGAGGTGATGGCGACAGTGACTGTCTTCGCTGCAGGGCAGGACGAAGACGGTTGCTTTCCAAATATTTCTCGATTTCGTGCAGGTGTTCACCATAGCGCAGGCAACAGGCATCCAGGTGGTACCCCCGCAGGCCTATCCATTGGTACAGGCAGTCACGATACAAGTGTCCAGCCTCCCCACAGTGGTGGCATAACGAACTGTTGTTGGGAGCGCGCCATACCGTGGACTTCTGCAGACCAAGATGAAAGGCTGCTTCCAAAATTGTGTGGTGTATTGGACTCGGGAAGTGTCGAGGAATCCCAGCAGGTGGCTGCGAGAAACGGGCTGTCGACGGTGTACAAGGTCAAAGAGCACCCGCGTACGAGACCGTGGGAGGTTCGGTTCGTGTTGGTGGCGAGGGATGAACCATCTGTCTGATTTCCTCCCAAATGACATCCATAAGAGCCGCGGCACTCGGAGGTGCCGGATCCAATGCATAATATTTCTGGAGTTCTTATCGAACAACCTGCCGTATTAGTTTGGTGAGGGACTCCCTGTCATCATTTGCAGGTACGAGCGAGCATGCAGGAGTCATGGTGGTCTAGCACTCATACTATGAGAGCCGCTGCCAAAGCATGCGTTCCATGACTGTTGCCTCACAGACGAACTAGGACACTGTTGTAGGAGGACTGCGCACGAGGCCTGCAAAAAGCTGTTCTTTTAGGCCTCACATTAATAGACACACCTTCTTGTCCTCTGGCATTAGAGAGTTGGCCTGACGGAACAATCACAGCATGTCTTCGACGAACATGGCGACGGTTTCGTCCGGCATTTGCAACCTCGGAGATAGTGCCTGTTCGGCTCTTTCTTTCCTTTCGGGGGTGCTGAAGACGTCGCAAAGCAGTCAGTAAAACTCCTGCCAGCTGGTAACTGAAGTATTGTGGTTCTTGTACTACACTCATGCTGCATCTAAAAGGGAATCGTAGACGTTCCTCAACTTACAGCAATCGTCCCAGTCATTAAAGGCGGTGGCCTGGTTGAAATGTCCTCAACAGTCTACGGCGTCCTCAAAGGTGTCACCATGAAAAAGGGGACTGTATTGCAGTGCAAGACCTTGGAGGCGACAGCTGCTTCAGTGGATTTCTGTCATCCCCGACGTACTGGCATTGGTAGCTTCTGGTTCAGGATCAGCATGCATAGGGCGTATGTATATGCAGCACCTCCACCAGTTCGTCGTGAGAGGAAAAGGCAAGCAGTCAGTTCCAAGCGAACGGTCGTTTACTATTCGTTTTTTGCAACGGCTACTACACACACTTTTTCGTCCTCGGCTTCCAATGTTACAAGCGCAAGGCGATACTCAAAAGTTTCGAATATTCGCACCTAAAAACTTACAGTGAAACAGCACCTTTTAAATTCCTGTACCCTACCACAACACAGTCAGAAAACTGTCGCCATGGCCAAGGAGATGGTCTTGGTTCATCATCATGATTGCAAGTGCAGTCCACTGCGATTATGTGTACATACAAGCCCCGACTAGTCATCTCATCCTATTAAATATGTGCATTACCAGTCATGAAATCTTTAAGAAGCATGCAGTGAAGAGACATCAAAAGCACATGAAATAACACTCAGTCATTCCTAGCTCACTCACACTTGTAACTGCTCACACGTCACAGCACATTCATATCAGAGCCAGACATCTTTCTTACAGTGGCTAATATTTAAACATACTCATTCATGTATGAAAAACAACCATTTTTTTTTACTAAAAGGGGCTGTCTGCCAAACACACAAACTTGAGTTTTCTCTTCATGGTAACTGCAGAATATGAGGGGATCGCATAGTGTTGGAGGATCTTTTTTTTTTCTTTGTATACAATGCAACACTGCTTCATAAGAGCAATTTGTTATTTTATACTATCAACAGTTAAAGGGACACTAAAGGTTACTATTAAGTCAACGTGGACTGTTGAAGTACCATCACAGAAACCTCGAAACGCTTGTTTCGTGCCAAGGAGAGACTTATTCTGAAGCGTCCGCGTACCTCTAGCGCAGTTCAAATCGCCCGCCCTCCGATCGAGGAGTACTGACATCATGGTCTCATAGTGACGATGCGCCATCGGTGAGTAGAACGGCGTCCGCAGACGGCGCTACGGCTTTTCTGCGCAAAACGCGAACGCGCGGCCAGAAACAGAGCCAAGACAGAGCCGACAGCAGAGCGAAAGCGAGAGTCCGTTTTCGTTAAACTATAGGCTGCGGCGAGCTCGCAGCGTGGTCGGCGTGGTCTATGAGAAGCGACGAGCCTTTTCGCACTCGCAACAGGGCATAAAAATGTGCGAATCGACGCAAAACTCGGCCTAGAAACGTGCTTCACCACAGCCAGGGCTCAATACGACCCAAGCTGGCACGACCCAGATGTCGTTTCCCGCACCGCCACCAGGCGCCGCTACTATACCTCAAACTCCAGCGCAAGACGCCCATAAGCTGGTACTTCATTCTATGACGCTAACTTCGACGCTCGTCGCAATGGACCCTGACACCGACAGATTGGCTCGCGATGGTGGGCTCAACTTCAGCGATTTGAGCACCGACGAGCGCGACCTGCTGCTGAGGGCTCGCACTGCCGGCGTCGTTGCGTACTACGACGGCGGCCTCGACAACGGCTCTCCGGAGCGGGAAAGCAACGAGGGCTTCCCACGACATCACATGGACGTGGCATTCTCGCTGCTTGTTCCAAATGAAAGTTTTGCGAGCCAGCAGAACCCTCACAGCACGACGCGATAACGAAACTACTGAAACTCCAAAGCGTGCGCGGCGCAGAGTCGAGCGCGCAGAGTCGAGCGAAAACGAAACCTTTCGAACACCCATATTACTGAAGGGTAACGTCAAAATGTTATTTTTTCTTAGAATTGAATAGACGTAGACAAGTAGCATTTTTTTCTGTCTTATAATCGAATGAAATGATATTTTTAATACGAGCAGTTGAGTATTAGTAACACAAATTATGAGGAGTCCTTCCGTCATCGGGCTAGTACCGGAATGTCGCTGGGGGGTCTCAAATCGTGTCATGCATTTACCTCAATTTCTCGGTTACTAAAGCTCTGTTCGCGATTATATTGACGCCTTAGACGTTCTAGAACATTGCTCTACCACTTTAACTTGAGTTTCTGGTAACTTTTAGTGTCCCTTTAACACAACAAGCCCATTCCCTCTTGCAGCAATTAAGGCACTCAGCTGCACTCAGAGGGCATTTTATTCGGTTGGAGCCAGTAGCGTCATCTCTTTTGCACTCCGCAATCTAGTAGCTGCAAACAGTCTATAGCTGAGTGCACAGTACATGCACAATTTCGGTACCAACTTGGATCAGGAGGCCCAGCAGACTTGCCCTCAGCTGTGCTGGGTGGCTGCACATTGCGGTTCGTCCCTGGGAGATCCAAGGCCGAAGGGGGAAGCCTGAGGTTGGCACAACGCAACTTGTGTTTGGCTCCTTTGACGTGCATTTGCATTTGTGACTTGCTCACTGCCGACACATCACACAGGTAGCATACACTGGGCTGGAACTCAGCGGCTGCAGGAAAGCAAAAATTCGCGCAGCTCTACGTTGCTATCATTCATCAACCTACATGAGGAGGCACAAGACACTTCCAAAGAATACGGACTACGAGTGTTTGTGAACAGTGAAATTTCATGAAAGAATGACAAACTTAGTGTCAATTTGGGTGAGCATAATTCCATTCACTGGGTGCCATTTTACCAGCTTGGTGCTATGCAACAAAACAAAGTGTAATTCGGGATTGATAGTAGTGATAATACACTACAAAGAATGTCAAAATCATTATTGGAAGTTAGAAAGAGGGTCATTCACAATGTTTCTAATAAAGAGCACATAACAGCCCAAGCAAGTAAGACTTTTCTATTTCGCGGTAATCTATGCATGGCACAGACCTAAGAGAGACAGCTGCTAAAACTGAAAAGAAGAAGCTCAAGAACTTTCTTTTTGTTGACTGAAAGAAATTGGTCCGACATTACAGGTACTTGCATAGAAATATCTAACTTTCTGTTTCTTGCAGTTATTGGGACTGCCACATTTTGGGAGCTGGGAAAAGTGTAGCGAGTTCACCAACAGCCTCACAGCAGAGTGCATTGATGCCAATTTCGGTTTCCTGAAACACCACCAGATGGCACTGTCCTCCACACATCATGTTACAGCATCCGTTACATGCACAGGTAGCAGTACAAGGAAGACATAGAAGTTTTGAAGAAGTGAAAAAAGATTAAGGAGACGTATACAAAATGCTAGAATAAAAAGCATGTACTATAGCCTACTTGATTATCTCAGGCAGGCTAGGTGACTGTATTTGTCACTGCTCCTTTTAAAAGGGGATGCCAATAAATCATCATCATTACGAGCGGCAGAACACCGATTGTGCCCAGAGTATCGTGGAAGTTTTAGCACGGTGTGGTCATGCCTTGCTTTCCCTTCGAGAAGCGGAGGCACCATCGTGTTTAACAGATGCAGGTTTATTGTGCGAGCACTAATGGCTCAGTGCGCTGCTGCATGCTCAGATGTGCCAGTGTGTGCTGAAGAACAGCCAGCACACGAGCACCGGAAAGGAGCATAGTACATAAACCAGAATGCTATAAAACATCCATTGTACTAAACTGTCATGGAGGAAGCAGGGCTTTCAGACCCCCAAGTGATTCAGTGAGCTTTAGATTGGGCACACTAATGCCTAGCCTGCACCAAAGTTAATGCTGCAACATTCATGTTGTGCACTCGCAACCGTCATGTAATTTTTCTTTCATTTTTAGTA
Source organism: Dermacentor variabilis (assembly GCF_050947875.1). Classification (NCBI taxonomy): domain Eukaryota; kingdom Metazoa; phylum Arthropoda; class Arachnida; order Ixodida; family Ixodidae; genus Dermacentor; species Dermacentor variabilis. The sequence continues at coordinate 177,702,592 of NC_134573.1, forward strand.
CAAAAGAAATGAAGATAAGGTGGAGGAAGAAGGTAAATTGTTGCGGGTCTAAACTGGTGACAACCTCCATATGACACTAACAGTGCTTTCCATGTGAACTCAATGTTCACAGAGATCGCTAGCTTCATCAACAGTGTCAATAGTGTGTCTTGCTTCATTGTTTTCTGCTTGTGCCACTTGATGGGACATCAGCAATATTAAAGCTTGTATGCTGAATTTCTGGATCACATTCTCTATGGCGACTGAATATGCAGCAACGCAAAATGGCACTGTTGAATTGCTACGTGGGGTGTTTTAAGCATTCTCATTCATACTTCACTTGTCTGCAACAGTGCATGTAGAAAGTCATAATTCGGTCTGGGACCACACAGTATTATAACTTCAGACAATTAAGACTTGTATATCTCAAACAGAGATGGGTCATCTCAGATGTTCATGTGAGCAGAGTGTTGTTTTCACTACAAAGCAACGTGTGCTGGTAATCTACCATTTGTAAGAGCTGTGACTTGACAGTAAATCCTGCAGACCATACTTTTATGCATGGAAATCTGCCCATGGCTGACAATTTCTTTTGAAAAAATTTAAGAAATGTTTCGATTACACTGCATTTAATACCAGTCAGATGTGCCCTTTGAAGGGACCTTGAAACAATTTTGAAGTTTGTGTACAAATGTACTGGCTCCGTAGGGTAGGTCTTTCTGATCATTAAGAGAAATATGTATTTAAGCATTCTGCATAAAGCATGTAACTTATTGTAAGGTTTTAGAAAATGTGCATCGCTACCGAACGCAGCGGCGCTGTGAGTTTTCATCTGCCCCTTCCCACACTGCAATGGCAGCAGATCGCTTGCTCATGAAAGAGCGAAGCCAAGACTGCAGTGCAGCTTTAAGGTCTCCGACACTGAAAACCTTTTTTGTGGCAGCAACCTCAAGAAAGGGGAGTGTCGGCTTCCACACATATACAGTGTGCAACAACTTGATAAGTGAAAGTCAAGTGAGTATTGCAAGTAACCAACTTCATTTTCTAAGACACAAAGCTTGAGGTATGCACCGAATTCAGTAATGCTGTCACAAAGCGATTTGGTTTGCAGAGATGTGCTGGGACGCTGACAATTTTTGTTGATTTGATTGGTAGCTGGGTACGCATAGATGGCAGCTCCTCTATTGTACAATGGGCCTAAATCTTTGTTCAAAGCAAACCCATTGGAAAAATTATCCCACAATGGATTGGATGAAGAGTATACTCAACAAAATTTGTAAACAGGGAGCGTGTAGCATGATGTGGAAGGCAGTAACTTTTTAAAACATACAAAAATTTACAACATTGAAAGCATGCCAGCACAACAAAAATTAGGCCCTAACACCTCGAGCGGCCACTTTCAGCACTGCTTCCCTACGTGCGCGATGACCCTGGCTCACATTAAATACACATTTCCAGCACCAAAAATTGCAGCATCTGAAAAAGGCTAGTCAGCCCGCACACCACATTCAAGTAATTCTTGTCAGCTCGTCCCTGCCGATTGTGACTAGTTAAGAATCATAGGCGCATCAGTACACAAACATTGTACTGCAGTTGTCTATGCTTGCCTTGGATCTTCTCCATACCACTTCCGAAGAAATCGATAGAACTTCACGAGTGGGTCACGAAGCTTTGTATTTTCTAGACTGTTGTGGTGATCAGCAGCACAAGAGTACTGCATACCAGCCTTCCAGGATGATGAGGTCACACTTGTCATAGCAAAAACAATGCGCACGACCACTAGCACAATATGAAACACAAGCGCGGGCTGATGCCGAGGGGACGTTCGGCACACTTGCATTGCTCTGCTAGGGGAGCAATCGGCACTGGTGTAGCAAGTGGAAACTTGAGGTTGCCTCGCCTATAGCCAGAACATCTAAAGCACATTTGCCTATGGAAGTTGGCATCAATAACAATGCACGAAGCCGTGACCCTGGCTGCTCGAAGAAGACTGCACACTATTGCAATGCACATTTCGTGTTGTGCATCTGAGCATAGAGGTTGAGTGCTGTTGTTTTCTATTATTTCGCTGTTCTGATGATGATAATGACAAAACCTAAGTCCTTTCGTGTTTCTCACTGAAAGATTTTTATGCTAAAGTACCAACAAGAAAGCCAATGTTTATATGAAATAGCACTAAGAAAGGCAAACTCTGTTTAAAAAAATTCTTTTTACCTTTTTCCATTTTTTTTTTTTTACTTTACAGTCCCAGTGTCGACGTGAGGAAACATTAATTTCTGATTCCACTAGAGACAAGGAGGCATAATATTCCTCCACTGTCAAAGAACCTGCACCTGGAGCACCATGTCGAGTGCAATTATCATGACGCAGAGGGCGTGGCCTACGTAGATGGCGTAGAATATAGAGGACACAAAAAGATGTCTGTTGTAGCGGTACACGCTGGTGGAGAACCCTTCGCAAGAGGAACCATTAACACCAACAACCCCAAAGTTGCGGAGGAATCAGCCATAGCATTAGCGGTGGCCTCCACCAAAGCTAGAATTATAAACAATTCAAAGATCACAGTCCATAATTTCACGAAAAGACGCATCTCGCCAGAGGGGCTCAAAACTCTAAATAATAGCAGTGATCATGATCGTGGAACAATCTAAAAAATTTTGGTGCCCACGCACTCCTCTCTCCCCAGCAAGAAGGCGGCTCACAACGTAGCTTGAGCACTTGCTCGCCGAGCAAGTGAGCTGGCCCAGCCGGGAACGAGAGGAGACCGCATGGTCAGCTGCAAATAAATCGCCTATTACTATCGACTGGTTTTTCTTGGTTAGCTCATCCCGAGCTAACCAAGAAAAAGGCAGTGGCCTGATGCCTCCTGCAAACAAACCTGTATCCTAACCCGATGGCCTGCAGCAGATTTTATCCAGGGCAATACAATGATCAATGTAAATTATGTAAAGGTAGGGAAGATCTGTCACATATTCTATGGGCATGCTCACAGGTGGCTCCTTTTGAGAGCCGCAAAATTCAAAACCAGCCGCAGTGGGAGACCTTGCTGCTCAGCTCAGACCAGTGAGACCAGGTCTGGGTTGTCTGGCTAGTCGAGGTAGCCGCTGAGACCCAGAGGACCTCAGCCGTCTGCTCGGTAGAGGGAAGCTGTGTCTACCCCGGTGATTGCTGTTTACTCTCCCTCTTTAAACTACAAACAAGTAACGCCACATTTCTTTATAAATGATCTAAGTCCCTGCAATGGATTTTTAAGACCTTTAAATGATTATTACTACAGCAGGGTTGCTCTTGGGGCTTAAGAAGTGAAGTTAAGCAACACTTCTTTAAATCTGAGCACACGCTCAAACAAGTGCGATTTCCTTCTGTGAAGATACTGCTAAAGAGATTTTTGAAAACCTAATAATAAAGTATATATATTGTGTTCAATCTTGACTTGCTCACTACCCCCTCAATGTTTCCTTTCAACTCAAATATTGTTGCTTGTTCTTTTTATTCTTTAGTCACAATGCACTTGTGGTAGCTCTGTAAGGTTGGTGTCTGACAACAGTGCCCAGAAGTAACATATGAGAGGTGACAGGATGGGTTCACAACTGCCACTTGCCCGTTTGATAAATTGGAAAAGTGCACATGCGTTATTGTCACTTTGGAGTAATTTATGGTCATGAACAATCATGTAATGGCTGGTGCCTATGGGCTATTATGCTACTTATAACATCATTAGTGGTGAAGGGAGCTCAAAACTAAAAAACCGCAGGAAAGAGCAACTAATCTATTATGCAAGATTGTGGGTCGCTGCCACAAGCAGAAGATGAATATATGGCTCGAATGTTCATGAAATAATTGTTTACAGATCACAAACATTCTTTTACTCTACAGCACTTACCAACTGCTTCCAGACTGCCAAATTTTTCAAGTCTCACTGACATCTTAAGGTGCTTCCGCGACTTCAAGTGCACCTCCTCCGTCTCTTGGAATGTTTCTTTGCACATGTCACAGGTGTAAGACAGTTCCTGAAATGTGCAAGCATGTTTCAGGGACAGGGTAATGATGCATCAGAAACGAAACAAAATGACGTGTAATGAAAGAACAGCAGAGTCAAGTGTTCGACGAAAACTCGTCTGGCGAGGAAACATAATGGTGCCAAAAAACGTGCACTCGCCAAGAATGAAATAAAAATAAAAATAAAGAACCGACGTTTCGGGCCCCGTACGGGTCCCTTGATCACAATGAAGATGTAAGCATGGGCGCGCGGCTATTTATGGGTGAGGTCTACGGGAAGAAGCTCGGTCGCGTGCAATTGGGGTCGTCTCGAAGGTTGCGAGGACAAATCCTACGACCCTGCCAGCAGCAGAAACAAGCGCGTTGAAACGGTTACAAGAAAACGAGGACATAGTCATCCTCCCTGCGGACAAGGGAAATGCCACTGTGGTTTTGGACCGCGTGGACTACATCAACAAGATAAATGGGCTGCTCATGGACACGTCGACGTATGCCAAACTGGCTAAGGATCCAACGAAGAAGGTGGAATCGGAGCTCCAGAAGCTGCTTACTGAAGTTTTCAAGTTTGTCCCCTCAGAAAGAAAGTATCTCTACTACAGGTTGCTCTGCCACAATGGATCGGCTCCCGCGCTCTACGGACTGCCGAAAATTCACAAGCCGGACGTCCCAGTATGACCGATTGTGGACTACACACGCTCGCCGCTGTATGAACTGTCCGGCTACCTGCACCGTATTCTTATGCCGCTTGCAGGACTCACGCCCACTTTCGTCAAAGACTCCGCTCACTTTATTGAGCTAATAAGAAGCACTTGCATTGACGATGACGATATCATGATCTCCTTTGACGTAAAGTCAATGTTTACATGTGTGCCTATTGAGTACGCGGTCGAGTGCTGCAGGAAACTTCTCGAGGCTGACTCTTCTTTGCCTGAACGCACGCCATTCGAATCCCACGACATTTACCGCCTTCTAAAATTTTGCCTTCAGAATACGTACTTCGTCTTTAACAAGCAGTATTACAAGCAAGTATTCGGCACAGCGATGGGAGCCTCTGTTTCCGTCGTTTGCGCGAACATTGCTCTAGAGGATCTGGAAAGTGCCGCCTTATCTTCATTTGGAACGCGGCCAAAGCTATTTCTAAGATACGTGGACGACTGCTTCTGCATTATCCCTCGCCGGCACGCAGCACCTTTTCCTCGAGCATCTAAATTCCTTTAAGCCGAGTATACAGTTCACGGCTGAAGAGGAAAACAATGGGCGAATTCCTTTCCTGGATGTCCTCGTAGAGAGGACTTCAAGCGGCTTGAGGACTAGTGTCTACAGAAAGCCAACGCACACCGGAAAGTACCTGAGCTTCGACTCGGCGCACCCAATTGGGCAAAAACGATCCGTCGCAGCAGCACTCTTCTCCCGGGCATTCCGCGTCTGCTCTAGCCCCACGAAACGTAGGCAAGAGCTACAGGTTGTAAAAAGGGACCTTCTGAACAATGGCTACCCTCGACAACTGCTCAGAACGCAAGAGCGCAAAGCAGCGAAGCCCCGCCGTGAAATGGCGAAAGAAACAGTGAGGCGCGCAGCGGTACCGTACACAGTGGGAACAAGCGAAGCCCTGGCACGAATTTTTAAGGGCTACGGTGTTCAGATCGCCCACGTGCCTTCAGAAAACTTGGCCAACAGCTGGTACGCGCAAAAGACCCTTTGCAACACGCGGACTACCCGGGAGTGATTTACAAAATACCCTGCAAGGAGTGTGACGTGTCGTACATCGGCGAGAGCGGAAATTTTAAACGGCGCTTAAAACAACACATGAATGACGTCGCCAAGGGCCACACAGCCGCGAACGCCCTGGCGGAGCATCACGAACTAACCGGACACATCATTGACTAGGACTCGGCAGCCATCATCGCAAAAGAAAAACACATATCTGCCCGTTTGCTTTTAGAATCATTTCACATCCAATCAACTAGACACACAATAAACAGGACGCGGGGTAATCTTCCCGAGATATACACCCGAACACTGCGCCACCTCACCCATAAATAGCCGCGCGCCCATGCTTACATCTTCATTGTGATCAAGGGACCCGTACGGGGCCCGAAACGTCGGTTCTTTATTTTTATTTTTATTTCATTCTTGGCGAGTGCACGTTTTTTGGCACCAAAGAACAGCAGAGGATAAACAGTGCATGGGACAAGGCCTAGCCCATCATCCGCTGTTCAATTGCTGTGTTTTTCTAAAGGTTCTTCAAAAATTAAAAAGCTTTCATATGCTCTTGAAGTCACTAATGTTAAACCTAATAGAGTAAAACCTTGTTGATACTACCTCCTTTAGTACGATTTCCTGGTGCCAATTCTTGCAAACAAGAACATAAAAAATGACCCGATAATGTTATGCTTCATTTTTGTCAGTTGATACATCCCCAGAAAACATGACCTTTCAGCACTGACGTTCAGTGCATCACCACACTGCGATCATATCAAACGTTTTCCGACCACTAGATCTCACGTAAACAAGGAAAGGCATGAGGCACACACAACTGAAAACAGTAGCTGCCAGCCGAAGCAGCTTCTTCGCAGTACTCATTTGCCCATGTCACATGACCACGCTGGCCTGCACTCAGTTTCCCATTCTGCAGGGGTTGGACTGCTTAAAGTCATCTTGGAGCAATTTTTGGAGCAAGTAAAATTGTATTATGGAGCAGTTTGGAGCACACAAAATTGCATTTTGGAGCAGCTTGGAGCAGACTAAATCTCATTTTTAAGCAGTTCGGAGCAGGCGAGTCTGAATTTTGGTGGAATATGGCAGCACACTTTGAAACCACGACAAAACGCAGAATAAACCAACACGAGCGCTGTACTGCAACTATATTGAGCATCGTCTTAAGCTGAATTTTAACGCAGATTACCCCGAGACTGAAGCCATCTAGTGCTATAATGTTTGGTAATAGTGCCTGTAGGCGAAAACACCTGTGTACTTAGGTTTAGGTGCATATTAAAGAACCCCTGGCAGTCCCAAATTATTCCACAGTCCCCCACTATGGCATGCCTCATCATCAAATCATAGTTTTGGCACATAAAACCCTCATAATATAATAGTGCCTGTAGATTAAGGTAGAAATCATAAAAAACATGCATTCTGCAACAGTGAATCTGAAATTTAGAAAAGTAGCCAAAGAGATTTTTTTTAAATACATTTTTCTTTACTGGTTCAACAGAGCGGGTGAAGTGCCTGGAGATGCGCTTCACCAAGAGACTGTATGGAGATGCCAGGGTTATGTACTGTGGTTTACTGAAAGCCATTTCTACATAACTTACCAGGGCCATTTCAAAGCCCCTAATGCTTAACTTTCTGGTATAACGTAAAACTATTCCCATCTGTTTTTGTTGAATGGCTCAGGCCTCGCTCATATGGGCATAAAAACAGATTGTAATAGTTTTATGTTATACCGACCCTAGGGACAGAGACGCCTGTCCGCTGCAACACACACCTCCCTAAAAATTTGGAGGATGCTTAAGCTTTGCCTTTAAGAGTGGAATGCAATAGCATTCAAAGATCCCCGACTGTTTCTCACGCTTCCCGGCAACTGCAGCTGATGTAACCATAATGTTTTCCTGGAAACACTGGCGGCGAATGCTTTGCACGAAGGCGAGCTTTCTGGTTCTTCCCCCTCCCGGCCCACACACACACACAGCGGGCGCCACCACTGCCACGGATGTGAATGCTATTTAGAAGGTGTTGCAAGAAACTGAGTGGGGCGCGCCGCTCCTACTAAGACCGACCTCAAACAGCAGCCGGAAAACAGGTTTGTGCTTCTGTTTCCGTGTAACAGAACTATGTTTTCTCACATATTCAAATTGCAATCCGACACTATCATGTCTGCAGGTCACGTGTAAGTTGTCCTCTACAAATTTTCTGACACATTTTACTTTGAGAAACTGAATTAGTTCAGTAACGCCTATGCACCACATGGTGGGCTTGCATGGGTCGGGATGCATGGTTTGGAATTATTTTTCTTATACGGACACAGCCACCGCCGCTGGATTTTCTGTAATACGAAGCCCTTAATGCTTTTGCATTAATATCTAGTTTGCTCATAGTGCCCTCAGCCTACTTTTCGTTGTTTTGCACCTAAGCTAGGGAGCGCAGCGCCGCTGGGCCCACTAAACTGTATCCTAGTACACATTAAATACAGGTGCCCTGGCCATTCCGACAGCCACAACAGGCAGGAGTGGCTGCTTGTGCGCCGACTACTTGCCGCAAGCACCAAAAGGTCCAGTGTTACTATATGAAAATTACAAGGAACTATGTGGCAGGCACTGTAGCGTGGTGTGCGGAATGCGAACGGCTGCACTCTTTTCGGAGAACAAATCTGCTCACTGTTCGTGGCAACCGCTGAAGCACACATGCTGAAGCCGTTTTGGCGCAGCATGGTACAATTTCAGTCAATTTTCTGTTTTTGGCGTAGGAATTTGCATCTGTATGAAAAATGGTGCAATTGGTGCAGGAGCCCCCCCCCCCCCTGTATTTTGGTACCAGCAAATCTCCAACGTCCACCAAATCTCGAGAACAAAGGTTAGTGGTCCACCAATGATCTAGAAAGACATGATTAATAACAGACTGACCAGTCGCTGTGGGCATTGGCCTGGGTTTTCAAACGTCCCGATTCTAGCAGTCCAGTCCAGACGTATGCGTAAATGTCCAGAGCCCTGACTATAACACCTTACAGCTAGTCAGCTCATTCATATTTTTGTCTTCTGTTTCATTGTCACAAACATGAAGGCAGTGTTGATCACCATTCTAATTTCATTGTAGGCCCTAAACGTTCACAGTACCTTCATCCGTATTGGTATCCGTGCTAGCCAGGCAACAATACAGTACCTTTCCTGTTGTTAATCGAGACACCGTAGAACAAAAAAAGAAAAGCTAACTTTGTTACACATACAGAGTGACAGGCCCTTGTAGGTCATCACCAGCCCCAGCCAGCCCCCTCCCCCAGCCCCAGTTCAAACTTCGTTTATTCAAGAACTGGCGACCTTAAAAGGCCCCTCACCAGGTCTGGCCATTTTGAGCTGACAAGTGTCGTGCATACAATGCGTGCTAACGATTGTGTCTGCTAAGTATTACATCACCACATGCCGCGGAAAGAGCTGAAATTTCAAACCGAAGACAGTTTGCATTTCTCCTCGCGGGCGCCGCGCTCCAAGCCGGAAGGATGACAGATACGTGCTAGTGCGCCTACGTATGTGTGCCTCTGCTGCGACGTCACTCTTAGTTACTGGTGACTTCAAGAATTATTCAAGGCAACATTATTATTTGTGTAATCTGTTGCATCGATAAACAAATTAAGGTTTAGGAAAATAATAGAAAACACAAACCGAGTGTCTGCGTCTGTTTGTTTTACTTTGCACCGCAGCAAGAGAGATGTACTTCCTTTTTGTCTGCTTGTTCCCATGTCGTGCAGTCGCAAGCGCTGAGAGTGAAACCATGCAATTTTCTACCATGTTCCAGCGCACGTTCATGTTCTGTGATCCGCTTGTATCTTCCTCAGTGTTCCCGTGCATAACGCGCACAATCGTGCGCTGCACAAAACGAGAGAAACACAACAGCTTGTGCGTGACGACGTCAGCAGAAGTGCGCCGCGCAACAAAAAAGCGATGGAAAAAAAAAAAAAGATCAAGGCAGGGACCGTGACGTATGTGTCACATGATCCTTGAGGTCCGGTATGGGAGAACACAGGGAAGGAATTTTGCTTGCGGAGGATAGACGGGGCAAGCGGAGAGAGAGCCTCTCTTGGCAGTGGCGCTCGCCTCCCGATAGCATGGCTTGCGGCACTGAAGCATTTCTATCTCGGTTATTAATGAACCAATTCGAAAAATTCTTGCGGAAGAACACTCCTTAGAGGGCACGTAACAACTTCCAGCATATAACCGAAATTTGCTGTAGGGCCTGGGGAGGGGCCATTTAATTAAGGTTCATTCAGACTGGTGACTCACAGCAGGGGCGCGACCAAGTTGGTCGGAAAGTGACCAGCTGCAAATGGCCACTTTTCTCAATAAGCGACCATTTTGGACCAGTCACTTGCCGATCGATTTTTTCATTGCAAAACTGCTGAGCCAATCCGCCTGCAAGAACACAACATCGATACACGGTCTTATTTTATGTGGCGATGCAATTGTGAGCAGATGGCGACTCACTGCCATCTGCTCATCTTTGGTCGCATCGGTCACCTTCAGTCACTTCTTGATCGCCATTCGCAAATGGTCGGCGGACCTCACCAAGTCGCCGGTGTGACTGAGCCTTTGTGGAGGCAGTGTGACACCTGGGCCACAAGGCCCTATGGGAAGGGTGTGCCTATTACCTATAGCTTTTTGTATGGCTCTCATCCAAGCCGTTACTTAGTGCTGTAATTTCCAAGCCATAAATCAGCTTATGCTCACTAATGTTTTTATTTTTGCGCACCTTGAAATAATTGGCATGTGCACACACAAAACACTGATCCAACATCAGTGTCACCTATGGCTACATACTGAAAGGCATTTTTGAACAGCAGAAGTCTCACCCCTCAAGAGCAAGAATTCTTGGGTTTTATGAGTCAAAACCCTGATCTGATCATAATGCACGCAGCAATGGGGGACTCCGCATTAGTTTTGACCACCTAGGGTTCTTGAATGTGCACCTAAATTTAAGAACACAATCATTCTCGCATTTCATGCCCATCACCCTTGAGAACAGCCTTCAAGGAAGAAAGGTTATGTAAGGTACATACACTTTTGTCTTCAGTAGAGTTGTTCTCCGTTTCTGCACCTGCACACTCTTCCTCTGTTCCTTCAGCAGTAGCCAAACCTCCTTCACCTTGCTTTTCCTCCTCTACCATTTCAGTTTCACCATCAGCTGATGCAGTTGCTTCGGCCTGCACTCCCTCGTCAACCACGCCTGCTTCAGCATCGCCGCTGACAGCATCCCCGTTCTGTACATCGTCATACTCGTGCTCCAAGGACCTAAAATAAATAAATAATGGAAATGTTGAACTGGCATCCCACTGCACATGGTTTTAGGAAACAAAAACGAAAAGACAGCTGTTGTGACATGACAGTTACAATGAACGTTTCAATTAAGGAGGGCAAATTTCAGTGGAGTAATTTTTACGGAAGGTCAGTAGGCAGACTTCGAGCTTTAAGCAGCAGCAGACACATGCACAGACTTTCCATTGGACTGTTGCACCTAAATATAAAGCGCAGTGCTGCTGCTGCTGTCACCTGTGCTTTTGGCCAGGTGCTCGCATGCATTTACAGAAGTCTAGAGAGCATTAGGGCAATGACCTGGTTTTCTCTTTAGAAAGGTCTATAAACTGTACATGCCTAGAGTGCCCTGTACACACTATGTGCACTAGCATGAACAAACTAGCCCAGAGACAAGCAAAATTGTGCATTGCTATTATGACCGCTGTAAACATGGGTAACTCGATTTATGGAGAACTTTTGTGGGCATCAAATCTTTCTCATGTATTTGGGCCTCATTAATGTAGGAACTAGCAGTGCAGATGATGGATGGGGAGGAAGAGCACAAAATTACTAGCAGCAGCACATGTATTTTTGTCTCGGTAATTTGGACAGCAATGATATGGACAGCATCTCAGGTAACTAAAGGAACCCAAAATCCCCGCTCACAATGGCGACAAAAAGTCTGCAACATGCCGCTGGCGGCAAGGTATGTCACTGTCGGCACAACCGCACTGGCCAGCATATCTTTTGCTGTGGCTGTCATGTGATAGCTTCAGTGCTGACGTGTTTTCTGGAGCTCTGGCACTTTCCGAGGCAAAAACTGGCCTTTCTACATCCTCCAATTGTCTACTGGCATCATGTACACAAAAAGTCCAAGGAGACAGACAAGAGCAGTTTTTCCTCTTACATGCCAACTTCATCAACAAGCATTAGCTGTACCGCACTTTCCCTCTTTTGATCCTGCCTTTTTCATGTTCCTGCGCTGCTTTCTGCCGCACACCACTGGAAACGTTTTGGACGGGTGCCAGGGCTTTCACCGGATGATTTGTGTACCCGCGCCCATGTTGAGAGTGCATCGGTTATGCGTCTAGTGCATTGCGATTAATTAATGGCCTCTCCGGGGCAGCATCTCATTCCTGGAAGTCAGGTAGCACTCGCTGACTACTGGTTGAGCAGGCCTGAGCGTGCTGTTGTGCTAACAATGTAGCCAACGAAGGCAAGCAAGTTCCCTCTGCCGACACAGCTGCTTTGGAGTTCGTTGTCGCTGTCTTCCCTTGTACTTTGCTTTTTGTATTTCTTTTACACGATCATTAGACATTTCACATGTTCAAAGAAGTCCTAGAATGCAGCCTTCCACGTTGCACTTGCCAAAGCGGTGCATTTGTTTACATCAACATCTACAGCCACAGACTGTTGTTAGCATCGGATACTGTGGAAACAGCGCATCACTGATCTGAAATGACGTCAAAACGCATCAAAACATACATATCTGCGCATATGAGCCGCATTGTTCCACCCCGAGACCAGTCAATATGAGCGGCTGAGCCACTTCAACAACAGCAACTGTGATCCAGGCACATACGTCATGGGCTGTTATTACCGATTCTTGCTTTCCTTTAACTTCTTCATACTTACAGTTTGTGAGTGCCATAAAGAATTATTAGAGAAAATTGTGCTTGGCATGAGCGCACACTTACACGCCATGTACTTCTCTTGCGAAAACGCAGATGCCACTGCCGACATCTTTGGTAACTGAGCATGGCGGTTGTTTATGCTGCTGTATCAAATGCAATGTCTCTGTCGTTTCCTATTTCATGCAGAGGTGTATCATGCAGGGCTTCGCTGGAATTAAGAAATGTGTCAGCATAACATGTACAGGCCCACTCATCTACGCTGCAAATGCGACCGACAGCCTTCGGGGACAATGACATACATACAATTATTGGCAAAGCGCTGTGTCGCAGCTTGCTGCTTATTGTGTGCGTGCCGTTCGAAGTGAGCAGTAGTCAATATCAAATCGCTAAATTGCCACAACTGAACTATAATAAGAGCAATTTCCTTCATTGTAAGTGTTTATGTTTAAGTTCAGGTGCATCGTTACCAGGTGCACAAACTCGATGGGAAGGCCAATCGTGTGGGGTTCAGTCGAGCGATCATGGTAGGCACGCTAATTTTGTCAGTGCCATCGACAAGGAAACTCGTCGCGCTACGACAACTCACATCTGCTGGTTGTATCGGCATTGGTCTAATATGATAAAATGGTCTCAGCAACACACTGTGAAGAATAGTTGGCATCAGTGTCTTGTCGGTCTCGTACCGGCCCAGCGTTACCATACCTTAAATAAGTATGTGAAGTCAGGCACGCTCTGCTACCACCAGCAAGAAGGGCGACGCTGCAAGAAGACTTTGTCAGCAATATGGTGTTTTTAATGTCCAAGTGTAACACAGGGGTTTGATAAATTTACTAGCCATCAATGCAAGGCAGTAACCACATACGCGGCTTACGGTGCAGTCCGCACGAAGCCCTGACCACTTTCTGTTTTAAAGTGGAGCTGCAGTCTTACAGTATGCACGTTTTCGGAACCAATCGACGTAGAGCTATATACCAGTGGGATTCCAACGCGGTACACGGCACGAGTGTTTGCTACAGTGCGAGCGCGTACGCATGCTTCTTTTTACGTTTCGCAACTAATCCGCTAGGTCAGGCCATGGCGCCGTGAAAAAGGCGGATTCACTTTGAGTGGTAACTCCGTGCTGCGTCATTATGGAGCACATAGATAGATTCGAACTGCACAGCAAATGTTGCACAGTGGCGACCAGAATGCAATTTGCGAGTATTTCTCATTTAAATTCCACTTCGCACTGCAATGTGCAGGAACGAATTTGCATGCTAATATTTCATGACAAATTCCATTAGCTTTTTGCAAAGATACATGTTGGTAGGGAGCACATATGCCCAGTTCAACAAACGACAATCACGCGCGAGAACGGGTGTGCGTTTGGGCTAGTTCGTATTCCGACTAGCGCACAACATGCATTCTACTGTCTTGCGTTTATCGTGCGTTAGTGGGCTAAAATCACTGCCCATTTGCGCACCGGTGAGGAAGTCGCATGGCATTCAAGATTCCGGTTCGAGGTGAGGTTGGCAAGTTCCGTACAATTTCTTCCATCGGCGCCTCCCGCGCGAGGCACAATCGAGCGTCTTTCATCTTCCACTGTCGTTTGCACCACGTAGGAGTTGCTCATAAAAGGCAAATACATCGCGCACTTGATAGTTCCAGAAATATGAGAGAGTATAGTCGAGGCTGGCAAATGGAGCGTTTATTATGCACTGTGATTTGCTTTACAACCCCCCCCCCCCCCTTTCGTTTTTTCATTTCTGAATGTTAAACTTACGTTTGCTCGAGCGGCGTCTCATCATCCCAGTCCTTAGTGTCCGTAACGTCTGCGGTGAAGTCGACGTCTCCGCCTATTCCAAAGCAAGAACGAAAGATGACCGTATAGCTGAAGCAAAATGCAAACCTAACACTTTTCACTCGATTCAGGCCTAGCAGCCCGCGCTGCAATTAAGAAAACATAGTAAGGCAAACACCGTAACCGTAACACGACTGCGAATTTATTCCTCACCGGTGTCGCAGTTGCCCTTTACTTCTTCTGTTTCAGACACTTCAGCCGACATTGCGCGCAAGAGCCGCACGAATACAGAGCACCAGACCGGTAGCTGCCACCCACACGAAACGATATCCAGCCGAACGCGCAAATAGACTAACAACAACAGCTGGGGATGTTATGAAAAGTGAGGGAGTGAATGTTTGAGGCTACAACATAAAAAGGTATTACTGCAAAGTGTTGAGAAAAATAGAAAAACGATTAAGACTACGCCGTGAAGCCGAACTTCGGTACGCTTCTCTAAATACCGCGCACGTAGCTGCCAGATTCGCGAAAGCGAAGAGCGAAGCCACAGCGAAGCTCATCATTTGGATTTCGTTGGCTTGTGGCATACTTGGTAGTGGCTTGGACCAACGCCTCCTCTTGGACTAGCAGACCAATAGCAGACCCATAGAGTTTCATATTAGTATTTATTAGAAACTCTATGAGCAAACCTAAGAATAGTGAGAAACTCTATGACATTTTGGTTTCGGTTTGTCCGCCATCCCTTTTGCTATGGCAGCGCTGAACTATTCTAGGACCCGTAGTTCCATGGAGGAAGGATTAATGCATAGTTCTACCGCGACCATTTATGAAACCTCCCTAAAAGTGTAGAAGGCATCCTTGAACAACTCCTTTACCATGACTGCACAGAATCATCGTGGGTCGTCAGTGTAAAAAAAATTACCGACATTTAAAACACTGACTAACGCGAAATTTGAGCGCGGCTCTACACGTGTTTCCATTTCGCGATATTTTGGATGGCGCGGACAATCTGTCTCGTTCATCACGTTGCAAAAACGGAGCGAAGTGCGGCGCGACTGGTTCGCTAATCGGTATATCTCGTGAAGCAGCGCGTGAGTGACGCGTGGGCACGATCTATTCACACCAGCCGACGCAGACAGACATCCGCTCATGCAGCGCTTTGTTTCCATAGATATGGTATCGGTGGCGTCATGTCGTCGACGAACAGATGACTCGCGCTATTCTGGCGCCATCTCGTAGCCATCGTCGCCGCAGAGCCCATCTTGCGGGGCACTACGCGCGCGCTTTTCTTCTCACGCTTTTGCCATACCCTCCTCCTCCGCTTTCCTCCTCGTGCTCTCTTTGCTGTTTCATTCCACGCTGCGCTCCGTCTTGCGCGGCACTACGGTCTTCTCACGCTTTCGTACCACCGACGACGAGAGCGGCGCCCTTCGTCACGGGGAAGTCGTGCCACCAGTGTCAGCGGCGACAACACCTAAGGGAGCAGTGATCCCCATCACACACGGTGGTACCGCGGACTGACCTCAGCAGCTGACACCACGGATGTGCGTACGTGGCCCTACCTTACGACACCCTTCCTTTCCCCCCCACCATCGGAAGCGCAGATAACATGGCAGATAAGATCACCGGCGCGGATGCCTACAGGCCGCCGGCAACTCTGCGCATGCGCAGGCCGTCTCCCCTCCGCTTTCCGCTGCACCATGCGCTGCACCCTCTTCCTGCGCTATCGTCTTTCTTTCATCTCCCGCTACGCTCAGCATTTGCTTCCATTCTTCGCGGCGCTCGTTCGCTCCGTTACGCCAACGCCGTCGGAAAGCGCCGGCACTCGCCTAAGAGCTGTGCTCTAAAAATCGGCAGAACCCATCTCACGATATGACTGCCGACGGTAATGTGTTTGGCATTGAATCAATATAGCGACACAACATTGTGATCGTTGAAACGAGTTGTGTATGCAATGTCTACTGCAGCGGGACTATATACTCTTTCACACTTCCCTAATTTCCCTAAGAAAACCCAACGCTGAGAAGTGCACGTGCAACGTCCGACAAGAAGCGTGGTGTGCCGGTGCCTGCAAATGCTGAGCATTGCTCCCTTGCTTGTCGCACACCCAATGGAACATACTCAGTGACCCAAGGGGGCAAGAAGTCCATTGAAGAGAGCCACATATTTAATACATTCATGGCACAACCCAGATCCAGCCAATTATGTTGCTTACACAACCTCCTGTGTGGCTACTTATCATAGTGTTGCTGCATGCAGTGGACTTTTCCAATTTCTAGGGCCAAAACAAAACGAGATGCAAATGGCCATGCGAATTGGCACAACTGATGCACCTGTAGCACTGACAGATTTATGCTGGCCGTCAAGAACCACTGGCAGACGCCCGGCAGGCGACTTCCTAACTTGCACAGCTGACACCTGGGGCGTGGCACGTCGCGAGAGCTGAGAACCAGGAGAGTGCCCCCAAAGAATTAACCCTACGCAGGAGATGCACACATGCTACCCCACCCCCCTTCGCCCCCAGACTTGCGGGAAAGGAAAAGGTATCTGACATGCGAGGAGGATATTTCGCCCGCGAAGGCAGAAAGGTATAAAAGAGCGTCGCAGGAGTAGATGTTCTCTCTCTGGTGCCCTGGCCTCAAACCGGACTCGTGACATATCGGATATCGGCCGCAACCCATGAGTGACCTCCTTGCCAGACTGTCAGGCTCAACGAGGCAAGCCTATATATTACCTACTACAGAGTGGACTCTGCAAGTGTGGCTTACTGCTTGCATCAATAAACACTGTTGCGAGCCGATGTGGCTGGTTGCCTTATTTGTCCAAACCTAACGTAGCTGCGATTACATGCGCTATGGGTTGGGGAGTACTATGGAATGACTGTGTGTGGCTATCCGTAGCTTGCCTTCAGCCTTAGTCTCATGCAGCGCGTACCCCAAGCTGCACGACCACTTACCCAGGTTGACGTCAATGTTCATTGAAGAGCGGCACTCACCTACTGGCAAATACCCAGTGACCAAAGTTGGCATCAAAGAGGTTCATTGAAGACTACCACAGACCAAATGGTGCATACCCAGTGCTCCAAGTCTGCCTCAAAGAGTTTCATTGAACAACTAGTGACCCACGTCAATGTGAAAGAGGTTCGTTGAAGAGTGGCACATATTTACATGTTGCCACATACTCGGCGATCCTAGTTGGTCCGATGGTTGGTTATGTACCCTCTGCCCTCTGTGCAACAGCCCAATGCGCTACCCATTTGACCATGGGATACCTGTGACCCAGGTAGGAGGGAAAACGATTAGAAACAAGCACATGGACAGACAGACAGTGCCCGGAAAGTGTGTGAAATACCCCAAGAATACTAATGTACTAATATTATGTGCTGTGATGGCAAGCCAGCATGAAACTGGGCCACAATTTTGTAGTGATGCCTTTCTTAATGCAATTCTTGTTTGTGCTTTTTCATTAGTGGTCAGAGCTATCTTAAGTCAGTGAAATCAATGGGATCAGCCAGCCGTGAATGGTGGATGATGACACTGGCATAGAATTGAGCTGAAGGCCAAATTGTGGCCCAGGTGCGTGGGATGACCGTGCTCTAATCTTGCTTATGCATAACCAGTTGGTCCACCATTTGCACGTGCACGCCCTGCACTATAAATCCTTTGGATTTGCCTGTACTTCCTGAACTACAGTCAAACCTTGATTTAACAAAGCTCTGGAAGAAACTATACCTAAAGAAATACATTACGGATAACCACTGTGCTCAAAGTGCTTCGAAATTTATTGATGTATTGCTACAGTAAGTAGGTTACCGCGTTGCCTTGTCAGTTCGAGGTCAACCACCTTTACATATATATATATATATATATATATACTTTTCTTACGAAACTGTCTGTTTCAGTGTCTCTGCACTCCGAGCTCTGAGCACAGTGTGGGCTTTATCAGATTGTGCCAGCTGCATCTGTTACAGTAGAGATGAAATGTGGGTTCATCTTGTAATACTGGGGTTACTGCGCTAAGACACATGGACAACACAAGTAGAAACGGACAGGACGCATGCAGACTCACAATTGAAGTTTATTGGGTGAAAGATGACATATATATATATATATATATATATATATATATATATACAATGATCAAAATGATGTCATCATGCTGATAGGCCATCCAAAATCGCTGCAGTCACAATCTTGTGCCCAGAAATTGCACCGCACAATCAGCAAGCTCAATGGAGGGGTCGCTAACACAAACATGCTTTATTCTTTATAACATATGCCTCGAACAGCTCCCATGTATGACGATTTCTATGACGGAATAAAATTTTGTTTTTTCTAGAAGCGGTAGGCACATCTTTTTTGTCTCTTTTTCACAATCCCTGCAACGTTTTGCTACGTGGGAATGCTTGTCAGATGATGTATTCTTAAAATGTTCTTTTAGACAGATATGAATACAGCGTCCACTCTGACCAACATAAACACAGCCGCAGGAGAAAGGGAATTCGTAAACAACACCACACGTGCAAGGAACAAACTGTGACCGGTGGCTTACACGGCAAATGGCTAGGAATCTTTTCAATCGTTCTCAGGACCTGTGCACACAAACGGGCCATCTTTAAAGGAGAAGAAAACGCTAGAATCACCCCATAACATTGAAGCACATTTTTCAAGTTGTGCCACAACTTATGTTGGCAAGGTATCACAGCATGCCTCTTATGCTCCTGGTTGTTGTCGAGTTGAAGCAGTGACGTTACACTTAACTTTCTTAATTTTTCGCAAGTCGCTGTTACCACAGAGCTCGGATAACCAGCTGTATTTAGTCTAACCACTTGGTGTTTAACACTCTCTGTTACTGTATGGCCGCATGAGTTCATCAGGGCAGCACCAATGCTAGACACAACAATGCCGTTTTTTACTGTTTTAGAATGCCCTGAAGAAAAACTTAAGTGCTTTTATGGATGTAGGATGAAATAGCCAGCAGGTATGAGCCACTTCAAAGCTCAGGCGAATATCCAAATACTGTAGCTCATTCTCATGAGGGTGTTCAACCGTGAAGTTCAGTCCTAGTCCTGATTTTTTAAATACTCGCAGAGCATCCAGAACCCGGTCCTCCAGCCCTCCCCTGTCGACAAATAGCAAGTAGTCATCCACATAGCGAAAAACGTGAACAGCTATCCTACCCAGATTGTCACTGATGGCCCTATTAACTTTCAACAGAAAGATGTCGCTAAGGACGGGTGCTACTCTGGAGCCAATACAGACCCCCGGCTTCTGAATGAAAAGCTGTCCTCGCCAGGAAACGTAGGTGGATGACAAATACATAGACAGAAGTTCCAAAAAGGCTTCCACAGAGATACCACACTGCAGAATGAACTTCTACTCCTTATATTCCATAATGCACTCCTTTACAGCAATCATAAGTTCTGGTTGGGGTATTGCACAAAACAAATCCTCAACGTCTATGCTGAACGCATTGCATCAGCCTGGGTTTGTATCCTGTAAATACCGTGCCACTGCCATGGGATTGGGTATCAAGAACAGATCTACAACCTCTAGTTTTGAGAGGTACTCCTGAAGGAAACCAGAAACAACACATTGCCAAGTTCCTCTTTCTGATACGATTGAGCAAAAAGATAGGTCTGGTTTATGACATTTTACAGAGAAAAAGAGCCGAAGTTCCGACCCTGCAGCATTTTTTACATTTCTAAGAAGGCGGCTTAGGTTTAGGTCCTCTACGAGTGCTAAAGCACAGTTTCTAACCCTGGCGTTCTTGAGTGCGGCAGGAATAAAATTCCTTTTCAGCGTGGCACTAGCCTTGTCCACATAAGGTCTATTCGATTCAGCCAAGTTTCTCTGCACCTATTCACAGTGCACTGTACCTAGACCCTCGATTCCCCGAGGTGCAGCAGTGCATCCTGCACCCCCATGCTCGATTGAACGGGGTGCAAGGTAAAGTGCTGCCGCGATGCACTGCACCCTTCAACCTTGCAGCGAGTGGGTGCAGCCCGGCACCCCCTGCACCTTTTCGTTTGTGGTGCCGTGCACCTTTTTCTGAATCGAACAAACCTATACACAGGCTCTGGAACCGCCACAAAGACCCTTCTTTATCAGACGGTAGTAGGCACAACTTGGATGACGTTAAAAAGTCCACCAGTGGCTTTAGCTTCGTTGATATGCGCGACTACCTGAAGCACTTTCGACGACTTGGATGCATTCCTGAGTGCAACGCAGCCAAACGTCTCCCGGCACTTGGCAGGAGATAGTCCTAGCTAGGGCAAGTTTCTCAGCAGGGGAGAGCGTCGATTACTGGCAAAATTTTGGACCAAGTTGTAGTACTCTGTACACATGCACCGGTAGATCAGCAGTAGCCTCAGACACCACCTTTCCCTGCAGTGCAGATGTTTTCTTCCTTCTCCTGGGCAACAGTGGAAATGCAGAATCCCACAGAAATTCCGTAGCCTTTTCTGCTGACGCCTTCCAGTCTAAGAAGTTTCTTTTTTGTTGCCGAGGGTCTTCCTCATGTTGGGCACAGGCTACAAAAGAAGGCAATCTTGGAAGAACCGTGCCTGTCTCCACCATTCCGAGCGGATGATGTGGTTCACCCTCTGGGCACGCCCAGCCGAGGGTTGTAGAAATCCGAACACGGTTTGCGTATCTGTAGCAATGGTCCCTTGCTTAATATGTCAGGCTGCAATCCTAGCCTTGAAAACACACAGAGCGACGATGGATGCCAAACAAGCAGGATTCAATAAACACGGAGTATAAACAGAGCCCGATGCAAAAGAAACATATTAACGGCAAGTTGGGCTAGCTGGTGGAAGTTCATCTTGTAATACTGGGGTTACTGCGCTAAGACACACGGACAACAGAAGAAGAAAAGGACGGGACGCGCGCAGACTCACAACTGAATTTTATTGGGTGAAAAATTACATATATACATACACTGATCAAAATGATGTCATCATGCTGATAGGCCATCCAAAATCGCTGCTGTCAGAATATTGCATCCAGAAATTGCACCTCACAATCAGCAAGCACAATGGAAAGGTCGCTAATGCATACACACACTTTCTTCCTTACAACATATGCCTGAAACAGCTCCTGTGTATGACGATCCCTATGACAGAATAAAGCTTTTTTCTAGAAGTGGAAGGCACACCTTCTTTGTCTCTTTTTCACAATCCCTGCAATGTTTTGCTACATGGGAATGCTCATCAGATGACTTATTCTTAAAATGTTCTTTTAAATGGACATTAATACAGCGTCCGGTCTGACCGACAAACACAGCCACAGGAGAAAGGGAATTCATAGTTAACACCGCACGTGCAAGGAACAAACTGTTACCTGTGGCTTTACATGGCAAACAAAAGGGCTATGGCTAGGAATCTTTTCAAGTAACCCCAGTGTTACAAGATGAACTTCCACCAACTAGCCGAACTTGCCACTCTACTGAAATGTGGGTTGTCTTAATTCTCAACCTTAGTCTGACAAAGCCCACGCAGGCTCTTGAAGATAAATGGTGTTTCAACTCAATTTAAAATAATTTTTTAGGTCCTACTAACTTCGTTGAATTGAAGTACAACTAGTTGGGTGCTGCACCTTGTTATTAATTTCACCATTAAACATGATATTGTTTGCACGTTGCCATTCGGTTCACCCAATACAGCCTTTGTGCAGAACTTCAAGGGACTCCCAACAATTTCAGAAGGAGTGCAAAGCCCATGCAAGAGGTGTCAGGCTGGTTTTGTGAGCAATCACAGACTTGGCACTAAACTGGAGTACAGTACTAGTTCACGAAGTGCAAGGTACATCAAATGGACCTTCCTGTCTTACCAGTGTAGGGAATGCAGTGAACCTGTCCTGGACAAAGATTGCACTGTGTGTGAAACAAATGGCAGCATGCCACTCACTTGAATGTCAGTTGGTAAAAGCTGGTTGTCTGTTTGCTAGGCATAACACCCTAGTTGAGGTATTGTAGTTGAGGTTTTGCAATTAGGCACAAGTCTCCAGCTTCTGTGGAAGAGTCAATGCGCTTTTGCCGAGATGGCTGGGCAGTGATGCTCTCGAGTTTGAAAAGTGAGAGCGCTCAGCCTAAATGAGCATGTCCATTCAGTCTTGGGATATAAATTCCTTTGGATAAAACTGGTTCCTTGCAAAATGCATTGCATGCCAGCCAAAATGCATTTAAAGCCCATGAAAAAGGAAATATTTGAATTCCTCTACCTTATTATCCACAAGTACATTAGGATAAACAAAACATTTAAAAATCAAAACTTACGAAATGCCCAGACATCGCCACAGTAAATTTATTCTATTACCAGTTTTAAGCAATGACAGCTTTAAGTTCAGTTATTTCCCGCGCACTTGCAAAGATTGGAACACTCTCCCAGACTTCGCTGTATCATCTTCAACATTGACCAAATACCTTCGAAATATTGAGAATGTTGTTTGCTATTTAGACCAAGCAGTAGGACTGTATTTCCTGTGTGAAGTGATATTTTCATGCCTTTATGTTTTGTTTTGTGCCAAGAGACTGTACTGTTCAACTGCTTTATGTGCATACACTTTCTGTTGAATATCTGCCCATCTTTGCATCTTGTACTTCGTATTATGTTCAAATTTGTCCTTTCCCACTCCTGTTAGTTCCTGTAGAATTGACAGTATCAAAAAAAAAAAGCAGACAGTTGTACATTGGAAAGAAATCAAAACTCGCACAGGGTACAAATAATCACACACAAAACACAAGGGCACTTACAAAGGAGCATCCTTGCCCTGGTCTGAATGCTCCTATAGAAATGGAAATGCCAATCACAATAAAATATTTACTGGCTAAATTGGGTATAAATTAGTCGTACAGTCACACCTCCAATATAACAAAGTAAATACAAAATTACCTAAATTTTTTAAAACCAATATCAGCCTGTATGCTTATAGCAAATACAATGAAGGTACAAGGCAGCCCAAGATAAACCGAACCCAAAGCAAGTGAAGAACCCATGAACAGCAAGGCAATATTAAAACACAAAATGTTTGCCTGGCATCAGTTTTTGGATCACGGCGGTCAACATTTACAGCATTACTTGTAGAGACAGAGGAACCACATAAGTAGGCATTAGTCTTTTATCTATTTGTATGATATTGATACAAGGAAGAAACCATCTTTAAACAATGCGTGCAGGTTCGTGCGCTCTCCCAGAAGACAATACCGTATTGGTGTAAAAGACGAAGACATACTGGCACGTGCATTTGCCGCACGCACTCGCATCGTATGTGACCGTTGTCGGGGAATACAACAAGAGGTGAAGCGACACTCGAGAGAAAAAGAGAAGACTGCATTCCTATCTCCTGTTTGGAACACGGAAGTCATCTTTTTATTTACTCCCCAGGCACAAGTTAGCCCACAATAAATAGTTGTCTGAACTCCTTGATCTGTTCATTACAATATCACCTTGCAGTTCATGTGTTCATAACTTGCTTTGGGTTTACTTTATCTTGAGCCACCCAGTATTTTTGTGTTGGATGCAACTTTGTTACGAAGTTTGACTGTGAAATTAAAGCAATCTTATCAAAACTGTAGGCCGGTTTCATTTTCTGCAGGCTTAGCACCTTAACAGACAATAAGTGCACCTGGTGATTTGCAGATGCAACACAAATCCAAACACATTGCCTCAGATTTCCAGCACACTGTGGGTACCTCCCGATCTAATAGCACGAGGTAGTTGTGTGCTGGTTTTAAATATGTATTGTTATTTTGTATCATTGCTGTCAGGCGGTGGTGTTTTCTTCAATTTGGTATCGAAACTGTCTACTGATATATATATATTTTTTTGCACATTTGCTCATACTATTTCAACCAAAATTCTGCACAGAGGCTGCTCTGTATCTACATTATCTGAAAGTGGGCTTTTTAGGTGGCATGAAATTTCATTGCAGTTGGTACTAAACGGGTTCTGAAACACTTTTCTTAGTAATCATAGAATGGCCTCACTATTAAAGGTTATCACTTCATGGATCTCCTGCTGCAAATATCTTTAAAATCCTTTAAGAATAAGTGGAGTAAGGAGTAGTTATCGCACTGATGAGAGAATTTCCTTTCTTCTCCACAAGCATGCAGTACAGAGGAGATGGTAAGGGGGCCAAGGCCTTGACCAAAAGTTCTCTCCAGCGGGAGAGCTCGTTGCAGCGGCTCTGATATCCCCGCTACACAGCATGTCGCTGCTCTCTCGGAGGTAACGCGCAGCAGACCAGCTACGTACAACTGATGTGTGTAGATTGGCAGCGCTAAGATAAAATGCTTTCTTCCATCTTTTTGAGATTGCAGACATACATTGTTCATTTATTTAACTCAAATTAATTATAATATTATTACTGAGAATGTCGCCATGTCTCTGCTTGCTACATAGCTGCATGATGACATTGCGAAGGAGAGAGCAAGCAATTTTCTTTTTTTTTTTTGCAGTTTTTGACTTAAGGTTGCAAATTGCCTACAGTGAAATATTTGGCTCACATGTTCACGGGAGCTTCGTTTACAGTTCAGCAAATTTTTCATTATAATGTAGAAAAATAATTGCAGGGCCATTTTAGTTTCGACATGTGCCATGCAATAAGGAGACAGAAAAAAAAAAAAAAAAAAGGTATGCAGTGATGCAAATTCAGACAGCAATGTGGACTAAATCATTTGGCTATCTCATACTGAAAGGCAGGCATTATTGTTTGCGCATACAAAATATGACTTTATTTACAAGGTACATGCATAAAATCGATGTTATATAAAACAGTAATAAATAAAGTACAAACGTCACACAGCCAAGCAGTTATTTCCTGTTTTCCATTACAACCCTGGTTGTCCATCTTCGGAGCTTAACTGCGGCTGTTCGTCCTCGCTGGTGGACCGCAGCAATTTGTCCTCGCTACACATCTGTGGAAGACTATCCTCATTAAAAGTAGCTTCAAAGCGTTCCACCAGAAGATCCAGATATTCCAACATCCTGTCAATAACCTGCTGGTTCCTGGCAACATGCCATTCTGTTGCCTTCTCACAGGTGCTTATTTCTTCCTGCATGCTTGAAATTCTTGCATCGAGTTCAGACAGCTGCAAATGCACAAAAGTACCCATGGGGTTAAAAGATCGTGACACAAACAAATGTTGAAACCAGTGAACTGCATTTTAGCAGCACAGGTGCGGCAAACAAACGATCATCCAACAGAACATGTATTAACTGTCTGTATTAATTCCACCAGTGAACAGACTTAAAAGCACCCTGAAACACTCTGAACATAGTGAAACCTTGTTACTACAAACAACAGATGAAACGCCAGCTGCTTGGCAGTTGACCGCAAGTGAGATCTATCGAAGCAGCGTGCGTTGCGAGCATTCTGTCGCAGAGCTGAACGTGTCTGGTATTGCGGTAACCACAGGCGAGCTAGGCATTTTAACGGAACTATAGAAGCATCAACTCAAACTGACGAAGGAACTTTAGCGTAGACTTACGTGAGCGGCCTGATCAGTCTACATGGTCCAGCCATCTGGTGGCGCAGAGCTTAACCAGCCAAAGAGCTAATATTGCTATAACCAAGTGTAAAACATTTTAAACATTTACAAAAACAATGTGTTATCGATTGCGATCCTGTGAAATATTTATACCAGCAGCAAAGAAGAATACACTTCGTTACTGCTACTGTGTTTGGTTGAGCACTGTACCACCAGGTGGCTGCACTGTACAGACCATTACGTTTGAGCTTCTGCTCATCCCGTGAAACGGCCCAGTCAAACGGCCAGGCCCTCTCCCTTTGCGTTTGCGTTTCCGAATACTGGACTCGCGAAACGCTATTGTGGTAGTAATCCTCCGGTGTAAAGTGATGGCTGCAAACGCACAAATCCTGGCGCCAATCGGATAGCAACACTCCGATACACTGGAGCCACTTTGCTCGTCTTCTGCCTTGCAGAGGGACACAATGTCGCAGCTTTACATATTGCTAGTTGCTACGTTTGCAGCCCACGACGCAATAAAGGAGAATCATGATGCTCACGAAAAGACTGAGACCATCACTAACCGCGGAGCTCTTGTCAAACCGAAGCACGCTGTAACACAAGCAGACGACACTTGCTGTGTGCCGGAAGTGCTTAAGTGTACTGAGAAATTGTTCTTGTGCATTTTCTTTCTGTTACTTCATTCCAACTATTATGAACAACATTTGTCCACCATAACGTGGTAAAAATTATTGATGACGTGCCCTGGGCAGCCTATTGGATAGCTCGCCCTACTGACGTCAATTGGGTGAATGACATCAAATGGGTAGGGGTGGCTAAAAATTCAGACGAGCAGTGTGCTGCGATCGGCAGCAATGTACATTTTAAAAACCTTATAATAACTTGCATGCTTCATGCAGAGCACTTAGATACATCAATTAATGATCAGAAGGACCTACTTTACCGACTCAGAACATTTGTAGAAAAGCGTCAAAATCGTTTCAGGGTCCCTTTAACAAACTTTTTAGAGATCCCCTGCTGACTGCTTAAGGTAGCTTCAATGTAAATATATTTTAGTACCATGAACTTCAAAAATAATGAACTTTTCAGAATAACGATCATTGTTCAGTTTCCGTGTCATGTTAACAATGCCTCAGTATTACTAATTAATATTCTGAAATCTGGAGACTCCTAGATTTTCATGTATCCTTTACGGCAGCTGGAACAGAGGGCTAGCATATGACAAGGAACAGAAAGGGAATACCGTAGCGCATGGGTTCGGAAAACTCGAGACGGCACCAGAGGAGAAAAAGGTTATATATTGACACGCGAACTTGTTTATCTTTTACGGGTGAGCATTTTACCGTCTAAGAAATGTTATCGCTCAGCGCAGGACGCGTCTACATGTATCAGAAGTTTCTACAATGTTATTGATGCTTCTATCCACTGTCTGTTGTCGCCGAACCTTGTGTAATCTGATTGCATGCACGCGCAACGCAAATGGCACAGAACTTTGTGGAAGGCTCACGGGTCCCAGCGATTGCTCTGGAACATTTGACGACTGATCTATAAAAGCCAACGCGCTTGACTCGCTGATCAGATTTTAGACACTCGCCGACTATAGTTCGCTGTTTTCATTGAGTATTGAGTGTAGCCTGTTTTTTTCTGGGCACAGGTTCGCCCAATAAAGTTAGTTTTGCCATTCACAGTTTTCTTGCTGTGTCCTCAACCGTCACTACCACGTGACAATATACTTGGGACTTCTGAAGTGGAAGTGGCTCTCTAAATGTGAAGCCAGTCGCTGTCATCTAGCTAGAGGCAAGAAGCCTGAAACGCCTGAGTGGTCATTGCAGAATGCAGAGTGTGTTTGTTGTCTTTATTGAGTGTGCGTGGTTGCAACAATGTTTAATTGATTACTGTATGCTTTCCGAAGGCATTACAACGCGTCAATAGGTCACAGCTGCACCAGTCGTGCAAAGATTACGACGGGTTTAACGTTTCACTGGTAAAAAAGCAAGGGTATGTAAACAGCTATTTGAGATCGAATCAAATACAAATCGAATAACGCTCGTAAATTTGGATATGTTAAAGATATTTTTCTAATTATAAACAGCTGTTATCACAATGAATATAAAAGTGTATATAAAATTATATAATATTGTTACGTGTGAAAAGACATGGACGACTGACTAAGATGGAATCCAGCTCGTGCCAAGCCCTAATGCTCGTCTTCGTCTTCATTTGCATCACTGTCTCCTGAGTGTTTGTTGTTTCGCAACACAATTCCCGGCAGTGAAAGCACCGTCCTTGTGCCGTTAGATATCTGTGGCAAGCAGGGAGTTGCAGGGCTTGAGACTGGCGACATGGACGATATCACTGGTGATTGGAGCGGAGGACATTGCGAGGCTGACTAGAACGATTTCGTAGGTGACATCAGTGACTTGACAAACCAAGTGATATGGGGTTTTGTAACAAGACAAAAGTTTCTTGCAAAGGCCTACTTGACGGGAAGGCAACCAAAGCAGCACTAACACACCCAGTGAAAAGTGCACGTCATGGTGACAAAGGTCATAGGGATGCTTCTGGTTCTCTTGTGATGCTGATAGGTGAGCGCGTGCAAGTTGTCGAGCGTGGTTAGCACGAGTGATGGTATCCCGGGGGCATATTCACTTGTCGAGGTCGTAATCGATGGTAGCAAGGTGTCTAGTGGTAGCACGGGTTCATGGCCATACAGGAGGTAGAACTGGAAATAGCCGGCAGTGGCAAGGCGAGAATTATAGCAGAAGGTAATGTAAGTTAGAGCAATGTCCCAATGGCGGTGATTGGCTGAAACATACCATATTTATTTGAATCTAGGCCAACAGTTTTTTTCAAATAATCATATACTGAGCTCTAGGATCGACTTAGATTCGAGAATTTCAAAAGTGTGCCGGTTTGTAATGGAAAATTATAAATGTGGCGCATAGCTAGCGGCATCTAGAAAAGTAAGTACCGCAGCCACACCAGTAGCCAACTGAAGTACACGAGCGACATCACCATTTTTACCTGTGTTGTATCGGCGTGCGGCGTGGCGTTATTGCAATGGCACCAAACAGGCGAGTCCACTGCAGTTCCTCTTGCAATCGACAAGATGTGCTAGCCACAAAGGCGTCAAACGTTCATGCCGAGCGGGACTTCAGCATCGATGACAAAAACGTCCGTTGCTGGAGGGGGCAACGGGAGCCGCTTCTCGTGTTTACAGCAACGAGGAGATGACAGCGATAAGGAAGATAAGGGCGTGACAACGGAGAGTTATTCACCAAGATTGTGCCATGTTTCGACGCGTACGAGCCATGCAGCACTGTCTGCACATGCGTGGGCACGCAGACACGAGCTTGTGCGCATCTGCAAACGTACGAGGCTAGCAGCAATGATGGCACAGAGTGGGCTCGGCATGCTTATATTAAATAAATGCTATTTTCATTTTGTGCATGCTGCCCTCACTTTTTTGTTTAGCCTACAGTCGAGGTAATTTTTCTAAATTTTCTTTTTTTTTGGGCTTCAGACATTCGGGGGTCGGATTAGAATCGGGGTCAGCCTAGATTAGAGTATATATGGTATTTTGCCAGCATATCTGTAAGGGCCTGGTTGAATCACTCAGTCAGGCCGTTGGTTGGAGGATGATATGAGGTGGTAAGCTGATGCTGAATAGAGCAGACGCGCATGATGTCATCAATAACCTTGAACAAGGTATGGCCTCGGTCTATAAGCATTTGATGTGGAGCTCCATGCATCAAGATGACGTGTAGCAGGAAATCTTCCACATCAGTTGTGCAGCTGGTTGGGAGAGCATGCGCAATGGTGTATCTGGTCGCGTAGTCAGCAGTGACAGCAACCCACTTGTTCCTCAATGCGGATAACGGAAACGGGCCCAGGAGGTCCCAGTTGAGACGACCTACTGGCTCTACCAGGATTTCAAGTGACTGCAGGTAACCAGTGGAAAGCAGGGATGGCTTCTTGCGGTGTTGACATGGCTTGCAAACTGCGACATAACGTCTCACTGAACGTGCAAGACCGGGCCAGAAGAAGCAATGGTGTACTCTGTCGTAAGTTCTAGACATGTCCAGAAGTCCAGCGGTGGGTGCGTCATGAAGTTCCTTAAAAACAGTCAAATGAAGGTGCCTTGGAATGACGAGGAGGTCGGGGCCATCGGGATGAACATTATGACAGTACACAGTACCATCCCGAAGAACGAAGAGGCGTAAGGAAGAGTCGTTGGGCGCAGATTCAAAATAATCTACAAGCGCTCTGAGTTAGGCACCACGACATTGCTCGTCGGCGATACGGAGGAGCTGCGACAGAGAGAAAACACAAGCAGAATTCTTGATGTCAAGGAGTCAGAGCTGTCGATGGGGTGACGCAACAAACTATCCGCGTCTTGGTGCAGGCGTCTGGACTTGTAAACCACCACCATCATCATCATCATAATCACCATCGGCCTATTTGATGTCCACTGCAGGACGAAGGCCTCTCCCTGTGATCTCCATTACCCCTGTCCTGCGTCAACTGATTCCAACTAGCTCGAGCAAATTTCCTAATTTCGTCGCACCACCTAGTCCTCTGCCGTCCTCTACTGCACTTCCCTTCCCTTGGTACCCATTCTGTAACCCTAATGATCTAACGGTTATCTAACCTGCGCATTACATGACCTGCCCAGCTCCATTTTTTCTCTTGATGTCAAGTAGAATATCACCTCTACCCATTTGCTCTCTGGTCCCAAACCGCTCTCTTTCTGTCTCTTTATGTTACGCCTAGCAATCTTCGTTCCATCACTCTTTGCACGGTCCTTAACTTGTTCTCAAGCTTCTTTGTCAGTCTCCAAGTCTCTGCCCCATATGTCATCACTGGTAAAATGCATTGATTGTACACCTTCCTTTTCAATGATAATGGTAAGCTTCCAGTCAGGAGCTGGCAATGTGTGCCGTATTGATCCAACCCATTTTTATTCTTCTGTAATTTTCCTCCTCATGATCAGGGTTCCCTGTGATTAATTGACCTAGGTAAACATACTCCTTCACAGACTCTAGAGGCCAACTGGCGATCCTGAACTCTTCTTCCCCTGCCAATCTATTCATCATTATCTTTGTCTTCCGCATATTAATCTTCAACCCCACTCTTACACTCTCCCTGTTAAGGTCCTCAATCATTTGTTGCAACTCGTCTGCAGTGTTGCTGAATAGGACAATGTCATCGGCAAACCGGCAAACCGAAGGTTTCTGAGGTATTCACCATTGGGATGAGAAAGCTTTTCATTTATTCTCGGCATTTATGATAAATGCGAAACCAGCTGGTGCACAGAGGGCTGGTATCCGGGTGGATACAACTCTGTACTCTGGTGCTTTTGCCCGGAAATCCACACCCCTACAAGAGGGCTGTTTCAGACAGTTATGGGATTGTGGTGGCCGATCGCACATAATTTTCTCTATTTCGCCGTCTCTGTTGTAACTCGTCTCCAGTGTTGCTGAACAGAACAATGTCATCTGCAAACCAGAGGTTGCCGAGATATTCGCCGTTGATCCTTACTCCCAAGCCTTCCCAGTTTAATAGCTTGAATACTTCTTCCAAGCACGCAGTGAATAACATTGGAGAGATTGTGCCTCCTTGTCTGACCCCTTTCTTTATAGGTATCTTCCTACTTTTCTTGTGTAGAATTAAGGTAGCTGTGGAATCTTTGTAGATATCTTCCAAAATATTTACGTAAGCGGTCTGTACTCCTTGATTATGTAATGCCTCTACGACTACTGGTATCTCTACTGAATCAAATGCCTTTTCGTAATCTATGCAAGCCATATAAAGAGGTTTATTGTACTCTGCGGATTTCTCAATTATCTGATCAATGACATGGATATGATCCATGTCATATGATCATCATATGATCATATGGTCATCATATGATCGTTTCATGTCTTGCAAAGCCATTCTGACCTCATTGCTAGATATAGGAGGAGTTTCTGTATCCTGTTCATTACTGTTTCTAATGGAGGTATCCTGACTCCTCTGGGTACTGTACAGGTCAGCATAGACTTTTTCCGCCGCTTTTAGTATATCTTCGAGATTCCTGACATTACCCTCCTTATCTTTCGGTGCATACATCTTGGTTTGTCCTATGCCTAGTTTCCTGCTCATTGATTTCAGGCTGCGTCCATATTTTACGGCTTCTTGTCTTTCTCATTTTATAGTTTCGAATACCACTTATTTTTGCCTTGCTGATCAGTTTTGACAGTTCCGTGAAGTCTATCTTATCTCTTGAGTTGGACACTTTCATTATTTGTCGTTTCTTTATTATGTCTTTTGTTACTTGGGAGAGCTTGCCTACTGGTTGCCTTGGTGCCTTGCCTCTCACTTCAATTGCTGCCTCTGAAGCCAGCCTACTTACGGTTTCATTCATTACCTCTATCATATGTCGCCTTATTCTTTCTGTTCTAAGGCTGCATATATGTTTGCAAGTACCAGCCTGAATTCGTCTGCTTTTACCCTTATTGCCTCTAGGTTGACCTGTTTATTCTTGACCAATTTTGCTCTTTCTTTCTTCAAATTGAGGTGAATCCTAGCCCTCACTAGCCTACAATCACTGCACTTTACCTTACCTATCACTTTACATCCTGCACTATGCTGGGATCAGCAGAAACTATGAAATCAATTTCATTTCTTGTTTCATCCTTAGGGCTTTTCCAGGTCCACTTTCTGTTGCTACGCTTCCTGAAAAAGGTGCTCATTATTTGAAGCTTATTCCTTTCTGCAAATTCTACGAGCACCTCTTCTCTAGCGTTCCTAGAAGCGATGCCATAGTTTCAAATTGCTTGTTCACCAGCCTACTTTCCCCCCACTTTTTCATTGAAGTCGCCCATTTACTACTGTATACTGAGTTTGTAATTTTGTCATCGCTAATTCAACATCTTCATAAAACTGATCTACTTCCTCATCATCGTGACTGGATGTTGGAGTGCAGGCTTGTACTACCTTTAGTCTATACCTCTTATTACGTTTTATTACGACTACTGCTACCCTTTCATTAATTGAAAGAGATTGTTTGGGTGGCCTGCACGACGTCATCTTCTAGAATACTAATAGGTAATTGTTACCGTGCGCCAGATTCTAACAATTCTTTCATTAATGCTCTCCGCGACACAATCAACAAAGCCATTGAACTCTTCCCGGCTGATTTAATTTAACTTCTTGGGGATTTCAATTATCCACTAATCGATTGGACGAATTTATCATCTCCTTGTCATATATCGTCTGAATTCATCAACTTGTCTTTAGACTTTAATCTCTTTCAAGCTGTCATGAAACCAACACGTGGTGCCAATGTTCTAGATCTCATTCTTAGTACAGCACCTGAAACAATAGGTCACATAGAATATTTGGATGGTTTCAGCGACCACCATTTGCTCCAAATAACGATAAACACAACGCCACCGGTTACGGGTAAAACGACAAAACAAATTCGCGATTACAATAAAGGCAATTATAAAACAATAATCTCAGAATTTGAAACTTTCTTCAAAAACACAATGTGGCCATCATTTTACGATAGATCCGTTGAAGAAAACTGGCTCATGTTTAAAAATACACTGTGCGCATTAGTAGACAAGCATGTTCCACTCGTTAATATAACTAACGATAAGTTGCACCCTTGGTTTACTAAAAAGCTTCAGCGCATGAGGAACAAGAAGAAACGCTTCTATAATATCGCTAAGTGAGATAGCACATCAGCAGCGTGGCAGAATTACAAAACGTACCTTAAATCGTACTGCTCAGCTTTAGGCGAAGCTAAAGATAAATATTTTTCTAATGATCTTCCTGAGCTGCTTAAGAACAATCCTGCCAAGTTTTGGAAAATAATAAAGCCTAACGATTCAGATGAATTATCATTACAAAACAGCAGCAATATTTCTATTCCAGTCAGTGAATGTTCGGAGGTCTTTAATTCATTCTTCAGCTCTGTATTTACACAAGAGAACACTTCAAATATAACTTTTGTTTCAGAATTAGGCTACCAATACATGGAACCTATTGAAGTCACTTTGGAGGGCCTGTCTTCTCTCATAAATAACCTTAAGATGTCTTCTTCATGTGGCATAGATGGTATAAACTCAAAGATTTTAAAGAATACGGTAGAAATATCTAAAAATTCTTTTTTACATATTCAGACAATCACTTGCGACAGGCCACCTTCCCGCAGATTGGAAGATGGCGAAAGTTATACCTGTATTTAAAAATGGCAACAGGAACTCCTGTGAGAATTATCGTCCCATTTCATTGACATGCATTCCCTGCAAGTTGCTTGAACACATTATCGCTTCGCAGATTTACAGACATCTTGAGACTAACAAATTCCTTTTTCATAATCAGCATGGCTTTAGGAAGGGCCTCTCGTGCGATACACAGTTATTTGAATTTACAACAGACCTACACACTAACTTAAATTATAACTTACAAATTGATTGCTTGTTCCTTGATTTTTCGAAGGCGTTCGACCGTGTCGCACATTGTCGCCTAATATCAAAAATCTCCGCACTTAAGTTAGACTGTCTTACCTTGTCATGGCTCCGAAATTTCCTGTCTAATCATCAGCAGTTTACTATTGCAAATAACTACTCTTCCTCCGTAACAGACGTTTCTTCTGGTGTACCACAGGGTAGCGTCCTCGGTCCCTTGCTTTTTCTCACATTTATTAACGACTTACCTCAAAATTTGTCCTCCACATAAGAATATTCGCCGACGACTGCATAATTTATCGCCCTATTAAAAACTCAGATGATCATCTCGTTCTTCAGCAAGACCTTCAACAAATCAATAACTGGTGCAATAAATGGCTAATGACTTTAAATACCACAAAATGCAAAGTAATGTCTTTTACCCTGAAGTCGGCAACCTCACAGTATCCCTACCATATTAACAATTACACTGTTACAACAGCTACACAATATAAGTATCTAGGGGTTCTATTCTCATCAAATCTTTCTTGGACAGAGCGTATCGCGTCCATTTCAGCTAATGCCTCCCAATCGTTGGGGTACTTGCGACGCAACTTAAGAAATGTTCCTTCAAATGTTCGCAAGCTGGCTTACCTAACTCTCGTTCGTCCCAAGCTCGAGTATGCATCTCCCATTAGGTCCCCTCACCAGAAATACCTAATTGAAACGCTAGAACGGATCCAGAATAGAGCAAGCCGCTTCATCATAAACGATTACAGCTACCAGTCTAGTGTTACACAAATAAAACTTAAGCTTTCATTACAATCCTTGAGCACTCGCCGAGACATTGCCCTTTTAACACTGTTCCACAAATTCCTTCACTCCACTCGAACACCCGCATGCTTGAAAGGACCCTACTCCACGTCACATAGGCTTCATAATCATTTCAGCTATGCCCGCCTTTACGGGTCTACAAAGGCATTCCATTACTCTGCTCTTCCTCGTGCTATCAGAATAAGGAATTCGCTCCCGGACAGCATTGCAAGCCAATCTAACTACGATTCATTCCGTGATGCCTTGACTGAATACATGACTAAAGAAAAGTGAAGTTTTACGTTTGTCGCACAATGCTTTCTATACTTGCACTATATTTACAGCTTATTTTCGCATTATTACTGTTATGTCGCTATGTTTACCGTTTCATTGGAATGTCGCGTCCGTAACTTTTCTGTCATTGTTTTTCATCATTACTGCTTTTATTAATTACACGACTTCACTGAAAACAATCTGTGTGATTTATTCCTTGTTATTATATTATGTTTCTTTTATGTTTCTTCTTTTCCCTAGTGAATCGTGATCTAAATAATTCTTTTTTCATCTCAGTTGTACTTTGGTTGTAGGTTGTAAACAGATACGGTTTATAGATGTCTTGTATTCAATGTATTTTCTATGTACTGCCCCCCTTACTCAATGCCTCACTTTGAGGCCTGTAAGGTATTTTTAAATAAATAAATAAATGCTGTAGAATTTGTCTATGTTGCCCGCTATGTCCTTATGGATTTGAAATCCCACCTCGTATTGCTTCATATCTGGTAGACCTCTAAAGCAGAGGACATGGTCGTAATTCAGCAATGCATAAGCCTCACCAGTTCTTCTAATCTCACTAAGGCCGATGGTATCCCAAACAATGTCTGATAATTCCTGAAAGAGTCCTGCTAAGGAAGCGTTCTATGAAGCTCGCCAGCATGGCGAAGCTTGCTGCTCAGCCGCGCGCCGACGATGATTGCACCGATGGTTCCTGTGGGGCAGTTTCTGCTTCATCTACGCAAGATGACTCCTGCTCCTCTGGCGCAAGAATTTGTCATGACGAGGGCACCTGGTGTCTTGCGTTCATCGACAGTGGCTTCCACATCCTCTCTTTCATCTGCCTCGGGCAGTGCGATCGCGTCATTCACTGTGCACTTGAAAACATGTTTCCTGACGTGTGAGGAGAAAGAGGCAGCGGATAAAAAAATGCGCTGCTGTGCAACAAAGACTTGGTGCTATGTCAGCGACGGAGCGAAAATTTCAAGCAATGGAGCGCGATCCTGAAACTGCCACTGCTACAAGTGAAGGCGAAAAATTTGCCCATGTGCAAATGGATGTCCTAGGTGACCAGCTATCCGGGATCCCATGCTAGTGGTGCTTTGCGACTGGGATGAAGCTTCAAGGAGGCACCCAACTTGGACTTGCAACACAGCTTTATGTGCTATGTTTACATTGTGGAGTAGTTGCAAGCTCATGGAGTTCTGCTCGTCAGGATGACTCAATGACCTTTGACGTGAATATAAGAGCAATTGTGGCAACAAAACAGATAGGGAAGGGACAAACAGTCCTCAATGACTTTTGGGCAGTGATGAACGTGTCCCATCGTGGCCTGCATCATAAGACTTTTCATAAGCACTTAAGAAATTCAGGGAACCCCAGACACAGTGAACAGACAAGTTCTATGCAGAATCTGCTTCTGCTGTGAAAACCACCTTTACGGAAATGGATCTATATTTC
Source organism: Dermacentor variabilis (assembly GCF_050947875.1). NCBI lineage: Eukaryota > Metazoa > Arthropoda > Arachnida > Ixodida > Ixodidae > Dermacentor > Dermacentor variabilis. The sequence goes on from NC_134573.1 coordinate 177,739,457, forward strand.
GGCAGGGATATCACAGTAAACTTTGATGGAACATGGCACAAGCGTGGCCACACGTCCCATATTGGAGCTGGTGCAATAATTGAATATCATACGGGCCTCATCTTGCATGCCATTGTTTTATCGAACCAGTGCCTTGGTTGCCAAGTAGGACCAAAGCCCGGAGACCCAGGTTATGCAAGCTGACAGGAAGATCATGTGTGCCAGAAAAACACTGACTATAAATCTGGGAGAATGGAGGTTTAGGCAGCTGTCATCCTTTTCTCACATTCGGTGCCAAAGCACCACCTCTGCTACACAATGCTCGTGCCTGATGGAGATAGTGCTACCTTCTCTGCCCTTGTGCAAGAAAATGGTTATCGACTGGTCCCCATTTCGAAAGAGGAATGCCTGAACCACGTCCAGAAGAGGATGGGGACAGCACTGCGCAACCTTGTGCAGAAAAGTGACAAGGCTTCAGGAGGGAAGGGCAGGCTGACAAAGGCCCTCATTGACAAGTTGACTGACTATTATGGCTGGGCCCTATGGAACAATTCCAACGATGTGGCTGCAATGCAGCGTGCAGTGATGTCATCATACCACCACGTGACATCGACGGACGAGGATCCTCACCACGACTTGTGCCCTGAGGATGCAGACTCAGTGTCGTCATAACGCCAGTAAGAGTGATAGTGTGCCACCTCCGAAGCATTGGCACAATCTTCCAGGCTATGTTGCAGAAGCACTGCTACCTGTTTATGAGCGCCTCTCACAGGCTTCTCTTCTGCAATGTTGCCTGGGAGCAAAGACGCAGAATGTATCAGAATCATTTCAATCCGTGCTGTGGTCCCTGGTGCCCAAAGAGCAGCATGCGTTGCTGAATGCTGTGGAGACAGCACTGCATGAGGCAGTTTTAATTAAGATATAATGCTAGCTGCCACAGGGCCAAGGGCTATGTTCATCAGTGGGGCCAACGCCTGGCCATTCAACGGGTTGCCGAGAAAGATTCTCTGCGCTTGAAAAAGGTCAAGAAGCGATCACAAGAGAAGGTGGAAAGGCGGTAAACAAAGAAAGTGCCTAAGGAAATCTCCAGTTACGCTGCAGGGTCATTTTAGACCGATATATATGCTCAAAACTTTCAAAGCTCATTTTCTCAAAATGACTTTTTTGGCTGGTGAGGCTGCTTGTTCCAGCCATATTTCTGTAACCGCTGATCAGTTTATTTTTGATTGTGCATCTGAATAAATTTCTGAGGGCAAGACAAGCCCATTTTTTTTTATATATTGTGTCTGTGATTTGTGATATATAATCAAAATTTGATTGATAAAACCTTAATCATCAACACTAAATTCGGTGGTCTGCTAAAATTTTTCAGCAAGGAAATTTTAAAAAAGGGCTCTGTCTTGCCCTGAGGTATCCATCTGGGAATCATCACAGTGAATTTCACAGTTGCAGCACCTTTTCAAAATTTTCCAGGCCTGGAATGAGAAAATCATGTGCACCATTCTGACACATTGCTGTAACTTGAAAACCAGTGAGCATAACTGCATGAAATGTTGTAGTTCTACTAATGCTTTTGCTATGAGTCTATCCTGAAAATTTCATTAAGATATCTCAATAAACAAAAAAGTTTGTATACGAGGGTCTGACTGACTGCAAGCTTAGATGCATCGTAAGTGGGTACCTTAGCAGTGGCACTGGCTCTCGTTTGCTTCACTGTTGTCTTGAGTTGTTGCAGCTCGTGCCGAGCGTCATGGTTGCGTTGCTCGCGGGACTGGAGACCAGCATCATGTGGCTGCCTCTCCATGAGGCGTTTGTGCTCCTCTGTGGCGAGCTCCACTTTCTTTTGCAATGCATAGTGCAATTGCTCAAGTTCAATCCTGCATGCAAAGAGCCACACTGCAGCACATGTTTAGAAACCAAATGAAGAAAAAAATGTAAGCTTACCCCCCCCCCCCCCTTCACTCATGAATTATGATCAACTATGAATAAATGAGAGGAATTTGCAGAATTTTATGCAAAGGTGCTGGAGATGCCATTGAAAGCAAGTCATTCTATTTAGAGTATTAAATATCTATAGTACAGTCATGCTACCTTTTTTCATAAAAAAATTGTCTTACCTGCTCTAAATACATGCACAAGGTAATTACTGGCCGCAAGCATTATTTGAAAGGAAGAAAAATATTTTTCAATGGCTACCGAAATGCCTCGTGCCAAATGTCTCATTTAACACTGCAGTGCCTTCACTAAAGCAGTAGTCTAGCGATACTATATCTCACTGACAAGTAAAATGGAGGTACTTTAGGTAATCAGAATTTTCAGTTTACTCGAAAGTTAATGTTCCTGGTCTATTGCTTGTCACCACTGCACAAAAATGGCAATTTTATGTACGCCATGACTGAAGCAGTTACAGCCCTGTCTTGCAGGCCAGTTTCTTGGGTGAAGCAAACCCCACTCATTTATACCAATATTAACCAATTATTCTGCTGAACTGAACTTTGGACAAGCTTAGCAACTGTTGCTGTCTTGCAGGTCCGGCTTAATAGGAAGCTAACGTATTTCAATGCAGCAAGATTGTCTATATCAAACTGCATATAGGGTTTAACATACTTAAGCCTTGTCACCTTCGAAGGGCACAATAATGAAGGGTTTCAGATTAATTTTGGTGCCCCAAGGTTTTTTTTAAGGTGCACCCAAAGCATGACACACAAGCATTTTTGCGATCTACCTCAACTGAAACACAGCCAGTATGCCCGGCAAAACAAACCTGCGACCTCTGGCTTGCCAGCAGAACACCATGGAGCTACTTTGGTGAATAAGGAAAATTTACATAGCAAAATTTACATCTTTCATTCCCCTAGAATGTTTCCAGTCTCCAGTCAGCAAGACAATTCATTACATTTTCTATATAATGAGCTCTTTGCACACTGTGCTGCACGGACAACATTTACGAAGTGCATGGCTGTGCCACTTGCCCACCTTGCACATCGCTATAATCTATGCCAGTAGACCATCAGTGCTCACAGTAATATTCTGTAACACAAGCTAGAATAAAACTCAACGATTATGCTATTCCCTAGTGCAACATTTGAGCACAGCTCTACATGTGTTCACTTCATGACATATTGAGGCAAAGAATTTGAGAGCGACATATAGCAGAGTTAGCAATTGGTAAAAATCGGATCTGCAGTTTAAGCGTGTCGGCTTTTGTACATGACTCGTCGAAGGTTCCAGTGGAATCGCTCGTGCCTCTTGGCTTCCAGACAATTCACAACATGCGTACTATCAAATTACGAAACAATCACAAACCATGACAATCGAAACAAACATGAACGAGACCAAAACAAGCAAACCAAACAAGCGAGAGCGAGAGCTCACGTCGGCAGATGATAGCACAAAATGAGCGGTCCAGCTGAGACCAGATATGAGTACACATCAAGCGGTCGGGCGGGTACGCATGAAGCCAGTTTCCTATGCGCGTCACTGAAGGTGTTGCTCTCATTGGTCTTCACTGTACGCGTCTTTCGTCTGCCGCTCCACATTCACTATTTCATCTTTCACTGTTGTGCTCGATAGCTCGGTTACGCCACTGCCGCTGACACCAACGCTCGCTGCAGGAACGAGCCACGAAGAGCTGTGCTCTAAAATGTAAACTGGTAAAACAACTACACCTAATGATGTGTCGAATTTCACAGCTACTGACTGGCAATCGAGGCTAAAGATAGGTGTTGCTCATTAAGTTGTTTCATATTAAGAGTAATAATGCATGGCCACTTAGTGACTCACAAGGATGGTGAACACAAACTGACTGCAGATATCGTTTTTTGATAACTGATCGCTGTGAGACTGTACAATGGAACAAACTAAGCTAACCAGAGGAAAGAAACAATTTGAGAACAAGATTTTCATGCATGAATTACCTATGTAGAGATAAGTGAAAGATGTGACAGCTTAAGCATTAAAAAAAAAAAACGAAAAAAAAACCAAAAGCGTTAAAATGTTACAAAAGAAAATTAAGAAGTGAGGCCAACACAGCAGTTTGGTTTGCCATGCTTTGATTGTTGAGAAAATTGAGAACTTTTTTGCAAACACTGCCTCCACAAATGTCAACAGTAATGACCGTGTGCTTAAGCACTTGTCTTGCTCATCCATCTTCAGTGCCTCCTTCAGTGTTTCTGGCACAAATAAGTCTTGTCTGAAATGAGCAGAGCATTTGCACTGTTTGCAGCAAGTGGCCAATCTGCCAGGTACAGTCAATTGCTGACGTGCAATTGACTTAGCAATACCCTCGATCATTCACCAAATGAGTATCAGCTTTGCCCAGGTATACCTTGCAACAAGAAAGTGGGTCTTACAGGCAATGTTAAGCAAAGATTCAATTAATTTCTGCATTTGTGACATCATGCTTTAACTTTCATTTCAGCTTATACAGGGCAAGAAACAAAATTTCATGCCAGTGAGAGGCCTTTTTCAGTCTGTACGACATTGTGCATGTATGGTAAAACAGTGCGCTTTGTTACTTTTATTAGTTAATTTGTTCTCTTCTGGCCTGTAACACACATGAGACCAGAGCCATAACCAGGAAGAAGGTTAAAGGGTTTTGACACCACCTGAAATTATAACCACTGCAATATACTGTTTAGTGCTCTTACATATATATCATATGTAAAATATGTCAAAATACATAATGTGTTTATACTGTTAAGGTGAGGGATGTGCGATTCTTGTGCAAAAACTGAGTGATATTTCAAAATGGCCACCACTGTGAATACAAAACTTAAGCCAAAAATAATTTCTGGGTACGGCCCTGCACAAGACGACAAGAAGCTGCAACTAGACTCGTTTATCACTTTCGAAGAAATCCTTTCCCCCTGCCATTGGTCTATCACAACATGTACTTACCGCTTTTTCTCCTGTGCTGCTTTCCTCTGCTGCAACGCCTCTGCTTCAACAGACCGGCCTTCCATCTCAGCTATGCTTTCCAAAGTTTTCTGATATTCCTCACTGATGCGGGGGGCCAGGCCTATCTTTTCATTCACAGCAGACACAGCGGCTCGAAGCTTCTCAATTTCAGATTTCAAGACAGCCAGGGTTTCTGCATCTGCTGAAGTCTTTTCCTTCCAAGCAGCTGGATCGCTAGAAATAAACAGGAGAACGAACACCTCATATCTCCTGTGCCTCTGTCGGACAAATAATGCAAGAGCTCTAGCCCCAATCTAGAGATTAGGAAAAAAAAAAGCGACATGTTTCAGAAGGTTAATAATAATAATATTTGGGGTTTTACGTGCCAAAACCACTTTCTGATTATGAGGCAAGCCGTACAGGAGGACTCCGGAAATTTTGACCACCTGGGGTTCTTTAACGTGCACCTAAATCTAAGCACACGGGTGTTTTCGCATTTCGCCCCCATCGAAATGCGGCCGCCGTGGCCGGGATTCGATCCCGCGACCTCGTGCTCAGCAGCTCAACACCATAGCCACTGAGCATTTCAGAAGGTTCAAAGCTAACTGAAAAAGAAAAAGACAAATTGATTGATGTGCTGCGTCGGAAAATGGAACTACAGCATATGAAGGTGACCGTAAATATTACCCCCAAGCACTCCGTACAGATGGTTAACCGGCGAAGCTGAAACGTGTGGCACCGGTGTTTATCACTGGGTTAATCTCGATGGTTGATTAAATGACGGCTTGGTAGGCTGCCAGACCCTCGGTATGCAGCTGCTGCTTGCGCTCGGCTGGGCGAGCCCATTTTTGTGCACAGGCTGCAGCATCGGCAAGGCACAGACAAGCTTGTTTCTGGTTCTGCTCACGGCGTTGCTGATTGAAAGTTGCTTGCTCCTAAGAAGTATATATGACGAGTGGCATACCCATTTTGGAGCCATAGAGAAACTGCTGGGCGCATTTGGCTGTGACGGAGAGTAACGACATCACTACTGGCACAGCTAATCCAACACCAATAGATAGCACAATGCCTTTACTAAAGATCCATGACGTCATGTTACCTGGCCCGACTGCCATAGAATCTAATGGGGATGCTCCCGAGTAGGCAACAGTGATTTTAACATCACCGCTTTCATCGCGCCAGCCTTGTCAATGGAAATTTCAGGCCAGATAGAGTGACGTGATGGATCGGAGTAAACAGGCCTCGTGCTATCTAGATGGTGTTGGCTAATCAAGCACCTCTATTTCTCTCTTTTTAAGTGTGAAATGCCTTTAGCTCCCGTTGTCGCCGACCTTCAAGTGATCTTGAGCTGAAAGTCAAAGCCATTATTCGAGTGCTCAAACGAGAACATCCACGCAAGTTGCGAGAACAAAACAAGATCATCCAGGTAACCAGTCAAGGACGCATTACATATGCTAGTGTCTTCACAAGCAAGTAACAAATAATATTGCTTCCGAGTTCTTCCAAATGTTTGTTAAAAATACCACTCAAGCTGTAACTTCTAGTACACTGAAGTTTTATTTGCCATTTCCAATAATGATGTTCAAAAGGCAGATACAGTGCACTATACACTTGATTGTCATCTCTTGGTGCCGAGACAGAGTTGCCTGTGCTCTTCACAACGCCAGCAGTCTATGAGGTCCACAACGCATTGGGCAGTGCTGGTAGCATCCGGCCGAGTCCAGGCTGGTAGTGTCCGGCACACCGCGGATGGCTGTTTGACCGAGATGAGACTTGCAATGAGGTTCTGTCTGTGACAGGAAACTTTATGTGCACAATATGGCGTGATGCGGTGTGGTGCCTGTGGTGGGGTGTGCTGCTGCGAACATGCACTAAACCCATTTTAGGACTGTAGCTAGTATCACCTCCAACCAATCTGCTTTGCTGGTAGCTATTTCATGCTTACATCTACTCTCAATTACGAGAGAGCCAGCATTTTTTTTTTTTTGCGCATGTGCACGGAGTTGCGCCAGAGAAGCTTTCGGCGTACAGGCGACCGACAGATGGATGGACGAATCGGCTAGCCAAATACAGCTTTGCTGTAATAAAAGCTCCATTCAAGTCGCCCAGCACTTTGTGAACTAGTTCCCATCCATTCAGTACCAGTCCTTGCTTCTGCAGAACTGGCTTGGCATGACCTGCACTACGCTCTAACTCTCCGACAAGTGCAGAGAATGCTGTGAACTTGTCCTGCACAAAGATTGCACTATGTGAAATGAATAGCGACATTGTGGGGGTGCTTGACTCTCACTTGTCCCCTGATGTTTTGCTCGCATGGCTCTTGCGTCTCCTGTAATCTGACTTCCACGTGTAGCTGTGTGCTGGCAGTGTAGTTGCAGAATAGTTGGAGAAATGGCACGAGTGTTTTGTTGCTAATGCTGCCTAACAGCGGGGTTAGTAGGACACAAAAGGGAGTAGCCTCTTGTGCTTTGGATTGATGTCGGCTGGGTGCACGGATGTCTCGCACGCCCATTGGGATGTCTTGTGGAACAGTCCCATGCAAGGACTCACAGTTGGACAGGAATGGATGAACATGATTGTTCGGACGTGCCATCATTTGTGTGACTGTACTTGTGAACGATTAGGCATTGGTGCTCAGCATCGGGGTGAACATATTTGCTCGATATCCTGGCGCGGTGAGTCGAACTTTCTTGATTTGTCAGCACTCATCAGCATGATAGATTTGTTGTAATTGGCTTTTTGCATAAAAGGCACAATAAATGCCCTTTTGATTGTTTGTACCACTGTGTTGTCGTTCCTCTGTCCCAAGAGCATGTTTAAGACCCCACAATGTGGAAATTTTACCATGCTGATCTAGTGAAATGAATAGCGAAGCAAAGCTCCTCCAGAACTAGTTCAAAGAGTGCAGGTGAATAAAATGAACCTAGACTAAGCGTGGCTGGTAGCAGCAGCTGTAACGGGGCCTGGTGTGACGTCTGCTGCACAGCAGATGCACTAGCTACTGCCAAACTCAACAAGTGTCTCCATTCGTGGCAGCTGTGCTGCCCGACACTTGTGGAGCGAGCAGGGCAACATTCAGAGTTCTAATTCGTGAAACTCACTTTGTGGTTCCCTGCTTTCCTGCTTAGCATGTTGACTTTCTATCCCTTGCAAGTTTGAACCTTGTTGCAATCTAGTTGGAAGCAGTTCTCAGCTGTTTATGAAACTACTTCTACTGACAGCTTTTGCATACAATTGGCCACAAAAGTTTACAAGACTAGGGTTCAGAGACACACGAATTTATGCCTTGTGAGCATGGCACTTTTAAATAAATGGATTGTTTATGTAGGTCACAAAAACTGCTGTAGACGAATTGAACTTGAAGAAAAATCTGCTTTTTTGCAACCTCATGTGCTGTAAACTTGTGGCCAACTGTACATGTGGTCACTATAGTGACCTTCTGCAGCACAACTGGTCATCTGTGCTGAAGTGTACCAGCACACTTTATGCACAATCTTCTGCAGTACCAACATTTAAGTATAGGCACACCCTCTTGTGCTGTATAGAGCGGATGCCTACTTACTTGCACACTGCAGCCCGTCTTTCCTCCAGGGTTTCCTTGAGGTTGACAATGTCCAACTCTGCCTTCTGCACTGTCTCAGCGGAGGCACACAGGGTCATCTTGAGCTGCTTGTAGTGTGACATGATGTCAGTTTTCTTCAAGTCGTAGGCAGCCAGTGTTTTCTCGCAGGCTGCAAGCTCATCAGCAATTGCCTGTTGCTGCTCACCACCATTGTGGAGCTGAGTTGCCAGCTTGTTGGCCTTCGCTGTCGTTGCATTGAGCATGCTTAGGGCATGTTCTCCCTCAGCCTTGGCATCCAGCTGCTGCTTTAGCTTTGCCTAGCAATGAACATTATAGAAGGCTCAGTGACAGTTCTGATGTGCAAATTAGAACACTACTGACTCAAACTGACGATTAAGCAAAGATGATCTAAAACACTGAGCCCACCTTATAGTCAGCTCTTGCCAAGCCTAACTCAAAGACCACATATGCATTTAAATGATCCAAAACTGAAATACAGGATCTAAAACAAAACTGCTCTAATATACAAGGTAAGTTCACAGAGAAAACTATTTTCTGAATTGAGGCTCTCCAAGATGCAAGTAAACATGGCATATCTTGAACATAAAGATGGTCAGTGACAAAGAGTGCTAAAACCACAGGCAGGGAACACTGCTTTATGTGTAGATACCCGGAAGAAAACGAAAGCAGAAATGATAATGCATGAACTCTAAAACCAGAGCACAAGTCACCATAAAGCATTTTTTTTTTCACTCAGAAGCAGGTCGCACAGCCACTGGCAAAAAAATTGGCGATAGTGTTCTCTGCTAAGAACATCTATTCTTCAGTCAAAAATTTGCAGACCTGGACCTGCTAAGTGAGCACGTAAAGACAATACATTTCTGAACATGATCAATGTAGGATAAAATACAACATACTGGCAGAATCAGGATTTCTACATAACAGCTGACTCAAAATACAAGGACAATTCAAGAATGACAAAGGCCAAATTTCAGTAGAAAGAAACAAGCCTTATCCGTACACATACCCTAGAAGATAGTGAAACTACCTTCTTAACTGCAACTTCTCGCAGCTAAGCAGTTGCTCAGTAGCACATTCTTCAAGCTTTTCAAGTGGCTTTTCAAAGTTGACTTTACCTTTGTAAAAATGACAATCAGCTTCTAGCATGATGGCTCGCAGTGTATGGCTTTAGGCAAACATATTCTTTACATTAAAGGGACTGACAACCAATATTCATTGTACCAATTTTTTTTTATTATAATAGAAAGTCCACTGGTCAGATTGTCTTCATGAAGTAATGCGGAAAATGCCATGGAACAATCATTATCAGAATTTTATCTGCAGTGAGGATATCGTCTTCATTGGAAACATGGTGAAAACAGCGATAGGTGGGTGCGACAGCAATTATGCGCCGGCATTGGTGGAAGGCAGAAAATAAGTGCGACCGTAGCTGTGAGAAAGTATTATTTTCTTTATTAAGCCGATATTCCTGCGATTCATGTTTTCCAAATGGTTAAATTATTTCTACACTAATAGCTACCTCTTTTCGTGATTTCCTATCTAACTGCTTTGGTCATTAACCAGTCAAGAGTGTTTAGCCAAGCCAAGTTAAGTTCTCGTAAGCAAAATGATACTTGCTAATATAGTAGTGCTGGCACCCAGTTACGGCGCAACTAGCCGATGGCATTTTGTATCTCACGGAGAGACCACACAACTCTGTGCACTTACTCGCAAACTCATCATGTGCGCCGCCATGCATTGTGGGACGTGTGCTGCTCGTTAGCATGGATTTTATTTACTTTGTAGTATGCATAAAATGAAGCGCAAGTGTCTAATAATATACGAACAGCAACTTTAAGCAGTAAGTATGCTGCACTTATTAACAGCCAACTTAAGTACAGTAATCTCATATACCACATACGAAGTACCAAGATTTCACCACCAGGCAGTGCTGGATTAAGAGGGGGGGGGGGGGCGATCAGCCCAGGGTCTCACCTTGGACAGTAGGAGAAAGGGGCCCATTCATTCTAACCTGCTTATATGGAACCATGGGAAATGGAACTTCAAGCAACATGTATGTAGCGAGAAAACCAGAACGAGCAGATGGGGCCCCCCGCCTAATGTAACAGCATGCGTTTAGCCTGATCATTTGTGGAGAGCTTGTCAAGCTGCAAAAACAGAAATCGCCCGCCACCCCGGCGGGGCCCTCTTTCTTACGAAGCGAGGTGTGTTTGCTTAGAAGAGTTTTCGTGATTTCCTGTCAGTCCGTCCGTCTAGTGCTGCCTGGAGAGGAGGGGCAAGGGGGAAACATCTAAAACATGTAATGTGGGTGAGGACCTAAATCTCCCTTGCCCCTCGTCACCACCACGCCACCCTCCACCTCGCAAATAGTTCCGCCGCTGTCCTCATAGAAAGGATGTGCTGCAGTACCCAACAGTGCCTCCCATTCGACTTTTCTTTACCGTGATGGTAATTTGGGCGGGGGAGGATGAGTCCGATAGCAGACGATGATGAGTCTGACGCCAGAGTCTAGGCAGGAAAGGAAAGAAGACGTCACACGTGCTTTTGTCATGTGCAGTGGGGCATTGAATGTTCACTGTACGGGCTAGGGTTGTGGAAGAGTGAAGCGGGAAGTTGGAGAGCTGGACACAAAGGCCTGTCTCCTGGGCCCATTCCTGCGTAGTGGCTGCACACCCTCGTGCGCGCTCGACGGAAAAAGTAGGTCAGACTGGCCGCCGAACTTTCCAGCAATAAGTAGAAAAAGATGACTCAGAGGTGACGGAGGGCGCATAACTTCGCCCGCGCTAGGAGTCGCCGTCTCCCCTTCGATCTCGCGCTCGGCGTCGATGGGGCGAAAGAAAAATCGAGAACCTCCCAGAAGAGACGATTGCTCCTAGCCAATAGGAAGACGAGACCAGAACGGGAGAAGGAGTGAGTTGGTATGGAGAAGGAGGGAATTCGTACAAGGAAATCTATGCGTATGTGAACGCCTGCTTTGGCGCTAGTAGCAGACAGACGCGGCCCACGTCTATAAAGGTAAGTTGATCACGGGCAGCGATTCAGCCCCGAGCCGCCGGTTAAGCTTGCATAAGCCCGGCCGCTGAGAAGCTTCCGAGGGACGCACCACTCTCGGCCAGCCACGGACCATCCAAGCAGTGTGCGCCAGTCATCGGGACGGCCACCGTTGGACATTTGCGGTCGTGTCGGACTGACCAAGTGCCCGGTGAACAATTAAATAGCATCCATTGATGCGAAAATGCTCGGTCGGAAGCATCAAAGTGGTGTGTCTAAACGAAAGGCGAAGTTAGAAAGAGAAGAGCATGAAAAGAAGCTACCAAAGATGACAAAGTACCTACTGAATGCAGCTTCCGCGGAGCAGTATGATCGCTCTACCCAGAGTCCGTGTCAAACTCCCAACAGTACCGACTGTGCTTCTGTGGAGGACTTGCCAACTCCATCACCATGGTTTCCTGGCAAGAAGCAAGGTTTGACTCATCTTGGTTGTCGGGATCCTGTGAAAATGGTGCCAACCTCGGGCAACCGACGCTTTCTGAGCAACCGACGCTAACCGAGCCCTGTCCTGTTCCCAGGGTGTCTACCAAATTGACATTTCCAAATTCCCTGAGTTTTCCAGGTTTTCCCTGGGTGCCTTTGCACAATTCCCTGAGTGATGCAGAACTATGTGTTATGTCAAGATGGCCTGAAACCATATCGCCCAATGCTGTCACTCTCTAATAAGCATATAAAAAATTTAAAAAAAAAGAACGATTGAATCCGATTTGAATACCAAGGAGTAGTGTTTGTGTTATACAAAAAGAATGGAAGGGAGGGGTTAAAAAATCGCAGCAGATAAAATGTCTTAAAAGAAAAATTGCAAATGGAGTCTGACATTCTCAAATACAAATGAAAAGGAGATGCATACAGAAGTAAATATTTTGGAATATGAACTATTTTTATCAACTGATAGCAAGCTCAGTGGTATGAAGCCCGAACTTTGACACCAATTGAGATTCTCTCTCAACAGCTCGTAAGTCAACCTCAACTGTCCTGACATCCTCGCAGCCCGGGCACGACACCTTAGTGCTGCGTTTCACTGCTTTAAAGAGTTTATTTTGGTTTGGATGAAGGACACCTGCATCTCGGCATCAGCCAACACTGTTTTTTGAGCTCAAGCTCCTTCAAAACGGCGGCAGTACGCTTCCTTTCCCATTCATTCCTCAATGCGTAGTTCCTTTCTATTCTTGTCCTCCTTCCGCCACTCGTTCGCCCCGCAGAGACAACTTGAAGCATCTTCTTGGTCAGTTGCACAGTCCACGTCTGATTTTTCGAACTCCCTAGGGGCCGCGAAAACGTCCGAAAAATTGGCCAGCCGGAAAAAATAAATGCATGTCATTTACTGCCCCTAGGGGCTCAAACCACCATAGGCACATTCGAAAACGCTCTGAAGGCCTGTAGGTACACGTATTCGGCATATCGGTGCTCGTACTGTTACAGGAAATACTGGGCGCACGCGTGTATAATTAACGAATACCTACTGTGTCCCGTGGCAATAGGACCTTCCCACGCTTGTTATGCTTCACTGCAATACTTTTGCGTATGCTTCACCAAGCAACATTTCTGTGTTGAGGCGAAGCTGACTTTCTGGAACCGGCTTTATGCAATGCACCGTGCTTTCCAAGCTTCTAAGCCAATCGCGAGGACCACAAAGAGTCCGTGCCATTGCTGACAGCAGCGAGTTCTTGCAATAAAAAAAAAACACGGCACCCAACGGCAAGACGCTTCATAGCGAATGTCGAAGCAGTTAGGCCTAACGTTGCCGCAGTAGTGGCTACGGCTGCCAGCGGATCTGTGTGCGAGAGCGCCGGTTCGAGGCGGCGAGGTAATCAAATGGCAGCGGTGGTGGCTAGGATGAATGCCGTTTCGGATCTGCGGTCACGGCAAAACGTCCGGAAAATCGGACGGTGAAGAGTTCTTGCGTCCTAAAATTTCAGACGTTCTGATACATTTACTCTATGGGACACGTGCTGGCGGTGCCGTGAAGCCCACCGAATTATCGGGAATCCGGGAAGTCAGTCATTGACTACACTGGCAACTCCTCCAGCCGACGACAGGGAGTCAAAGACGATTCATTACGATTCCTGTCTATACTCGAGCCAGCATTACCTCGATTTTCGACCCTTTCAATAAAATTACAGCTAATTTTCCCTGATAGAGGCACAAACTCAAAATTCCTGAGAATTCCTGGTTTTCCCGGTTCGTGGACACCCTGTGTTCCTGAGTCAGCAACGTCTATGCTACTCGGCCGGGCTCCTGCCACAGAGCTCCAGGTGTCCGGTCCACCCCGCCCGATTTCTACTACTGCTGATCAACAGGTGCCAAACCTCCCCGATGAGCCTCCTTCTACTGATGAGCGCCAGGAAACAACACTCAAGAACCAACTCACTTGTTTCCTGTTAATTTGGCTTCAAATAATCATGTTCCCACCCACAAAGTGTGCCTCGAGAGGACGAAGGAGGCGGCTTCTCGTTGTGGCAACAGAAAAGTACAGACACCCTCGCAGCAAGAGGTACGTTGCGAGATTCTCCGAAGTGACCCTGCTAAGTGGCCGGGCGTTATTACTGACAGCTTTCGGAGTGTATGCCTTGAGAAAGGGCCATTTTATTTTCAAAATAAGCAGAAAACTTTCAGGCTTCCGAAAGGCAATACAAAACTCGGAAACGCTATATGTAACCTCATCTTTTCATGTGAAAGGCTGTAAATGGGGAGGCGTACGAGCGACACTGGTTAATGTACTCGGAGTCCAAAGGTTCCGTTTACTGTTTCATGTGCAAACTATTTTCAATTTCAAGCAACCTGAGTGCTTTCACCACGCACGGCTTTTCTGATTGGAAAAGAGCAGAAGAAAAGGTTTGTGCACATGAAAATAGCGTAGAGCGCCGGAACTACGTGGCAGCATGGCTCGCCTGCTCTAACTCGAGCAGCACAATTGACAAGGAGCTGGTTAAGCATCTTGTCACTGAGACCGCTTACTGGACAGAGGTGTTGAAGCGCGTAGTAGTTGTAGTTAAGCTTCTAGCTGAGCGCAACCTAGCGTTTAGGGACATAAAGAAGATTTTTGGTTCACCGAGAAATCGCAATTATATAGCAGCGCTTGAGGCCATTGCCAAGTTTGATTCCTTTCTGGAGGAGCAGACCAAATGCTACGGGAACAAAGGAAAAGGTCACCCATCCTATCTGTCAAAAACCATTTGTGATGAATTTAACGAGCATATGGCAAAGGCTGTCAAGGAACGTCTCATTGACGAAGTGAAACACGCAAAATGCTTCTCTTTAATTGTTGATTCGACTCCAGACCTTACTTACGTTAATCATCTGTCAGTTGTTTTACGATACTATTTAAATGGGAAACTGTACGAACACTTTCTTGGATTTGTTCCAATTGAATCGCATACCGGC